>NC_134118.1:78428761-79028761 GCF_040939455.1 Microcebus murinus
ACTCCGTGGTGTCCACGCGCCACATTTTATTTACCCACTCGTGGGTCGATGGGCACTCGGGTGGCTTCCAGGTCTTTGCGATTGTGACTTGTGCCCTGACACTAACCCTAACCCTTACCCAGCCCGTCTCCTCCACGGCCCCTGCCTGACTGACTCCTTCCCGCCCGGCCTATCACCTGTCACCGTCCTCTGCCCCTGCCTGACACGCTCCTCCCCGCCCGGGCCGTCACCGTCCTCGGCCCCTGCCTGACGGGGCTCCTCCGTCGCCTGGGCCTTCCAAGGGCTTGGTGTGGACGCTGGTTCCAGGACGCCCTCCCAGGAACCCGGTAGCAGGGCGGCCGCAGCGTCTCGCGCAACCCAACCGTCCGCCGGCTGGCCGCCATCGCTAAGTGGCCTGCGGGGGACGTGCTCCCGCTGTGCCGTGGGGGCCCAGCCTGGTGTCTTCTCTGAGGCCCCGCGGCTGCCGCTCCCCGCAAGGGGATAGCCGCGGAGGTGGGGACCGCCTCCTCATGGGGACGTACACCCAGCTCTCCACGTCGGATTCCGGGGCTCTCTGTCCTGCCAGAAGGCCCAGCTGGCCTGCGGGTCCTTAGAGTGGCAAAAACATCCGAAAACTGAGATTGAGGGTCCGGTGGGTGTCTGCACTTTTGTGCTGGGCACCCCAGGGAGGCCCGGTGGCTGGCTGGACAACGCGGTCTGCTGGGCTGGGGGGGGGGTTTGGAGGAGCAACTGATGCCCTTTGCACTTTGGGTAGCAAGTGTCTGAGGTGTCTCTGGGCCCTGTGCCATGTGGGGGCGGGGGCGGGGGCGGGGTGGGAGGAGGAGGAGGAGGAGGAGGAGGAGGAGGAGGAGGAGGAGGTGGGAAGGGCCGTGGCCTGCAGTCGTGTTCCCCGGGGTGGCACAGCATGTGGCTTCTTCCACAGGCTGCTTGGCCTGGGCTCCCTGCACCTGGGCCTTTGGAGGACTGGCCCTGTGCTTGCCAACACTTCCTGCAGGGACCCAGAGCTGGGAGGTTGCATCTCTCAGCCCTGGGTCGGGCAGAGCCCCAGCGGGCCATGCCCACAACCTCTCTCAGCAGGGGTCCCCCAGAAGGCTCCTTTGGGACCAGGATTCTCTTGCGGGTGACTCTTTAAGGTCTGGCCCCTGGATGGAGGGGCACCAGGAGTAGAGGAGCAGGAAGGGGAAGGGGGTGGCCATGCGAGGGGACACTTTCAGGCCAAGTCCCAGCTTCAGTCTGATCCTCCTGGGAACCCCGGGGTGGACATCACACCTCCTGGTTGCCCCGCTCTGAGACAAGGAGCCGGGCTTCGCATTCCCACAGCAGCCAGTCGTGGGCTGAGGACACCTGGGGCGTTGGGAACTCCCTGGCTTCTCCTTGGTTTAACATCTGGAGCTGCTTGTGAATTGTGCCGCCACACACACCCGAGTGCAGGTGTCTTCCGCACAGACTGCGGGCCTCGCTCTTCTGAATGCCGCTAGCTCGCGACCCACCCACGGGAGAACCTGGTCAGGGTACTTTCTCTCAGGGGCAGACTCTGATCCGGGCGGGCTACCGGTGTCTCTGTTTGCTCCTTTCTTTCTTCCACTTCGGGAAAGGCTTCCTTACTGGGTGTGGAAATCTCCTATGCCTTTCCTCGCCTATTCTGTCAGCTCTAAAATTCTCTTTCGGTTGCCACCCTCACAGATGGATTAGGAAACTCTTTGCGGTGCACTCATTAGTGAAATGACCTCAATGACGCTGGAATCCAATATCTAATCGCCGATTTTTAGCGAGTCCACACGCCAGGGTGGTTGGGGTCCAGTGCAGCCCCGGCCAGGTCCAGGCCCCTTGGACTGGGCCACAGGAGGACAAAGAGGAGGGTCCCGGCCCCCACGGTAGGTAGAGGTGCGGGCAGTTCTCCAAGGGCTTGGGTGTTTTCCAGAGGGAGGAGATGGAGGGGACTGATTTCTTCAGCGCCCCACAAACCACGCCACCCCACCCCACCCATGGGACACATCCCGAGAGAGAGAGAGAGAGAGAGAGAGAGAGAGAGAGAGAGAGAGAGAGAGAGAGAGAGAGAGAGAGACGCCCCATACACTGGCTCCCCTCCCCCGTGCGCTGTGCCCCAGCCCTGGCCCGGGGGAATAGGCGGCCGCCGGGCCACAGGGTGGGGGGCGCAGCTGAAAGGGGTTGTGGGGGAGGGCCGCCCCTGGCTGGGGTCAAAGGGCGAGCGCCCCGCCCCTCCCGCCCGTGCGAGCTGGGGGTGGGGGGCGGGGAGGTGAAGGAGGCCAGGCAAGGAGAGGAGGGGGGCTTGAAGGTCTCCACCTTGGCGGGTCCAGCCGTGGAGGCGCATCTTGTGTGAGTGTGAGTGAGTGAGTGAGTGTGAGTGTGAGTGTGTGTGTATACAGAGACAGCCCCCAACCCCGGCCCGCCCCGCCTGTCACCCCCGTCCCTCGGAGCCCGCGGGACCCGGCCGGCGAACTCAACAGGCCCGACCCGGCGCGGGGCCTGGGGCGGGGGGAGGAGGCGGCGGGGAAGCGCAGAGAGGCTCGGCTTCTTGAGCGGGGCAGGGGCGCCCTCCGCCGTCCACGGCCACACCACCCCGAACGCGCCCGATCCCGTCTGGTCTCGGAAGCTAAGCAGGCTCGGGCCTGGTTAGAACTTGGATGGGAGACCGCCCGGGAATACCGGGTGCCGTAGGCTTCTTCTTTTTTTTTTTGCCTCTGGTTCTGTCGCGTTTCTGGGAGTGCGGGGGCGGCCCGGGGTGGGGGTGACCCCCACCCTCAGCGTCCGCCGCGGTGCCTGGCGCGCCCCAGCCCGCACCGTGGGGCCTCCTCTTGTCCCGAGCCGCGACACCGCCGCCACGCGGCAGCATGCGTGGCTTCTGGACAGTCAGGTCTCAGACCAAAGGTCTGCTCTGTGGGAGCCGACACGCTGGAGGAAACCTTGAGAGTCTGAGAGGGGAGGGAGTTCCAGAAGAAGGCCAGGATGTCATTTTGAGGGAGTATGTGACCAGAACTCGTCCCGTTGCTTTTGGGGTTCTATGGGCTACACGTAGGAATCTTTGGTGGTGGCACCTGATGTTGGGGGATCCGGAGTCACACCCAGACCTGCTCCACAGGCCTCCTTTTACTTTTCTCTTCGGATTCATTTTTTTTTTTTTTTTTTTGAGACAGAGTCTCGGTTTGGTGCCCAGGCTAGAGTGAGTGCCGTGGCGTCAGCCTAGCTCACAGCAACTTCAAACTCCTGGGCTCCAGTGATCCTTCTGCCTCAGCCTCCCGGGTAGCTGGGACTGCAGGCATGCGCCACCATGCCCCGCTAATTTTTATATATATATCAGTTGGCCAATTAATTCCTTTCTATTTATAGTAGAGACGGGGTCTCGCTCTTGCTCAGGCTGGTTTTGAACTCCTGACCTTGAGCAATCCGCCCGCCTCGGCCTCCCAAGAGCTAGGATTACAGGCGTGAGCCACAGCGCCCGGCCGGATTCATTATTTTTAAAAAGTGTCTCTTATCTCTATTATTGCATTTTCTTTTCTCTCTCTTTTCAAGCAGATGATGGGAGTCCAAGTATTAAGGTGACATGTGTTGCCCGTGCCCCCCTCCCCCCCCGTGTTCTTATTCATTTACCTCTCATGTTGCTCCAGCATATTGTGGGGGCACCAATGTTAAGGTCGGGTGCGTTGCCCTCTCCCAGCCTCCCCCCTCGGGTCAGAGCTTCAAGTGCGCCCATCCCCCAGTCGGTGCGTACCCACCCCATTCCTAATGGATGTGTATGCCCATCCCCTCCCCCCACCCGCCCGACACCCACCCGAAGAAGGTGATTCCTCTGTGTCCACTTAGGTGTCCATCGGTTCGTACCCATTTGCTGGTGAGCGCGAGCACGTGGTGCTCGTGTGTCCATTCTTGGGATACTTGGCTTACTGGAACGGGTTCCAGCTCTGGCCAGGAGAACCACGAGAGGTGCCCCCTCACCGCTGCTCCTCATAGCCGAATAGCACTCCGTGGTGTCCACGCGCCACATTTTATTTACCCACTCGTGGGTCGATGGGCACTCGGGTGGCTTCCAGGTCTTTGCGATTGTGACTTGTGCCCTGACACTAACCCTAACCCTTACCCAGCCCGTCTCCTCCACGGCCCCTGCCTGACTGACTCCTTCCCGCCCGGCCTATCACCTGTCACCGTCCTCTGCCCCTGCCTGACACGCTCCTCCCCGCCCGGGCCGTCACCGTCCTCGGCCCCTGCCTGACGGGGCTCCTCCGTCGCCTGGGCCTTCCAAGGGCTTGGTGTGGACGCTGGTTCCAGGACGCCCTCCCAGGAACCCGGTAGCAGGGCGGCCGCAGCGTCTCGCGCAACCCAACCGTCCGCCGGCTGGCCGCCATCGCTAAGTGGCCTGCGGGGGACGTGCTCCCGCTGTGCCGTGGGGGCCCAGCCTGGTGTCTTCTCTGAGGCCCCGCGGCTGCCGCTCCCCGCAAGGGGATAGCCGCGGAGGTGGGGACCGCCTCCTCATGGGGACGTACACCCAGCTCTCCACGTCGGATTCCGGGGCTCTCTGTCCTGCCAGAAGGCCCAGCTGGCCTGCGGGTCCTTAGAGTGGCAAAAACATCCGAAAACTGAGATTGAGGGTCCGGTGGGTGTCTGCACTTTTGTGCTGGGCACCCCAGGGAGGCCCGGTGGCTGGCTGGACAACGCGGTCTGCTGGGCTGGGGGGGGGGTTTGGAGGAGCAACTGATGCCCTTTGCACTTTGGGTAGCAAGTGTCTGAGGTGTCTCTGGGCCCTGTGCCATGTGGGGGCGGGGGCGGGGGCGGGGTGGGAGGAGGAGGAGGAGGAGGAGGAGGAGGAGGAGGAGGAGGAGGTGGGAAGGGCCGTGGCCTGCAGTCGTGTTCCCCGGGGTGGCACAGCATGTGGCTTCTTCCACAGGCTGCTTGGCCTGGGCTCCCTGCACCTGGGCCTTTGGAGGACTGGCCCTGTGCTTGCCAACACTTCCTGCAGGGACCCAGAGCTGGGAGGTTGCATCTCTCAGCCCTGGGTCGGGCAGAGCCCCAGCGGGCCATGCCCACAACCTCTCTCAGCAGGGGTCCCCCAGAAGGCTCCTTTGGGACCAGGATTCTCTTGCGGGTGACTCTTTAAGGTCTGGCCCCTGGATGGAGGGGCACCAGGAGTAGAGGAGCAGGAAGGGGAAGGGGGTGGCCATGCGAGGGGACACTTTCAGGCCAAGTCCCAGCTTCAGTCTGATCCTCCTGGGAACCCCGGGGTGGACATCACACCTCCTGGTTGCCCCGCTCTGAGACAAGGAGCCGGGCTTCGCATTCCCACAGCAGCCAGTCGTGGGCTGAGGACACCTGGGGCGTTGGGAACTCCCTGGCTTCTCCTTGGTTTAACATCTGGAGCTGCTTGTGAATTGTGCCGCCACACACACCCGAGTGCAGGTGTCTTCCGCACAGACTGCGGGCCTCGCTCTTCTGAATGCCGCTAGCTCGCGACCCACCCACGGGAGAACCTGGTCAGGGTACTTTCTCTCAGGGGCAGACTCTGATCCGGGCGGGCTACCGGTGTCTCTGTTTGCTCCTTTCTTTCTTCCACTTCGGGAAAGGCTTCCTTACTGGGTGTGGAAATCTCCTATGCCTTTCCTCGCCTATTCTGTCAGCTCTAAAATTCTCTTTCGGTTGCCACCCTCACAGATGGATTAGGAAACTCTTTGCGGTGCACTCATTAGTGAAATGACCTCAATGACGCTGGAATCCAATATCTAATCGCCGATTTTTAGCGAGTCCACACGCCAGGGTGGTTGGGGTCCAGTGCAGCCCCGGCCAGGTCCAGGCCCCTTGGACTGGGCCACAGGAGGACAAAGAGGAGGGTCCCGGCCCCCACGGTAGGTAGAGGTGCGGGCAGTTCTCCAAGGGCTTGGGTGTTTTCCAGAGGGAGGAGATGGAGGGGACTGATTTCTTCAGCGCCCCACAAACCACGCCACCCCACCCCACCCATGGGACACATCCCGAGAGAGAGAGAGAGAGAGAGAGAGAGAGAGAGAGAGAGAGAGAGAGAGAGAGAGAGAGAGAGAGACGCCCCATACACTGGCTCCCCTCCCCCGTGCGCTGTGCCCCAGCCCTGGCCCGGGGGAATAGGCGGCCGCCGGGCCACAGGGTGGGGGGCGCAGCTGAAAGGGGTTGTGGGGGAGGGCCGCCCCTGGCTGGGGTCAAAGGGCGAGCGCCCCGCCCCTCCCGCCCGTGCGAGCTGGGGGTGGGGGGCGGGGAGGTGAAGGAGGCCAGGCAAGGAGAGGAGGGGGGCTTGAAGGTCTCCACCTTGGCGGGTCCAGCCGTGGAGGCGCATCTTGTGTGAGTGTGAGTGAGTGAGTGAGTGTGAGTGTGAGTGTGTGTGTATACAGAGACAGCCCCCAACCCCGGCCCGCCCCGCCTGTCACCCCCGTCCCTCGGAGCCCGCGGGACCCGGCCGGCGAACTCAACAGGCCCGACCCGGCGCGGGGCCTGGGGCGGGGGGAGGAGGCGGCGGGGAAGCGCAGAGAGGCTCGGCTTCTTGAGCGGGGCAGGGGCGCCCTCCGCCGTCCACGGCCACACCACCCCGAACGCGCCCGATCCCGTCTGGTCTCGGAAGCTAAGCAGGCTCGGGCCTGGTTAGAACTTGGATGGGAGACCGCCCGGGAATACCGGGTGCCGTAGGCTTCTTCTTTTTTTTTTTGCCTCTGGTTCTGTCGCGTTTCTGGGAGTGCGGGGGCGGCCCGGGGTGGGGGTGACCCCCACCCTCAGCGTCCGCCGCGGTGCCTGGCGCGCCCCAGCCCGCACCGTGGGGCCTCCTCTTGTCCCGAGCCGCGACACCGCCGCCACGCGGCAGCATGCGTGGCTTCTGGACAGTCAGGTCTCAGACCAAAGGTCTGCTCTGTGGGAGCCGACACGCTGGAGGAAACCTTGAGAGTCTGAGAGGGGAGGGAGTTCCAGAAGAAGGCCAGGATGTCATTTTGAGGGAGTATGTGACCAGAACTCGTCCCGTTGCTTTTGGGGTTCTATGGGCTACACGTAGGAATCTTTGGTGGTGGCACCTGATGTTGGGGGATCCGGAGTCACACCCAGACCTGCTCCACAGGCCTCCTTTTACTTTTCTCTTCGGATTCATTTTTTTTTTTTTTTTTTTGAGACAGAGTCTCGGTTTGGTGCCCAGGCTAGAGTGAGTGCCGTGGCGTCAGCCTAGCTCACAGCAACTTCAAACTCCTGGGCTCCAGTGATCCTTCTGCCTCAGCCTCCCGGGTAGCTGGGACTGCAGGCATGCGCCACCATGCCCCGCTAATTTTTATATATATATCAGTTGGCCAATTAATTCCTTTCTATTTATAGTAGAGACGGGGTCTCGCTCTTGCTCAGGCTGGTTTTGAACTCCTGACCTTGAGCAATCCGCCCGCCTCGGCCTCCCAAGAGCTAGGATTACAGGCGTGAGCCACAGCGCCCGGCCGGATTCATTATTTTTAAAAAGTGTCTCTTATCTCTATTATTGCATTTTCTTTTCTCTCTCTTTTCAAGCAGATGATGGGAGTCCAAGTATTAAGGTGACATGTGTTGCCCGTGCCCCCCTCCCCCCCCGTGTTCTTATTCATTTACCTCTCATGTTGCTCCAGCATATTGTGGGGGCACCAATGTTAAGGTCGGGTGCGTTGCCCTCTCCCAGCCTCCCCCCTCGGGTCAGAGCTTCAAGTGCGCCCATCCCCCAGTCGGTGCGTACCCACCCCATTCCTAATGGATGTGTATGCCCATCCCCTCCCCCCACCCGCCCGACACCCACCCGAAGAAGGTGATTCCTCTGTGTCCACTTAGGTGTCCATCGGTTCGTACCCATTTGCTGGTGAGCGCGAGCACGTGGTGCTCGTGTGTCCATTCTTGGGATACTTGGCTTACTGGAACGGGTTCCAGCTCTGGCCAGGAGAACCACGAGAGGTGCCCCCTCACCGCTGCTCCTCATAGCCGAATAGCACTCCGTGGTGTCCACGCGCCACATTTTATTTACCCACTCGTGGGTCGATGGGCACTCGGGTGGCTTCCAGGTCTTTGCGATTGTGACTTGTGCCCTGACACTAACCCTAACCCTTACCCAGCCCGTCTCCTCCACGGCCCCTGCCTGACTGACTCCTTCCCGCCCGGCCTATCACCTGTCACCGTCCTCTGCCCCTGCCTGACACGCTCCTCCCCGCCCGGGCCGTCACCGTCCTCGGCCCCTGCCTGACGGGGCTCCTCCGTCGCCTGGGCCTTCCAAGGGCTTGGTGTGGACGCTGGTTCCAGGACGCCCTCCCAGGAACCCGGTAGCAGGGCGGCCGCAGCGTCTCGCGCAACCCAACCGTCCGCCGGCTGGCCGCCATCGCTAAGTGGCCTGCGGGGGACGTGCTCCCGCTGTGCCGTGGGGGCCCAGCCTGGTGTCTTCTCTGAGGCCCCGCGGCTGCCGCTCCCCGCAAGGGGATAGCCGCGGAGGTGGGGACCGCCTCCTCATGGGGACGTACACCCAGCTCTCCACGTCGGATTCCGGGGCTCTCTGTCCTGCCAGAAGGCCCAGCTGGCCTGCGGGTCCTTAGAGTGGCAAAAACATCCGAAAACTGAGATTGAGGGTCCGGTGGGTGTCTGCACTTTTGTGCTGGGCACCCCAGGGAGGCCCGGTGGCTGGCTGGACAACGCGGTCTGCTGGGCTGGGGGGGGGGTTTGGAGGAGCAACTGATGCCCTTTGCACTTTGGGTAGCAAGTGTCTGAGGTGTCTCTGGGCCCTGTGCCATGTGGGGGCGGGGGCGGGGGCGGGGTGGGAGGAGGAGGAGGAGGAGGAGGAGGAGGAGGAGGAGGAGGAGGTGGGAAGGGCCGTGGCCTGCAGTCGTGTTCCCCGGGGTGGCACAGCATGTGGCTTCTTCCACAGGCTGCTTGGCCTGGGCTCCCTGCACCTGGGCCTTTGGAGGACTGGCCCTGTGCTTGCCAACACTTCCTGCAGGGACCCAGAGCTGGGAGGTTGCATCTCTCAGCCCTGGGTCGGGCAGAGCCCCAGCGGGCCATGCCCACAACCTCTCTCAGCAGGGGTCCCCCAGAAGGCTCCTTTGGGACCAGGATTCTCTTGCGGGTGACTCTTTAAGGTCTGGCCCCTGGATGGAGGGGCACCAGGAGTAGAGGAGCAGGAAGGGGAAGGGGGTGGCCATGCGAGGGGACACTTTCAGGCCAAGTCCCAGCTTCAGTCTGATCCTCCTGGGAACCCCGGGGTGGACATCACACCTCCTGGTTGCCCCGCTCTGAGACAAGGAGCCGGGCTTCGCATTCCCACAGCAGCCAGTCGTGGGCTGAGGACACCTGGGGCGTTGGGAACTCCCTGGCTTCTCCTTGGTTTAACATCTGGAGCTGCTTGTGAATTGTGCCGCCACACACACCCGAGTGCAGGTGTCTTCCGCACAGACTGCGGGCCTCGCTCTTCTGAATGCCGCTAGCTCGCGACCCACCCACGGGAGAACCTGGTCAGGGTACTTTCTCTCAGGGGCAGACTCTGATCCGGGCGGGCTACCGGTGTCTCTGTTTGCTCCTTTCTTTCTTCCACTTCGGGAAAGGCTTCCTTACTGGGTGTGGAAATCTCCTATGCCTTTCCTCGCCTATTCTGTCAGCTCTAAAATTCTCTTTCGGTTGCCACCCTCACAGATGGATTAGGAAACTCTTTGCGGTGCACTCATTAGTGAAATGACCTCAATGACGCTGGAATCCAATATCTAATCGCCGATTTTTAGCGAGTCCACACGCCAGGGTGGTTGGGGTCCAGTGCAGCCCCGGCCAGGTCCAGGCCCCTTGGACTGGGCCACAGGAGGACAAAGAGGAGGGTCCCGGCCCCCACGGTACACGGTAGGTAGAGGTGCGGGCAGTTCTCCAAGGGCTTGGGTGTTTTCCAGAGGGAGGAGATGGAGGGGACTGATTTCTTCAGCGCCCCACAAACCACGCCACCCCACCCCACCCATGGGACACATCCCGAGAGAGAGAGAGAGAGAGAGAGAGAGAGAGAGAGAGAGAGAGAGAGAGAGAGAGAGAGACGCCCCATACACTGGCTCCCCTCCCCCGTGCGCTGTGCCCCAGCCCTGGCCCGGGGAATAGGCGGCCGCCGGGCCACAGGGTGGGGGGCGCAGCTGAAAGGGGTTGTGGGGGAGGGCCGCCCCTGGCTGGGGTCAAAGGGCGAGCGCCCCGCCCCTCCCGCCCGTGCGAGCTGGGGGTGGGGGGCGGGGAGGTGAAGGAGGCCAGGCAAGGAGAGGAGGGGGGCTTGAAGGTCTCCACCTTGGCGGGTCCAGCCGTGGAGGCGCATCTTGTGTGAGTGTGAGTGAGTGAGTGAGTGTGAGTGTGAGTGTGTGTGTATACAGAGACAGCCCCCAACCCCGGCCCGCCCCGCCTGTCACCCCGTCCCTCGGAGCCCGCGGGACCCGGCCGGCGAACTCAACAGGCCGACCCGGCGCGGGGCCTGGGGCGGGGGGAGGAGGCGGCGGGGAAGCGCAGAGAGGCTCGGCTTCTTGAGCGGGGCAGGGGCGCCCTCCGCCGTCCACGGCCACACCACCCCGAACGCGCCCGATCCCGTCTGGTCTCGGAAGCTAAGCAGGCTCGGGCCTGGTTAGAACTTGGATGGGAGACCGCCCGGGAATACCGGGTGCCGTAGGCTTCTTCTTTTTTTTTTTGCCTCTGGTTCTGTCGCGTTTCTGGGAGTGCGGGGGCGGCCCGGGGTGGGGGTGACCCCCACCCTCAGCGTCCGCCGCGGTGCCTGGCGCGCCCCAGCCCGCACCGTGGGGCCTCCTCTTGTCCCGAGCCGCGACACCGCCGCCACGCGGCAGCATGCGTGGCTTCTGGACAGTCAGGTCTCAGACCAAAGGTCTGCTCTGTGGGAGCCGACACGCTGGAGGAAACCTTGAGAGTCTGAGAGGGGAGGGAGTTCCAGAAGAAGGCCAGGATGTCATTTTGAGGGAGTATGTGACCAGAACTCGTCCCGTTGCTTTTGGGGTTCTATGGGCTACACGTAGGAATCTTTGGTGGTGGCACCTGATGTTGGGGGATCCGGAGTCACACCCAGACCTGCTCCACAGGCCTCCTTTTACTTTTCTCTTCGGATTCATTTTTTTTTTTTTTTTTTGAGACAGAGTCTCGGTTTGTTGCCCAGGCTAGAGTGAGTGCCGTGGCGTCAGCCTAGCTCACAGCAACTTCAAACTCCTGGGCTCCAGTGATCCTTCTGCCTCAGCCTCCCGGGTAGCTGGGACTGCAGGCATGCGCCACCATGCCCCGCTAATTTTTATATATATATCAGTTGGCCAATTAATTCCTTTCTATTTATAGTAGAGACGGGGTCTCGCTCTTGCTCAGGCTGGTTTTGAACTCCTGACCTTGAGCAATCCGCCCGCCTCGGCCTCCCAAGAGCTAGGATTACAGGCGTGAGCCACAGCGCCCGGCCGGATTCATTATTTTTAAAAAGTGTCTCTTATCTCTATTATTGCATTTTCTTTTCTCTCTCTTTTCAAGCAGATGATGGGAGTCCAAGTATTAAGGTGACATGTGTTGCCCGTGCCCCCCTCCCCCCCCCCCGTGTTCTTATTCATTTACCTCTCATGTTGCTCCAGCATATTGTGGGGGCACCAATGTTAAGGTCGGGTGCGTTGCCCTCTCCCAGCCTCCCCCCTCGGGTCAGAGCTTCAAGTGCGCCCATCCCCCAGTCGGTGCGTACCCACCCCATTCCTAATGGATGTGTATGCCCATCCCCTCCCCCCACCCGCCCGACACCCACCCGAAGAAGGTGATTCCTCTGTGTCCACTTAGGTGTCCATCGGTTCGTACCCATTTGCTGGTGAGCGCGAGCACGTGGTGCTCGTGTGTCCATTCTTGGGATACTTGGCTTACTGGAACGGGTTCCAGCTCTGGCCAGGAGAACCACGAGAGGTGCCCCCTCACCGCTGCTCCTCATAGCCGAATAGCACTCCGTGGTGTCCACGCGCCACATTTTATTTACCCACTCGTGGGTCGATGGGCACTCGGGTGGCTTCCAGGTCTTTGCGATTGTGACTTGTGCCCTGACACTAACCCTAACCCTTACCCAGCCCGTCTCCTCCACGGCCCCTGCCTGACTGACTCCTTCCCGCCCGGCCTATCACCTGTCACCGTCCTCTGCCCCTGCCTGACACGCTCCTCCCCGCCCGGGCCGTCACCGTCCTCGGCCCCTGCCTGACGGGGCTCCTCCGTCGCCTGGGCCTTCCAAGGGCTTGGTGTGGACGCTGGTTCCAGGACGCCCTCCCAGGAACCCGGTAGCAGGGCGGCCGCAGCGTCTCGCGCAACCCAACCGTCCGCCGGCTGGCCGCCATCGCTAAGTGGCCTGCGGGGGACGTGCTCCCGCTGTGCCGTGGGGGCCCAGCCTGGTGTCTTCTCTGAGGCCCCGCGGCTGCCGCTCCCCGCAAGGGGATAGCCGCGGAGGTGGGGACCGCCTCCTCATGGGGACGTACACCCAGCTCTCCACGTCGGATTCCGGGGCTCTCTGTCCTGCCAGAAGGCCCAGCTGGCCTGCGGGTCCTTAGAGTGGCAAAAACATCCGAAAACTGAGATTGAGGGTCCGGTGGGTGTCTGCACTTTTGTGCTGGGCACCCCAGGGAGGCCCGGTGGCTGGCTGGACAACGCGGTCTGCTGGGCTGGGGGGGGGGTTTGGAGGAGCAACTGATGCCCTTTGCACTTTGGGTAGCAAGTGTCTGAGGTGTCTCTGGGCCCTGTGCCATGTGGGGGCGGGGGCGGGGGCGGGGTGGGAGGAGGAGGAGGAGGAGGAGGAGGAGGAGGAGGAGGAGGAGGTGGGAAGGGCCGTGGCCTGCAGTCGTGTTCCCCGGGGTGGCACAGCATGTGGCTTCTTCCACAGGCTGCTTGGCCTGGGCTCCCTGCACCTGGGCCTTTGGAGGACTGGCCCTGTGCTTGCCAACACTTCCTGCAGGGACCCAGAGCTGGGAGGTTGCATCTCTCAGCCCTGGGTCGGGCAGAGCCCCAGCGGGCCATGCCCACAACCTCTCTCAGCAGGGGTCCCCCAGAAGGCTCCTTTGGGACCAGGATTCTCTTGCGGGTGACTCTTTAAGGTCTGGCCCCTGGATGGAAGGGGGCACCAGGAGTAGAGGAGCAGGAAGGGGAAGGGGGTGGCCATGCGAGGGGACACTTTCAGGCCAAGTCCCAGCTTCAGTCTGATCCTCCTGGGAACCCCGGGGTGGACATCACACCTCCTGGTTGCCCCGCTCTGAGACAAGGAGCCGGGCTTCGCATTCCCACAGCAGCCAGTCGTGGGCTGAGGACACCTGGGGCGTTGGGAACTCCCTGGCTTCTCCTTGGTTTAACATCTGGAGCTGCTTGTGAATTGTGCCGCCACACACACCCGAGTGCAGGTGTCTTCCGCACAGACTGCGGGCCTCGCTCTTCTGAATGCCGCTAGCTCGCGACCCACCCACGGGAGAACCTGGTCAGGGTACTTTCTCTCAGGGGCAGACTCTGATCCGGGCGGGCTACCGGTGTCTCTGTTTGCTCCTTTCTTTCTTCCACTTCGGGAAAGGCTTCCTTACTGGGTGTGGAAATCTCCTATGCCTTTCCTCGCCTATTCTGTCAGCTCTAAAATTCTCTTTCGGTTGCCACCCTCACAGATGGATTAGGAAACTCTTTGCGGTGCACTCATTAGTGAAATGACCTCAATGACGCTGGAATCCAATATCTAATCGCCGATTTTTAGCGAGTCCACACGCCAGGGTGGTTGGGGTCCAGTGCAGCCCCGGCCAGGTCCAGGCCCCTTGGACTGGGCCACAGGAGGACAAAGAGGAGGGTCCCGGCCCCCACGGTAGGTAGAGGTGCGGGCAGTTCTCCAAGGGCTTGGGTGTTTTCCAGAGGGAGGAGATGGAGGGGACTGATTTCTTCAGCGCCCCACAAACACGCCACCCCACCCCACCCATGGGACACATCCCGAGAGAGAGAGAGAGAGAGAGAGAGAGAGAGAGAGAGAGAGAGAGAGAGAGAGAGAGAGAGAGAGAGACGCCCCATACACTGGCTCCCCTCCCCCGTGCGCTGTGCCCCAGCCCTGGCCCGGGGGAATAGGCGGCCGCCGGGCCACAGGGTGGGGGGCGCAGCTGAAAGGGGTTGTGGGGGAGGGCCCGCCCCTGGCTGGGGTCAAAGGGCGAGCGCCCCGCCCCTCCCGCCCGTGCGAGCTGGGGGTGGGGGGCGGGGAGGTGAAGGAGGCCAGGCAAGGAGAGGAGGGGGGCTTGAAGGTCTCCACCTTGGCGGGTCCAGCCGTGGAGGCGCATCTTGTGTGAGTGTGAGTGAGTGAGTGAGTGTGAGTGTGAGTGTGTGTGTATACAGAGACAGCCCCCAACCCCGGCCCGCCCCGCCTGTCACCCCCGTCCCTCGGAGCCCGCGGGACCCGGCCGGCGAACTCAACAGGCCCGACCCGGCGCGGGGCCTGGGGCGGGAGGCGGCGGCGGGGAAGCGCAGAGAGGCTCGGCTTCTTGAGCGGGGCAGGGGCGCCCTCCGCCGTCCACGGCCACACCACCCCGAACGCGCCCGATCCCGTCTGGTCTCGGAAGCTAAGCAGGCTCGGGCCTGGTTAGAACTTGGATGGGAGACCGCCCGGGAATACCGGGTGCCGTAGGCTTCTTCTTTTTTTTTTTGCCTCTGGTTCTGTCGCGTTTCTGGGAGTGCGGGGGCGGCCCGGGGTGGGGGTGACCCCCACCCTCAGCGTCCGCCGCGGTGCCTGGCGCGCCCCAGCCCGCACCGTGGGGCCTCCTCTTGTCCCGAGCCGCGACACCGCCGCCACGCGGCAGCATGCGTGGCTTCTGGACAGTCAGGTCTCAGACCAAAGGTCTGCTCTGTGGGAGCCGACACGCTGGAGGAAACCTTGAGAGTCTGAGAGGGGAGGGAGTTCCAGAAGAAGGCCAGGATGTCATTTTGAGGGAGTATGTGACCAGAACTCGTCCCGTTGCTTTTGGGGTTCTATGGGCTACACGTAGGAATCTTTGGTGGTGGCACCTGATGTTGGGGGATCCGGAGTCACACCCAGACCTGCTCCACAGGCCTCCTTTTACTTTTCTCTTCGGATTCATTTTTTTTTTTTTTTTTTGAGACAGAGTCTCGGTTTGGTGCCCAGGCTAGAGTGAGTGCCGTGGCGTCAGCCTAGCTCACAGCAACTTCAAACTCCTGGGCTCCAGTGATCCTTCTGCCTCAGCCTCCCGGGTAGCTGGGACTGCAGGCATGCGCCACCATGCCCCGCTAATTTTTATATATATATCAGTTGGCCAATTAATTCCTTTCTATTTATAGTAGAGACGGGGTCTCGCTCTTGCTCAGGCTGGTTTTGAACTCCTGACCTTGAGCAATCCGCCCGCCTCGGCCTCCCAAGAGCTAGGATTACAGGCGTGAGCCACAGCGCCCGGCCGGATTCATTATTTTTAAAAAGTGTCTCTTATCTCTATTATTGCATTTTCTTTTCTCTCTCTTTTCAAGCAGATGATGGGAGTCCAAGTATTAAGGTGACATGTGTTGCCCGTGCCCCCCTCCCCCCCCCCCCGTGTTCTTATTCATTTACCTCTCATGTTGCTCCAGCATATTGTGGGGGCACCAATGTTAAGGTCGGGTGCGTTGCCCTCTCCCAGCCTCCCCCCTCGGGTCAGAGCTTCAAGTGCGCCCATCCCCCAGTCGGTGCGTACCCACCCCATTCCTAATGGATGTGTATGCCCATCCCCTCCCCCCACCCGCCCGACACCCACCCGAAGAAGGTGATTCCTCTGTGTCCACTTAGGTGTCCATCGGTTCGTACCCATTTGCTGGTGAGCGCGAGCACGTGGTGCTCGTGTGTCCATTCTTGGGATACTTGGCTTACTGGAACGGGTTCCAGCTCTGGCCAGGAGAACCACGAGAGGTGCCCCCTCACCGCTGCTCCTCATAGCCGAATAGCACTCCGTGGTGTCCACGCGCCACATTTTATTTACCCACTCGTGGGTCGATGGGCACTCGGGTGGCTTCCAGGTCTTTGCGATTGTGACTTGTGCCCTGACACTAACCCTAACCCTTACCCAGCCCGTCTCCTCCACGGCCCCTGCCTGACTGACTCCTTCCCGCCCGGCCTATCACCTGTCACCGTCCTCTGCCCCTGCCTGACACGCTCCTCCCCGCCCGGGCCGTCACCGTCCTCGGCCCCTGCCTGACGGGGCTCCTCCGTCGCCTGGGCCTTCCAAGGGCTTGGTGTGGACGCTGGTTCCAGGACGCCCTCCCAGGAACCCGGTAGCAGGGCGGCCGCAGCGTCTCGCGCAACCCAACCGTCCGCCGGCTGGCCGCCATCGCTAAGTGGCCTGCGGGGGACGTGCTCCCGCTGTGCCGTGGGGGCCCAGCCTGGTGTCTTCTCTGAGGCCCCGCGGCTGCCGCTCCCCGCAAGGGGATAGCCGCGGAGGTGGGGACCGCCTCCTCATGGGGACGTACACCCAGCTCTCCACGTCGGATTCCGGGGCTCTCTGTCCTGCCAGAAGGCCCAGCTGGCCTGCGGGTCCTTAGAGTGGCAAAAACATCCGAAAACTGAGATTGAGGGTCCGGTGGGTGTCTGCACTTTTGTGCTGGGCACCCCAGGGAGGCCCGGTGGCTGGCTGGACAACGCGGTCTGCTGGGCTGGGGGGGGGTTTGGAGGAGCAACTGATGCCCTTTGCACTTTGGGTAGCAAGTGTCTGAGGTGTCTCTGGGCCCTGTGCCATGTGGGGGCGGGGGCGGGGGCGGGGTGGGAGGAGGAGGAGGAGGAGGAGGAGGAGGAGGAGGAGGAGGAGGTGGGAAGGGCCGTGGCCTGCAGTCGTGTTCCCCGGGGTGGCACAGCATGTGGCTTCTTCCACAGGCTGCTTGGCCTGGGCTCCCTGCACCTGGGCCTTTGGAGGACTGGCCCTGTGCTTGCCAACACTTCCTGCAGGGACCCAGAGCTGGGAGGTTGCATCTCTCAGCCCTGGGTCGGGCAGAGCCCCAGCGGGCCATGCCCACAACCTCTCTCAGCAGGGGTCCCCCAGAAGGCTCCTTTGGGACCAGGATTCTCTTGCGGGTGACTCTTTAAGGTCTGGCCCCTGGATGGAGGGGCACCAGGAGTAGAGGAGCAGGAAGGGGAAGGGGGTGGCCATGCGAGGGGACACTTTCAGGCCAAGTCCCAGCTTCAGTCTGATCCTCCTGGGAACCCCGGGGTGGACATCACACCTCCTGGTTGCCCCGCTCTGAGACAAGGAGCCGGGCTTCGCATTCCCACAGCAGCCAGTCGTGGGCTGAGGACACCTGGGGCGTTGGGAACTCCCTGGCTTCTCCTTGGTTTAACATCTGGAGCTGCTTGTGAATTGTGCCGCCACACACACCCGAGTGCAGGTGTCTTCCGCACAGACTGCGGGCCTCGCTCTTCTGAATGCCGCTAGCTCGCGACCCACCCACGGGAGAACCTGGTCAGGGTACTTTCTCTCAGGGGCAGACTCTGATCCGGGCGGGCTACCGGTGTCTCTGTTTGCTCCTTTCTTTCTTCCACTTCGGGAAAGGCTTCCTTACTGGGTGTGGAAATCTCCTATGCCTTTCCTCGCCTATTCTGTCAGCTCTAAAATTCTCTTTCGGTTGCCACCCTCACAGATGGATTAGGAAACTCTTTGCGGTGCACTCATTAGTGAAATGACCTCAATGACGCTGGAATCCAATATCTAATCGCCGATTTTTAGCGAGTCCACACGCCAGGGTGGTTGGGGTCCAGTGCAGCCCCGGCCAGGTCCAGGCCCCTTGGACTGGGCCACAGGAGGACAAAGAGGAGGGTCCCGGCCCCCACGGTAGGTAGAGGTGCGGGCAGTTCTCCAAGGGCTTGGGTGTTTTCCAGAGGGAGGAGATGGAGGGGACTGATTTCTTCAGCGCCCCACAAACCACGCCACCCCACCCCACCCATGGGACACATCCCGAGAGAGAGAGAGAGAGAGAGAGAGAGAGAGAGAGAGAGAGAGAGAGAGAGAGAGAGAGAGAGAGAGACGCCCCATACACTGGCTCCCCTCCCCCGTGCGCTGTGCCCCAGCCCTGGCCCGGGGGAATAGGCGGCCGCCGGGCCACAGGGTGGGGGGCGCAGCTGAAAGGGGTTGTGGGGGAGGGCCGCCCCTGGCTGGGGTCAAAGGGCGAGCGCCCCGCCCCTCCCGCCCGTGCGAGCTGGGGGTGGGGGGCGGGGAGGTGAAGGAGGCCAGGCAAGGAGAGGAGGGGGGCTTGAAGGTCTCCACCTTGGCGGGTCCAGCCGTGGAGGCGCATCTTGTGTGAGTGTGAGTGAGTGAGTGAGTGTGAGTGTGAGTGTGTGTGTATACAGAGACAGCCCCCAACCCCGGCCCGCCCCGCCTGTCACCCCCGTCCCTCGGAGCCCGCGGGACCCGGCCGGCGAACTCAACAGGCCCGACCCGGCGCGGGGCCTGGGGCGGGAGGCGGCGGCGGGGAAGCGCAGAGAGGCTCGGCTTCTTGAGCGGGGCAGGGGCGCCCTCCGCCGTCCACGGCCACACCACCCCGAACGCGCCCGATCCCGTCTGGTCTCGGAAGCTAAGCAGGCTCGGGCCTGGTTAGAACTTGGATGGGAGACCGCCCGGGAATACCGGGTGCCGTAGGCTTCTTCTTTTTTTTTTTGCCTCTGGTTCTGTCGCGTTTCTGGGAGTGCGGGGGCGGCCCGGGGTGGGGGTGACCCCCACCCTCAGCGTCCCGCCGCGGTGCCTGGCGCGCCCCAGCCCGCACCGTGGGGCCTCCTCTTGTCCCGAGCCGCGACACCGCCGCCACGCGGCAGCATGCGTGGCTTCTGGACAGTCAGGTCTCAGACCAAAGGTCTGCTCTGTGGGAGCCGACACGCTGGAGGAAACCTTGAGAGTCTGAGAGGGGAGGGAGTTCCAGAAGAAGGCCAGGATGTCATTTTGAGGGAGTATGTGACCAGAACTCGTCCCGTTGCTTTTGGGGTTCTATGGGCTACACGTAGGAATCTTTGGTGGTGGCACCTGATGTTGGGGGATCCGGAGTCACACCCAGACCTGCTCCACAGGCCTCCTTTTACTTTTCTCTTCGGATTCATTTTTTTTTTTTTTTTTTGAGACAGAGTCTCGGTTTGGTGCCCAGGCTAGAGTGAGTGCCGTGGCGTCAGCCTAGCTCACAGCAACTTCAAACTCCTGGGCTCCAGTGATCCTTCTGCCTCAGCCTCCCGGGTAGCTGGGACTGCAGGCATGCGCCACCATGCCCCGCTAATTTTTATATATATATCAGTTGGCCAATTAATTCCTTTCTATTTATAGTAGAGACGGGGTCTCGCTCTTGCTCAGGCTGGTTTTGAACTCCTGACCTTGAGCAATCCGCCCGCCTCGGCCTCCCAAGAGCTAGGATTACAGGCGTGAGCCACAGCGCCCGGCCGGATTCATTATTTTTAAAAAGTGTCTCTTATCTCTATTATTGCATTTTCTTTTCTCTCTCTTTTCAAGCAGATGATGGGAGTCCAAGTATTAAGGTGACATGTGTTGCCCGTGCCCCCCTCCCCCCCCCCCGTGTTCTTATTCATTTACCTCTCATGTTGCTCCAGCATATTGTGGGGGCACCAATGTTAAGGTCGGGTGCGTTGCCCTCTCCCAGCCTCCCCCCTCGGGTCAGAGCTTCAAGTGCGCCCATCCCCCAGTCGGTGCGTACCCACCCCATTCCTAATGGATGTGTATGCCCATCCCCTCCCCCCACCCGCCCGACACCCACCCGAAGAAGGTGATTCCTCTGTGTCCACTTAGGTGTCCATCGGTTCGTACCCATTTGCTGGTGAGCGCGAGCACGTGGTGCTCGTGTGTCCATTCTTGGGATACTTGGCTTACTGGAACGGGTTCCAGCTCTGGCCAGGAGAACCACGAGAGGTGCCCCCTCACCGCTGCTCCTCATAGCCGAATAGCACTCCGTGGTGTCCACGCGCCACATTTTATTTACCCACTCGTGGGTCGATGGGCACTCGGGTGGCTTCCAGGTCTTTGCGATTGTGACTTGTGCCCTGACACTAACCCTAACCCTTACCCAGCCCGTCTCCTCCACGGCCCCTGCCTGACTGACTCCTTCCCGCCCGGCCTATCACCTGTCACCGTCCTCTGCCCCTGCCTGACACGCTCCTCCCCGCCCGGGCCGTCACCGTCCTCGGCCCCTGCCTGACGGGGCTCCTCCGTCGCCTGGGCCTTCCAAGGGCTTGGTGTGGACGCTGGTTCCAGGACGCCCTCCCAGGAACCCGGTAGCAGGGCGGCCGCAGCGTCTCGCGCAACCCAACCGTCCGCCGGCTGGCCGCCATCGCTAAGTGGCCTGCGGGGGACGTGCTCCCGCTGTGCCGTGGGGGCCCAGCCTGGTGTCTTCTCTGAGGCCCCGCGGCTGCCGCTCCCCGCAAGGGGATAGCCGCGGAGGTGGGGACCGCCTCCTCATGGGGACGTACACCCAGCTCTCCACGTCGGATTCCGGGGCTCTCTGTCCTGCCAGAAGGCCCAGCTGGCCTGCGGGTCCTTAGAGTGGCAAAAACATCCGAAAACTGAGATTGAGGGTCCGGTGGGTGTCTGCACTTTTGTGCTGGGCACCCCAGGGAGGCCCGGTGGCTGGCTGGACAACGCGGTCTGCTGGGCTGGGGGGGGGGTTTGGAGGAGCAACTGATGCCTTTTGCACTTTGGGTAGCAAGTGTCTGAGGTGTCTCTGGGCCCTGTGCCATGTGGGGGCGGGGGCGGGGGCGGGGTGGGAGGAGGAGGAGGAGGAGGAGGAGGAGGAGGAGGAGGAGGTGGGAAGGGCCGTGGCCTGCAGTCGTGTTCCCCGGGGTGGCACAGCATGTGGCTTCTTCCACAGGCTGCTTGGCCTGGGCTCCCTGCACCTGGGCCTTTGGAGGACTGGCCCTGTGCTTGCCAACACTTCCTGCAGGGACCCAGAGCTGGGAGGTTGCATCTCTCAGCCCTGGGTCGGGCAGAGCCCCAGCGGGCCATGCCCACAACCTCTCTCAGCAGGGGTCCCCCAGAAGGCTCCTTTGGGACCAGGATTCTCTTGCGGGTGACTCTTTAAGGTCTGGCCCCTGGATGGAGGGGCACCAGGAGTAGAGGAGCAGGAAGGGGAAGGGGGTGGCCATGCGAGGGGACACTTTCAGGCCAAGTCCCAGCTTCAGTCTGATCCTCCTGGGAACCCCGGGGTGGACATCACACCTCCTGGTTGCCCCGCTCTGAGACAAGGAGCCGGGCTTCGCATTCCCACAGCAGCCAGTCGTGGGCTGAGGACACCTGGGGCGTTGGGAACTCCCTGGCTTCTCCTTGGTTTAACATCTGGAGCTGCTTGTGAATTGTGCCGCCACACACACCCGAGTGCAGGTGTCTTCCGCACAGACTGCGGGCCTCGCTCTTCTGAATGCCGCTAGCTCGCGACCCACCCACGGGAGAACCTGGTCAGGGTGCTTTCTCTCAGGGGCAGACTCTGATCCGGGCGGGCTACCGGTGTCTCTGTTTGCTCCTTTCTTTCTTCCACTTCGGGAAAGGCTTCCTTACTGGGTGTGGAAATCTCCTATGCCTTTCCTCGCCTATTCTGTCAGCTCTAAAATTCTCTTTCGGTTGCCACCCTCACAGATGGATTAGGAAACTCTTTGCGGTGCACTCATTAGTGAAATGACCTCAATGACGCTGGAATCCAATATCTAATCGCCGATTTTTAGCGAGTCCACACGCCAGGGTGGTTGGGGTCCAGTGCAGCCCCGGCCAGGTCCAGGCCCCTTGGACTGGGCCACAGGAGGACAAAGAGGAGGGTCCCGGCCCCCACGGTAGGTAGAGGTGCGGGCAGTTCTCCAAGGGCTTGGGTGTTTTCCAGAGGGAGGAGATGGAGGGGACTGATTTCTTCAGCGCCCCACAAACCACGCCACCCCACCCCACCCATGGGACACATCCCGAGAGAGAGAGAGAGAGAGAGAGAGAGAGAGAGAGAGAGAGAGAGAGAGAGAGAGAGAGAGAGAGAGACGCCCCATACACTGGCTCCCCTCCCCCGTGCGCTGTGCCCCAGCCCTGGCCCGGGGGAATAGGCGGCCGCCGGGCCACAGGGTGGGGGGCGCAGCTGAAAGGGGTTGTGGGGGAGGGCCGCCCCTGGCTGGGGTCAAAGGGCGAGCGCCCCGCCCCTCCCGCCCGTGCGAGCTGGGGGTGGGGGGCGGGGAGGTGAAGGAGGCCAGGCAAGGAGAGGAGGGGGGCTTGAAGGTCTCCACCTTGGCGGGTCCAGCCGTGGAGGCGCATCTTGTGTGAGTGTGAGTGAGTGAGTGAGTGTGAGTGTGAGTGTGTGTGTATACAGAGACAGCCCCCAACCCCGGCCCGCCCCGCCTGTCACCCCCGTCCCTCGGAGCCCGCGGGACCCGGCCGGCGAACTCAACAGGCCCGACCCGGCGCGGGGCCTGGGGCGGGAGGCGGCGGCGGGGAAGCGCAGAGAGGCTCGGCTTCTTGAGCGGGGCAGGGGCGCCCTCCGCCGTCCACGGCCACACCACCCCGAACGCGCCCGATCCCGTCTGGTCTCGGAAGCTAAGCAGGCTCGGGCCTGGTTAGAACTTGGATGGGAGACCGCCCGGGAATACCGGGTGCCGTAGGCTTCTTCTTTTTTTTTTTTGCCTCTGGTTCTGTCGCGTTTCTGGGAGTGCGGGGGCGGCCCGGGGTGGGGGTGACCCCCACCCTCAGCGTCCGCCGCGGTGCCTGGCGCGCCCCAGCCCGCACCGTGGGGCCTCCTCTTGTCCCGAGCCGCGACACCGCCGCCACGCGGCAGCATGCGTGGCTTCTGGACAGTCAGGTCTCAGACCAAAGGTCTGCTCTGTGGGAGCCGACACGCTGGAGGAAACCTTGAGAGTCTGAGAGGGGAGGGAGTTCCAGAAGAAGGCCAGGATGTCATTTTGAGGGAGTATGTGACCAGAACTCGTCCCGTTGCTTTTGGGGTTCTATGGGCTACACGTAGGAATCTTTGGTGGTGGCACCTGATGTTGGGGGATCCGGAGTCACACCCAGACCTGCTCCACAGGCCTCCTTTTACTTTTCTCTTCGGATTCATTTTTTTTTTTTTTTTTTTGAGACAGAGTCTCGGTTTGGTGCCCAGGCTAGAGTGAGTGCCGTGGCGTCAGCCTAGCTCACAGCAACTTCAAACTCCTGGGCTCCAGTGATCCTTCTGCCTCAGCCTCCCGGGTAGCTGGGACTGCAGGCATGCGCCACCATGCCCCGCTAATTTTTATATATATATCAGTTGGCCAATTAATTCCTTTCTATTTATAGTAGAGACGGGGTCTCGCTCTTGCTCAGGCTGGTTTTGAACTCCTGACCTTGAGCAATCCGCCCGCCTCGGCCTCCCAAGAGCTAGGATTACAGGCGTGAGCCACAGCGCCCGGCCGGATTCATTATTTTTAAAAAGTGTCTCTTATCTCTATTATTGCATTTTCTTTTCTCTCTCTTTTCAAGCAGATGATGGGAGTCCAAGTATTAAGGTGACATGTGTTGCCCGTGCCCCCCTTCCCCCCCCCCGTGTTCTTATTCATTTACCTCTCATGTTGCTCCAGCATATTGTGGGGGCACCAATGTTAAGGTCGGGTGCGTTGCCCTCTCCCAGCCTCCCCCCTCGGGTCAGAGCTTCAAGTGCGCCCATCCCCCAGTCGGTGCGTACCCACCCCATTCCTAATGGATGTGTATGCCCATCCCCTCCCCCCACCCGCCCGACACCCACCCGAAGAAGGTGATTCCTCTGTGTCCACTTAGGTGTCCATCGGTTCGTACCCATTTGCTGGTGAGCGCGAGCACGTGGTGCTCGTGTGTCCATTCTTGGGATACTTGGCTTACTGGAACGGGTTCCAGCTCTGGCCAGGAGAACCACGAGAGGTGCCCCCTCACCGCTGCTCCTCATAGCCGAATAGCACTCCGTGGTGTCCACGCGCCACATTTTATTTACCCACTCGTGGGTCGATGGGCACTCGGGTGGCTTCCAGGTCTTTGCGATTGTGACTTGTGCCCTGACACTAACCCTAACCCTTACCCAGCCCGTCTCCTCCACGGCCCCTGCCTGACTGACTCCTTCCCGCCCGGCCTATCACCTGTCACCGTCCTCTGCCCCTGCCTGACACGCTCCTCCCCGCCCGGGCCGTCACCGTCCTCGGCCCCTGCCTGACGGGGCTCCTCCGTCGCCTGGGCCTTCCAAGGGCTTGGTGTGGACGCTGGTTCCAGGACGCCCTCCCAGGAACCCGGTAGCAGGGCGGCCGCAGCGTCTCGCGCAACCCAACCGTCCGCCGGCTGGCCGCCATCGCTAAGTGGCCTGCGGGGGACGTGCTCCCGCTGTGCCGTGGGGGCCCAGCCTGGTGTCTTCTCTGAGGCCCCGCGGCTGCCGCTCCCCGCAAGGGGATAGCCGCGGAGGTGGGGACCGCCTCCTCATGGGGACGTACACCCAGCTCTCCACGTCGGATTCCGGGGCTCTCTGTCCTGCCAGAAGGCCCAGCTGGCCTGCGGGTCCTTAGAGTGGCAAAAACATCCGAAAACTGAGATTGAGGGTCCGGTGGGTGTCTGCACTTTTGTGCTGGGCACCCCAGGGAGGCCCGGTGGCTGGCTGGACAACGCGGTCTGCTGGGCTGGGGGGGGGGTTTGGAGGAGCAACTGATGCCCTTTGCACTTTGGGTAGCAAGTGTCTGAGGTGTCTCTGGGCCCTGTGCCATGTGGGGGCGGGGGCGGGGGCGGGGTGGGAGGAGGAGGAGGAGGAGGAGGAGGAGGAGGAGGAGGAGGAGGTGGGAAGGGCCGTGGCCTGCAGTCGTGTTCCCCGGGGTGGCACAGCATGTGGCTTCTTCCACAGGCTGCTTGGCCTGGGCTCCCTGCACCTGGGCCTTTGGAGGACTGGCCCTGTGCTTGCCAACACTTCCTGCAGGGACCCAGAGCTGGGAGGTTGCATCTCTCAGCCCTGGGTCGGGCAGAGCCCCAGCGGGCCATGCCCACAACCTCTCTCAGCAGGGGTCCCCCAGAAGGCTCCTTTGGGACCAGGATTCTCTTGCGGGTGACTCTTTAAGGTCTGGCCCCTGGATGGAGGGGCACCAGGAGTAGAGGAGCAGGAAGGGGAAGGGGGTGGCCATGCGAGGGGACACTTTCAGGCCAAGTCCCAGCTTCAGTCTGATCCTCCTGGGAACCCCGGGGTGGACATCACACCTCCTGGTTGCCCCGCTCTGAGACAAGGAGCCGGGCTTCGCATTCCCACAGCAGCCAGTCGTGGGCTGAGGACACCTGGGGCGTTGGGAACTCCCTGGCTTCTCCTTGGTTTAACATCTGGAGCTGCTTGTGAATTGTGCCGCCACACACACCCGAGTGCAGGTGTCTTCCGCACAGACTGCGGGCCTCGCTCTTCTGAATGCCGCTAGCTCGCGACCCACCCACGGGAGAACCTGGTCAGGGTACTTTCTCTCAGGGGCAGACTCTGATCCGGGCGGGCTACCGGTGTCTCTGTTTGCTCCTTTCTTTCTTCCACTTCGGGAAAGGCTTCCTTACTGGGTGTGGAAATCTCCTATGCCTTTCCTCGCCTATTCTGTCAGCTCTAAAATTCTCTTTCGGTTGCCACCCTCACAGATGGATTAGGAAACTCTTTGCGGTGCACTCATTAGTGAAATGACCTCAATGACGCTGGAATCCAATATCTAATCGCCGATTTTTAGCGAGTCCACACGCCAGGGTGGTTGGGGTCCAGTGCAGCCCCGGCCAGGTCCAGGCCCCTTGGACTGGGCCACAGGAGGACAAAGAGGAGGGTCCCGGCCCCCACGGTAGGTAGAGGTGCGGGCAGTTCTCCAAGGGCTTGGGTGTTTTCCAGAGGGAGGAGATGGAGGGGACTGATTTCTTCAGCGCCCCACAAACCACGCCACCCCACCCCACCCATGGGACACATCCCGAGAGAGAGAGAGAGAGAGAGAGAGAGAGAGAGAGAGAGAGAGAGAGAGAGAGAGAGAGAGAGAGACGCCCCATACACTGGCTCCCCTCCCCCGTGCGCTGTGCCCCAGCCCTGGCCCGGGGGAATAGGCGGCCGCCGGGCCACAGGGTGGGGGGCGCAGCTGAAAGGGGTTGTGGGGGAGGGCCGCCCCTGGCTGGGGTCAAAGGGCGAGCGCCCCGCCCCTCCCGCCCGTGCGAGCTGGGGGTGGGGGGCGGGGAGGTGAAGGAGGCCAGGCAAGGAGAGGAGGGGGGCTTGAAGGTCTCCACCTTGGCGGGTCCAGCCGTGGAGGCGCATCTTGTGTGAGTGTGAGTGAGTGAGTGAGTGTGAGTGTGAGTGTGTGTGTATACAGAGACAGCCCCCAACCCCGGCCCGCCCCGCCTGTCACCCCCGTCCCTCGGAGCCCGCGGGACCCGGCCGGCGAACTCAACAGGCCCGACCCGGCGCGGGGCCTGGGGCGGGGGGAGGAGGCGGCGGGGAAGCGCAGAGAGGCTCGGCTTCTTGAGCGGGGCAGGGGCGCCCTCCGCCGTCCACGGCCACACCACCCCGAACGCGCCCGATCCCGTCTGGTCTCGGAAGCTAAGCAGGCTCGGGCCTGGTTAGAACTTGGATGGGAGACCGCCCGGGAATACCGGGTGCCGTAGGCTTCTTCTTTTTTTTTTTGCCTCTGGTTCTGTCGCGTTTCTGGGAGTGCGGGGGCGGCCCGGGGTGGGGGTGACCCCCACCCTCAGCGTCCGCCGCGGTGCCTGGCGCGCCCCAGCCCGCACCGTGGGGCCTCCTCTTGTCCCGAGCCGCGACACCGCCGCCACGCGGCAGCATGCGTGGCTTCTGGACAGTCAGGTCTCAGACCAAAGGTCTGCTCTGTGGGAGCCGACACGCTGGAGGAAACCTTGAGAGTCTGAGAGGGGAGGGAGTTCCAGAAGAAGGCCAGGATGTCATTTTGAGGGAGTATGTGACCAGAACTCGTCCCGTTGCTTTTGGGGTTCTATGGGCTACACGTAGGAATCTTTGGTGGTGGCACCTGATGTTGGGGGATCCGGAGTCACACCCAGACCTGCTCCACAGGCCTCCTTTTACTTTTCTCTTCGGATTCATTTTTTTTTTTTTTTTTTGAGACAGAGTCTCGGTTTGGTGCCCAGGCTAGAGTGAGTGCCGTGGCGTCAGCCTAGCTCACAGCAACTTCAAACTCCTGGGCTCCAGTGATCCTTCTGCCTCAGCCTCCCGGGTAGCTGGGACTGCAGGCATGCGCCACCATGCCCCGCTAATTTTTATATATATATCAGTTGGCCAATTAATTCCTTTCTATTTATAGTAGAGACGGGGTCTCGCTCTTGCTCAGGCTGGTTTTGAACTCCTGACCTTGAGCAATCCGCCCGCCTCGGCCTCCCAAGAGCTAGGATTACAGGCGTGAGCCACAGCGCCCGGCCGGATTCATTATTTTTAAAAAGTGTCTCTTATCTCTATTATTGCATTTTCTTTTCTCTCTCTTTTCAAGCAGATGATGGGAGTCCAAGTATTAAGGTGACATGTGTTGCCCGTGCCCCCCTCCCCCCCCCCGTGTTCTTATTCATTTACCTCTCATGTTGCTCCAGCATATTGTGGGGGCACCAATGTTAAGGTCGGGTGCGTTGCCCTCTCCCAGCCTCCCCCCTCGGGTCAGAGCTTCAAGTGCGCCCATCCCCCAGTCGGTGCGTACCCACCCCATTCCTAATGGATGTGTATGCCCATCCCCTCCCCCCACCCGCCCGACACCCACCCGAAGAAGGTGATTCCTCTGTGTCCACTTAGGTGTCCATCGGTTCGTACCCATTTGCTGGTGAGCGCGAGCACGTGGTGCTCGTGTGTCCATTCTTGGGATACTTGGCTTACTGGAACGGGTTCCAGCTCTGGCCAGGAGAACCACGAGAGGTGCCCCCTCACCGCTGCTCCTCATAGCCGAATAGCACTCCGTGGTGTCCACGCGCCACATTTTATTTACCCACTCGTGGGTCGATGGGCACTCGGGTGGCTTCCAGGTCTTTGCGATTGTGACTTGTGCCCTGACACTAACCCTAACCCTTACCCAGCCCGTCTCCTCCACGGCCCCTGCCTGACTGACTCCTTCCCGCCCGGCCTATCACCTGTCACCGTCCTCTGCCCCTGCCTGACACGCTCCTCCCCGCCCGGGCCGTCACCGTCCTCGGCCCCTGCCTGACGGGGCTCCTCCGTCGCCTGGGCCTTCCAAGGGCTTGGTGTGGACGCTGGTTCCAGGACGCCCTCCCAGGAACCCGGTAGCAGGGCGGCCGCAGCGTCTCGCGCAACCCAACCGTCCGCCGGCTGGCCGCCATCGCTAAGTGGCCTGCGGGGGACGTGCTCCCGCTGTGCCGTGGGGGCCCAGCCTGGTGTCTTCTCTGAGGCCCCGCGGCTGCCGCTCCCCGCAAGGGGATAGCCGCGGAGGTGGGGACCGCCTCCTCATGGGGACGTACACCCAGCTCTCCACGTCGGATTCCGGGGCTCTCTGTCCTGCCAGAAGGCCCAGCTGGCCTGCGGGTCCTTAGAGTGGCAAAAACATCCGAAAACTGAGATTGAGGGTCCGGTGGGTGTCTGCACTTTTGTGCTGGGCACCCCAGGGAGGCCCGGTGGCTGGCTGGACAACGCGGTCTGCTGGGCTGGGGGGGGGGTTTGGAGGAGCAACTGATGCCCTTTGCACTTTGGGTAGCAAGTGTCTGAGGTGTCTCTGGGCCCTGTGCCATGTGGGGGCGGGGGCGGGGGCGGGGTGGGAGGAGGAGGAGGAGGAGGAGGAGGAGGAGGAGGAGGAGGAGGTGGGAAGGGCCGTGGCCTGCAGTCGTGTTCCCCGGGGTGGCACAGCATGTGGCTTCTTCCACAGGCTGCTTGGCCTGGGCTCCCTGCACCTGGGCCTTTGGAGGACTGGCCCTGTGCTTGCCAACACTTCCTGCAGGGACCCAGAGCTGGGAGGTTGCATCTCTCAGCCCTGGGTCGGGCAGAGCCCCAGCGGGCCATGCCCACAACCTCTCTCAGCAGGGGTCCCCCAGAAGGCTCCTTTGGGACCAGGATTCTCTTGCGGGTGACTCTTTAAGGTCTGGCCCCTGGATGGAGGGGCACCAGGAGTAGAGGAGCAGGAAGGGGAAGGGGGTGGCCATGCGAGGGGACACTTTCAGGCCAAGTCCCAGCTTCAGTCTGATCCTCCTGGGAACCCCGGGGTGGACATCACACCTCCTGGTTGCCCCGCTCTGAGACAAGGAGCCGGGCTTCGCATTCCCACAGCAGCCAGTCGTGGGCTGAGGACACCTGGGGCGTTGGGAACTCCCTGGCTTCTCCTTGGTTTAACATCTGGAGCTGCTTGTGAATTGTGCCGCCACACACACCCGAGTGCAGGTGTCTTCCGCACAGACTGCGGGCCTCGCTCTTCTGAATGCCGCTAGCTCGCGACCCACCCACGGGAGAACCTGGTCAGGGTACTTTCTCTCAGGGGCAGACTCTGATCCGGGCGGGCTACCGGTGTCTCTGTTTGCTCCTTTCTTTCTTCCACTTCGGGAAAGGCTTCCTTACTGGGTGTGGAAATCTCCTATGCCTTTCCTCGCCTATTCTGTCAGCTCTAAAATTCTCTTTCGGTTGCCACCCTCACAGATGGATTAGGAAACTCTTTGCGGTGCACTCATTAGTGAAATGACCTCAATGACGCTGGAATCCAATATCTAATCGCCGATTTTTAGCGAGTCCACACGCCAGGGTGGTTGGGGTCCAGTGCAGCCCCGGCCAGGTCCAGGCCCCTTGGACTGGGCCACAGGAGGACAAAGAGGAGGGTCCCGGCCCCCACGGTAGGTAGAGGTGCGGGCAGTTCTCCAAGGGCTTGGGTGTTTTCCAGAGGGAGGAGATGGAGGGGACTGATTTCTTCAGCGCCCCACAAACCACGCCACCCCACCCCACCCATGGGACACATCCCGAGAGAGAGAGAGAGAGAGAGAGAGAGAGAGAGAGAGAGAGAGAGAGAGAGAGAGAGAGAGAGAGACGCCCCATACACTGGCTCCCCTCCCCCGTGCGCTGTGCCCCAGCCCTGGCCCGGGGGAATAGGCGGCCGCCGGGCCACAGGGTGGGGGGCGCAGCTGAAAGGGGTTGTGGGGGAGGGCCGCCCCTGGCTGGGGTCAAAGGGCGAGCGCCCCGCCCCTCCCGCCCGTGCGAGCTGGGGGTGGGGGGCGGGGAGGTGAAGGAGGCCAGGCAAGGAGAGGAGGGGGGCTTGAAGGTCTCCACCTTGGCGGGTCCAGCCGTGGAGGCGCATCTTGTGTGAGTGTGAGTGAGTGAGTGAGTGTGAGTGTGAGTGTGTGTGTATACAGAGACAGCCCCCAACCCCGGCCCGCCCCGCCTGTCACCCCCGTCCCTCGGAGCCCGCGGGACCCGGCCGGCGAACTCAACAGGCCCGACCCGGCGCGGGGCCTGGGGCGGGGGGAGGAGGCGGCGGGGAAGCGCAGAGAGGCTCGGCTTCTTGAGCGGGGCAGGGGCGCCCTCCGCCGTCCACGGCCACACCACCCCGAACGCGCCCGATCCCGTCTGGTCTCGGAAGCTAAGCAGGCTCGGGCCTGGTTAGAACTTGGATGGGAGACCGCCCGGGAATACCGGGTGCCGTAGGCTTCTTCTTTTTTTTTTTGCCTCTGGTTCTGTCGCGTTTCTGGGAGTGCGGGGGCGGCCCGGGGTGGGGGTGACCCCCACCCTCAGCGTCCGCCGCGGTGCCTGGCGCGCCCCAGCCCGCACCGTGGGGCCTCCTCTTGTCCCGAGCCGCGACACCGCCGCCACGCGGCAGCATGCGTGGCTTCTGGACAGTCAGGTCTCAGACCAAAGGTCTGCTCTGTGGGAGCCGACACGCTGGAGGAAACCTTGAGAGTCTGAGAGGGGAGGGAGTTCCAGAAGAAGGCCAGGATGTCATTTTGAGGGAGTATGTGACCAGAACTCGTCCCGTTGCTTTTGGGGTTCTATGGGCTACACGTAGGAATCTTTGGTGGTGGCACCTGATGTTGGGGGATCCGGAGTCACACCCAGACCTGCTCCACAGGCCTCCTTTTACTTTTCTCTTCGGATTCATTTTTTTTTTTTTTTTTTGAGACAGAGTCTCGGTTTGTTGCCCAGGCTAGAGTGAGTGCCGTGGCGTCAGCCTAGCTCACAGCAACTTCAAACTCCTGGGCTCCAGTGATCCTTCTGCCTCAGCCTCCCGGGTAGCTGGGACTGCAGGCATGCGCCACCATGCCCCGCTAATTTTTATATATATATCAGTTGGCCAATTAATTCCTTTCTATTTATAGTAGAGACGGGGTCTCGCTCTTGCTCAGGCTGGTTTTGAACTCCTGACCTTGAGCAATCCGCCCGCCTCGGCCTCCCAAGAGCTAGGATTACAGGCGTGAGCCACAGCGCCCGGCCGGATTCATTATTTTTAAAAAGTGTCTCTTATCTCTATTATTGCATTTTCTTTTCTCTCTCTTTTCAAGCAGATGATGGGAGTCCAAGTATTAAGGTGACATGTGTTGCCCGTGCCCCCCTCCCCCCCCCCCCGTGTTCTTATTCATTTACCTCTCATGTTGCTCCAGCATATTGTGGGGGCACCAATGTTAAGGTCGGGTGCGTTGCCCTCTCCCAGCCTCCCCCCTCGGGTCAGAGCTTCAAGTGCGCCCATCCCCCAGTCGGTGCGTACCCACCCCATTCCTAATGGATGTGTATGCCCATCCCCTCCCCCCACCCGCCCGACACCCACCCGAAGAAGGTGATTCCTCTGTGTCCACTTAGGTGTCCATCGGTTCGTACCCATTTGCTGGTGAGCGCGAGCACGTGGTGCTCGTGTGTCCATTCTTGGGATACTTGGCTTACTGGAACGGGTTCCAGCTCTGGCCAGGAGAACCACGAGAGGTGCCCCCTCACCGCTGCTCCTCATAGCCGAATAGCACTCCGTGGTGTCCACGCGCCACATTTTATTTACCCACTCGTGGGTCGATGGGCACTCGGGTGGCTTCCAGGTCTTTGCGATTGTGACTTGTGCCCTGACACTAACCCTAACCCTTACCCAGCCCGTCTCCTCCACGGCCCCTGCCTGACTGACTCCTTCCCGCCCGGCCTATCACCTGTCACCGTCCTCTGCCCCTGCCTGACACGCTCCTCCCCGCCCGGGCCGTCACCGTCCTCGGCCCCTGCCTGACGGGGCTCCTCCGTCGCCTGGGCCTTCCAAGGGCTTGGTGTGGACGCTGGTTCCAGGACGCCCTCCCAGGAACCCGGTAGCAGGGCGGCCGCAGCGTCTCGCGCAACCCAACCGTCCGCCGGCTGGCCGCCATCGCTAAGTGGCCTGCGGGGGACGTGCTCCCGCTGTGCCGTGGGGGCCCAGCCTGGTGTCTTCTCTGAGGCCCCGCGGCTGCCGCTCCCCGCAAGGGGATAGCCGCGGAGGTGGGGACCGCCTCCTCATGGGGACGTACACCCAGCTCTCCACGTCGGATTCCGGGGCTCTCTGTCCTGCCAGAAGGCCCAGCTGGCCTGCGGGTCCTTAGAGTGGCAAAAACATCCGAAAACTGAGATTGAGGGTCCGGTGGGTGTCTGCACTTTTGTGCTGGGCACCCCAGGGAGGCCCGGTGGCTGGCTGGACAACGCGGTCTGCTGGGCTGGGGGGGGGGTTTGGAGGAGCAACTGATGCCCTTTGCACTTTGGGTAGCAAGTGTCTGAGGTGTCTCTGGGCCCTGTGCCATGTGGGGGCGGGGGCGGGGGCGGGGTGGGAGGAGGAGGAGGAGGAGGAGGAGGAGGAGGAGGAGGAGGAGGTGGGAAGGGCCGTGGCCTGCAGTCGTGTTCCCCGGGGTGGCACAGCATGTGGCTTCTTCCACAGGCTGCTTGGCCTGGGCTCCCTGCACCTGGGCCTTTGGAGGACTGGCCCTGTGCTTGCCAACACTTCCTGCAGGGACCCAGAGCTGGGAGGTTGCATCTCTCAGCCCTGGGTCGGGCAGAGCCCCAGCGGGCCATGCCCACAACCTCTCTCAGCAGGGGTCCCCCAGAAGGCTCCTTTGGGACCAGGATTCTCTTGCGGGTGACTCTTTAAGGTCTGGCCCCTGGATGGAGGGGCACCAGGAGTAGAGGAGCAGGAAGGGGAAGGGGGTGGCCATGCGAGGGGACACTTTCAGGCCAAGTCCCAGCTTCAGTCTGATCCTCCTGGGAACCCCGGGGTGGACATCACACCTCCTGGTTGCCCCGCTCTGAGACAAGGAGCCGGGCTTCGCATTCCCACAGCAGCCAGTCGTGGGCTGAGGACACCTGGGGCGTTGGGAACTCCCTGGCTTCTCCTTGGTTTAACATCTGGAGCTGCTTGTGAATTGTGCCGCCACACACACCCGAGTGCAGGTGTCTTCCGCACAGACTGCGGGCCTCGCTCTTCTGAATGCCGCTAGCTCGCGACCCACCCACGGGAGAACCTGGTCAGGGTACTTTCTCTCAGGGGCAGACTCTGATCCGGGCGGGCTACCGGTGTCTCTGTTTGCTCCTTTCTTTCTTCCACTTCGGGAAAGGCTTCCTTACTGGGTGTGGAAATCTCCTATGCCTTTCCTCGCCTATTCTGTCAGCTCTAAAATTCTCTTTCGGTTGCCACCCTCACAGATGGATTAGGAAACTCTTTGCGGTGCACTCATTAGTGAAATGACCTCAATGACGCTGGAATCCAATATCTAATCGCCGATTTTTAGCGAGTCCACACGCCAGGGTGGTTGGGGTCCAGTGCAGCCCCGGCCAGGTCCAGGCCCCTTGGACTGGGCCACAGGAGGACAAAGAGGAGGGTCCCGGCCCCCACGGTAGGTAGAGGTGCGGGCAGTTCTCCAAGGGCTTGGGTGTTTTCCAGAGGGAGGAGATGGAGGGGACTGATTTCTTCAGCGCCCCACAAACCACGCCACCCCACCCCACCCATGGGACACATCCCGAGAGAGAGAGAGAGAGAGAGAGAGAGAGAGAGAGAGAGAGAGAGAGAGAGAGAGAGAGAGACGCCCTGGCCCGGGGGAATAGGCGGCCGCCGGGCCACAGGGTGGGGGGCGCAGCTGAAAGGGGTTGTGGGGGAGGGCCGCCCCTGGCTGGGGTCAAAGGGCGAGCGCCCCGCCCCTCCCGCCCGTGCGAGCTGGGGGTGGGGGGCGGGGAGGTGAAGGAGGCCAGGCAAGGAGAGGAGGGGGGCTTGAAGGTCTCCACCTTGGCGGGTCCAGCCGTGGAGGCGCATCTTGTGTGAGTGTGAGTGAGTGAGTGAGTGTGAGTGTGAGTGTGTGTGTATACAGAGACAGCCCCCAACCCCGGCCCGCCCCGCCTGTCACCCCCGTCCCTCGGAGCCCGCGGGACCCGGCCGGCGAACTCAACAGGCCCGACCCGGCGCGGGGCCTGGGGCGGGAGGCGGCGGCGGGGAAGCGCAGAGAGGCTCGGCTTCTTGAGCGGGGCAGGGGCGCCCTCCGCCGTCCACGGCCACACCACCCCGAACGCGCCCGATCCCGTCTGGTCTCGGAAGCTAAGCAGGCTCGGGCCTGGTTAGAACTTGGATGGGAGACCGCCCGGGAATACCGGGTGCCGTAGGCTTCTTCTTTTTTTTTTTGCCTCTGGTTCTGTCGCGTTTCTGGGAGTGCGGGGGCGGCCCGGGGTGGGGGTGACCCCCACCCTCAGCGTCCGCCGCGGTGCCTGGCGCGCCCCAGCCCGCACCGTGGGGCCTCCTCTTGTCCCGAGCCGCGACACCGCCGCCACGCGGCAGCATGCGTGGCTTCTGGACAGTCAGGTCTCAGACCAAAGGTCTGCTCTGTGGGAGCCGACACGCTGGAGGAAACCTTGAGAGTCTGAGAGGGGAGGGAGTTCCAGAAGAAGGCCAGGATGTCATTTTGAGGGAGTATGTGACCAGAACTCGTCCCGTTGCTTTTGGGGTTCTATGGGCTACACGTAGGAATCTTTGGTGGTGGCACCTGATGTTGGGGGATCCGGAGTCACACCCAGACCTGCTCCACAGGCCTCCTTTTACTTTTCTCTTCGGATTCATTTTTTTTTTTTTTTTTTGAGACAGAGTCTCGGTTTGTTGCCCAGGCTAGAGTGAGTGCCGTGGCGTCAGCCTAGCTCACAGCAACTTCAAACTCCTGGGCTCCAGTGATCCTTCTGCCTCAGCCTCCCGGGTAGCTGGGACTGCAGGCATGCGCCACCATGCCCCGCTAATTTTTATATATATATCAGTTGGCCAATTAATTCCTTTCTATTTATAGTAGAGACGGGGTCTCGCTCTTGCTCAGGCTGGTTTTGAACTCCTGACCTTGAGCAATCCGCCCGCCTCGGCCTCCCAAGAGCTAGGATTACAGGCGTGAGCCACAGCGCCCGGCCGGATTCATTATTTTTAAAAAGTGTCTCTTATCTCTATTATTGCATTTTCTTTTCTCTCTCTTTTCAAGCAGATGATGGGAGTCCAAGTATTAAGGTGACATGTGTTGCCCGTGCCCCCCTCCCCCCCCCCCGTGTTCTTATTCATTTACCTCTCATGTTGCTCCAGCATATTGTGGGGGCACCAATGTTAAGGTCGGGTGCGTTGCCCTCTCCCAGCCTCCCCCCTCGGGTCAGAGCTTCAAGTGCGCCCATCCCCCAGTCGGTGCGTACCCACCCCATTCCTAATGGATGTGTATGCCCATCCCCTCCCCCCACCCGCCCGACACCCACCCGAAGAAGGTGATTCCTCTGTGTCCACTTAGGTGTCCATCGGTTCGTACCCATTTGCTGGTGAGCGCGAGCACGTGGTGCTCGTGTGTCCATTCTTGGGATACTTGGCTTACTGGAACGGGTTCCAGCTCTGGCCAGGAGAACCACGAGAGGTGCCCCCTCACCGCTGCTCCTCATAGCCGAATAGCACTCCGTGGTGTCCACGCGCCACATTTTATTTACCCACTCGTGGGTCGATGGGCACTCGGGTGGCTTCCAGGTCTTTGCGATTGTGACTTGTGCCCTGACACTAACCCTAACCCTTACCCAGCCCGTCTCCTCCACGGCCCCTGCCTGACTGACTCCTTCCCGCCCGGCCTATCACCTGTCACCGTCCTCTGCCCCTGCCTGACACGCTCCTCCCCGCCCGGGCCGTCACCGTCCTCGGCCCCTGCCTGACGGGGCTCCTCCGTCGCCTGGGCCTTCCAAGGGCTTGGTGTGGACGCTGGTTCCAGGACGCCCTCCCAGGAACCCGGTAGCAGGGCGGCCGCAGCGTCTCGCGCAACCCAACCGTCCGCCGGCTGGCCGCCATCGCTAAGTGGCCTGCGGGGGACGTGCTCCCGCTGTGCCGTGGGGGCCCAGCCTGGTGTCTTCTCTGAGGCCCCGCGGCTGCCGCTCCCCGCAAGGGGATAGCCGCGGAGGTGGGGACCGCCTCCTCATGGGGACGTACACCCAGCTCTCCACGTCGGATTCCGGGGCTCTCTGTCCTGCCAGAAGGCCCAGCTGGCCTGCGGGTCCTTAGAGTGGCAAAAACATCCGAAAACTGAGATTGAGGGTCCGGTGGGTGTCTGCACTTTTGTGCTGGGCACCCCAGGGAGGCCCGGTGGCTGGCTGGACAACGCGGTCTGCTGGGCTGGGGGGGGGGTTTGGAGGAGCAACTGATGCCCTTTGCACTTTGGGTAGCAAGTGTCTGAGGTGTCTCTGGGCCCTGTGCCATGTGGGGGCGGGGGCGGGGGCGGGGTGGGAGGAGGAGGAGGAGGAGGAGGAGGAGGAGGAGGAGGAGGAGGTGGGAAGGGCCGTGGCCTGCAGTCGTGTTCCCCGGGGTGGCACAGCATGTGGCTTCTTCCACAGGCTGCTTGGCCTGGGCTCCCTGCACCTGGGCCTTTGGAGGACTGGCCCTGTGCTTGCCAACACTTCCTGCAGGGACCCAGAGCTGGGAGGTTGCATCTCTCAGCCCTGGGTCGGGCAGAGCCCCAGCGGGCCATGCCCACAACCTCTCTCAGCAGGGGTCCCCCAGAAGGCTCCTTTGGGACCAGGATTCTCTTGCGGGTGACTCTTTAAGGTCTGGCCCCTGGATGGAGGGGCACCAGGAGTAGAGGAGCAGGAAGGGGAAGGGGGTGGCCATGCGAGGGGACACTTTCAGGCCAAGTCCCAGCTTCAGTCTGATCCTCCTGGGAACCCCGGGGTGGACATCACACCTCCTGGTTGCCCCGCTCTGAGACAAGGAGCCGGGCTTCGCATTCCCACAGCAGCCAGTCGTGGGCTGAGGACACCTGGGGCGTTGGGAACTCCCTGGCTTCTCCTTGGTTTAACATCTGGAGCTGCTTGTGAATTGTGCCGCCACACACACCCGAGTGCAGGTGTCTTCCGCACAGACTGCGGGCCTCGCTCTTCTGAATGCCGCTAGCTCGCGACCCACCCACGGGAGAACCTGGTCAGGGTACTTTCTCTCAGGGGCAGACTCTGATCCGGGCGGGCTACCGGTGTCTCTGTTTGCTCCTTTCTTTCTTCCACTTCGGGAAAGGCTTCCTTACTGGGTGTGGAAATCTCCTATGCCTTTCCTCGCCTATTCTGTCAGCTCTAAAATTCTCTTTCGGTTGCCACCCTCACAGATGGATTAGGAAACTCTTTGCGGTGCACTCATTAGTGAAATGACCTCAATGACGCTGGAATCCAATATCTAATCGCCGATTTTTAGCGAGTCCACACGCCAGGGTGGTTGGGGTCCAGTGCAGCCCCGGCCAGGTCCAGGCCCCTTGGACTGGGCCACAGGAGGACAAAGAGGAGGGTCCCGGCCCCCACGGTAGGTAGAGGTGCGGGCAGTTCTCCAAGGGCTTGGGTGTTTTCCAGAGGGAGGAGATGGAGGGGACTGATTTCTTCAGCGCCCCACAAACCACGCCACCCCACCCCACCCATGGGACACATCCCGAGAGAGAGAGAGAGAGAGAGAGAGAGAGAGAGAGAGAGAGAGAGAGAGAGAGAGAGAGACGCCCTGGCCCGGGGGAATAGGCGGCCGCCGGGCCACAGGGTGGGGGGCGCAGCTGAAAGGGGTTGTGGGGGAGGGCCGCCCCTGGCTGGGGTCAAAGGGCGAGCGCCCCGCCCCTCCCGCCCGTGCGAGCTGGGGGTGGGGGGCGGGGAGGTGAAGGAGGCCAGGCAAGGAGAGGAGGGGGGCTTGAAGGTCTCCACCTTGGCGGGTCCAGCCGTGGAGGCGCATCTTGTGTGAGTGTGAGTGAGTGAGTGAGTGTGAGTGTGAGTGTGTGTGTATACAGAGACAGCCCCCAACCCCGGCCCGCCCCGCCTGTCACCCCCGTCCCTCGGAGCCCGCGGGACCCGGCCGGCGAACTCAACAGGCCCGACCCGGCGCGGGGCCTGGGGCGGGAGGCGGCGGCGGGGAAGCGCAGAGAGGCTCGGCTTCTTGAGCGGGGCAGGGGCGCCCTCCGCCGTCCACGGCCACACCACCCCGAACGCGCCCGATCCCGTCTGGTCTCGGAAGCTAAGCAGGCTCGGGCCTGGTTAGAACTTGGATGGGAGACCGCCCGGGAATACCGGGTGCCGTAGGCTTCTTCTTTTTTTTTTTGCCTCTGGTTCTGTCGCGTTTCTGGGAGTGCGGGGGCGGCCCGGGGTGGGGGTGACCCCCACCCTCAGCGTCCGCCGCGGTGCCTGGCGCGCCCCAGCCCGCACCGTGGGGCCTCCTCTTGTCCCGAGCCGCGACACCGCCGCCACGCGGCAGCATGCGTGGCTTCTGGACAGTCAGGTCTCAGACCAAAGGTCTGCTCTGTGGGAGCCGACACGCTGGAGGAAACCTTGAGAGTCTGAGAGGGGAGGGAGTTCCAGAAGAAGGCCAGGATGTCATTTTGAGGGAGTATGTGACCAGAACTCGTCCCGTTGCTTTTGGGGTTCTATGGGCTACACGTAGGAATCTTTGGTGGTGGCACCTGATGTTGGGGGATCCGGAGTCACACCCAGACCTGCTCCACAGGCCTCCTTTTACTTTTCTCTTCGGATTCATTTTTTTTTTTTTTTTTTGAGACAGAGTCTCGGTTTGTTGCCCAGGCTAGAGTGAGTGCCGTGGCGTCAGCCTAGCTCACAGCAACTTCAAACTCCTGGGCTCCAGTGATCCTTCTGCCTCAGCCTCCCGGGTAGCTGGGACTGCAGGCATGCGCCACCATGCCCCGCTAATTTTTATATATATATCAGTTGGCCAATTAATTCCTTTCTATTTATAGTAGAGACGGGGTCTCGCTCTTGCTCAGGCTGGTTTTGAACTCCTGACCTTGAGCAATCCGCCCGCCTCGGCCTCCCAAGAGCTAGGATTACAGGCGTGAGCCACAGCGCCCGGCCGGATTCATTATTTTTAAAAAGTGTCTCTTATCTCTATTATTGCATTTTCTTTTCTCTCTCTTTTCAAGCAGATGATGGGAGTCCAAGTATTAAGGTGACATGTGTTGCCCGTGCCCCCCTCCCCCCCCCCCGTGTTCTTATTCATTTACCTCTCATGTTGCTCCAGCATATTGTGGGGGCACCAATGTTAAGGTCGGGTGCGTTGCCCTCTCCCAGCCTCCCCCCTCGGGTCAGAGCTTCAAGTGCGCCCATCCCCCAGTCGGTGCGTACCCACCCCATTCCTAATGGATGTGTATGCCCATCCCCTCCCCCCACCCGCCCGACACCCACCCGAAGAAGGTGATTCCTCTGTGTCCACTTAGGTGTCCATCGGTTCGTACCCATTTGCTGGTGAGCGCGAGCACGTGGTGCTCGTGTGTCCATTCTTGGGATACTTGGCTTACTGGAACGGGTTCCAGCTCTGGCCAGGAGAACCACGAGAGGTGCCCCCTCACCGCTGCTCCTCATAGCCGAATAGCACTCCGTGGTGTCCACGCGCCACATTTTATTTACCCACTCGTGGGTCGATGGGCACTCGGGTGGCTTCCAGGTCTTTGCGATTGTGACTTGTGCCCTGACACTAACCCTAACCCTTACCCAGCCCGTCTCCTCCACGGCCCCTGCCTGACTGACTCCTTCCCGCCCGGCCTATCACCTGTCACCGTCCTCTGCCCCTGCCTGACACGCTCCTCCCCGCCCGGGCCGTCACCGTCCTCGGCCCCTGCCTGACGGGGCTCCTCCGTCGCCTGGGCCTTCCAAGGGCTTGGTGTGGACGCTGGTTCCAGGACGCCCTCCCAGGAACCCGGTAGCAGGGCGGCCGCAGCGTCTCGCGCAACCCAACCGTCCGCCGGCTGGCCGCCATCGCTAAGTGGCCTGCGGGGGACGTGCTCCCGCTGTGCCGTGGGGGCCCAGCCTGGTGTCTTCTCTGAGGCCCCGCGGCTGCCGCTCCCCGCAAGGGGATAGCCGCGGAGGTGGGGACCGCCTCCTCATGGGGACGTACACCCAGCTCTCCACGTCGGATTCCGGGGCTCTCTGTCCTGCCAGAAGGCCCAGCTGGCCTGCGGGTCCTTAGAGTGGCAAAAACATCCGAAAACTGAGATTGAGGGTCCGGTGGGTGTCTGCACTTTTGTGCTGGGCACCCCAGGGAGGCCCGGTGGCTGGCTGGACAACGCGGTCTGCTGGGCTGGGGGGGGGGTTTGGAGGAGCAACTGATGCCCTTTGCACTTTGGGTAGCAAGTGTCTGAGGTGTCTCTGGGCCCTGTGCCATGTGGGGGCGGGGGCGGGGGCGGGGTGGGAGGAGGAGGAGGAGGAGGAGGAGGAGGAGGAGGAGGAGGAGGTGGGAAGGGCCGTGGCCTGCAGTCGTGTTCCCCGGGGTGGCACAGCATGTGGCTTCTTCCACAGGCTGCTTGGCCTGGGCTCCCTGCACCTGGGCCTTTGGAGGACTGGCCCTGTGCTTGCCAACACTTCCTGCAGGGACCCAGAGCTGGGAGGTTGCATCTCTCAGCCCTGGGTCGGGCAGAGCCCCAGCGGGCCATGCCCACAACCTCTCTCAGCAGGGGTCCCCCAGAAGGCTCCTTTGGGACCAGGATTCTCTTGCGGGTGACTCTTTAAGGTCTGGCCCCTGGATGGAGGGGCACCAGGAGTAGAGGAGCAGGAAGGGGAAGGGGGTGGCCATGCGAGGGGACACTTTCAGGCCAAGTCCCAGCTTCAGTCTGATCCTCCTGGGAACCCCGGGGTGGACATCACACCTCCTGGTTGCCCCGCTCTGAGACAAGGAGCCGGGCTTCGCATTCCCACAGCAGCCAGTCGTGGGCTGAGGACACCTGGGGCGTTGGGAACTCCCTGGCTTCTCCTTGGTTTAACATCTGGAGCTGCTTGTGAATTGTGCCGCCACACACACCCGAGTGCAGGTGTCTTCCGCACAGACTGCGGGCCTCGCTCTTCTGAATGCCGCTAGCTCGCGACCCACCCACGGGAGAACCTGGTCAGGGTACTTTCTCTCAGGGGCAGACTCTGATCCGGGCGGGCTACCGGTGTCTCTGTTTGCTCCTTTCTTTCTTCCACTTCGGGAAAGGCTTCCTTACTGGGTGTGGAAATCTCCTATGCCTTTCCTCGCCTATTCTGTCAGCTCTAAAATTCTCTTTCGGTTGCCACCCTCACAGATGGATTAGGAAACTCTTTGCGGTGCACTCATTAGTGAAATGACCTCAATGACGCTGGAATCCAATATCTAATCGCCGATTTTTAGCGAGTCCACACGCCAGGGTGGTTGGGGTCCAGTGCAGCCCCGGCCAGGTCCAGGCCCCTTGGACTGGGCCACAGGAGGACAAAGAGGAGGGTCCCGGCCCCCACGGTAGGTAGAGGTGCGGGCAGTTCTCCAAGGGCTTGGGTGTTTTCCAGAGGGAGGAGATGGAGGGGACTGATTTCTTCAGCGCCCCACAAACCACGCCACCCCACCCCACCCATGGGACACATCCCGAGAGAGAGAGAGAGAGAGAGAGAGAGAGAGAGAGAGAGAGAGAGAGAGAGAGAGAGAGAGACGCCCCATACACTGGCTCCCCTCCCCCGTGCGCTGTGCCCCAGCCCTGGCCCGGGGGAATAGGCGGCCGCCGGGCCACAGGGTGGGGGGCGCAGCTGAAAGGGGTTGTGGGGGAGGGCCGCCCCTGGCTGGGGTCAAAGGGCGAGCGCCCCGCCCCTCCCGCCCGTGCGAGCTGGGGGTGGGGGGCGGGGAGGTGAAGGAGGCCAGGCAAGGAGAGGAGGGGGGCTTGAAGGTCTCCACCTTGGCGGGTCCAGCCGTGGAGGCGCATCTTGTGTGAGTGTGAGTGAGTGAGTGAGTGTGAGTGTGAGTGTGTGTGTATACAGAGACAGCCCCCAACCCCGGCCCGCCCCGCCTGTCACCCCCGTCCCTCGGAGCCCGCGGGACCCGGCCGGCGAACTCAACAGGCCCGACCCGGCGCGGGGCCTGGGGCGGGAGGCGGCGGCGGGGAAGCGCAGAGAGGCTCGGCTTCTTGAGCGGGGCAGGGGCGCCCTCCGCCGTCCACGGCCACACCACCCCGAACGCGCCCGATCCCGTCTGGTCTCGGAAGCTAAGCAGGCTCGGGCCTGGTTAGAACTTGGATGGGAGACCGCCCGGGAATACCGGGTGCCGTAGGCTTCTTCTTTTTTTTTTTGCCTCTGGTTCTGTCGCGTTTCTGGGAGTGCGGGGGCGGCCCGGGGTGGGGGTGACCCCCACCCTCAGCGTCCGCCGCGGTGCCTGGCGCGCCCCAGCCCGCACCGTGGGGCCTCCTCTTGTCCCGAGCCGCGACACCGCCGCCACGCGGCAGCATGCGTGGCTTCTGGACAGTCAGGTCTCAGACCAAAGGTCTGCTCTGTGGGAGCCGACACGCTGGAGGAAACCTTGAGAGTCTGAGAGGGGAGGGAGTTCCAGAAGAAGGCCAGGATGTCATTTTGAGGGAGTATGTGACCAGAACTCGTCCCGTTGCTTTTGGGGTTCTATGGGCTACACGTAGGAATCTTTGGTGGTGGCACCTGATGTTGGGGGATCCGGAGTCACACCCAGACCTGCTCCACAGGCCTCCTTTTACTTTTCTCTTCGGATTCATTTTTTTTTTTTTTTTTTGAGACAGAGTCTCGGTTTGGTGCCCAGGCTAGAGTGAGTGCCGTGGCGTCAGCCTAGCTCACAGCAACTTCAAACTCCTGGGCTCCAGTGATCCTTCTGCCTCAGCCTCCCGGGTAGCTGGGACTGCAGGCATGCGCCACCATGCCCCGCTAATTTTTATATATATATCAGTTGGCCAATTAATTCCTTTCTATTTATAGTAGAGACGGGGTCTCGCTCTTGCTCAGGCTGGTTTTGAACTCCTGACCTTGAGCAATCCGCCCGCCTCGGCCTCCCAAGAGCTAGGATTACAGGCGTGAGCCACAGCGCCCGGCCGGATTCATTATTTTTAAAAAGTGTCTCTTATCTCTATTATTGCATTTTCTTTTCTCTCTCTTTTCAAGCAGATGATGGGAGTCCAAGTATTAAGGTGACATGTGTTGCCCGTGCCCCCCTCCCCCCCCCCCGTGTTCTTATTCATTTACCTCTCATGTTGCTCCAGCATATTGTGGGGGCACCAATGTTAAGGTCGGGTGCGTTGCCCTCTCCCAGCCTCCCCCCTCGGGTCAGAGCTTCAAGTGCGCCCATCCCCCAGTCGGTGCGTACCCACCCCATTCCTAATGGATGTGTATGCCCATCCCCTCCCCCCACCCGCCCGACACCCACCCGAAGAAGGTGATTCCTCTGTGTCCACTTAGGTGTCCATCGGTTCGTACCCATTTGCTGGTGAGCGCGAGCACGTGGTGCTCGTGTGTCCATTCTTGGGATACTTGGCTTACTGGAACGGGTTCCAGCTCTGGCCAGGAGAACCACGAGAGGTGCCCCCTCACCGCTGCTCCTCATAGCCGAATAGCACTCCGTGGTGTCCACGCGCCACATTTTATTTACCCACTCGTGGGTCGATGGGCACTCGGGTGGCTTCCAGGTCTTTGCGATTGTGACTTGTGCCCTGACACTAACCCTAACCCTTACCCAGCCCGTCTCCTCCACGGCCCCTGCCTGACTGACTCCTTCCCGCCCGGCCTATCACCTGTCACCGTCCTCTGCCCCTGCCTGACACGCTCCTCCCCGCCCGGGCCGTCACCGTCCTCGGCCCCTGCCTGACGGGGCTCCTCCGTCGCCTGGGCCTTCCAAGGGCTTGGTGTGGACGCTGGTTCCAGGACGCCCTCCCAGGAACCCGGTAGCAGGGCGGCCGCAGCGTCTCGCGCAACCCAACCGTCCGCCGGCTGGCCGCCATCGCTAAGTGGCCTGCGGGGGACGTGCTCCCGCTGTGCCGTGGGGGCCCAGCCTGGTGTCTTCTCTGAGGCCCCGCGGCTGCCGCTCCCCGCAAGGGGATAGCCGCGGAGGTGGGGACCGCCTCCTCATGGGGACGTACACCCAGCTCTCCACGTCGGATTCCGGGGCTCTCTGTCCTGCCAGAAGGCCCAGCTGGCCTGCGGGTCCTTAGAGTGGCAAAAACATCCGAAAACTGAGATTGAGGGTCCGGTGGGTGTCTGCACTTTTGTGCTGGGCACCCCAGGGAGGCCCGGTGGCTGGCTGGACAACGCGGTCTGCTGGGCTGGGGGGGGGGTTTGGAGGAGCAACTGATGCCCTTTGCACTTTGGGTAGCAAGTGTCTGAGGTGTCTCTGGGCCCTGTGCCATGTGGGGGCGGGGGCGGGGGCGGGGTGGGAGGAGGAGGAGGAGGAGGAGGAGGAGGAGGAGGAGGAGGTGGGAAGGGCCGTGGCCTGCAGTCGTGTTCCCCGGGGTGGCACAGCATGTGGCTTCTTCCACAGGCTGCTTGGCCTGGGCTCCCTGCACCTGGGCCTTTGGAGGACTGGCCCTGTGCTTGCCAACACTTCCTGCAGGGACCCAGAGCTGGGAGGTTGCATCTCTCAGCCCTGGGTCGGGCAGAGCCCCAGCGGGCCATGCCCACAACCTCTCTCAGCAGGGGTCCCCCAGAAGGCTCCTTTGGGACCAGGATTCTCTTGCGGGTGACTCTTTAAGGTCTGGCCCCTGGATGGAGGGGCACCAGGAGTAGAGGAGCAGGAAGGGGAAGGGGGTGGCCATGCGAGGGGACACTTTCAGGCCAAGTCCCAGCTTCAGTCTGATCCTCCTGGGAACCCCGGGGTGGACATCACACCTCCTGGTTGCCCCGCTCTGAGACAAGGAGCCGGGCTTCGCATTCCCACAGCAGCCAGTCGTGGGCTGAGGACACCTGGGGCGTTGGGAACTCCCTGGCTTCTCCTTGGTTTAACATCTGGAGCTGCTTGTGAATTGTGCCGCCACACACACCCGAGTGCAGGTGTCTTCCGCACAGACTGCGGGCCTCGCTCTTCTGAATGCCGCTAGCTCGCGACCCACCCACGGGAGAACCTGGTCAGGGTGCTTTCTCTCAGGGGCAGACTCTGATCCGGGCGGGCTACCGGTGTCTCTGTTTGCTCCTTTCTTTCTTCCACTTCGGGAAAGGCTTCCTTACTGGGTGTGGAAATCTCCTATGCCTTTCCTCGCCTATTCTGTCAGCTCTAAAATTCTCTTTCGGTTGCCACCCTCACAGATGGATTAGGAAACTCTTTGCGGTGCACTCATTAGTGAAATGACCTCAATGACGCTGGAATCCAATATCTAATCGCCGATTTTTAGCGAGTCCACACGCCAGGGTGGTTGGGGTCCAGTGCAGCCCCGGCCAGGTCCAGGCCCCTTGGACTGGGCCACAGGAGGACAAAGAGGAGGGTCCCGGCCCCCACGGTAGGTAGAGGTGCGGGCAGTTCTCCAAGGGCTTGGGTGTTTTCCAGAGGGAGGAGATGGAGGGGACTGATTTCTTCAGCGCCCCACAAACCACGCCACCCCACCCCACCCATGGGACACATCCCGAGAGAGAGAGAGAGAGAGAGAGAGAGAGAGAGAGAGAGAGAGAGAGAGAGAGAGAGAGAGAGAGACGCCCCATACACTGGCTCCCCTCCCCCGTGCGCTGTGCCCCAGCCCTGGCCCGGGGGAATAGGCGGCCGCCGGGCCACAGGGTGGGGGGCGCAGCTGAAAGGGGTTGTGGGGGAGGGCCGCCCCTGGCTGGGGTCAAAGGGCGAGCGCCCCGCCCCTCCCGCCCGTGCGAGCTGGGGGTGGGGGGCGGGGAGGTGAAGGAGGCCAGGCAAGGAGAGGAGGGGGGCTTGAAGGTCTCCACCTTGGCGGGTCCAGCCGTGGAGGCGCATCTTGTGTGAGTGTGAGTGAGTGAGTGAGTGTGAGTGTGAGTGTGTGTGTATACAGAGACAGCCCCCAACCCCGGCCCGCCCCGCCTGTCACCCCCGTCCCTCGGAGCCCGCGGGACCCGGCCGGCGAACTCAACAGGCCCGACCCGGCGCGGGGCCTGGGGCGGGAGGCGGCGGCGGGGAAGCGCAGAGAGGCTCGGCTTCTTGAGCGGGGCAGGGGCGCCCTCCGCCGTCCACGGCCACACCACCCCGAACGCGCCCGATCCCGTCTGGTCTCGGAAGCTAAGCAGGCTCGGGCCTGGTTAGAACTTGGATGGGAGACCGCCCGGGAATACCGGGTGCCGTAGGCTTCTTCTTTTTTTTTTTGCCTCTGGTTCTGTCGCGTTTCTGGGAGTGCGGGGGCGGCCCGGGGTGGGGGTGACCCCCACCCTCAGCGTCCGCCGCGGTGCCTGGCGCGCCCCAGCCCGCACCGTGGGGCCTCCTCTTGTCCCGAGCCGCGACACCGCCGCCACGCGGCAGCATGCGTGGCTTCTGGACAGTCAGGTCTCAGACCAAAGGTCTGCTCTGTGGGAGCCGACACGCTGGAGGAAACCTTGAGAGTCTGAGAGGGGAGGGAGTTCCAGAAGAAGGCCAGGATGTCATTTTGAGGGAGTATGTGACCAGAACTCGTCCCGTTGCTTTTGGGGTTCTATGGGCTACACGTAGGAATCTTTGGTGGTGGCACCTGATGTTGGGGGATCCGGAGTCACACCCAGACCTGCTCCACAGGCCTCCTTTTACTTTTCTCTTCGGATTCATTTTTTTTTTTTTTTTTTGAGACAGAGTCTCGGTTTGGTGCCCAGGCTAGAGTGAGTGCCGTGGCGTCAGCCTAGCTCACAGCAACTTCAAACTCCTGGGCTCCAGTGATCCTTCTGCCTCAGCCTCCCGGGTAGCTGGGACTGCAGGCATGCGCCACCATGCCCCGCTAATTTTTATATATATATCAGTTGGCCAATTAATTCCTTTCTATTTATAGTAGAGACGGGGTCTCGCTCTTGCTCAGGCTGGTTTTGAACTCCTGACCTTGAGCAATCCGCCCGCCTCGGCCTCCCAAGAGCTAGGATTACAGGCGTGAGCCACAGCGCCCGGCCGGATTCATTATTTTTAAAAAGTGTCTCTTATCTCTATTATTGCATTTTCTTTTCTCTCTCTTTTCAAGCAGATGATGGGAGTCCAAGTATTAAGGTGACATGTGTTGCCCGTGCCCCCCTCCCCCCCCCCCGTGTTCTTATTCATTTACCTCTCATGTTGCTCCAGCATATTGTGGGGGCACCAATGTTAAGGTCGGGTGCGTTGCCCTCTCCCAGCCTCCCCCCTCGGGTCAGAGCTTCAAGTGCGCCCATCCCCCAGTCGGTGCGTACCCACCCCATTCCTAATGGATGTGTATGCCCATCCCCTCCCCCCACCCGCCCGACACCCACCCGAAGAAGGTGATTCCTCTGTGTCCACTTAGGTGTCCATCGGTTCGTACCCATTTGCTGGTGAGCGCGAGCACGTGGTGCTCGTGTGTCCATTCTTGGGATACTTGGCTTACTGGAACGGGTTCCAGCTCTGGCCAGGAGAACCACGAGAGGTGCCCCCTCACCGCTGCTCCTCATAGCCGAATAGCACTCCGTGGTGTCCACGCGCCACATTTTATTTACCCACTCGTGGGTCGATGGGCACTCGGGTGGCTTCCAGGTCTTTGCGATTGTGACTTGTGCCCTGACACTAACCCTAACCCTTACCCAGCCCGTCTCCTCCACGGCCCCTGCCTGACTGACTCCTTCCCGCCCGGCCTATCACCTGTCACCGTCCTCTGCCCCTGCCTGACACGCTCCTCCCCGCCCGGGCCGTCACCGTCCTCGGCCCCTGCCTGACGGGGCTCCTCCGTCGCCTGGGCCTTCCAAGGGCTTGGTGTGGACGCTGGTTCCAGGACGCCCTCCCAGGAACCCGGTAGCAGGGCGGCCGCAGCGTCTCGCGCAACCCAAACCGTCCGCCGGCTGGCCGCCATCGCTAAGTGGCCTGCGGGGGACGTGCTCCCGCTGTGCCGTGGGGGCCCAGCCTGGTGTCTTCTCTGAGGCCCCGCGGCTGCCGCTCCCCGCAAGGGGATAGCCGCGGAGGTGGGGACCGCCTCCTCATGGGGACGTACACCCAGCTCTCCACGTCGGATTCCGGGGCTCTCTGTCCTGCCAGAAGGCCCAGCTGGCCTGCGGGTCCTTAGAGTGGCAAAAACATCCGAAAACTGAGATTGAGGGTCCGGTGGGTGTCTGCACTTTTGTGCTGGGCACCCCAGGGAGGCCCGGTGGCTGGCTGGACAACGCGGTCTGCTGGGCTGGGGGGGGGTTTGGAGGAGCAACTGATGCCCTTTGCACTTTGGGTAGCAAGTGTCTGAGGTGTCTCTGGGCCCTGTGCCATGTGGGGGCGGGGGCGGGGGCGGGGTGGGAGGAGGAGGAGGAGGAGGAGGAGGAGGAGGAGGAGGAGGAGGTGGGAAGGGCCGTGGCCTGCAGTCGTGTTCCCCGGGGTGGCACAGCATGTGGCTTCTTCCACAGGCTGCTTGGCCTGGGCTCCCTGCACCTGGGCCTTTGGAGGACTGGCCCTGTGCTTGCCAACACTTCCTGCAGGGACCCAGAGCTGGGAGGTTGCATCTCTCAGCCCTGGGTCGGGCAGAGCCCCAGCGGGCCATGCCCACAACCTCTCTCAGCAGGGGTCCCCCAGAAGGCTCCTTTGGGACCAGGATTCTCTTGCGGGTGACTCTTTAAGGTCTGGCCCCTGGATGGAGGGGCACCAGGAGTAGAGGAGCAGGAAGGGGAAGGGGGTGGCCATGCGAGGGGACACTTTCAGGCCAAGTCCCAGCTTCAGTCTGATCCTCCTGGGAACCCCGGGGTGGACATCACACCTCCTGGTTGCCCCGCTCTGAGACAAGGAGCCGGGCTTCGCATTCCCACAGCAGCCAGTCGTGGGCTGAGGACACCTGGGGCGTTGGGAACTCCCTGGCTTCTCCTTGGTTTAACATCTGGAGCTGCTTGTGAATTGTGCCGCCACACACACCCGAGTGCAGGTGTCTTCCGCACAGACTGCGGGCCTCGCTCTTCTGAATGCCGCTAGCTCGCGACCCACCCACGGGAGAACCTGGTCAGGGTGCTTTCTCTCAGGGGCAGACTCTGATCCGGGCGGGCTACCGGTGTCTCTGTTTGCTCCTTTCTTTCTTCCACTTCGGGAAAGGCTTCCTTACTGGGTGTGGAAATCTCCTATGCCTTTCCTCGCCTATTCTGTCAGCTCTAAAATTCTCTTTCGGTTGCCACCCTCACAGATGGATTAGGAAACTCTTTGCGGTGCACTCATTAGTGAAATGACCTCAATGACGCTGGAATCCAATATCTAATCGCCGATTTTTAGCGAGTCCACACGCCAGGGTGGTTGGGGTCCAGTGCAGCCCCGGCCAGGTCCAGGCCCCTTGGACTGGGCCACAGGAGGACAAAGAGGAGGGTCCCGGCCCCCACGGTAGGTAGAGGTGCGGGCAGTTCTCCAAGGGCTTGGGTGTTTTCCAGAGGGAGGAGATGGAGGGGACTGATTTCTTCAGCGCCCCACAAACCACGCCACCCCACCCCACCCATGGGACACATCCCGAGAGAGAGAGAGAGAGAGAGAGAGAGAGAGAGAGAGAGAGAGAGAGAGAGAGAGAGAGAGAGACGCCCCATACACTGGCTCCCCTCCCCCGTGCGCTGTGCCCCAGCCCTGGCCCGGGGGAATAGGCGGCCGCCGGGCCACAGGGTGGGGGGCGCAGCTGAAAGGGGTTGTGGGGGAGGGCCGCCCCTGGCTGGGGTCAAAGGGCGAGCGCCCCGCCCCTCCCGCCCGTGCGAGCTGGGGGTGGGGGGCGGGGAGGTGAAGGAGGCCAGGCAAGGAGAGGAGGGGGGCTTGAAGGTCTCCACCTTGGCGGGTCCAGCCGTGGAGGCGCATCTTGTGTGAGTGTGAGTGAGTGAGTGAGTGTGAGTGTGAGTGTGTGTGTATACAGAGACAGCCCCCAACCCCGGCCCGCCCCGCCTGTCACCCCCGTCCCTCGGAGCCCGCGGGACCCGGCCGGCGAACTCAACAGGCCCGACCCGGCGCGGGGCCTGGGGCGGGAGGCGGCGGCGGGGAAGCGCAGAGAGGCTCGGCTTCTTGAGCGGGGCAGGGGCGCCCTCCGCCGTCCACGGCCACACCACCCCGAACGCGCCCGATCCCGTCTGGTCTCGGAAGCTAAGCAGGCTCGGGCCTGGTTAGAACTTGGATGGGAGACCGCCCGGGAATACCGGGTGCCGTAGGCTTCTTCTTTTTTTTTTTGCCTCTGGTTCTGTCGCGTTTCTGGGAGTGCGGGGGCGGCCCGGGGTGGGGGTGACCCCCACCCTCAGCGTCCGCCGCGGTGCCTGGCGCGCCCCAGCCCGCACCGTGGGGCCTCCTCTTGTCCCGAGCCGCGACACCGCCGCCACGCGGCAGCATGCGTGGCTTCTGGACAGTCAGGTCTCAGACCAAAGGTCTGCTCTGTGGGAGCCGACACGCTGGAGGAAACCTTGAGAGTCTGAGAGGGGAGGGAGTTCCAGAAGAAGGCCAGGATGTCATTTTGAGGGAGTATGTGACCAGAACTCGTCCCGTTGCTTTTGGGGTTCTATGGGCTACACGTAGGAATCTTTGGTGGTGGCACCTGATGTTGGGGGATCCGGAGTCACACCCAGACCTGCTCCACAGGCCTCCTTTTACTTTTCTCTTCGGATTCATTTTTTTTTTTTTTTTTTTGAGACAGAGTCTCGGTTTGGTGCCCAGGCTAGAGTGAGTGCCGTGGCGTCAGCCTAGCTCACAGCAACTTCAAACTCCTGGGCTCCAGTGATCCTTCTGCCTCAGCCTCCCGGGTAGCTGGGACTGCAGGCATGCGCCACCATGCCCCGCTAATTTTTATATATATATCAGTTGGCCAATTAATTCCTTTCTATTTATAGTAGAGACGGGGTCTCGCTCTTGCTCAGGCTGGTTTTGAACTCCTGACCTTGAGCAATCCGCCCGCCTCGGCCTCCCAAGAGCTAGGATTACAGGCGTGAGCCACAGCGCCCGGCCGGATTCATTATTTTTAAAAAGTGTCTCTTATCTCTATTATTGCATTTTCTTTTCTCTCTCTTTTCAAGCAGATGATGGGAGTCCAAGTATTAAGGTGACATGTGTTGCCCGTGCCCCCCTCCCCCCCCCCGTGTTCTTATTCATTTACCTCTCATGTTGCTCCAGCATATTGTGGGGGCACCAATGTTAAGGTCGGGTGCGTTGCCCTCTCCCAGCCTCCCCCCTCGGGTCAGAGCTTCAAGTGCGCCCATCCCCCAGTCGGTGCGTACCCACCCCATTCCTAATGGATGTGTATGCCCATCCCCTCCCCCCACCCGCCCGACACCCACCCGAAGAAGGTGATTCCTCTGTGTCCACTTAGGTGTCCATCGGTTCGTACCCATTTGCTGGTGAGCGCGAGCACGTGGTGCTCGTGTGTCCATTCTTGGGATACTTGGCTTACTGGAACGGGTTCCAGCTCTGGCCAGGAGAACCACGAGAGGTGCCCCCTCACCGCTGCTCCTCATAGCCGAATAGCACTCCGTGGTGTCCACGCGCCACATTTTATTTACCCACTCGTGGGTCGATGGGCACTCGGGTGGCTTCCAGGTCTTTGCGATTGTGACTTGTGCCCTGACACTAACCCTAACCCTTACCCAGCCCGTCTCCTCCACGGCCCCTGCCTGACTGACTCCTTCCCGCCCGGCCTATCACCTGTCACCGTCCTCTGCCCCTGCCTGACACGCTCCTCCCCGCCCGGGCCGTCACCGTCCTCGGCCCCTGCCTGACGGGGCTCCTCCGTCGCCTGGGCCTTCCAAGGGCTTGGTGTGGACGCTGGTTCCAGGACGCCCTCCCAGGAACCCGGTAGCAGGGCGGCCGCAGCGTCTCGCGCAACCCAACCGTCCGCCGGCTGGCCGCCATCGCTAAGTGGCCTGCGGGGGACGTGCTCCCGCTGTGCCGTGGGGGCCCAGCCTGGTGTCTTCTCTGAGGCCCCGCGGCTGCCGCTCCCCGCAAGGGGATAGCCGCGGAGGTGGGGACCGCCTCCTCATGGGGACGTACACCCAGCTCTCCACGTCGGATTCCGGGGCTCTCTGTCCTGCCAGAAGGCCCAGCTGGCCTGCGGGTCCTTAGAGTGGCAAAAACATCCGAAAACTGAGATTGAGGGTCCGGTGGGTGTCTGCACTTTTGTGCTGGGCACCCCAGGGAGGCCCGGTGGCTGGCTGGACAACGCGGTCTGCTGGGCTGGGGGGGGGGTTGGAGGAGCAACTGATGCCCTTTGCACTTTGGGTAGCAAGTGTCTGAGGTGTCTCTGGGCCCTGTGCCATGTGGGGGCGGGGGCGGGGGCGGGGTGGGAGGAGGAGGAGGAGGAGGAGGAGGAGGAGGAGGAGGAGGAGGTGGGAAGGGCCGTGGCCTGCAGTCGTGTTCCCCGGGGTGGCACAGCATGTGGCTTCTTCCACAGGCTGCTTGGCCTGGGCTCCCTGCACCTGGGCCTTTGGAGGACTGGCCCTGTGCTTGCCAACACTTCCTGCAGGGACCCAGAGCTGGGAGGTTGCATCTCTCAGCCCTGGGTCGGGCAGAGCCCCAGCGGGCCATGCCCACAACCTCTCTCAGCAGGGGTCCCCCAGAAGGCTCCTTTGGGACCAGGATTCTCTTGCGGGTGACTCTTTAAGGTCTGGCCCCTGGATGGAGGGGCACCAGGAGTAGAGGAGCAGGAAGGGGAAGGGGGTGGCCATGCGAGGGGACACTTTCAGGCCAAGTCCCAGCTTCAGTCTGATCCTCCTGGGAACCCCGGGGTGGACATCACACCTCCTGGTTGCCCCGCTCTGAGACAAGGAGCCGGGCTTCGCATTCCCACAGCAGCCAGTCGTGGGCTGAGGACACCTGGGGCGTTGGGAACTCCCTGGCTTCTCCTTGGTTTAACATCTGGAGCTGCTTGTGAATTGTGCCGCCACACACACCCGAGTGCAGGTGTCTTCCGCACAGACTGCGGGCCTCGCTCTTCTGAATGCCGCTAGCTCGCGACCCACCCACGGGAGAACCTGGTCAGGGTACTTTCTCTCAGGGGCAGACTCTGATCCGGGCGGGCTACCGGTGTCTCTGTTTGCTCCTTTCTTTCTTCCACTTCGGGAAAGGCTTCCTTACTGGGTGTGGAAATCTCCTATGCCTTTCCTCGCCTATTCTGTCAGCTCTAAAATTCTCTTTCGGTTGCCACCCTCACAGATGGATTAGGAAACTCTTTGCGGTGCACTCATTAGTGAAATGACCTCAATGACGCTGGAATCCAATATCTAATCGCCGATTTTTAGCGAGTCCACACGCCAGGGTGGTTGGGGTCCAGTGCAGCCCCGGCCAGGTCCAGGCCCCTTGGACTGGGCCACAGGAGGACAAAGAGGAGGGTCCCGGCCCCCACGGTAGGTAGAGGTGCGGGCAGTTCTCCAAGGGCTTGGGTGTTTTCCAGAGGGAGGAGATGGAGGGGACTGATTTCTTCAGCGCCCCACAAACCACGCCACCCCACCCCACCCATGGGACACATCCCGAGAGAGAGAGAGAGAGAGAGAGAGAGAGAGAGAGAGAGAGAGAGAGAGAGAGAGAGAGAGAGACGCCCCATACACTGGCTCCCCTCCCCCGTGCGCTGTGCCCCAGCCCTGGCCCGGGGGAATAGGCGGCCGCCGGGCCACAGGGTGGGGGGCGCAGCTGAAAGGGGTTGTGGGGGAGGGCCGCCCCTGGCTGGGGTCAAAGGGCGAGCGCCCCGCCCCTCCCGCCCGTGCGAGCTGGGGGTGGGGGGCGGGGAGGTGAAGGAGGCCAGGCAAGGAGAGGAGGGGGGCTTGAAGGTCTCCACCTTGGCGGGTCCAGCCGTGGAGGCGCATCTTGTGTGAGTGTGAGTGAGTGAGTGAGTGTGAGTGTGAGTGTGTGTGTATACAGAGACAGCCCCCAACCCCGGCCCGCCCCGCCTGTCACCCCCGTCCCTCGGAGCCCGCGGGACCCGGCCGGCGAACTCAACAGGCCCGACCCGGCGCGGGGCCTGGGGCGGGAGGCGGCGGCGGGGAAGCGCAGAGAGGCTCGGCTTCTTGAGCGGGGCAGGGGCGCCCTCCGCCGTCCACGGCCACACCACCCCGAACGCGCCCGATCCCGTCTGGTCTCGGAAGCTAAGCAGGCTCGGGCCTGGTTAGAACTTGGATGGGAGACCGCCCGGGAATACCGGGTGCCGTAGGCTTCTTCTTTTTTTTTTTGCCTCTGGTTCTGTCGCGTTTCTGGGAGTGCGGGGGCGGCCCGGGGTGGGGGTGACCCCCACCCTCAGCGTCCGCCGCGGTGCCTGGCGCGCCCCAGCCCGCACCGTGGGGCCTCCTCTTGTCCCGAGCCGCGACACCGCCGCCACGCGGCAGCATGCGTGGCTTCTGGACAGTCAGGTCTCAGACCAAAGGTCTGCTCTGTGGGAGCCGACACGCTGGAGGAAACCTTGAGAGTCTGAGAGGGGAGGGAGTTCCAGAAGAAGGCCAGGATGTCATTTTGAGGGAGTATGTGACCAGAACTCGTCCCGTTGCTTTTGGGGTTCTATGGGCTACACGTAGGAATCTTTGGTGGTGGCACCTGATGTTGGGGGATCCGGAGTCACACCCAGACCTGCTCCACAGGCCTCCTTTTACTTTTCTCTTCGGATTCATTTTTTTTTTTTTTTTTTGAGACAGAGTCTCGGTTTGGTGCCCAGGCTAGAGTGAGTGCCGTGGCGTCAGCCTAGCTCACAGCAACTTCAAACTCCTGGGCTCCAGTGATCCTTCTGCCTCAGCCTCCCGGGTAGCTGGGACTGCAGGCATGCGCCACCATGCCCCGCTAATTTTTATATATATATCAGTTGGCCAATTAATTCCTTTCTATTTATAGTAGAGACGGGGTCTCGCTCTTGCTCAGGCTGGTTTTGAACTCCTGACCTTGAGCAATCCGCCCGCCTCGGCCTCCCAAGAGCTAGGATTACAGGCGTGAGCCACAGCGCCCGGCCGGATTCATTATTTTTAAAAAGTGTCTCTTATCTCTATTATTGCATTTTCTTTTCTCTCTCTTTTCAAGCAGATGATGGGAGTCCAAGTATTAAGGTGACATGTGTTGCCCGTGCCCCCCTCCCCCCCCCCCGTGTTCTTATTCATTTACCTCTCATGTTGCTCCAGCATATTGTGGGGGCACCAATGTTAAGGTCGGGTGCGTTGCCCTCTCCCAGCCTCCCCCCTCGGGTCAGAGCTTCAAGTGCGCCCATCCCCCAGTCGGTGCGTACCCACCCCATTCCTAATGGATGTGTATGCCCATCCCCTCCCCCCACCCGCCCGACACCCACCCGAAGAAGGTGATTCCTCTGTGTCCACTTAGGTGTCCATCGGTTCGTACCCATTTGCTGGTGAGCGCGAGCACGTGGTGCTCGTGTGTCCATTCTTGGGATACTTGGCTTACTGGAACGGGTTCCAGCTCTGGCCAGGAGAACCACGAGAGGTGCCCCCTCACCGCTGCTCCTCATAGCCGAATAGCACTCCGTGGTGTCCACGCGCCACATTTTATTTACCCACTCGTGGGTCGATGGGCACTCGGGTGGCTTCCAGGTCTTTGCGATTGTGACTTGTGCCCTGACACTAACCCTAACCCTTACCCAGCCCGTCTCCTCCACGGCCCCTGCCTGACTGACTCCTTCCCGCCCGGCCTATCACCTGTCACCGTCCTCTGCCCCTGCCTGACACGCTCCTCCCCGCCCGGGCCGTCACCGTCCTCGGCCCCTGCCTGACGGGGCTCCTCCGTCGCCTGGGCCTTCCAAGGGCTTGGTGTGGACGCTGGTTCCAGGACGCCCTCCCAGGAACCCGGTAGCAGGGCGGCCGCAGCGTCTCGCGCAACCCAACCGTCCGCCGGCTGGCCGCCATCGCTAAGTGGCCTGCGGGGGACGTGCTCCCGCTGTGCCGTGGGGGCCCAGCCTGGTGTCTTCTCTGAGGCCCCGCGGCTGCCGCTCCCCGCAAGGGGATAGCCGCGGAGGTGGGGACCGCCTCCTCATGGGGACGTACACCCAGCTCTCCACGTCGGATTCCGGGGCTCTCTGTCCTGCCAGAAGGCCCAGCTGGCCTGCGGGTCCTTAGAGTGGCAAAAACATCCGAAAACTGAGATTGAGGGTCCGGTGGGTGTCTGCACTTTTGTGCTGGGCACCCCAGGGAGGCCCGGTGGCTGGCTGGACAACGCGGTCTGCTGGGCTGGGGGGGGGGTTTGGAGGAGCAACTGATGCCCTTTGCACTTTGGGTAGCAAGTGTCTGAGGTGTCTCTGGGCCCTGTGCCATGTGGGGGCGGGGGCGGGGGCGGGGTGGGAGGAGGAGGAGGAGGAGGAGGAGGAGGAGGAGGAGGAGGTGGGAAGGGCCGTGGCCTGCAGTCGTGTTCCCCGGGGTGGCACAGCATGTGGCTTCTTCCACAGGCTGCTTGGCCTGGGCTCCCTGCACCTGGGCCTTTGGAGGACTGGCCCTGTGCTTGCCAACACTTCCTGCAGGGACCCAGAGCTGGGAGGTTGCATCTCTCAGCCCTGGGTCGGGCAGAGCCCCAGCGGGCCATGCCCACAACCTCTCTCAGCAGGGGTCCCCCAGAAGGCTCCTTTGGGACCAGGATTCTCTTGCGGGTGACTCTTTAAGGTCTGGCCCCTGGATGGAGGGGCACCAGGAGTAGAGGAGCAGGAAGGGGAAGGGGGTGGCCATGCGAGGGGACACTTTCAGGCCAAGTCCCAGCTTCAGTCTGATCCTCCTGGGAACCCCGGGGTGGACATCACACCTCCTGGTTGCCCCGCTCTGAGACAAGGAGCCGGGCTTCGCATTCCCACAGCAGCCAGTCGTGGGCTGAGGACACCTGGGGCGTTGGGAACTCCCTGGCTTCTCCTTGGTTTAACATCTGGAGCTGCTTGTGAATTGTGCCGCCACACACACCCGAGTGCAGGTGTCTTCCGCACAGACTGCGGGCCTCGCTCTTCTGAATGCCGCTAGCTCGCGACCCACCCACGGGAGAACCTGGTCAGGGTGCTTTCTCTCAGGGGCAGACTCTGATCCGGGCGGGCTACCGGTGTCTCTGTTTGCTCCTTTCTTTCTTCCACTTCGGGAAAGGCTTCCTTACTGGGTGTGGAAATCTCCTATGCCTTTCCTCGCCTATTCTGTCAGCTCTAAAATTCTCTTTCGGTTGCCACCCTCACAGATGGATTAGGAAACTCTTTGCGGTGCACTCATTAGTGAAATGACCTCAATGACGCTGGAATCCAATATCTAATCGCCGATTTTTAGCGAGTCCACACGCCAGGGTGGTTGGGGTCCAGTGCAGCCCCGGCCAGGTCCAGGCCCCTTGGACTGGGCCACAGGAGGACAAAGAGGAGGGTCCCGGCCCCCACGGTAGGTAGAGGTGCGGGCAGTTCTCCAAGGGCTTGGGTGTTTTCCAGAGGGAGGAGATGGAGGGGACTGATTTCTTCAGCGCCCCACAAACCACGCCACCCCACCCCACCCATGGGACACATCCCGAGAGAGAGAGAGAGAGAGAGAGAGAGAGAGAGAGAGAGAGAGAGAGAGAGAGAGACGCCCCATACACTGGCTCCCCTCCCCCGTGCGCTGTGCCCCAGCCCTGGCCCGGGGGAATAGGCGGCCGCCGGGCCACAGGGTGGGGGGCGCAGCTGAAAGGGGTTGTGGGGGAGGGCCGCCCCTGGCTGGGGTCAAAGGGCGAGCGCCCCGCCCCTCCCGCCCGTGCGAGCTGGGGGTGGGGGGCGGGGAGGTGAAGGAGGCCAGGCAAGGAGAGGAGGGGGGCTTGAAGGTCTCCACCTTGGCGGGTCCAGCCGTGGAGGCGCATCTTGTGTGAGTGTGAGTGAGTGAGTGAGTGTGAGTGTGAGTGTGTGTGTATACAGAGACAGCCCCCAACCCCGGCCCGCCCCGCCTGTCACCCCCGTCCCTCGGAGCCCGCGGGACCCGGCCGGCGAACTCAACAGGCCCGACCCGGCGCGGGGCCTGGGGCGGGAGGCGGCGGCGGGGAAGCGCAGAGAGGCTCGGCTTCTTGAGCGGGGCAGGGGCGCCCTCCGCCGTCCACGGCCACACCACCCCGAACGCGCCCGATCCCGTCTGGTCTCGGAAGCTAAGCAGGCTCGGGCCTGGTTAGAACTTGGATGGGAGACCGCCCGGGAATACCGGGTGCCGTAGGCTTCTTCTTTTTTTTTTTGCCTCTGGTTCTGTCGCGTTTCTGGGAGTGCGGGGGCGGCCCGGGGTGGGGGTGACCCCCACCCTCAGCGTCCGCCGCGGTGCCTGGCGCGCCCCAGCCCGCACCGTGGGGCCTCCTCTTGTCCCGAGCCGCGACACCGCCGCCACGCGGCAGCATGCGTGGCTTCTGGACAGTCAGGTCTCAGACCAAAGGTCTGCTCTGTGGGAGCCGACACGCTGGAGGAAACCTTGAGAGTCTGAGAGGGGAGGGAGTTCCAGAAGAAGGCCAGGATGTCATTTTGAGGGAGTATGTGACCAGAACTCGTCCCGTTGCTTTTGGGGTTCTATGGGCTACACGTAGGAATCTTTGGTGGTGGCACCTGATGTTGGGGGATCCGGAGTCACACCCAGACCTGCTCCACAGGCCTCCTTTTACTTTTCTCTTCGGATTCATTTTTTTTTTTTTTTTTTTGAGACAGAGTCTCGGTTTGGTGCCCAGGCTAGAGTGAGTGCCGTGGCGTCAGCCTAGCTCACAGCAACTTCAAACTCCTGGGCTCCAGTGATCCTTCTGCCTCAGCCTCCCGGGTAGCTGGGACTGCAGGCATGCGCCACCATGCCCCGCTAATTTTTATATATATATCAGTTGGCCAATTAATTCCTTTCTATTTATAGTAGAGACGGGGTCTCGCTCTTGCTCAGGCTGGTTTTGAACTCCTGACCTTGAGCAATCCGCCCGCCTCGGCCTCCCAAGAGCTAGGATTACAGGCGTGAGCCACAGCGCCCGGCCGGATTCATTATTTTTAAAAAGTGTCTCTTATCTCTATTATTGCATTTTCTTTTCTCTCTCTTTTCAAGCAGATGATGGGAGTCCAAGTATTAAGGTGACATGTGTTGCCCGTGCCCCCCTCCCCCCCCCCCGTGTTCTTATTCATTTACCTCTCATGTTGCTCCAGCATATTGTGGGGGCACCAATGTTAAGGTCGGGTGCGTTGCCCTCTCCCAGCCTCCCCCCTCGGGTCAGAGCTTCAAGTGCGCCCATCCCCCAGTCGGTGCGTACCCACCCCATTCCTAATGGATGTGTATGCCCATCCCCTCCCCCCACCCGCCCGACACCCACCCGAAGAAGGTGATTCCTCTGTGTCCACTTAGGTGTCCATCGGTTCGTACCCATTTGCTGGTGAGCGCGAGCACGTGGTGCTCGTGTGTCCATTCTTGGGATACTTGGCTTACTGGAACGGGTTCCAGCTCTGGCCAGGAGAACCACGAGAGGTGCCCCCTCACCGCTGCTCCTCATAGCCGAATAGCACTCCGTGGTGTCCACGCGCCACATTTTATTTACCCACTCGTGGGTCGATGGGCACTCGGGTGGCTTCCAGGTCTTTGCGATTGTGACTTGTGCCCTGACACTAACCCTAACCCTTACCCAGCCCGTCTCCTCCACGGCCCCTGCCTGACTGACTCCTTCCCGCCCGGCCTATCACCTGTCACCGTCCTCTGCCCCTGCCTGACACGCTCCTCCCCGCCCGGGCCGTCACCGTCCTCGGCCCCTGCCTGACGGGGCTCCTCCGTCGCCTGGGCCTTCCAAGGGCTTGGTGTGGACGCTGGTTCCAGGACGCCCTCCCAGGAACCCGGTAGCAGGGCGGCCGCAGCGTCTCGCGCAACCCAACCGTCCGCCGGCTGGCCGCCATCGCTAAGTGGCCTGCGGGGGACGTGCTCCCGCTGTGCCGTGGGGGCCCAGCCTGGTGTCTTCTCTGAGGCCCCGCGGCTGCCGCTCCCCGCAAGGGGATAGCCGCGGAGGTGGGGACCGCCTCCTCATGGGGACGTACACCCAGCTCTCCACGTCGGATTCCGGGGCTCTCTGTCCTGCCAGAAGGCCCAGCTGGCCTGCGGGTCCTTAGAGTGGCAAAAACATCCGAAAACTGAGATTGAGGGTCCGGTGGGTGGTGTCTGCACTTTTGTGCTGGGCACCCCAGGGAGGCCCGGTGGCTGGCTGGACAACGCGGTCTGCTGGGCTGGGGGGGGGGTTTGGAGGAGCAACTGATGCCCTTTGCACTTTGGGTAGCAAGTGTCTGAGGTGTCTCTGGGCCCTGTGCCATGTGGGGGCGGGGGCGGGGGCGGGGTGGGAGGAGGAGGAGGAGGAGGAGGAGGAGGAGGAGGAGGAGGTGGGAAGGGCCGTGGCCTGCAGTCGTGTTCCCCGGGGTGGCACAGCATGTGGCTTCTTCCACAGGCTGCTTGGCCTGGGCTCCCTGCACCTGGGCCTTTGGAGGACTGGCCCTGTGCTTGCCAACACTTCCTGCAGGGACCCAGAGCTGGGAGGTTGCATCTCTCAGCCCTGGGTCGGGCAGAGCCCCAGCGGGCCATGCCCACAACCTCTCTCAGCAGGGGTCCCCCAGAAGGCTCCTTTGGGACCAGGATTCTCTTGCGGGTGACTCTTTAAGGTCTGGCCCCTGGATGGAGGGGCACCAGGAGTAGAGGAGCAGGAAGGGGAAGGGGGTGGCCATGCGAGGGGACACTTTCAGGCCAAGTCCCAGCTTCAGTCTGATCCTCCTGGGAACCCCGGGGTGGACATCACACCTCCTGGTTGCCCCGCTCTGAGACAAGGAGCCGGGCTTCGCATTCCCACAGCAGCCAGTCGTGGGCTGAGGACACCTGGGGCGTTGGGAACTCCCTGGCTTCTCCTTGGTTTAACATCTGGAGCTGCTTGTGAATTGTGCCGCCACACACACCCGAGTGCAGGTGTCTTCCGCACAGACTGCGGGCCTCGCTCTTCTGAATGCCGCTAGCTCGCGACCCACCCACGGGAGAACCTGGTCAGGGTGCTTTCTCTCAGGGGCAGACTCTGATCCGGGCGGGCTACCGGTGTCTCTGTTTGCTCCTTTCTTTCTTCCACTTCGGGAAAGGCTTCCTTACTGGGTGTGGAAATCTCCTATGCCTTTCCTCGCCTATTCTGTCAGCTCTAAAATTCTCTTTCGGTTGCCACCCTCACAGATGGATTAGGAAACTCTTTGCGGTGCACTCATTAGTGAAATGACCTCAATGACGCTGGAATCCAATATCTAATCGCCGATTTTTAGCGAGTCCACACGCCAGGGTGGTTGGGGTCCAGTGCAGCCCCGGCCAGGTCCAGGCCCCTTGGACTGGGCCACAGGAGGACAAAGAGGAGGGTCCCGGCCCCCACGGTAGGTAGAGGTGCGGGCAGTTCTCCAAGGGCTTGGGTGTTTTCCAGAGGGAGGAGATGGAGGGGACTGATTTCTTCAGCGCCCCACAAACCACGCCACCCCACCCCACCCATGGGACACATCCCGAGAGAGAGAGAGAGAGAGAGAGAGAGAGAGAGAGAGAGAGAGAGAGAGAGAGAGAGAGAGAGAGAGACGCCCCATACACTGGCTCCCCTCCCCCGTGCGCTGTGCCCCAGCCCTGGCCCGGGGGAATAGGCGGCCGCCGGGCCACAGGGTGGGGGGCGCAGCTGAAAGGGGTTGTGGGGGAGGGCCGCCCCTGGCTGGGGTCAAAGGGCGAGCGCCCCGCCCCTCCCGCCCGTGCGAGCTGGGGGTGGGGGGCGGGGAGGTGAAGGAGGCCAGGCAAGGAGAGGAGGGGGGCTTGAAGGTCTCCACCTTGGCGGGTCCAGCCGTGGAGGCGCATCTTGTGTGAGTGTGAGTGAGTGAGTGAGTGTGAGTGTGAGTGTGTGTGTATACAGAGACAGCCCCCAACCCCGGCCCGCCCCGCCTGTCACCCCCGTCCCTCGGAGCCCGCGGGACCCGGCCGGCGAACTCAACAGGCCCGACCCGGCGCGGGGCCTGGGGCGGGAGGCGGCGGCGGGGAAGCGCAGAGAGGCTCGGCTTCTTGAGCGGGGCAGGGGCGCCCTCCGCCGTCCACGGCCACACCACCCCGAACGCGCCCGATCCCGTCTGGTCTCGGAAGCTAAGCAGGCTCGGGCCTGGTTAGAACTTGGATGGGAGACCGCCCGGGAATACCGGGTGCCGTAGGCTTCTTCTTTTTTTTTTTGCCTCTGGTTCTGTCGCGTTTCTGGGAGTGCGGGGGCGGCCCGGGGTGGGGGTGACCCCCACCCTCAGCGTCCGCCGCGGTGCCTGGCGCGCCCCAGCCCGCACCGTGGGGCCTCCTCTTGTCCCGAGCCGCGACACCGCCGCCACGCGGCAGCATGCGTGGCTTCTGGACAGTCAGGTCTCAGACCAAAGGTCTGCTCTGTGGGAGCCGACACGCTGGAGGAAACCTTGAGAGTCTGAGAGGGGAGGGAGTTCCAGAAGAAGGCCAGGATGTCATTTTGAGGGAGTATGTGACCAGAACTCGTCCCGTTGCTTTTGGGGTTCTATGGGCTACACGTAGGAATCTTTGGTGGTGGCACCTGATGTTGGGGGATCCGGAGTCACACCCAGACCTGCTCCACAGGCCTCCTTTTACTTTTCTCTTCGGATTCATTTTTTTTTTTTTTTTTTTGAGACAGAGTCTCGGTTTGGTGCCCAGGCTAGAGTGAGTGCCGTGGCGTCAGCCTAGCTCACAGCAACTTCAAACTCCTGGGCTCCAGTGATCCTTCTGCCTCAGCCTCCCGGGTAGCTGGGACTGCAGGCATGCGCCACCATGCCCCGCTAATTTTTATATATATATCAGTTGGCCAATTAATTCCTTTCTATTTATAGTAGAGACGGGGTCTCGCTCTTGCTCAGGCTGGTTTTGAACTCCTGACCTTGAGCAATCCGCCCGCCTCGGCCTCCCAAGAGCTAGGATTACAGGCGTGAGCCACAGCGCCCGGCCGGATTCATTATTTTTAAAAAGTGTCTCTTATCTCTATTATTGCATTTTCTTTTCTCTCTCTTTTCAAGCAGATGATGGGAGTCCAAGTATTAAGGTGACATGTGTTGCCCGTGCCCCCCTCCCCCCCCCCCGTGTTCTTATTCATTTACCTCTCATGTTGCTCCAGCATATTGTGGGGGCACCAATGTTAAGGTCGGGTGCGTTGCCCTCTCCCAGCCTCCCCCCTCGGGTCAGAGCTTCAAGTGCGCCCATCCCCCAGTCGGTGCGTACCCACCCCATTCCTAATGGATGTGTATGCCCATCCCCTCCCCCCACCCGCCCGACACCCACCCGAAGAAGGTGATTCCTCTGTGTCCACTTAGGTGTCCATCGGTTCGTACCCATTTGCTGGTGAGCGCGAGCACGTGGTGCTCGTGTGTCCATTCTTGGGATACTTGGCTTACTGGAACGGGTTCCAGCTCTGGCCAGGAGAACCACGAGAGGTGCCCCCTCACCGCTGCTCCTCATAGCCGAATAGCACTCCGTGGTGTCCACGCGCCACATTTTATTTACCCACTCGTGGGTCGATGGGCACTCGGGTGGCTTCCAGGTCTTTGCGATTGTGACTTGTGCCCTGACACTAACCCTAACCCTTACCCAGCCCGTCTCCTCCACGGCCCCTGCCTGACTGACTCCTTCCCGCCCGGCCTATCACCTGTCACCGTCCTCTGCCCCTGCCTGACACGCTCCTCCCCGCCCGGGCCGTCACCGTCCTCGGCCCCTGCCTGACGGGGCTCCTCCGTCGCCTGGGCCTTCCAAGGGCTTGGTGTGGACGCTGGTTCCAGGACGCCCTCCCAGGAACCCGGTAGCAGGGCGGCCGCAGCGTCTCGCGCAACCCAACCGTCCGCCGGCTGGCCGCCATCGCTAAGTGGCCTGCGGGGGACGTGCTCCCGCTGTGCCGTGGGGGCCCAGCCTGGTGTCTTCTCTGAGGCCCCGCGGCTGCCGCTCCCCGCAAGGGGATAGCCGCGGAGGTGGGGACCGCCTCCTCATGGGGACGTACACCCAGCTCTCCACGTCGGATTCCGGGGCTCTCTGTCCTGCCAGAAGGCCCAGCTGGCCTGCGGGTCCTTAGAGTGGCAAAAACATCCGAAAACTGAGATTGAGGGTCCGGTGGGTGTCTGCACTTTTGTGCTGGGCACCCCAGGGAGGCCCGGTGGCTGGCTGGACAACGCGGTCTGCTGGGCTGGGGGGGGGGTTTGGAGGAGCAACTGATGCCCTTTGCACTTTGGGTAGCAAGTGTCTGAGGTGTCTCTGGGCCCTGTGCCATGTGGGGGCGGGGGCGGGGGCGGGGTGGGAGGAGGAGGAGGAGGAGGAGGAGGAGGAGGAGGAGGAGGTGGGAAGGGCCGTGGCCTGCAGTCGTGTTCCCCGGGGTGGCACAGCATGTGGCTTCTTCCACAGGCTGCTTGGCCTGGGCTCCCTGCACCTGGGCCTTTGGAGGACTGGCCCTGTGCTTGCCAACACTTCCTGCAGGGACCCAGAGCTGGGAGGTTGCATCTCTCAGCCCTGGGTCGGGCAGAGCCCCAGCGGGCCATGCCCACAACCTCTCTCAGCAGGGGTCCCCCAGAAGGCTCCTTTGGGACCAGGATTCTCTTGCGGGTGACTCTTTAAGGTCTGGCCCCTGGATGGAGGGGCACCAGGAGTAGAGGAGCAGGAAGGGGAAGGGGGTGGCCATGCGAGGGGACACTTTCAGGCCAAGTCCCAGCTTCAGTCTGATCCTCCTGGGAACCCCGGGGTGGACATCACACCTCCTGGTTGCCCCGCTCTGAGACAAGGAGCCGGGCTTCGCATTCCCACAGCAGCCAGTCGTGGGCTGAGGACACCTGGGGCGTTGGGAACTCCCTGGCTTCTCCTTGGTTTAACATCTGGAGCTGCTTGTGAATTGTGCCGCCACACACACCCGAGTGCAGGTGTCTTCCGCACAGACTGCGGGCCTCGCTCTTCTGAATGCCGCTAGCTCGCGACCCACCCACGGGAGAACCTGGTCAGGGTACTTTCTCTCAGGGGCAGACTCTGATCCGGGCGGGCTACCGGTGTCTCTGTTTGCTCCTTTCTTTCTTCCACTTCGGGAAAGGCTTCCTTACTGGGTGTGGAAATCTCCTATGCCTTTCCTCGCCTATTCTGTCAGCTCTAAAATTCTCTTTCGGTTGCCACCCTCACAGATGGATTAGGAAACTCTTTGCGGTGCACTCATTAGTGAAATGACCTCAATGACGCTGGAATCCAATATCTAATCGCCGATTTTTAGCGAGTCCACACGCCAGGGTGGTTGGGGTCCAGTGCAGCCCCGGCCAGGTCCAGGCCCCTTGGACTGGGCCACAGGAGGACAAAGAGGAGGGTCCCGGCCCCCACGGTAGGTAGAGGTGCGGGCAGTTCTCCAAGGGCTTGGGTGTTTTCCAGAGGGAGGAGATGGAGGGGACTGATTTCTTCAGCGCCCCACAAACCACGCCACCCCACCCCACCCATGGGACACATCCCGAGAGAGAGAGAGAGAGAGAGAGAGAGAGAGAGAGAGAGAGAGAGAGAAGAGAGAGAGAGAGAGAGACGCCCCATACACTGGCTCCCCTCCCCCGTGCGCTGTGCCCCAGCCCTGGCCCGGGGGAATAGGCGGCCGCCGGGCCACAGGGTGGGGGGCGCAGCTGAAAGGGGTTGTGGGGGAGGGCCGCCCCTGGCTGGGGTCAAAGGGCGAGCGCCCCGCCCCTCCCGCCCGTGCGAGCTGGGGGTGGGGGGCGGGGAGGTGAAGGAGGCCAGGCAAGGAGAGGAGGGGGGCTTGAAGGTCTCCACCTTGGCGGGTCCAGCCGTGGAGGCGCATCTTGTGTGAGTGTGAGTGAGTGAGTGAGTGTGAGTGTGAGTGTGTGTGTATACAGAGACAGCCCCCAACCCCGGCCCGCCCCGCCTGTCACCCCCGTCCCTCGGAGCCCGCGGGACCCGGCCGGCGAACTCAACAGGCCCGACCCGGCGCGGGGCCTGGGGCGGGGGGAGGAGGCGGCGGGGAAGCGCAGAGAGGCTCGGCTTCTTGAGCGGGGCAGGGGCGCCCTCCGCCGTCCACGGCCACACCACCCCGAACGCGCCCGATCCCGTCTGGTCTCGGAAGCTAAGCAGGCTCGGGCCTGGTTAGAACTTGGATGGGAGACCGCCCGGGAATACCGGGTGCCGTAGGCTTCTTCTTTTTTTTTTTGCCTCTGGTTCTGTCGCGTTTCTGGGAGTGCGGGGGCGGCCCGGGGTGGGGGTGACCCCCACCCTCAGCGTCCGCCGCGGTGCCTGGCGCGCCCCAGCCCGCACCGTGGGGCCTCCTCTTGTCCCGAGCCGCGACACCGCCGCCACGCGGCAGCATGCGTGGCTTCTGGACAGTCAGGTCTCAGACCAAAGGTCTGCTCTGTGGGAGCCGACACGCTGGAGGAAACCTTGAGAGTCTGAGAGGGGAGGGAGTTCCAGAAGAAGGCCAGGATGTCATTTTGAGGGAGTATGTGACCAGAACTCGTCCCGTTGCTTTTGGGGTTCTATGGGCTACACGTAGGAATCTTTGGTGGTGGCACCTGATGTTGGGGGATCCGGAGTCACACCCAGACCTGCTCCACAGGCCTCCTTTTACTTTTCTCTTCGGATTCATTTTTTTTTTTTTTTTTTTGAGACAGAGTCTCGGTTTGGTGCCCAGGCTAGAGTGAGTGCCGTGGCGTCAGCCTAGCTCACAGCAACTTCAAACTCCTGGGCTCCAGTGATCCTTCTGCCTCAGCCTCCCGGGTAGCTGGGACTGCAGGCATGCGCCACCATGCCCCGCTAATTTTTATATATATATCAGTTGGCCAATTAATTCCTTTCTATTTATAGTAGAGACGGGGTCTCGCTCTTGCTCAGGCTGGTTTTGAACTCCTGACCTTGAGCAATCCGCCCGCCTCGGCCTCCCAAGAGCTAGGATTACAGGCGTGAGCCACAGCGCCCGGCCGGATTCATTATTTTTAAAAAGTGTCTCTTATCTCTATTATTGCATTTTCTTTTCTCTCTCTTTTCAAGCAGATGATGGGAGTCCAAGTATTAAGGTGACATGTGTTGCCCGTGCCCCCCTCCCCCCCCCGTGTTCTTATTCATTTACCTCTCATGTTGCTCCAGCATATTGTGGGGGCACCAATGTTAAGGTCGGGTGCGTTGCCCTCTCCCAGCCTCCCCCCTCGGGTCAGAGCTTCAAGTGCGCCCATCCCCCAGTCGGTGCGTACCCACCCCATTCCTAATGGATGTGTATGCCCATCCCCTCCCCCCACCCGCCCGACACCCACCCGAAGAAGGTGATTCCTCTGTGTCCACTTAGGTGTCCATCGGTTCGTACCCATTTGCTGGTGAGCGCGAGCACGTGGTGCTCGTGTGTCCATTCTTGGGATACTTGGCTTACTGGAACGGGTTCCAGCTCTGGCCAGGAGAACCACGAGAGGTGCCCCCTCACCGCTGCTCCTCATAGCCGAATAGCACTCCGTGGTGTCCACGTGCCACATTTTATTTACCCACTCGTGGGTCGATGGGCACTCGGGTGGCTTCCAGGTCTTTGCGATTGTGACTTGTGCCCTGACACTAACCCTAACCCTTACCCAGCCCGTCTCCTCCACGGCCCCTGCCTGACTGACTCCTTCCCGCCCGGCCTATCACCTGTCACCGTCCTCTGCCCCTGCCTGACACGCTCCTCCCCGCCCGGGCCGTCACCGTCCTCGGCCCCTGCCTGACGGGGCTCCTCCGTCGCCTGGGCCTTCCAAGGGCTTGGTGTGGACGCTGGTTCCAGGACGCCCTCCCAGGAACCCGGTAGCAGGGCGGCCGCAGCGTCTCGCGCAACCCAACCGTCCGCCGGCTGGCCGCCATCGCTAAGTGGCCTGCGGGGGACGTGCTCCCGCTGTGCCGTGGGGGCCCAGCCTGGTGTCTTCTCTGAGGCCCCGCGGCTGCCGCTCCCCGCAAGGGGATAGCCGCGGAGGTGGGGACCGCCTCCTCATGGGGACGTACACCCAGCTCTCCACGTCGGATTCCGGGGCTCTCTGTCCTGCCAGAAGGCCCAGCTGGCCTGCGGGTCCTTAGAGTGGCAAAAACATCCGAAAACTGAGATTGAGGGTCCGGTGGGTGTCTGCACTTTTGTGCTGGGCACCCCAGGGAGGCCCGGTGGCTGGCTGGACAACGCGGTCTGCTGGGCTGGGGGGGGGGTTTGGAGGAGCAACTGATGCCCTTTGCACTTTGGGTAGCAAGTGTCTGAGGTGTCTCTGGGCCCTGTGCCATGTGGGGGCGGGGGCGGGGGCGGGGTGGGAGGAGGAGGAGGAGGAGGAGGAGGAGGAGGAGGAGGTGGGAAGGGCCGTGGCCTGCAGTCGTGTTCCCCGGGGTGGCACAGCATGTGGCTTCTTCCACAGGCTGCTTGGCCTGGGCTCCCTGCACCTGGGCCTTTGGAGGACTGGCCCTGTGCTTGCCAACACTTCCTGCAGGGACCCAGAGCTGGGAAGTTGCATCTCTCAGCCCTGGGTCGGGCAGAGCCCCAGCGGGCCATGCCCACAACCTCTCTCAGCAGGGGTCCCCCAGAAGGCTCCTTTGGGACCAGGATTCTCTTGCGGGTGACTCTTTAAGGTCTGGCCCCTGGATGGAGGGGCACCAGGAGTAGAGGAGCAGGAAGGGGAAGGGGGTGGCCATGCGAGGGGACACTTTCAGGCCAAGTCCCAGCTTCAGTCTGATCCTCCTGGGAACCCCGGGGTGGACATCACACCTCCTGGTTGCCCCGCTCTGAGACAAGGAGCCGGGCTTCGCATTCCCACAGCAGCCAGTCGTGGGCTGAGGACACCTGGGGCGTTGGGAACTCCCTGGCTTCTCCTTGGTTTAACATCTGGAGCTGCTTGTGAATTGTGCCGCCACACACACCCGAGTGCAGGTGTCTTCCGCACAGACTGCGGGCCTCGCTCTTCTGAATGCCGCTAGCTCGCGACCCACCCACGGGAGAACCTGGTCAGGGTACTTTCTCTCAGGGGCAGACTCTGATCCGGGCGGGCTACCGGTGTCTCTGTTTGCTCCTTTCTTTCTTCCACTTCGGGAAAGGCTTTCTTACTGGGTGTGGAAATCTCCTATGCCTTTCCTCGCCTATTCTGTCAGCTCTAAAATTCTCTTTCGGTTGCCACCCTCACAGATGGATTAGGAAACTCTTTGCGGTGCACTCATTAGTGAAATGACCTCAATGACGCTGGAATCCAATATCTAATCGCCGATTTTTAGCGAGTCCACACGCCAGGGTGGTTGGGGTCCAGTGCAGCCCCGGCCAGGTCCAGGCCCCTTGGACTGGGCCACAGGAGGACAAAGAGGAGGGTCCCGGCCCCCACGGTAGGTAGAGGTGCGGGCAGTTCTCCAAGGGCTTGGGTGTTTTCCAGAGGGAGGAGATGGAGGGGACTGATTTCTTCAGCGCCCCACAAACCACGCCACCCCACCCCACCCATGGGACACATCCCGAGAGAGAGAGAGAGAGAGAGAGAGAGAGAGAGAGAGAGAGAGAGAGAGAGAGAGAGAGAGAGACGCCCCATACACTGGCTCCCCTCCCCCGTGCGCTGTGCCCCAGCCCTGGCCCGGGGGAATAGGCGGCCGCCGGGCCACAGGGTGGGGGGCGCAGCTGAAAGGGGTTGTGGGGGAGGGCCGCCCCTGGCTGGGGTCAAAGGGCGAGCGCCCCGCCCCTCCCGCCCGTGCGAGCTGGGGGTGGGGGGCGGGGAGGTGAAGGAGGCCAGGCAAGGAGAGGAGGGGGGCTTGAAGGTCTCCACCTTGGCGGGTCCAGCCGTGGAGGCGCATCTTGTGTGAGTGTGAGTGAGTGAGTGAGTGTGAGTGTGAGTGTGTGTGTATACAGAGACAGCCCCCAACCCCGGCCCGCCCCGCCTGTCACCCCCGTCCCTCGGAGCTCGCGGGACCCGGCCGGCGAACTCAACAGGCCCGACCCGGCGCGGGGCCTGGGGCGGGGGGAGGAGGCGGCGGGGAAGCGCAGAGAGGCTCGGCTTCTTGAGCGGGGCAGGGGCGCCCTCCGCCGTCCACGGCCACACCACCCCGAACGCGCCCGATCCCGTCTGGTCTCGGAAGCTAAGCAGGCTCGGGCCTGGTTAGAACTTGGATGGGAGACCGCCCGGGAATACCGGGTGCCGTAGGCTTCTTCTTTTTTTTTTTGCCTCTGGTTCTGTCGCGTTTCTGGGAGTGCGGGGGCGGCCCGGGGTGGGGGTGACCCCCACCCTCAGCGTCCGCCGCGGTGCCTGGCGCGCCCCAGCCCGCACCGTGGGGCCTCCTCTTGTCCCGAGCCGCGACACCGCCGCCACGCGGCAGCATGCGTGGCTTCTGGACAGTCAGGTCTCAGACCAAAGGTCTGCTCTGTGGGAGCCGACACGCTGGAGGAAACCTTGAGAGTCTGAGAGGGGAGGGAGTTCCAGAAGAAGGCCAGGATGTCATTTTGAGGGAGTATGTGACCAGAACTCGTCCCGTTGCTTTTGGGGTTCTATGGGCTACACGTAGGAATCTTTGGTGGTGGCACCTGATGTTGGGGGATCCGGAGTCACACCCAGACCTGCTCCACAGGCCTCCTTTTACTTTTCTCTTCGGATTCATTTTTTTTTTTTTTTTTTTGAGACAGAGTCTCGGTTTGGTGCCCAGGCTAGAGTGAGTGCCGTGGCGTCAGCCTAGCTCACAGCAACTTCAAACTCCTGGGCTCCAGTGATCCTTCTGCCTCAGCCTCCCGGGTAGCTGGGACTGCAGGCATGCGCCACCATGCCCCGCTAATTTTTATATATATATCAGTTGGCCAATTAATTCCTTTCTATTTATAGTAGAGACGGGGTCTCGCTCTTGCTCAGGCTGGTTTTGAACTCCTGACCTTGAGCAATCCGCCCGCCTCGGCCTCCCAAGAGCTAGGATTACAGGCGTGAGCCACAGCGCCCGGCCGGATTCATTATTTTTAAAAAGTGTCTCTTATCTCTATTATTGCATTTTCTTTTCTCTCTCTTTTCAAGCAGATGATGGGAGTCCAAGTATTAAGGTGACATGTGTTGCCCGTGCCCCCCTCCCCCCCCCCGTGTTCTTATTCATTTACCTCTCATGTTGCTCCAGCATATTGTGGGGGCACCAATGTTAAGGTCGGGTGCGTTGACCTCTCCCAGCCTCCCCCCTCGGGTCAGAGCTTCAAGTGCGCCCATCCCCCAGTCGGTGGGTCAGAGCTTCAAGTGCGCCCATCCCCCAGTCGGTGCGTACCCACCCCATTCCTAATGGATGTGTATGCCCATCTCCTCCCCCCACCCGCCCGACACCCACCCGAAGAAGGTGATTCCTCTGTGTCCACTTAGGTGTCCATCGGTTCGTACCCATTTGCTGGTGAGCGCGAGCACGTGATGCTCGTGTGTCCATTCTTGGGATACTTGGCTTACTGGAACGGGTTCCAGCTCTGGCCAGGAGAACCACGAGAGGTGCCCCCTCACCGCTGCTCCTCATAGCCGAATAGCACTCCGTGGTGTCCACGCGCCACATTTTATTTACCCACTCGTGGGTCGATGGGCACTCGGGTGGCTTCCAGGTCTTTGCGATTGTGACTTGTGCCCTGACACTAACCCTAACCCTTACCCAGCCCGTCTCCTCCACGGCCCCTGCCTGACTGACTCCTTCCCGCCCGGCCTATCACCTGTCACCGTCCTCTGCCCCTGCCTGACACGCTCCTCCCCGCCCAGGCCGTCACCGTCCTCGGCCCCTGCCTGACAGGGCTCCTCCGTCGCCTGGGCCTTCCAAGGGCTTGGTGTGGACGCTGGTTCCAGGACGCCCTCCCAGGAACCCGGTAGCAGGGCGGCCGCAGCGTCTCGCGCAACCCAACCGTCCGCCGGCTGGCCGCCATCGCTAAGTGGCCTGCGGGGGACGTGCTCCCGCTGTGCCGTGGGGGCCCAGCCTGGTGTCTTCTCTGAGGCCCCGCGGCTGCCGCTCCCCGCAAGGGGATAGCCGCGGAGGTGGGGACCGCCTCCTCATGGGGACGTACACCCAGCTCTCCACGTCGGATTCCGGGGCTCTCTGTCCTGCCAGAAGGCCCAGCTGGCCTGCGGGTCCTTAGAGTGGCAAAAACATCCGAAAACTGAGATTGAGGGTCCGGTGGGTGTCTGCACTTTTGTGCTGGGCACCCCAGGGAGGCCCGGTGGCTGGCTGGACAACGCGGTCTGCTGGGCTGGGGGGGGGGGTTTGGAGGAGCAACTGATGCCCTTTGCACTTTGGGTAGCAAGTGTCTGAGGTGTCTCTGGGCCCTGTGCCATGTGGGGGCGGGGGCGGGGGCGGGGTGGGAGGAGGAGGAGGAGGAGGAGGAGGAGGAGGAGGAGGAGGTGGGAAGGGCCGTGGCCTGCAGTCGTGTTCCCCGGGGTGGCACAGCATGTGGCTTCTTCCACAGGCTGCTTGGCCTGGGCTCCCTGCACCTGGGCCTTTGGAGGACTGGCCCTGTGCTTGCCAACACTTCCTGCAGGGACCCAGAGCTGGGAGGTTGCATCTCTCAGCCCTGGGTCGGGCAGAGCCCCAGCGGGCCATGCCCACAACCTCTCTCAGCAGGGGTCCCCCAGAAGGCTCCTTTGGGACCAGGATTCTCTTGCGGGTGACTCTTTAAGGTCTGGCCCCTGGATGGAGGGGCACCAGGAGTAGAGGAGCAGGAAGGGGAAGGGGGTGGCCATGCGAGGGGACACTTTCAGGCCAAGTCCCAGCTTCAGTCTGATCCTCCTGGGAACCCCGGGGTGGACATCACACCTCCTGGTTGCCCCGCTCTGAGACAAGGAGCCGGGCTTCGCATTCCCACAGCAGCCAGTCGTGGGCTGAGGACACCTGGGGCGTTGGGAACTCCCTGGCTTCTCCTTGGTTTAACATCTGGAGCTGCTTGTGAATTGTGCCGCCACACACACCCGAGTGCAGGTGTCTTCCGCACAGACTGCGGGCCTCGCTCTTCTGAATGCCGCTAGCTCGCGACCCACCCACGGGAGAACCTGGTCAGGGTACTTTCTCTCAGGGGCAGACTCTGATCCGGGCGGGCTACCGGTGTCTCTGTTTGCTCCTTTCTTTCTTCCACTTCGGGAAAGGCTTCCTTACTGGGTGTGGAAATCTCCTATGCCTTTCCTCGCCTATTCTGTCAGCTCTAAAATTCTCTTTCGGTTGCCACCCTCACAGATGGATTAGGAAACTCTTTGCGGTGCACTCATTAGTGAAATGACCTCAATGACGCTGGAATCCAATATCTAATCGCCGATTTTTAGCGAGTCCACACGCCAGGGTGGTTGGGGTCCAGTGCAGCCCCGGCCAGGTCCAGGCCCCTTGGACTGGGCCACAGGAGGACAAAGAGGAGGGTCCCGGCCCCCACGGTAGGTAGAGGTGCGGGCAGTTCTCCAAGGGCTTGGGTGTTTTCCAGAGGGAGGAGATGGAGGGGACTGATTTCTTCAGCGCCCCACAAACCACGCCACCCCACCCCACCCATGGGACACATCCCGAGAGAGAGAGAGAGAGAGAGAGAGAGAGAGAGAGAGAGAGAGAGAGAGAGAGAGAGAGAGAGACGCCCCATACACTGGCTCCCCTCCCCCGTGCGCTGTGCCCCAGCCCTGGCCCGGGGGAATAGGCGGCCGCCGGGCCACAGGGTGGGGGGCGCAGCTGAAAGGGGTTGTGGGGGAGGGCCGCCCCTGGCTGGGGTCAAAGGGCGAGCGCCCCGCCCCTCCCGCCCGTGCGAGCTGGGGGTGGGGGGCGGGGAGGTGAAGGAGGCCAGGCAAGGAGAGGAGGGGGGCTTGAAGGTCTCCACCTTGGCGGGTCCAGCCGTGGAGGCGCATCTTGTGTGAGTGTGAGTGAGTGAGACTCTGATCCGGGCGGGCTACCGGTGTCTCTGTTTGCTCCTTTCTTTCTTCCACTTCGGGAAAGGCTTCCTTACTGGGTGTGGAAATCTCCTATGCCTTTCCTCGCCTATTCTGTCAGCTCTAAAATTCTCTTTCGGTTGCCACCCTCACAGATGGATTAGGAAACTCTTTGCGGTGCACTCATTAGTGAAATGACCTCAATGACGCTGGAATCCAATATCTAATCGCCGATTTTTAGCGAGTCCACACGCCAGGGTGGTTGGGGTCCAGTGCAGCCCCGGCCAGGTCCAGGCCCCTTGGACTGGGCCACAGGAGGACAAAGAGGAGGGTCCCGGCCCCCACGGTAGGTAGAGGTGCGGGCAGTTCTCCAAGGGCTTGGGTGTTTTCCAGAGGGAGGAGATGGAGGGGACTGATTTCTTCAGCGCCCCACAAACCACGCCACCCCACCCCACCCATGGGACACATCCCGAGAGAGAGAGAGAGAGAGAGAGAGAGAGAGAGAGAGAGAGAGAGAGAGAGAGAGAGAGAGAGAGAGAGAGAGAGACGCCCCATACACTGGCTCCCCTCCCCCGTGCGCTGTGCCCCAGCCCTGGCCCGGGGGAATAGGCGGCCGCCGGGCCACAGGGTGGGGGGCGCAGCTGAAAGGGGTTGTGGGGGAGGGCCGCCCCTGGCTGGGGTCAAAGGGCAAGCGCCCCGCCCCTCCCGCCCGTGCGAGCTGGGGGTGGGGGGCGGGGAGGTGAAGGAGGCCAGGCAAGGAGAGGAGGGGGGCTTGAAGGTCTCCACCTTGGCGGGTCCAGCCGTGGAGGCGCATCTTGTGTGAGTGTGAGTGAGTGAGTGAGTGTGAGTGTGAGTGTGTGTGTATACAGAGACAGCCCCCAACCCCGGCCCGCCCCGCCTGTCACCCCCGTCCCTCGGAGCCCGCGGGACCCGGCCGGCGAACTCAACAGGCCCGACCGGGCGCGGGGCCTGGGGCGGGAGGCGGCGGCGGGGAAGCGCAGAGAGGCTCGGCTTCTTGAGCGGGGCAGGGGCGCCCTCCGCCGTCCACGGCCACACCACCCCGAACGCGCCCGATCCCGTCTGGTCTCGGAAGCTAAGCAGGCTCGGGCCTGGTTAGAACTTGGATGGGAGACCGCCCGGGAATACCGGGTGCCGTAGGCTTCTTCTTTTTTTTTTTGCCTCTGGTTCTGTCGCGTTTCTGGGAGTGCGGGGGCGGCCCGGGGTGGGGGTGACCCCCACCCTCAGCGTCCGCCGCGGTGCCTGGCGCCCCAGCCCGCACCGTGGGGCCTCCTCTTGTCCCGAGCCGCGACACCGCCGCCACGCGGCAGCATGCGTGGCTTCTGGACAGTCAGGTCTCAGACCAAAGGTCTGCTCTGTGGGAGCCGACACGCTGGAGGAAACCTTGAGAGTCTGAGAGGGGAGGGAGTTCCAGAAGAAGGCCAGGATGTCATTTTGAGGGAGTATGTGACCAGAACTCGTCCCGTTGCTTTTGGGGTTCTATGGGCTACACGTAGGAATCTTTGGTGGTGGCACCTGATGTTGGGGGATCCGGAGTCACACCCAGACCTGCTCCACAGGCCTCCTTTTACTTTTCTCTTCGGATTCATTTTTTTTTTTTTTTTTTTTTGAGACAGAGTCTCGGTTTGGTGCCCAGGCTAGAGTGAGTGCCGTGGCGTCAGCCTAGCTCACAGCAACTTCAAACTCCTGGGCTCCAGTGATCCTTCTGCCTCAGCCTCCCGGGTAGCTGGGACTGCAGGCATGCGCCACCATGCCCCGCTAATTTTTATATATATATCAGTTGGCCAATTAATTCCTTTCTATTTATAGTAGAGACGGGGTCTCGCTCTTGCTCAGGCTGGTTTTGAACTCCTGACCTTGAGCAATCCGCCCGCCTCGGCCTCCCAAGAGCTAGGATTACAGGCGTGAGCCACAGCGCCCGGCCGGATTCATTATTTTTAAAAAGTGTCTCTTATCTCTATTATTGCATTTTCTTTTCTCTCTCTTTTCAAGCAGATGATGGGAGTCCAAGTATTAAGGTGACATGTGTTGCCCGTGCCCCCCTCCCCCCCCGTGTTCTTATTCATTTACCTCTCATGTTGCTCCAGCATATTGTGGGGGCACCAATGTTAAGGTCGGGTGCGTTGCCCTCTCCCAGCCTCCCCCCTCGGGTCAGAGCTTTAAGTGCGCCCATCCCCCAGTCGGTGCGTACCCACCCCATTCCTAATGGATGTGTATGCCCATCACCTCCCCCCACCCGCCCGACACCCACCCGAAGAAGGTGATTCCTCTGTGTCCACTTAGGTGTCCATCGGTTCGTGTTAGAGACTAAGACCCTTCATATTCCAACGACTTGCCCTATGCACGGGCCTCCTCGTCCTAGAAAATAGCACCCAGCTCCCCAGCTGTAGTTCCAAGAAGAATGCATTCCATGCCATGCTTGCTCCAGGGCATGCCACCTGCAATTGTTCCCAACCCCCTGCCAGGTTGGGGTTGAGAGATCCATCACAAAGAGCTTCCGGTGCCATTGGGATGCTGATTGGGGCTGATTAGCCCACAGGAAAGCCTCATTATTCCCCCACTCTATTTTTCTGTTTCTACTTCCTTGTTTTCTGTATATAAAACCTACTAAAAATCCAAGTAAAGTAGACCTTAACAATCATTCGCTTGGTCTCGTTCCTTTCTCTGGCTCATCTCTTTCAGGCACGGTCCCCCTCGCCCCCGCGAGTAACAAGGTCCCGCGGGTCGGGACAAGTGGCGCCCAACGTGGGGCTCGAGGTACGGACTTTTGTCGGATGACGCCACGGAGTGCTCTTCGGCCGAAGGAAACCCTACAGAGACCCTCGTTCTGCCGCTCACAGAGTCGACGGTCTGGTGAGTAAAATTTTACATTGTCACCCCATCGAGATGGGCCATTCATTGTCTAAAGAGGCCGTTTTTATTAAGGATCTCAAGGCCTCACTCAGAGAGAGAGGAATTAGAGTTAAGAAAAAGGATCTAGTAAAGTTTTTTGCGTTCATTGATCGTGCTTGTCCTTGGTTTATTATTGGTGGACCTGAGATTCACCCACACAAATGGCAAAAAGTAGGTAGAGATTTAAATGATTTACTTCTAAGTCAGGGCCCAAATGCCGTCCCTGTATCTGTTTTTTTGTACTGGGGACTAATCAGAGATATTGTTGAAGGGGCAGATTCAGACCCCAATAAAAAGCAGCTGCTCTCAGTAGCAGAATTCTGCCTCCGACCCGTGTCGCGGTCCGCTTCGAGAACGTCTTTAAAGACAGCCGAAGGGCCGGTTTCTCCTAATAATTTCAAGAGACCAACATGTCCTTCCCCTTGCCCCTCAGTTTGTATTAATATGCCCCCTCAGGACCCCTCAGCTGAGCTCCAAACATCTAGAGAGGAGCCCCCGATTAGTAGGCCAGACACCAAGACCCTCTATCCTCCCTTACCGGAGGGTACAGCCCCTCATGCATTTAATTACCCGGTGTTCAAAAAACAACCCCTCCGAGAGTCCCTCGACCCCGCAGAAGAGGCAACCCTCAGAGAGGAAGCGGCCCGATATCACAATCCCGAATGGCCTCCTCCTTACGCGCCCCAGATTTGCGCACCTTCGTTAATGCCTCCCCTTACAATGCCCTTACTTTTGCGTACCAAAGAAGACTTAAGTCAAAGGGTTACGCAATTAAAGGATGTTTTACAACTTCAAAGAGAGTTTGCCCAGCTTTCCAAAGACTTGTCCTCCCTCCAAGATACGCTTAAAGAGTCGGTCTTCATTAGCCACCCACGTCAAGAGACCGCCCAGTCACACGCCACCTTAAATAAAAAATCCTTAAAATCCTCCCATAAAGCCCTAGCATTCCCGATAGTTACCAGGTCTAATAGGCAAAGAGACCTTACCGCCCCTTCTTCGAGCCAGTCCCCGCCCCAAAATTCAGATAATGAGGATACGAAAGGGAGGGAAAAAAAAAGTAATAGTAATGACCCCCCAAAAGAGGCAGTCCCGGGGCCCACTACAGAGCCCACTGAGTTCCGCAGACTAAAACTTAAGACTTTAAAAAAATTAAATTCCGCTGTTAAGACATATAGGCCCAATGCACCCTTTACCTACTCCCTCCTAGAGGCAGCCTCAAGAGGCGGCTACTTGCTCCCCAGAGAATAGACCAGGCTGGTTCAGGCAGTCCTCTCTCGCAGACAGTTCCTCTCGTAGAAAGCCGATTTTCTTGACCGTTGTCAAACTACGGCTAATAATAATTTAAAAAACCCCAATTCTGCCTCTTAGACCCTTAAAAAACTTAGCGGACAAAAAAAGTTTGCCACTGAACAGCGCCAAAGGAGACTCCCAATCGGGCTTTTGTCTCAGACCGCCGCAGCCGCTTTCAGAGCCTGGCAAACACTTCCCTCTACGGGATCTATTCTCACTCCCCTGACAAAAATCACCCAGGGAGCTCAAGAGGGCTTTAGTAAATTTATAAGTAGGCTTTTAAAATCTGCTAAAAAGACCCTCAGACAAGAGGGTGGTAATAATAAACTTATTAAACAATTGGCCTATGAAAATGCTAACAGCGCTTGCAAGGCCATCCTCAGGGGCAAACTTAAAAACAAAGACCTTAATGACATAATTAAAATGTGTAATAATGCTGACCCCTTCGCCCATAAGGTGTCGCAGGCTGTGCAGCTTGCGGTCAGGGCTGCCATTCAAGGCACTGCAGCACAGAGAGGCTGTTTTAAGTGTAGTCAGCCAAGGCACTTTGTGAGACAGTGTCCCTTAGCCACCTCCTCTGCTGCCCCTAGCCTCAGTGGACCACCAGGCAGGCCAACTCGGCCCCCCTCCCTCTGTCCTCGCTGCAAGAGGGAATACCATTGGGCTAGTGAGTGCCGTTCTAAGACCGATGCCCTTAGAAATCCCTTGCCACCCCTTTCAAAAAACGGCCTGAGGGGCCAGCCCCGGGCCCCTCGTCCTATTCAATTTCAGTCGGCCTCGGGGAACAGCCGACAAGAGGATCCCCAGCCCCTAGACTGCTCCGAGCCACCACAGGGAGTGCCGGAGTAGACTTGTGTGCCTCCTCCGACACAATATTAAAACCTGAAAATGGTGTTCAAATTTTGCCTACTGGCTCATTTAGACCCTCACCAGCTAATATGTTCTTTTTTATTCTAGGCCGAGCCTCCTCCACTCTTGCAGGGCTCATAGTCCACCCTTCCATAGTAGATAGTGACTTTACCAGAGAGATTAACATCTTAGCCAGCGCGCTTACTGGCCCTGTGTGTGTCTCTAAGAGACAGCGCTTAGCTCAGGCATTGCCCTTGCCCCTTAATACATCCTTCCCAGCCATCGCCTCTAACCGAGGTGCTTCCTGCCCTGGCTCTTCTGATCTTTATTGGGTCCAAGCTATCACCAAAAAACGACCCACCCTGCAGTTAAAGTTAAATGGTAAACTTTTTAAAGGCCTTCTTGATTCTGGCGCCAATTCCACAGTTATTGCCCAAAACGCCTGGCCCAAATCATGGCCACTACAGCCTTCCCTTACGCACTTGCAAGGTATAAGACAGTCTAATAATACTCTCCAGAGCTCAAAAATTTTAACATAAAAAGACCCTGAAAGAAATAAAGGCACCACCCAACCCTTTGTAGTCCCAAAACTGCCTGTTAACTTATGGGGGCGTAATATCCTTGCACAAATGAATGTCATTATGTGTAGCCCCAATAAAGTTGTAGCCAGCCAAATGCTTAAACAGAGATTCCTCCCAAGACAGGGCTTAGACAAAGAGGGTCAGGGACTAAGAGCACCCCTGACCACCCCCCCTAAATCAGACAGATCAAGACTAGGGTTCAAAAAACATTTTTTATAAGGGCCATTAATCCCCCTACACTTCAGGCAGATAAAATCACTTAAAAAAATGACTCACCTGTCTAGATCAATCAGTGGCCCCTCCCATCTAACAAGCTAGCCGCAGCTACAGCGTTGGTGCAAAAACAATTAGCTGCTAGACACATAGAGCCCTCTACTTCACCATAAAACACCCCTATTTTTGTCATTCAAAAAAGGACTGGCAAGTGGCGGCTGCTACAAGACTTACAGGCTGTTAATCAAACTATGGTTCCCATGGGGGCACTCCAGCCTGGTTTGCCTTCGCCCGTAGCTATCCCCAAAAGCTACTATAAAATAGTCATTGACCTAAAAGACTGCTTTTTCTCCATACCATTGCACCCAGATGACTGTAAGCGCTTTGCCTTCAGTCTTCCGGTAGTAAATTATATAAGACCCTCCCCGCGTTTCCAGTGGCGAGTATTGCCTCAAGGCATGGCCAACAGCCCTACCCTTTGCCAAAAATATGTAGCTCAGACAATTGATTCTTTTAGAATTCAATATCCTCAAATATATATAATTCATTATATGGATGACATTCTTTTTGCTAGAGCCGACGAGGCAACTTTACATCAAGTTACTATGCAGGTTGTCTCGGCCTTACAAGCTCGAGGCCTCCGCTTGTCCCCCGAAAAGATTCAGGTCTGTCCCCCTCACCTGTTCCTAGGTTTTGAATTATTCCCCAATAAGGTCCTCTCCCAAAAAGTACAGATCAGGAAAGACTCTCTTCAATGCCTTAATGATTTTCAGCGTCTTCTAGGCGACATTAATTGGCTTCGCCCATATTTAAAACTCACCACAGGACAGTTAAAACCCCTATTTGACATCCTGCAGGGAGATACTGACCCAACCTCTCCCCGCTCCCTAACTAAAGAAGGGCAGCAAGCGCTTAATTTGGTCGAGCAGGCCATAAATGCCCAGGCCATTGGCTACTTCTCCCCAGATTCCCACCTGTACTTTATTGTCCTCCCCACCCCCTTTTCACCCACGGGACTCTTTTGGCAGGGCAAGCCTCTTTTTTGGGTTCACCTATCGGCTTCCTCCCCTAAAGTCCTCCCCACCTACCCTTACTTAGTAGCTAAGATTATTCGCCTGGGGCGAGAAAACTCCCTTAAGCTCTTTGGAAAGGATCCAGATATCATAATACTCCCTTATAATGCTTCTCAAATTCGGTGGCTAATACAAAATGATGATGATTGGGCGGTTAACTGTACGTCTTTCCAGGGCAAACTAGATAATCATTACCCCCCTGATAAACTAATTCAGTTCCTCTATCGGACACCTGTAATATTTCCCAGGAAAACAAGAGTCTCCCCCATTCCAGGAGCCGTCTTAGTCTTTACCGACGGATCCTCCTCAGGCACCGCGGCCTATAGCATTAATGGCCAGGTCCGCAGTTTTCCCACCAGATTCTCCTCTGCTCAACTCGTTGAGTTAGCAGCCTTAGTCGCGGTCTTCAAAAACGTAGATCAGTCACCATTTAACTTGTATACTAATAGTTCTTATGTTGCTCATGCTGTCGCCGCTTTGGAAACTGTGCCTCATATTCGGCCCTCCAACAATACCACTCAAATGTTCCAGCAACTACAAGGGCTCATTCACTCCCATTCTGCGCCCTTTTTTATAGGCCATATTCGCGCCCACACTGGCCTTCCTGGGCCTCTAGTAGCTGGAAATAATCTTGTTGATCAGGCGACTCGCGTTGCAGGTGCTGTTCACAATATCACTGTTGATCCTGTCTGCGCTGCACGCCAGGCTCATGACTTACACCATCTCAACGCCCATACCCTCAGGCTTAAATTCTCCATTACTAGAGAACAGGCCAGAGAAATCGTCCGCCAATGCAGGGCTTGTTTTACCCTTCTTCCTGAGCCACACCTAGGAGTCAACCCTCGCGGCCTGATCCCTGGGGAGCTCTGGCAGATGGATGTCACTCATTACCCCCCTTTCGGAAAGCTTAAATATGTACATGTCTCTATAGATACTTGCAGTGGATTTATCTTTGCTTCCCTACAAACAGGCGAGGCCACCCGCCACGTTATCAACCATATTATAGCCTGTCTCACCTCCCTCCCTCAGCCTAAAGTTATTAAGACTGACAATGGCCCGAGATACGTCAGCTCCAACTTCAAAAGTTTTTGTGCTCAGTTAGGCATTAAGCATATTACAGGCATTCCATATAACCCTCAGGGCCAAGGTATTGTAGAGAGAGCTCATCAGACGTTTAAAAATATGCTCTCCAAACTACAATCGAGAAGAGGAATTTTGTACCCTTTGACAGGTAATTCCAAAACCCTGCTTAATCATGCCCTGTTCATTTTAAATTTTCTCACCTTTGACACTGCCGGCAAAACAGCTGCCGACCGCCTTTGGCACCCATCCACCACGGATACTTATGCACAGGCCTTATAAAAAGAGCCGCTTACAGGCAAATGGCTGGGGCCTGACCCTGTCCTCATATGGGGAAAAGGACATGCCTGCATCTACGATACCCAGGCAGGAAATGCCAGATGGCTACCAGAAAGAGTAATTAAGTTATATAACCCACCCAGAGAATCCCCTGAGAAGAATTCTTAATTCTGTTCTCTTCCAGAAATACAATGACTCCCCGAGAGAAGACGCTGATCCTCCTGTGCCTAGTTCTGGCCACGGTCAAGAACACCACCGCAGCCAACATCCACCAGGTCTACAACTATACATGGCAAATAATTAATGAGGCAGGAGACGTTGCCAATTCCTCCTCGCACCTCTCTGCCACTACGCCATGGGATCCACTAGAAATTGACCTATGCGTGTTGGCCCTTAGAGCCCATGACTATTGGGGCACGTCCTCACATTTTGCACCACAGGTAAAACCCATTAACACGGGAGAACCAGACACCAGTTCTCGGCCAGGCTGTAGCTCTGGGGTTCGAAGAACCTATCTAACCATGGCCCCTATATATGTTTGCCCTGGGGCTCATCGAGACCGTTCTCTTGCTGAAGCATGTGGCTATGCCCCTGACTTCTTTTGTGCCTCCTGGGGCTGTGAGACTACGGGCGATACCTACTGGAGCCCCTCCTCCTCCTGGGACTATATAACAGTTAAAAGAAAATCCCCTTCCCCATACCACCTCAACAGCGGTCCGGTCCCCTTTAAAAAAGAGTGTAGCAACCAGTGGTGCAACCCCCTGTTAATTTCATTCACTGAAGCTGGAAAAAAGGCTTCTTGGGACCAGTCCAGGAGATTTGAATGGGGGCTCAGACTTTACATATCTGGGAGAGATATTGGTCTCACATTTAAAATCAAGTTAATTAAAAGCCTCCCCAGAGGTCCTACAGTCGCATTAGGCCCTAATAACAACCTTCACCCACCTCGACCTCACGGTCCCTCCAGGGACCTACCCTCCTCCCCAACTGTGTCCCCTCCTCCGCTCAGCACCTCCCTATACCAACCTACCCTGCCCGAGGGGCCCCCTTCCTCGGCAGAACTAATTCTCTCCTTAGTCAACGCCTCTGTCAGGACCATCCGAGAGGCCAATAATTCAGAATATCAGGAATGTTGGGTATGCTACTCCCCCCGGCCTCCCTTCTATGAAGGCGTCGCTACTTTTGGTGAGCCATTATTTACTAATGACACCAGCAGACTCAGATGGGGTCTAGAGACCCATGATGGCCTGACACTCAGCCAAGTCACAGGCCTAGGTCTTTGCCTTCTTAGCCCAAGGATGCTCCCTCCCGCACCCTTAGAGAAAATATGCAATCAGTCAATTACTGTCAACTCCACTTTTCAGTATATTCAGGCATCTAACACCTCCTATTTTGCTTGTTCTTCTGGCCTTACCCCGTATGTAGTCTCTGCAACGTTTCTTGAGCATAGAGAGTATTGTGTATTAGTCATGCTCTTTCCCAGACTCACTGTACATCCTGCTAATGAGTTACTTCAGTTTTGGGAGCGAGGCACCACAATGCCCCGGGAAAAAAGAGAGCCCATCACGGCCATAACACTCGCAGTTGTTCTAGGCCTTGGTGCCACAGGGGCTGGAACAGGCATAGCCTCTCTGGTCACCTCCAATCAACAATACCTACAGCTCTCTGTAGCCATCGATAATGACCTCCGAGAGCTACAGCAAGGTCTAAAATATCTTAAGGAGTCCCTCGCTTCACTCTCTGAGGTAGTGTTACAAAATAGAAGAGGCTTAGATTTAGTGTTCCTCCAAGAGGGAGGTTTGTGCGCAGCACTCAAAGAAGAATGCTGCTTCTACGCAGACAAAACAGGCCTGGTAGAAGATAGTATTGAAAGAGTTAGACAAAGCCTTGAAAATAGAAAGAAACAGAGGGAACAAAGTGAGGCATGGTATCAAAATTGGTTTTCCACATCCCCCTGGCTATCCACATTGCTTCCCAGTGTCTTAGGGCCGTTTATAGGTTTTTTGTTGCTTCTCACTTTTGGGCCTTGGGCATTCAAAAAACTAACCAACTTTGTCAAGTCGCAGGTAGACGCAGCCACACAAAAATCGGTCTCCGTGTTTTACCAACGGCTAGAACTAAGAGGCTCCAGAGAAGACCTCCATGAAGAGTCTCCCAACACACCCACTAAAGGTCTAAATTTCTCAGACCTTGCCTCAGACATGGAACGCAGTTGGTTCCAAAGGCTGTGGAGACGCCCATGACGGGATTATCGCGATGCCGCGTACCAGGTGCACACCCCACCAGCTGTGAGGTAACTCCATGACGGGAATATTGTAGGTCCATGCCCGGAGGCACACTTCATAATCAGAAGTGCCGGAGCTGGATGCCACCTACATAGCCTAAGACAGAGGCCTCACCGACATTTCAATCGCCATATCGATCTTATATTTGGGGTGCTGGTCGCAGAAGCCCATCGCGTAGCCTAAGACAGGCTCTCCACCAACCTGCGTAAATCTCCCTCATATTAATAAAGATAGGGGGAGATGTTAGAGACTAAGACCCTTCATATTCCAACGACTTGCCCTATGCACGGGCCTCCTCCTCCTAGAAAATAGCACCCAGCTCCCCAGCTGTAGTTCCAAGAAGAATGCATTCCATGCCATGCTTGCTCCAGGGCATGCAACCTGCAATTGTTCCCAACCCCCTGCCAGGTTGGGGTTGAGAGATCCATCACAAAGAGCTTCCGGTGCCATTGGGATGCTGATTGGGGCTGATTAGCCCACAGGAAAGCCTCATTATTCCCCCACTCTATTTTTCTGTTTCTACTTCCTTGTTTTCTGTATATAAAACCTACTAAAAATCCAAGTAAAGTAGACCTTAACAATCATTCGCTTGGTCTCGTTCCTTTCTCTCGCTCATCTCTTTCAGGCACGGTCCCCCTCGCCCCCGCGAGTAACAAGGTCCCGCGGGTCGGGACAGGTTCGTACCCATTTGCTGGTGAGCGCGAGCACGTGGTGCTCGTGTGTCCATTCTTGGGATACTTGGCTTACTGGAACGGGTTCCAGCTCTGGCCAGGAGAACCACGAGAGGTGCCCCCTCACCGCTGCTCCTCATAGCCGAATAGCACTCCGTGGTGTCCACGCGCCACATTTTATTTACCCACTCGTGGGTCGATGGGCACTCGGGTGGCTTCCAGGTCTTTGCGATTGTGACTTGTGCCCTGACACTAACCCTAACCCTTACCCAGCCCGTCTCCTCCACGGCCCCTGCCTGACTGACTCCTTCCCGCCCGGCCTGTCACCTGTCACCGTCCTCTGCCCCTGCCTGACACGCTCCTCCCCGCCCGGGCCGTCACCGTCCTCGGCCCCTGCCTGACGGGGCTCCTCTGTCGCCTGGGCCTTCCAAGGGCTTGGTGTGGACGCTGGTTCCAGGACGCCCTCCCAGGAACCCGGTAGCAGGGCGGCCGCAGCGTCTCGCGCAAGCCAACCGTCCGCCGGCTGGCCGCCGTCGCTAAGTGGCCTGCGGGGGACGTGCTCCCGCTGTGCCGTGGGGGCCCAGCCTGGTGTCTTCTCTGAGGCCCCGCGGCTGCCGCTCCCCGCAAGGGGATAGCCGCGGAGGTGGGGACCGCCTCCTCATGGGGACGTACACCCAGCTCTCCACGTCGGATTCCGGGGCTCTCTGTCCTGCCAGAAGGCCCAGCTGGCCTGCGGGTCCTTAGAGTGGCAAAAACATCCGAAAACTGAGATTGAGGGTCCGGTGGGTGTCTGCACTTTTGTGCTGGGCACCCCAGGGAGGCCCGGGGGCTGGCTGGACAACGCGGTCTGCTGGGCTGGGGGGGGGGGTTTGGAGGAGCAACTGATGCCCTTTGCACTTTGGGTAGCAAGTGTCTGAGGTGTCTCTGGGCCCTGTGCCATGTGGGGGCGGGGGCGGGGGCGGGGTGGGAGGAGGAGGAGGAGGAGGAGGAGGAGGAGGAGGAGGAGGTGGGAAGGGCCGTGGCCTGCAGTCGTGTTCCCCGGGCTGGCACAGCATGTGGCTTCTTCCACAGGCTGCTTGGCCTGGGCTCCCTGCACCTGGGCCTTTGGAGGACTGGCCCTGTGCTTGCCAACACTTCCTGCAGGGACCCAGAGCTGGGAGGTTGCATCTCTCAGCCCTGGGTCGGGCAGAGCCCCAGCGGGCCATGCCCACAACCTCTCTCAGCAGGGGTCCCCCAGAAGGCTCCTTTGGGACCAGGATTCTCTTGCGGGTGACTCTTTAAGGTCTGGCCCCTGGATGGAGGGGCACCAGGAGTAGAGGAGCAGGAAGGGGAAGGGGGTGGCCATGCGAGGGGACACTTTCAGGCCAAGTCCCAGCTCCAGTCTGATCCTCCTGGGAACCCCGGGGTGGACATCACACCTCCTGGTTGCCCCGCTCTGAGACAAGGAGCCGGGCTTCGCATTCCCACAGCAGCCAGTCGTGGGCTGAGGACACCTGGGGCGTTGGGAACTCCCTGGCTTCTCCTTGGTTTAACATCTGGAGCTGCTTGTGAATTGTGCCGCCACACACACCCGAGTGCAGGTGTCTTCTGCACAGACTGCGGGCCTCGCTCTTCTGAATGCCGCTAGCTCGCGACCCACCCACGGGTGAACCTGGTCAGGGTACTTTCTCTCAGGGGCAGACTCTGATCCGGGCGGGCTACCGGTGTCTCTGTTTGCTCCTTTCTTTCTTCCACTTCGGGAAAGGCTTCCTTACTGGGTGTGGAAATCTCCTATGCCTTTCCTCGCCTATTCTGTCAGCTCTAAAATTCTCTTTCGGTTGCCACCCTCACAGATGGATTAGGAAACTCTTTGCGGTGCACTCATTAGTGAAATGACCTCAATGACGCTGGAATCCAATATCTAATCGCCAATTTTTAGCGAGTCCACACGCCAGGGTGGTCGGGGTCCAATGCAGCCCCGGCCAGGCCCAGGCCCCTTGGACTGGGCCACAGGAGGACACAGAGGAGGGTCCCGGCCCCCACGGTAGGTAGAGGTGCGGGCAGTTCTCCAAGGGCTTGGGTGTTTTCCAGAGGGAGGAGATGGAGGGGACTGATTTCTTCAGCGCCCCACAAACCACGCCACCCCACCCCACCCATGGGACACATCCCGAGAGAGAGAGAGAGAGAGAGAGAGAGAGAGAGACGCCCCATACACTGGCTCCCCTCCCCCTTGCGCTGTGCCCCAGCCCTGGCCCGGGGGAATAGGCGGCCGCCGGGCCACAGGGTGGGGGGCGCAGCTGAAAGGGGTTGTGGGGGAGGGCCGCCCCTGGCTGGGGTCAAAGGGCGAGCGCCCCGCCCCTCCCTCCCGTGCGCAGTCAGCGGCCCCGGCGCGCTGGGGGTGGGGGGCGGGGAGGTGAAGGAGGCCAGGCGAGGAGAGGAGGGGGGCTGGAAGGGCTCCACCTTGGCGGGTCCAGCCGTGGAGGCGCATCTTGTGTGAGTGTGAGTGAGTGAGTGCGTGTGAGTGTGTGTGTATACAGAGACAGCCCCCAACCCCGGCCCGCCGCTCCCTGCCCGCCCCGCCTGTCACCCCCGTCCCTCGGAGCCCGCGGACCCGGCCGGCGAACTCAACAGGCCCAACCCGGCGCGGGGCCTGGGGCGGGGGGAGGAGGCGGCGGGGAAGCGCAGAGAGGCTCGGCTTCTTGAGCGGGGCAGGGGCGCCCTCCGCCGTGCAGGGCCACACCACCCCGAACGCGCCCGATCCCGTCTGGTCTCGGAAGCTAAGCAGGGTCGGGCCTGGTTAGAACTTGGATGGGAGACCGCCCGGGAATACCGGGTGCCGTAGGCTTCTTCTTTTTTTTTTTGCCTCTGGTTCTGTCGCGTTTCTGGGAGTGCGGGGGCGGCCCGGGGTGGGGGTGACCCCCACCCTCAGCGCCCGCCGCGGTGCCTGGCGCCCCAGCCCGCACCGTGGGGCCTCCTCTTGTCCCGAGCCGTGACACCGCCGCCACGCGGCACCATGCGTGGCTTCTGGACTGTCAGGTCTCAGACCAAAGGTCTGCTCTGTGGGAGCCGACACGCTGGAGGAAACCTTGAGAGTCTGAGAGGGGAGGGAGTTCCAGAAGAAGGCCAGGATGTCATTTTGAGGGAGTATGTGACCAGAACTCCTCCCGTTGCTTTTGGGGTTCTATGGGCTACACGTAGGAATCTTTGGTGGTGGCACCTGATGTTCGGGGATCCGGAGTCACACCCAGACCTGCTCCACAGGCCTCCTTTTACTTTTCTCTTCGGATTCATTTTTTTTTTTTTTTTTTTGAGACAGAGTCTCGGTTTGTTGCCCAGGCTAGAGTGAGTGCCGTGGCGTCAGCCTAGCTCACAGCAACTTCAAACTCCTGGGCTCGAGTGATCCTTCTGCCTCAGCCTCCCGGGTAGCTGGGACTGCAGGCATGCGCCACCATGCCCCGCTAATTTTTTATATATATATCAGTTGGCCAATTAATTTCTTTCTATTTATAGTAGAGACGGGGTCTCGCTCTTGCTCAGGCTGGTTTTGAACTCCTGACCTTGAGCAATCCGCCCGCCTCGGCCTCCCAAGAGCTAGGATTACAGGCGTGAGCCACAGCGCCCGGCCGGATTCATTATTTTTAAAAAGTGTCTCTTATCTCTATTATTGCATTTTCTTTTCTCTCTCTTTTCAAGCAGATGATGGGAGTCCAAGTATTAAGGTGACATGTGTTGCCCGTGCCCCCCTCCCCCCCCCGTGTTCTTATTCATTTACCCCTCATGTTGTTCCAGCATATTGTGGGGGCACCAATGTTAAGGACGGGTGCGTTGCCCTCTCCCAGCCTCCCCCCTCGGGTCAGAGCTTCAAGTGCGCCCATCCCCCAGTCGGTGCGTACCCACCCCATTCCTAATGGATGTGTATGCCCATCCCCTCCCCCCACCCGCCCGACACCCACCCGAAGAAGGTGATTCCTCTGTGTCCACTTAGGTGTCCATCGGTTCGTACCCATTTGCTGGTGAGCGCGAGCACGTGGTGCTCGTGTGTCCATTCTTGGGATACTTGGCTTACTGGAACGGGTTCCAGCTCTGGCCAGGAGAACCACGAGAGGTGCCCCCTCACCGCTGCTCCTCATAGCCGAATAGCACTCCGTGGTGTCCACGCGCCACATTTTATTTACCCACTCGTGGGTCGATGGGCACTCGGGTGGCTTCCAGGTCTTTGCGATTGTGACTTGTGCCCTGACACTAACCCTAACCCTTACCCAGCCCGTCTCCTCCACGGCCCCTGCCTGACTGACTCCTTCCCGCCCGGCCTATCACCTGTCACCGTCCTCGGCCCCTGCCTGACGGGGCTCCTCCGTCGCCTGGGCCTTCCAAGGGCTTGGTGTGGACGCTGCTTCCAGGACGCCCTCCCAGGAACCCGGTAGCAGGGCGGCCGCAGCGTCTCGCGCAACCCAACCGTCCGCCGGCTGGCCGCCCTCGCTAAGTGGCCTGCGGGGGACGTGCTCCCGCTGTGCCGTGGGGGCCCAGCCTGGTGTCTTCTCTGAGGCCCCGCGGCTGCCGCTCCCCGCAAGGGGATAGCCGCGGAGGTGGGGACCGCCTCCTGATGGGGACGTACACGCAGCTCTCCACGTCGGATTCCGGGGCTCTCTGTCCTGCCAGAAGGCCCAGCTGGCCTGCGGGTCCTTAGAGTGGCAAAAACATCCGAAAACTGAGATTGAGGGTCCGGTGGGTGTCTGCACTTTTGTGCTGGGCACCCCAGGGAGGCCCGGGGGCTGGCTGGACAACGCGGTCTGCTGGGCTGGGGGGGGGTTTGGAGGAGCAACGGATGCCCTTTGCACTTTGGGTAGCAAGTGTCTGAGGTGTCTCTGGGCCCTGTGCCATGTGGGGGTGGGGGCGGGGGCGGGGTGGGAGGAGGAGGAGGAGGAGGAGGAGGAGGAGGAGGTGGGAAGGGCCGTGGCCTGCAGTCGTGTTCCCCGGGCTGGCACAGCATGTGGCTTCTTCCACAGGCTGCTTGGCCTGGGCTCCCTGCACCTGGGCCTTTGGAGGACTGGCCCTGTGCTTGCCAACACTTCCTGCAGGGACCCAGAGCTGGGAGGTTGCATCTCTCAGCCCTGGGTCGGGCAGAGCCCCAGCGGGCCATGCCCACAACCTCTCTCAGCAGGGGTCCCCCAGAAGGCTCCTTTGGGACCAGGATTCTCTTGCGGGTGACTCTTTAAGGTCTGGCCCCTGGATGGAGGGGCACCAGGAGTAGAGGAGCAGGAAGGGGAAGGGGGTGGCCATGCGAGGGGACACTTTCAGGCCAAGTCCCAGCTCCAGTCTGATCCTCCTGGGAACCCCGGGGTGGACATCACACCTCCTGGTTGCCCCGCTCTGAGACAAGGAGCCGGGCTTCACATTCCCACAGCAGCCAGTCGTGGGCTGAGGACACCTGGGGCGTTGGGAACTCCCTGGCTTCTCCTTGGTTTAACATCTGGAGCTGCTTGTGAATTGTGCCGCCACACACACCCGAGTGCAGGTGTCTTCTGCACAGACTGCGGGCCTCGCTCTTCTGAATGCCGCTAGCTCGCGACCCACCCACGGGTGAACCTGGTCAGGGTACTTTCTCTCAGGGGCAGACTCTGATCCGGGCGGGCTACCGGTGTCTCTGTTTGCTCCTTTCTTTCTTCCACTTCGGGAAAGGCTTCCTTACTGGGTGTGGAAATCTCCTATGCCTTTCCTCGCCTATTCTGTCAGCTCTAAAATTCTCTTTCGGTTGCCACCCTCACAGATGGATTAGGAAACTCTTTGCGGTGCACTCATTAGTGAAATGACCTCAATGACGCTGGAATCCAATATCTAATCGCCAATTTTTAGCGAGTCCACACGCCAGGGTGGTCGGGGTCCAGTGCAGCCCCGGCCAGGTCCAGGCCCCTTGGACTGGGCCACAGGAGGACACAGAGGAGGGTCCCGGCCCCCACGGTAGGTAGAGGTGCGGGCAGTTCTCCAAGGGCTTGGGTGTTTTCCAGAGGGAGGAGATGGAGGGGACTGATTTCTTCAGCGCCCCACAAACCACGCCACCCCACCCCACCCATGGGACACATCCCGAGAGAGAGAGAGAGAGAGAGAGAGAGAGAGAGAGAGAGAGAGAGAGAGAGAGAGAGAGAGAGACGCCCCATACACTGGCTCCCCTCCCCCGTGCGCTGTGCCCCAGCCCTGGCCCGGGGGAATAGGCGGCCGCCAGGCCACAGGGTGGGGGGCGCAGCTGAAAGGGGTTGTGGGGGAGGGCCGCCCCTGGCTGGGGTCAAAGGGCGAGCGCCCCGCCCCTCCTGCCCGTGCGCAGTCAGCGGCCCCGGAGCGCTGGGGGTGGGGGGCGGGGAGGTGAAGGAGGCCAGGCAAGGAGAGGAGGGGGGCTGGAAGGGCTCCACCTTGGCGGGTCCAGCCGTGGAGGCGCATCTTGTGTGAGTGTGAGTGAGTGAGTGCGTGTGAGTGTGTGTGTATAGAGAGACAGCCCCCAACCCCGGCCCGCCGCTCCCTGCCCGCCCCGCCTGTCACCCCCGTCCCTCGGAGCCCGCGGGACCCGGCCGGCGAACTCAACAGGCCCGACCCGGCGCGGGGCCTGGGGCGGGGGGAGGAGGCGGCGGGGAAGCGCAGAGAGGCTCGGCTTCTTGAGCGGGGCAGGGGCGCCCTCCGCCGTGCAGGGCCACACCACCCCGAACGCGCCCGATCCCGTCTGGTCTCGGAAGCTAAGCAGGGTCGGGCCTGGTTAGAACTTGGATGGGAGACCGCCCGGGAATACCGGGTGCCGTAGGCTTCTTCTTTTTTTTTTTGCCTCTGGTTCTGTCGCGTTTCTGGGAGTGCGGGGGCGGCCCGGGGTGGGGGTGACCCCCACCCTCAGCGCCCGCCGCGGTGCCTGGCGCCCCAGCCCGCACCGTGGGGCCTCCTCTTGTCCCGAGCCGTGACACCGCCGCCACGCGGCAGCATGCGTGGCTTCTGGACTGTCAGGTCTCAGACCAAAGGTCTGCTCTGTGGGAGCCGACACGCTGGAGGAAACCTTGAGAGTCTGAGAGGGGAGGGAGTTCCAGAAGAAGGCCAGGATGTCATTTTGAGGGAGTATGTGACCAGAACTCCTCCCGTTGCTTTTGGGGTTCTATGGGCTACACGTAGGAATCTTTGGTGGTGGCACCTGATGTTCGGGGATCCGGAGTCACACCCAGACCTGCTCCACAGGCCTCCTTTTACTTTTCTCTTCGGATTCATTTTTTTTTTTTTTTTTTTTTTTGAGACAGAGTCTCGGTTTGTTGCCCAGGCTAGAGTGAGTGCCGTGGCGTCAGCCTAGCTCACAGCAACTTCAAACTCCTGGGCTCGAGTGATCCTTCTGCCTCAGCCTCCCGGGTAGCTGGGACTGCAGGCATGCGCCACCATGCCCCGCTAATTTTTTATATATATATCAGTTGGCCAATTAATTTCTTTCTATTTATAGTAGAGACGGGGTCTCGCTCTTGCTCAGGCTGGTTTTGAACTCGTGACCTTGAGCAATCCGCCCGCCTCGGCCTCCCAAGAGCTAGGATTACAGGCGTGAGCCACAGCGCCCGGCCGGATTCATTATTTTTAAAAAGTGTCTCTTATCTCTATTATTGCATTTTCTTTTCTCTCTCTTTTCAAGCAGATGATGGGAGTCCAAGTATTAAGGTGACATGTGTTGCCCGTGCCCCCCTCCCCCCCCCGTGTTCTTATTCATTTACCCCTCATGTTGTTCCAGCATATTGTGGGGGCACCAATGTTAAGGACGGGTGCGTTGCCCTCTCCCAGCCTCCCCCCTCGGGTCAGAGCTTCAAGTGCGCCCATCCCCCAGTCGGTGCGTACCCACCCCATTCCTAATGGATGTGTATGCCCATCCCCTCCCCCCACCCGCCCGACACCCACCCGAAGAAGGTGATTCCTCTGTGTCCACTTAGGTGTCCATCGGTTCGTACCCATTTGCTGGTGAGCGCGAGCACGTGGTGCTCGTGTGTCCATTCTTGGGATACTTGGCTTACTGGAACGGGTTCCAGCTCTGGCCAGGAGAACCACGAGAGGTGCCCCCTCACCGCTGCTCCTCATAGCCGAATAGCACTCCGTGGTGTCCACGCGCCACATTTTATTTACCCACTCGTGGGTCGATGGGCACTCGGGTGGCTTCCAGGTCTTTGCGATTGTGACTTGTGCCCTGACACTAACCCTAACCCTTACCCAGCCCGTCTCCTCCATGGCCCCTGCCTGACTGACTCCTTCCCGCCCGGCCTATCACCTGTCACCGTCCTCTGCCCCTGCCTGACACGCTCCTCCCCGCCCGGGCCGTCACCGTCCTCGGCCCCTGCCTGACGGGGCTCCTCCGTCGCCTGGGCCTTCCAAGGGCTTGGTGTGGACGCTGCTTCCAGGACGCCCTCCCAGGAACCCGGTACCAGGGCGGCCGCAGCGTCTCGCGCAACCCAACCGTCCGCCGGCTGGCCGCCCTCGCTAAGTGGCCTGCGGGGGACGTGCTCCCGCTGTGCCGTGGGGGCCCAGCCTGGTGTCTTCTCTGAGGCCCCGCGGCTGCCGCTCCCCGCAAGGGGATAGCCGCGGAGGTGGGGACCGCCTCCTCATGGGGACGTACACCCAGCTCTCCACGTCGGATTCCGGGGCTCTCTGTCCTGCCAGAAGGCCCAGCTGGCCTGCGGGTCCTTAGAGTGGCAAAAACATCCATCCGAAAACTGAGATTGAGGGTCCGGTGGGTGTCTGCACTTTTGTGCTGGGCACCCCAGGGAGGCCCGGGGGCTGGCTGGACAACGCGGTCTGCTGGGCGGGGGGTTTGGAGGAGCAACTGATGCCCTTTGCACTTTGGGTAGCAAGTGTCTGAGGTGTCCCTGATCCCTGCACCATGTGGGGGGGGGCCGTGACCTGCAGTCGTGTTCCCGGGGTGGCACGGCATGTGGCTTCTTCCACGGGATGCTTGGCCTGGGCTCCCTGCACCTGGGCCTTTGGAGGACTGGCCCTGTGCTTGCCAACACTTCCTGCAGGGACCCAGAGCTGGGAGGTTGCATCTCTCAGCCCTGGGTCGGGCAGAGTCCCAGCGGGCCATGCCCACAACCTCTCTCAGCACGGGTCCCCCAGAAGGCTCCTTTGGGACCAGGATTCTCTTGCCGGTGACTCTTTAAGGTCTGGCCCCTAGATGGAGGGGCACCAGGAGTAGAGGTGCAGGAAGGGGAAGGGGGTGGCCATGCGAGGGGACACTTTCAGGCCAAGTCCCAGCTTCAGCCTGATCCTCCTGGGAACCCCGGGGTGGACATCACACCTCCTGGTTGTCCCGCTCTGAGACAAGGAGCCGGGCTTCGCATTCCCACAGCAGCCAGTCGTGGGCTGAGGACACCTGGGGCGTTGGGAACTCCCTGGCTTCTCCTTGGTTTAACATCTGGAGCTGCTTGGGAATTGTGCCGCCACACACACCCGAGTGCAGGTGTCTTCTGCACAGACTGCGGGCCTCGCTCTTCTGAATGCCGCTAGCTCGCCACCCACCCACGGGTGAACCTGGTCAGGGTACTTTCTCTCAGGGGCAGGCTCGGATCCGGGCGGGCTACCGGTGTCTCTGTTTGCTCCTTTCTTTCTTCCATTTCGGGAAAGGCTTCCTTACTGGGTGTGGAAATCTCCTATGCCTTTCCTCGCCTATTCTGTCAGCTTTCAAATTCTCTTTCAGGCCGGGCGCGGTGGCTCAAGCCTGTAATCCTAGCTCTCTGGGAGGCCGAGGCGGGCGGATTGCTCGAGGTCAGGAGTTCGAAACCAGCCTGAGCAAGAGCCAGACCCGGTCTCTACTGTAAATAGAAAGAAATTAATTGGCCAACTAATATATATAGGAAAATGAGCCAGGCATGGTGGCGCATGCCTGTAGTCCCAGCTACTTGGGAGGCTGAGGCAGAAGGATTGCTTGAGCCCAGGAGTTTGAGGTTGCTGTGAGCTAGGCTAACGCCACGGCACTCACTCTAGCCTAGGCAACAAAGCGAGACTCTGTCTCAAAAAAAAAAAAAAAAAAAAAAAAATTCTCTTTCCGTTGCCACCCTCACAGATGGATTAGGAAACTCTTTCCGGTGCACTCATTAGTGAAATGACCTCAATGAAGCTGGAATCCAATATCTAATCGCCGATTTTTGGCGAGTCCACACGCCAGGGGGGTTGGGGTCCAATGCAGCCCCGGCCAGGCCCAGGCCCCTTGGACTGGGCCACAGGAGGACACAGAGGAGGGTCCCGGCCCCCACGGTAGCGGTGCGGGCAGTTCCCCAAGGGCTTGGGCGTTTTCCAGAGGTAGGAGATGGAGGGGACTGATTTCTTCAGCGCCCCACAGACCAAGCCACCCCACCCCACCCATGGGACACATCCCGAGAGAGAGAGAGACGCCCCATACACTGGCTCCCCTCCCCCATGCGCTGTGCCCCAGCCCTGACCCCGGGGAAGAGGCGGCCGCCCACCCACAGGGCGGGGGGCACAGCTGAAAGGGGTTGTGGGGGAGGGCGGCCCCTGGCTGGGGTCAAAGGGCGAGCGCCTTGCGCGTGCGCAGTCATTGGCGACGCGCTGGGGGTGGGGGGCGGGGAGGTGAAGGAGGCCAGGCGAGGAGAGGAGGGGGGCTGGAAGGTCTCCACCTTGGCGAGTCCAGCCGTGGAGGCGAATCTTGTGTGAGTGTGAGTGAGTGAGTGAGTGTGAGTGTGAGTGTGTGTGTGTGTGTGTGTTGTCTGTGTGTCTGTTTGTGTAGAGAGACATCCCCCCACCCCGGCCCGCCCCGCTCGTCACCCCCGTCCCTTGGAGCCCGCCGGACCTGGCCGGCAAACTCAACAGGCCCGGCCCACCCCCGGGGCCTGGGGCGGGAGGAGGCGGCGGGGAAGCGCAGAGAGGCTCGGCTTCTCGAGCGGGGCAGGGGCGCCCTCCGCCGTCCACGGCCACACCACCCCGAACGCGCCCCATCTCGTCTGATCTCGGAAGCTAAGCAGGGTCGGGCCTGGGAATACCGGGTGCCCTAGGCTTCTTGTTTTTTTTTTGGCCTCTTGTTCTGTCCCCTTTCTGGGAGCGCCGCGGAGGCCCGGGCTGGGGGTCACCCCCACCCTCAGCGCCCGCCGCGGTGCCTGGCGCCCCAGCCCGCACCGTGGGGCCTCCTCTTGTCCCGAGCCGCGACATCGCCGCCACACGGCAGCATGCGTGGCATCTGGACTGTCAGGTCTCAGACCAAAAGTCTGCTCTGTGGGAACCGACACGCTGGAGGAAACCTTGAGAGGCTGAGAGGGGAGGGAGTTGCAGAAGAAGGCCAGGATGTCATTTTGAGGGAGTATGTGACCAGAACTCGTCCCGTTGCGTTTGGGGTTCTATGGGCTACACGTAGGAATCTTTGGGGGTGGCACCTGATGTTGGGGGATCCGGAGTCACACCCAGACCTGCTCCACAGGCCTCCTTTTACTTTTCTCTTCGGATTCATTATTTTTAAAAAGTGTCTCTTATCTCTATTAGTGCATTTTCTTTTCTCTCTCTCTTCAAGCAGATGATGGGAGTCCAAGTATTAAGGTGACATGTGTTGCCCGTGCCCCCCTCCCCCCTGTGTTCTTATTCATTTACCTCTCATGTGGTTCCAGCGTATTGTGGGGGCACCAATGTTAAGGTCGGGTACATCGCCCTCTCCCCGCCTCCCCCCTCGGGTCAGAGCTTCAAGTGCGCCCATCCCCCAGTGGGTGGGCACCCACCCCATTCCTAACGGATGTGTATGCCCATCCCCTCCCCACGCCCGCCCGACACCCACCCGATGAAGGTGAGTCCTCTGTGTCCACTTAGGTGTCCATCGGTTCGTACCCATTTGCCGGTGAGCGCGAGCACGTGGTGCTCGTGTGTCCATTCTTGGGATACTTGGCTTACTGGAACGGGTTCCAGCTCTGGCCAGGAGAACCACGAGAGGTGCCCTCTCACCGCTGTTCCTCATAGCCGAATAGCACTCCGTGGTGTCCACGCGCCACATTTTATTTACGCACTCGTGGGTGGATGGGCACTCGGGTCGCTTCCAGGTCTTTGCGATTGTGACTTGTGCCCTGACTCTAACCCTAACCCTTACCCAGCCCGTCTCCTCCTCGGCCCCTGCCTGACTGACTCCTTCCCGCCCGGCCTGTCACCTGTCACCTGTCACCGTCCTCGGCCCCTGCCTGACGGGGCTCCTCCATCGCCTGGGCCTTCCAAGGGCTTGGTGTGGACGCTGGTTCCAGGACGCCCTCCCAGGAACCCGGTAGCAGGGCGGCCGCAGCGTCTCACGCAACCCAACCGTCCGCCTGCCGCCCTCGCTAAGCGGCCTGAGGGGTACGTGCTCCCGCTGTGCCGCGGGGGGCCCAGCCTGGTGTCTTCTCTGAGGCCCCGCGGCTGCCACTCCCCTCAAGGGGAGAGCCGCGGAGGTGGGGACCGCCTCCTCATGGGGACGTACACCCAGCTCTCCACGTCGGATTCCGGGGCTCTCTGTCCTGCCAGAAGGCCCAGCTGGCCTGCGGGTCCTTAGAGTGGCAAAAACATCCATCCGAAAACTGAGATTGAGGGTCCGGTGGGTGTCTGCACTTTTGTGCTGGGCACCCCAGGGAGGCCCGGGGGCTGGCTGGACAACGCGGTCTGCTGGGCGGGGGGTTTGGAGGAGCAACTGATGCCCTTTGCACTTTGGGTAGCAAGTGTCTGAGGTGTCCCTGATCCCTGCACCATGTGGGGGGGGGCCGTGACCTGCAGTCGTGTTCCCGGGGTGGCACGGCATGTGGCTTCTTCCACGGGATGCTTGGCCTGGGCTCCCTGCACCTGGGCCTTTGGAGGACTGGCCCTGTGCTTGCCAACACTTCCTGCAGGGACCCAGAGCTGGGAGGTTGCATCTCTCAGCCCTGGGTCGGGCAGAGTCCCAGCGGGCCATGCCCACAACCTCTCTCAGCACGGGTCCCCCAGAAGGCTCCTTTGGGACCAGGATTCTCTTGCCGGTGACTCTTTAAGGTCTGGCCCCTAGATGGAGGGGCACCAGGAGTAGAGGTGCAGGAAGGGGAAGGGGGTGGCCATGCGAGGGGACACTTTCAGGCCAAGTCCCAGCTTCAGCCTGATCCTCCTGGGAACCCCGGGGTGGACATCACACCTCCTGGTTGTCCCGCTCTGAGACAAGGAGCCGGGCTTCGCATTCCCACAGCAGCCAGTCGTGGGCTGAGGACACCTGGGGCGTTGGGAACTCCCTGGCTTCTCCTTGGTTTAACATCTGGAGCTGCTTGGGAATTGTGCCGCCACACACACCCGAGTGCAGGTGTCTTCTGCACAGACTGCGGGCCTCGCTCTTCTGAATGCCGCTAGCTCGCCACCCACCCACGGGTGAACCTGGTCAGGGTACTTTCTCTCAGGGGCAGGCTCGGATCCGGGCGGGCTACCGGTGTCTCTGTTTGCTCCTTTCTTTCTTCCATTTCGGGAAAGGCTTCCTTACTGGGTGTGGAAATCTCCTATGCCTTTCCTCGCCTATTCTGTCAGCTTTCAAATTCTCTTTCAGGCCGGGCGCGGTGGCTCAAGCCTGTAATCCTAGCTCTCTGGGAGGCCGAGGCGGGCGGATTGCTCGAGGTCAGGAGTTCGAAACCAGCCTGAGCAAGAGCCAGACCCGGTCTCTACTGTAAATAGAAAGAAATTAATTGGCCAACTAATATATATAGGAAAATGAGCCAGGCATGGTGGCGCATGCCTGTAGTCCCAGCTACTTGGGAGGCTGAGGCAGAAGGATTGCTTGAGCCCAGGAGTTTGAGGTTGCTGTGAGCTAGGCTAACGCCACGGCACTCACTCTAGCCTAGGCAACAAAGCGAGACTCTGTCTCAAAAAAAAAAAAAAAAAAAAAAAAAATTCTCTTTCCGTTGCCACCCTCACAGATGGATTAGGAAACTCTTTCCGGTGCACTCATTAGTGAAATGACCTCAATGAAGCTGGAATCCAATATCTAATCGCCGATTTTTGGCGAGTCCACACGCCAGGGGGGTTGGGGTCCAATGCAGCCCCGGCCAGGCCCAGGCCCCTTGGACTGGGCCACAGGAGGACACAGAGGAGGGTCCCGGCCCCCACGGTAGCGGTGCGGGCAGTTCCCCAAGGGCTTGGGCGTTTTCCAGAGGTAGGAGATGGAGGGGACTGATTTCTTCAGCGCCCCACAGACCAAGCCACCCCACCCCACCCATGGGACACATCCCGAGAGAGAGAGAGACGCCCCATACACTGGCTCCCCTCCCCCATGCGCTGTGCCCCAGCCCTGACCCCGGGGAAGAGGCGGCCGCCCACCCACAGGGCGGGGGGCACAGCTGAAAGGGGTTGTGGGGGAGGGCGGCCCCTGGCTGGGGTCAAAGGGCGAGCGCCTTGCGCGTGCGCAGTCATTGGCGACGCGCTGGGGGTGGGGGGCGGGGAGGTGAAGGAGGCCAGGCGAGGAGAGGAGGGGGGCTGGAAGGTCTCCACCTTGGCGAGTCCAGCCGTGGAGGCGAATCTTGTGTGAGTGTGAGTGAGTGAGTGAGTGTGAGTGTGAGTGTGTGTGTGTGTGTGTGTTGTCTGTGTGTCTGTTTGTGTAGAGAGACATCCCCCCACCCCGGCCCGCCCCGCTCGTCACCCCCGTCCCTTGGAGCCCGCCGGACCTGGCCGGCAAACTCAACAGGCCCGGCCCACCCCCGGGGCCTGGGGCGGGAGGAGGCGGCGGGGAAGCGCAGAGAGGCTCGGCTTCTCGAGCGGGGCAGGGGCGCCCTCCGCCGTCCACGGCCACACCACCCCGAACGCGCCCCATCTCGTCTGATCTCGGAAGCTAAGCAGGGTCGGGCCTGGGAATACCGGGTGCCCTAGGCTTCTTGTTTTTTTTTTGGCCTCTTGTTCTGTCCCCTTTCTGGGAGCGCCGCGGAGGCCCGGGCTGGGGGTCACCCCCACCCTCAGCGCCCGCCGCGGTGCCTGGCGCCCCAGCCCGCACCGTGGGGCCTCCTCTTGTCCCGAGCCGCGACATCGCCGCCACACGGCAGCATGCGTGGCATCTGGACTGTCAGGTCTCAGACCAAAAGTCTGCTCTGTGGGAACCGACACGCTGGAGGAAACCTTGAGAGGCTGAGAGGGGAGGGAGTTGCAGAAGAAGGCCAGGATGTCATTTTGAGGGAGTATGTGACCAGAACTCGTCCCGTTGCGTTTGGGGTTCTATGGGCTACACGTAGGAATCTTTGGGGGTGGCACCTGATGTTGGGGGATCCGGAGTCGCACCCAGACCTGCTCCACAGGCCTCCTTTTACTTTTCTCTTCGGATTCATTATTTTTAAAAAGTGTCTCTTATCTCTATTAGTGCATTTTCTTTTCTCTCTCTCTTCAAGCAGATGATGGGAGTCCAAGTATTAAGGTGACATGTGTTGCCCGTGCCCCCCTCCCCCCTGTGTTCTTATTCATTTACCTCTCATGTGGTTCCAGCGTATTGTGGGGGCACCAATGTTAAGGTCGGGTACATCGCCCTCTCCCCGCCTCCCCCCTCGGGTCAGAGCTTCAAGTGCGCCCATCCCCCAGTGGGTGGGCACCCACCCCATTCCTAACGGATGTGTATGCCCATCCCCTCCCCACGCCCGCCCGACACCCACCCGATGAAGGTGAGTCCTCTGTGTCCACTTAGGTGTCCATCGGTTCGTACCCATTTGCCGGTGAGCGCGAGCACGTGGTGCTCGTGTGTCCATTCTTGGGATACTTGGCTTACTGGAACGGGTTCCAGCTCTGGCCAGGAGAACCACGAGAGGTGCCCTCTCACCGCTGTTCCTCATAGCCGAATAGCACTCCGTGGTGTCCACGCGCCACATTTTATTTACGCACTCGTGGGTGGATGGGCACTCGGGTCGCTTCCAGGTCTTTGCGATTGTGACTTGTGCCCTGACTCTAACCCTAACCCTTACCCAGCCCGTCTCCTCCTCGGCCCCTGCCTGACTGACTCCTTCCCGCCCGGCCTGTCACCTGTCACCTGTCACCGTCCTCGGCCCCTGCCTGACGGGGCTCCTCCATCGCCTGGGCCTTCCAAGGGCTTGGTGTGGACGCTGGTTCCAGGACGCCCTCCCAGGAACCCGGTAGCAGGGCGGCCGCAGCGTCTCGCGCCACCCAACCGTCCGCCTGCCGCCCTCGCTAAGCGGCCTGAGGGGTACGTGCTCCCGCTGTGCCGCGGGGGGCCCAGCCTGGTGTCTTCTCTGAGGCCCCGCGGCTGCCACTCCCCTCAAGGGGAGAGCCGCGGAGGTGGGGACCGCCTCCTCATGGGGACGTACACCCAGCTCTCCACGTCGGATTCCGGGGCTCTCTGTCCTGCCAGAAGGCCCAGCTGGCCTGCGGGTCCTTAGAGTGGCAAAAACATCCATCCGAAAACTGAGATTGAGGGTCCGGTGGGTGTCTGCACTTTTGTGCTGGGCACCCCAGGGAGGCCCGGGGGCTGGCTGGACAACGCGGTCTGCTGGGCGGGGGGTTTGGAGGAGCAACTGATGCCCTTTGCACTTTGGGTAGCAAGTGTCTGAGGTGTCCCTGATCCCTGCACCATGTGGGGGGGGGCCGTGACCTGCAGTCGTGTTCCCGGGGTGGCACGGCATGTGGCTTCTTCCACGGGATGCTTGGCCTGGGCTCCCTGCACCTGGGCCTTTGGAGGACTGGCCCTGTGCTTGCCAACACTTCCTGCAGGGACCCAGAGCTGGGAGGTTGCATCTCTCAGCCCTGGGTCGGGCAGAGTCCCAGCGGGCCATGCCCACAACCTCTCTCAGCACGGGTCCCCCAGAAGGCTCCTTTGGGACCAGGATTCTCTTGCCGGTGACTCTTTAAGGTCTGGCCCCTAGATGGAGGGGCACCAGGAGTAGAGGTGCAGGAAGGGGAAGGGGGTGGCCATGCGAGGGGACACTTTCAGGCCAAGTCCCAGCTTCAGCCTGATCCTCCTGGGAACCCCGGGGTGGACATCACACCTCCTGGTTGTCCCGCTCTGAGACAAGGAGCCGGGCTTCGCATTCCCACAGCAGCCAGTCGTGGGCTGAGGACACCTGGGGCGTTGGGAACTCCCTGGCTTCTCCTTGGTTTAACATCTGGAGCTGCTTGGGAATTGTGCCGCCACACACACCCGAGTGCAGGTGTCTTCTGCACAGACTGCGGGCCTCGCTCTTCTGAATGCCGCTAGCTCGCCACCCACCCACGGGTGAACCTGGTCAGGGTACTTTCTCTCAGGGGCAGGCTCGGATCCGGGCGGGCTACCGGTGTCTCTGTTTGCTCCTTTCTTTCTTCCATTTCGGGAAAGGCTTCCTTACTGGGTGTGGAAATCTCCTATGCCTTTCCTCGCCTATTCTGTCAGCTTTCAAATTCTCTTTCAGGCCGGGCGCGGTGGCTCAAGCCTGTAATCCTAGCTCTCTGGGAGGCCGAGGCGGGCGGATTGCTCGAGGTCAGGAGTTCGAAACCAGCCTGAGCAAGAGCCAGACCCGGTCTCTACTGTAAATAGAAAGAAATTAATTGGCCAACTAATATATATAGGAAAATGAGCCAGGCATGGTGGCGCATGCCTGTAGTCCCAGCTACTTGGGAGGCTGAGGCAGAAGGATTGCTTGAGCCCAGGAGTTTGAGGTTGCTGTGAGCTAGGCTAACGCCACGGCACTCACTCTAGCCTAGGCAACAAAGCGAGACTCTGTCTCAAAAAAAAAAAAAAAAAAAAAAAAATTCTCTTTCCGTTGCCACCCTCACAGATGGATTAGGAAACTCTTTCCGGTGCACTCATTAGTGAAATGACCTCAATGAAGCTGGAATCCAATATCTAATCGCCGATTTTTGGCGAGTCCACACGCCAGGGGGGTTGGGGTCCAATGCAGCCCCGGCCAGGCCCAGGCCCCTTGGACTGGGCCACAGGAGGACACAGAGGAGGGTCCCGGCCCCCACGGTAGCGGTGCGGGCAGTTCCCCAAGGGCTTGGGCGTTTTCCAGAGGTAGGAGATGGAGGGGACTGATTTCTTCAGCGCCCCACAGACCAAGCCACCCCACCCCACCCATGGGACACATCCCGAGAGAGAGAGAGACGCCCCATACACTGGCTCCCCTCCCCCATGCGCTGTGCCCCAGCCCTGACCCCGGGGAAGAGGCGGCCGCCCACCCACAGGGCGGGGGGCACAGCTGAAAGGGGTTGTGGGGGAGGGCGGCCCCTGGCTGGGGTCAAAGGGCGAGCGCCTTGCGCGTGCGCAGTCATTGGCGACGCGCTGGGGGTGGGGGGCGGGGAGGTGAAGGAGGCCAGGCGAGGAGAGGAGGGGGGCTGGAAGGTCTCCACCTTGGCGAGTCCAGCCGTGGAGGCGAATCTTGTGTGAGTGTGAGTGAGTGAGTGAGTGTGAGTGTGAGTGTGTGTGTGTGTGTGTGTTGTCTGTGTGTCTGTTTGTGTAGAGAGACATCCCCCCACCCCGGCCCGCCCCGCTCGTCACCCCCGTCCCTTGGAGCCCGCCGGACCTGGCCGGCAAACTCAACAGGCCCGGCCCACCCCCGGGGCCTGGGGCGGGAGGAGGCGGCGGGGAAGCGCAGAGAGGCTCGGCTTCTCGAGCGGGGCAGGGGCGCCCTCCGCCGTCCACGGCCACACCACCCCGAACGCGCCCCATCTCGTCTGATCTCGGAAGCTAAGCAGGGTCGGGCCTGGGAATACCGGGTGCCCTAGGCTTCTTGTTTTTTTTTTGGCCTCTTGTTCTGTCCCCTTTCTGGGAGCGCCGCGGAGGCCCGGGCTGGGGGTCACCCCCACCCTCAGCGCCCGCCGCGGTGCCTGGCGCCCCAGCCCGCACCGTGGGGCCTCCTCTTGTCCCGAGCCGCGACATCGCCGCCACACGGCAGCATGCGTGGCATCTGGACTGTCAGGTCTCAGACCAAAAGTCTGCTCTGTGGGAACCGACACGCTGGAGGAAACCTTGAGAGGCTGAGAGGGGAGGGAGTTGCAGAAGAAGGCCAGGATGTCATTTTGAGGGAGTATGTGACCAGAACTCGTCCCGTTGCGTTTGGGGTTCTATGGGCTACACGTAGGAATCTTTGGGGGTGGCACCTGATGTTGGGGGATCCGGAGTCACACCCAGACCTGCTCCACAGGCCTCCTTTTACTTTTCTCTTCGGATTCATTATTTTTAAAAAGTGTCTCTTATCTCTATTAGTGCATTTTCTTTTCTCTCTCTCTTCAAGCAGATGATGGGAGTCCAAGTATTAAGGTGACATGTGTTGCCCGTGCCCCCCTCCCCCCTGTGTTCTTATTCATTTACCTCTCATGTGGTTCCAGCGTATTGTGGGGGCACCAATGTTAAGGTCGGGTACATCGCCCTCTCCCCGCCTCCCCCCTCGGGTCAGAGCTTCAAGTGCGCCCATCCCCCAGTGGGTGGGCACCCACCCCATTCCTAACGGATGTGTATGCCCATCCCCTCCCCACGCCCGCCCGACACCCACCCGATGAAGGTGAGTCCTCTGTGTCCACTTAGGTGTCCATCGGTTCGTACCCATTTGCCGGTGAGCGCGAGCACGTGGTGCTCGTGTGTCCATTCTTGGGATACTTGGCTTACTGGAACGGGTTCCAGCTCTGGCCAGGAGAACCACGAGAGGTGCCCTCTCACCGCTGTTCCTCATAGCCGAATAGCACTCCGTGGTGTCCACGCGCCACATTTTATTTACGCACTCGTGGGTGGATGGGCACTCGGGTCGCTTCCAGGTCTTTGCGATTGTGACTTGTGCCCTGACTCTAACCCTAACCCTTACCCAGCCCGTCTCCTCCTCGGCCCCTGCCTGACTGACTCCTTCCCGCCCGGCCTGTCACCTGTCACCTGTCACCGTCCTCGGCCCCTGCCTGACGGGGCTCCTCCATCGCCTGGGCCTTCCAAGGGCTTGGTGTGGACGCTGGTTCCAGGACGCCCTCCCAGGAACCCGGTAGCAGGGCGGCCGCAGCGTCTCACGCAACCCAACCGTCCGCCTGCCGCCCTCGCTAAGCGGCCTGAGGGGTACGTGCTCCCGCTGTGCCGCGGGGGGCCCAGCCTGGTGTCTTCTCTGAGGCCCCGCGGCTGCCACTCCCCTCAAGGGGAGAGCCGCGGAGGTGGGGACCGCCTCCTCATGGGGACGTACACCCAGCTCTCCACGTCGGATTCCGGGGCTCTCTGTCCTGCCAGAAGGCCCAGCTGGCCTGCGGGTCCTTAGAGTGGCAAAAACATCCATCCGAAAACTGAGATTGAGGGTCCGGTGGGTGTCTGCACTTTTGTGCTGGGCACCCCAGGGAGGCCCGGGGGCTGGCTGGACAACGCGGTCTGCTGGGCGGGGGGTTTGGAGGAGCAACTGATGCCCTTTGCACTTTGGGTAGCAAGTGTCTGAGGTGTCCCTGATCCCTGCACCATGTGGGGGGGGGCCGTGACCTGCAGTCGTGTTCCCGGGGTGGCACGGCATGTGGCTTCTTCCACGGGATGCTTGGCCTGGGCTCCCTGCACCTGGGCCTTTGGAGGACTGGCCCTGTGCTTGCCAACACTTCCTGCAGGGACCCAGAGCTGGGAGGTTGCATCTCTCAGCCCTGGGTCGGGCAGAGTCCCAGCGGGCCATGCCCACAACCTCTCTCAGCACGGGTCCCCCAGAAGGCTCCTTTGGGACCAGGATTCTCTTGCCGGTGACTCTTTAAGGTCTGGCCCCTAGATGGAGGGGCACCAGGAGTAGAGGTGCAGGAAGGGGAAGGGGGTGGCCATGCGAGGGGACACTTTCAGGCCAAGTCCCAGCTTCAGCCTGATCCTCCTGGGAACCCCGGGGTGGACATCACACCTCCTGGTTGTCCCGCTCTGAGACAAGGAGCCGGGCTTCGCATTCCCACAGCAGCCAGTCGTGGGCTGAGGACACCTGGGGCGTTGGGAACTCCCTGGCTTCTCCTTGGTTTAACATCTGGAGCTGCTTGGGAATTGTGCCGCCACACACACCCGAGTGCAGGTGTCTTCTGCACAGACTGCGGGCCTCGCTCTTCTGAATGCCGCTAGCTCGCCACCCACCCACGGGTGAACCTGGTCAGGGTACTTTCTCTCAGGGGCAGGCTCGGATCCGGGCGGGCTACCGGTGTCTCTGTTTGCTCCTTTCTTTCTTCCATTTCGGGAAAGGCTTCCTTACTGGGTGTGGAAATCTCCTATGCCTTTCCTCGCCTATTCTGTCAGCTTTCAAATTCTCTTTCAGGCCGGGCGCGGTGGCTCAAGCCTGTAATCCTAGCTCTCTGGGAGGCCGAGGCGGGCGGATTGCTCGAGGTCAGGAGTTCGAAACCAGCCTGAGCAAGAGCCAGACCCGGTCTCTACTGTAAATAGAAAGAAATTAATTGGCCAACTAATATATATAGGAAAATGAGCCAGGCATGGTGGCGCATGCCTGTAGTCCCAGCTACTTGGGAGGCTGAGGCAGAAGGATTGCTTGAGCCCAGGAGTTTGAGGTTGCTGTGAGCTAGGCTAACGCCACGGCACTCACTCTAGCCTAGGCAACAAAGCGAGACTCTGTCTCAAAAAAAAAAAAAAAAAAAAAAAAAATTCTCTTTCCGTTGCCACCCTCACAGATGGATTAGGAAACTCTTTCCGGTGCACTCATTAGTGAAATGACCTCAATGAAGCTGGAATCCAATATCTAATCGCCGATTTTTGGCGAGTCCACACGCCAGGGGGGTTGGGGTCCAATGCAGCCCCGGCCAGGCCCAGGCCCCTTGGACTGGGCCACAGGAGGACACAGAGGAGGGTCCCGGCCCCCACGGTAGCGGTGCGGGCAGTTCCCCAAGGGCTTGGGCGTTTTCCAGAGGTAGGAGATGGAGGGGACTGATTTCTTCAGCGCCCCACAGACCAAGCCACCCCACCCCACCCATGGGACACATCCCGAGAGAGAGAGAGACGCCCCATACACTGGCTCCCCTCCCCCATGCGCTGTGCCCCAGCCCTGACCCCGGGGAAGAGGCGGCCGCCCACCCACAGGGCGGGGGGCACAGCTGAAAGGGGTTGTGGGGGAGGGCGGCCCCTGGCTGGGGTCAAAGGGCGAGCGCCTTGCGCGTGCGCAGTCATTGGCGACGCGCTGGGGGTGGGGGGCGGGGAGGTGAAGGAGGCCAGGCGAGGAGAGGAGGGGGGCTGGAAGGTCTCCACCTTGGCGAGTCCAGCCGTGGAGGCGAATCTTGTGTGAGTGTGAGTGAGTGAGTGAGTGTGAGTGTGAGTGTGTGTGTGTGTGTGTGTTGTCTGTGTGTCTGTTTGTGTAGAGAGACATCCCCCCACCCCGGCCCGCCCCGCTCGTCACCCCCGTCCCTTGGAGCCCGCCGGACCTGGCCGGCAAACTCAACAGGCCCGGCCCACCCCCGGGGCCTGGGGCGGGAGGAGGCGGCGGGGAAGCGCAGAGAGGCTCGGCTTCTCGAGCGGGGCAGGGGCGCCCTCCGCCGTCCACGGCCACACCACCCCGAACGCGCCCCATCTCGTCTGATCTCGGAAGCTAAGCAGGGTCGGGCCTGGGAATACCGGGTGCCCTAGGCTTCTTGTTTTTTTTTTGGCCTCTTGTTCTGTCCCCTTTCTGGGAGCGCCGCGGAGGCCCGGGCTGGGGGTCACCCCCACCCTCAGCGCCCGCCGCGGTGCCTGGCGCCCCAGCCCGCACCGTGGGGCCTCCTCTTGTCCCGAGCCGCGACATCGCCGCCACACGGCAGCATGCGTGGCATCTGGACTGTCAGGTCTCAGACCAAAAGTCTGCTCTGTGGGAACCGACACGCTGGAGGAAACCTTGAGAGGCTGAGAGGGGAGGGAGTTGCAGAAGAAGGCCAGGATGTCATTTTGAGGGAGTATGTGACCAGAACTCGTCCCGTTGCGTTTGGGGTTCTATGGGCTACACGTAGGAATCTTTGGGGGTGGCACCTGATGTTGGGGGATCCGGAGTCGCACCCAGACCTGCTCCACAGGCCTCCTTTTACTTTTCTCTTCGGATTCATTATTTTTAAAAAGTGTCTCTTATCTCTATTAGTGCATTTTCTTTTCTCTCTCTCTTCAAGCAGATGATGGGAGTCCAAGTATTAAGGTGACATGTGTTGCCCGTGCCCCCCTCCCCCCTGTGTTCTTATTCATTTACCTCTCATGTGGTTCCAGCGTATTGTGGGGGCACCAATGTTAAGGTCGGGTACATCGCCCTCTCCCCGCCTCCCCCCTCGGGTCAGAGCTTCAAGTGCGCCCATCCCCCAGTGGGTGGGCACCCACCCCATTCCTAACGGATGTGTATGCCCATCCCCTCCCCACGCCCGCCCGACACCCACCCGATGAAGGTGAGTCCTCTGTGTCCACTTAGGTGTCCATCGGTTCGTACCCATTTGCCGGTGAGCGCGAGCACGTGGTGCTCGTGTGTCCATTCTTGGGATACTTGGCTTACTGGAACGGGTTCCAGCTCTGGCCAGGAGAACCACGAGAGGTGCCCTCTCACCGCTGTTCCTCATAGCCGAATAGCACTCCGTGGTGTCCACGCGCCACATTTTATTTACGCACTCGTGGGTGGATGGGCACTCGGGTCGCTTCCAGGTCTTTGCGATTGTGACTTGTGCCCTGACTCTAACCCTAACCCTTACCCAGCCCGTCTCCTCCTCGGCCCCTGCCTGACTGACTCCTTCCCGCCCGGCCTGTCACCTGTCACCTGTCACCGTCCTCGGCCCCTGCCTGACGGGGCTCCTCCATCGCCTGGGCCTTCCAAGGGCTTGGTGTGGACGCTGGTTCCAGGACGCCCTCCCAGGAACCCGGTAGCAGGGCGGCCGCAGCGTCTCGCGCCACCCAACCGTCCGCCTGCCGCCCTCGCTAAGCGGCCTGAGGGGTACGTGCTCCCGCTGTGCCGCGGGGGGCCCAGCCTGGTGTCTTCTCTGAGGCCCCGCGGCTGCCACTCCCCTCAAGGGGAGAGCCGCGGAGGTGGGGACCGCCTCCTCATGGGGACGTACACCCAGCTCTCCACGTCGGATTCCGGGGCTCTCTGTCCTGCCAGAAGGCCCAGCTGGCCTGCGGGTCCTTAGAGTGGCAAAAACATCCATCCGAAAACTGAGATTGAGGGTCCGGTGGGTGTCTGCACTTTTGTGCTGGGCACCCCAGGGAGGCCCGGGGGCTGGCTGGACAACGCGGTCTGCTGGGCGGGGGGTTTGGAGGAGCAACTGATGCCCTTTGCACTTTGGGTAGCAAGTGTCTGAGGTGTCCCTGATCCCTGCACCATGTGGGGGGGGGCCGTGACCTGCAGTCGTGTTCCCGGGGTGGCACGGCATGTGGCTTCTTCCACGGGATGCTTGGCCTGGGCTCCCTGCACCTGGGCCTTTGGAGGACTGGCCCTGTGCTTGCCAACACTTCCTGCAGGGACCCAGAGCTGGGAGGTTGCATCTCTCAGCCCTGGGTCGGGCAGAGTCCCAGCGGGCCATGCCCACAACCTCTCTCAGCACGGGTCCCCCAGAAGGCTCCTTTGGGACCAGGATTCTCTTGCCGGTGACTCTTTAAGGTCTGGCCCCTAGATGGAGGGGCACCAGGAGTAGAGGTGCAGGAAGGGGAAGGGGGTGGCCATGCGAGGGGACACTTTCAGGCCAAGTCCCAGCTTCAGCCTGATCCTCCTGGGAACCCCGGGGTGGACATCACACCTCCTGGTTGTCCCGCTCTGAGACAAGGAGCCGGGCTTCGCATTCCCACAGCAGCCAGTCGTGGGCTGAGGACACCTGGGGCGTTGGGAACTCCCTGGCTTCTCCTTGGTTTAACATCTGGAGCTGCTTGGGAATTGTGCCGCCACACACACCCGAGTGCAGGTGTCTTCTGCACAGACTGCGGGCCTCGCTCTTCTGAATGCCGCTAGCTCGCCACCCACCCACGGGTGAACCTGGTCAGGGTACTTTCTCTCAGGGGCAGGCTCGGATCCGGGCGGGCTACCGGTGTCTCTGTTTGCTCCTTTCTTTCTTCCATTTCGGGAAAGGCTTCCTTACTGGGTGTGGAAATCTCCTATGCCTTTCCTCGCCTATTCTGTCAGCTTTCAAATTCTCTTTCAGGCCGGGCGCGGTGGCTCAAGCCTGTAATCCTAGCTCTCTGGGAGGCCGAGGCGGGCGGATTGCTCGAGGTCAGGAGTTCGAAACCAGCCTGAGCAAGAGCCAGACCCGGTCTCTACTGTAAATAGAAAGAAATTAATTGGCCAACTAATATATATAGGAAAATGAGCCAGGCATGGTGGCGCATGCCTGTAGTCCCAGCTACTTGGGAGGCTGAGGCAGAAGGATTGCTTGAGCCCAGGAGTTTGAGGTTGCTGTGAGCTAGGCTAACGCCACGGCACTCACTCTAGCCTAGGCAACAAAGCGAGACTCTGTCTCAAAAAAAAAAAAAAAAAAAAAAAAAATTCTCTTTCCGTTGCCACCCTCACAGATGGATTAGGAAACTCTTTCCGGTGCACTCATTAGTGAAATGACCTCAATGAAGCTGGAATCCAATATCTAATCGCCGATTTTTGGCGAGTCCACACGCCAGGGGGGTTGGGGTCCAATGCAGCCCCGGCCAGGCCCAGGCCCCTTGGACTGGGCCACAGGAGGACACAGAGGAGGGTCCCGGCCCCCACGGTAGCGGTGCGGGCAGTTCCCCAAGGGCTTGGGCGTTTTCCAGAGGTAGGAGATGGAGGGGACTGATTTCTTCAGCGCCCCACAGACCAAGCCACCCCACCCCACCCATGGGACACATCCCGAGAGAGAGAGAGACGCCCCATACACTGGCTCCCCTCCCCCATGCGCTGTGCCCCAGCCCTGACCCCGGGGAAGAGGCGGCCGCCCACCCACAGGGCGGGGGGCACAGCTGAAAGGGGTTGTGGGGGAGGGCGGCCCCTGGCTGGGGTCAAAGGGCGAGCGCCTTGCGCGTGCGCAGTCATTGGCGACGCGCTGGGGGTGGGGGGCGGGGAGGTGAAGGAGGCCAGGCGAGGAGAGGAGGGGGGCTGGAAGGTCTCCACCTTGGCGAGTCCAGCCGTGGAGGCGAATCTTGTGTGAGTGTGAGTGAGTGAGTGAGTGTGAGTGTGAGTGTGAGTGTGTGTGTGTGTTGTCTGTGTGTCTGTTTGTGTAGAGAGACATCCCCCCACCCCGGCCCGCCCCGCTCGTCACCCCCGTCCCTTGGAGCCCGCCGGACCTGGCCGGCAAACTCAACAGGCCCGGCCCACCCCCGGGGCCTGGGGCGGGAGGAGGCGGCGGGGAAGCGCAGAGAGGCTCGGCTTCTCGAGCGGGGCAGGGGCGCCCTCCGCCGTCCACGGCCACACCACCCCGAACGCGCCCCATCTCGTCTGATCTCGGAAGCTAAGCAGGGTCGGGCCTGGGAATACCGGGTGCCCTAGGCTTCTTGTTTTTTTTTTGGCCTCTTGTTCTGTCCCCTTTCTGGGAGCGCCGCGGAGGCCCGGGCTGGGGGTCACCCCCACCCTCAGCGCCCGCCGCGGTGCCTGGCGCCCCAGCCCGCACCGTGGGGCCTCCTCTTGTCCCGAGCCGCGACATCGCCGCCACACGGCAGCATGCGTGGCATCTGGACTGTCAGGTCTCAGACCAAAAGTCTGCTCTGTGGGAACCGACACGCTGGAGGAAACCTTGAGAGGCTGAGAGGGGAGGGAGTTGCAGAAGAAGGCCAGGATGTCATTTTGAGGGAGTATGTGACCAGAACTCGTCCCGTTGCGTTTGGGGTTCTATGGGCTACACGTAGGAATCTTTGGGGGTGGCACCTGATGTTGGGGGATCCGGAGTCGCACCCAGACCTGCTCCACAGGCCTCCTTTTACTTTTCTCTTCGGATTCATTATTTTTAAAAAGTGTCTCTTATCTCTATTAGTGCATTTTCTTTTCTCTCTCTCTTCAAGCAGATGATGGGAGTCCAAGTATTAAGGTGACATGTGTTGCCCGTGCCCCCCTCCCCCCTGTGTTCTTATTCATTTACCTCTCATGTGGTTCCAGCGTATTGTGGGGGCACCAATGTTAAGGTCGGGTACATCGCCCTCTCCCCGCCTCCCCCCTCGGGTCAGAGCTTCAAGTGCGCCCATCCCCCAGTGGGTGGGCACCCACCCCATTCCTAACGGATGTGTATGCCCATCCCCTCCCCACGCCCGCCCGACACCCACCCGATGAAGGTGAGTCCTCTGTGTCCACTTAGGTGTCCATCGGTTCGTACCCATTTGCCGGTGAGCGCGAGCACGTGGTGCTCGTGTGTCCATTCTTGGGATACTTGGCTTACTGGAACGGGTTCCAGCTCTGGCCAGGAGAACCACGAGAGGTGCCCTCTCACCGCTGTTCCTCATAGCCGAATAGCACTCCGTGGTGTCCACGCGCCACATTTTATTTACGCACTCGTGGGTGGATGGGCACTCGGGTCGCTTCCAGGTCTTTGCGATTGTGACTTGTGCCCTGACTCTAACCCTAACCCTTACCCAGCCCGTCTCCTCCTCGGCCCCTGCCTGACTGACTCCTTCCCGCCCGGCCTGTCACCTGTCACCTGTCACCGTCCTCGGCCCCTGCCTGACGGGGCTCCTCCGTCGCCTGGGCCTTCCAAGGGCTTGGTGTGGACACTGGTTCCAGGACGCCCTCCCAGGAACCCGGTAGCAGGGCGGCCGCAGCGTCTCACGCAACCCAACCGTCCGCCTGCCGCCCTCGCTAAGCGGCCTGAGGGGTACGTGCTCCCGCTGTGCCGCGGGGGGCCCAGCCTGGTGTCTTCTCTGAGGCCCCGCGGCTGCCACTCCCCTCAAGGGGAGAGCCGCGGAGGTGGGGACCGCCTCCTCATGGGGACGTACACCCAGCTCTCCACGTCGGATTCCGGGGCTCTCTGTCCTGCCAGAAGGCCCAGCTGGCCTGCGGGTCCTTAGAGTGGCAAAAACATCCATCCGAAAACTGAGATTGAGGGTCCGGTGGGTGTCTGCACTTTTGTGCTGGGCACCCCAGGGAGGCCCGGGGGCTGGCTGGACAACGCGGTCTGCTGGGCGGGGGGTTTGGAGGAGCAACTGATGCCCTTTGCACTTTGGGTAGCAAGTGTCTGAGGTGTCCCTGATCCCTGCACCATGTGGGGGGGGGCCGTGACCTGCAGTCGTGTTCCCGGGGTGGCACGGCATGTGGCTTCTTCCACGGGATGCTTGGCCTGGGCTCCCTGCACCTGGGCCTTTGGAGGACTGGCCCTGTGCTTGCCAACACTTCCTGCAGGGACCCAGAGCTGGGAGGTTGCATCTCTCAGCCCTGGGTCGGGCAGAGTCCCAGCGGGCCATGCCCACAACCTCTCTCAGCACGGGTCCCCCAGAAGGCTCCTTTGGGACCAGGATTCTCTTGCCGGTGACTCTTTAAGGTCTGGCCCCTAGATGGAGGGGCACCAGGAGTAGAGGTGCAGGAAGGGGAAGGGGGTGGCCATGCGAGGGGACACTTTCAGGCCAAGTCCCAGCTTCAGCCTGATCCTCCTGGGAACCCCGGGGTGGACATCACACCTCCTGGTTGTCCCGCTCTGAGACAAGGAGCCGGGCTTCGCATTCCCACAGCAGCCAGTCGTGGGCTGAGGACACCTGGGGCGTTGGGAACTCCCTGGCTTCTCCTTGGTTTAACATCTGGAGCTGCTTGGGAATTGTGCCGCCACACACACCCGAGTGCAGGTGTCTTCTGCACAGACTGCGGGCCTCGCTCTTCTGAATGCCGCTAGCTCGCCACCCACCCACGGGTGAACCTGGTCAGGGTACTTTCTCTCAGGGGCAGGCTCGGATCCGGGCGGGCTACCGGTGTCTCTGTTTGCTCCTTTCTTTCTTCCATTTCGGGAAAGGCTTCCTTACTGGGTGTGGAAATCTCCTATGCCTTTCCTCGCCTATTCTGTCAGCTTTCAAATTCTCTTTCAGGCCGGGCGCGGTGGCTCAAGCCTGTAATCCTAGCTCTCTGGGAGGCCGAGGCGGGCGGATTGCTCGAGGTCAGGAGTTCGAAACCAGCCTGAGCAAGAGCCAGACCCGGTCTCTACTGTAAATAGAAAGAAATTAATTGGCCAACTAATATATATAGGAAAATGAGCCAGGCATGGTGGCGCATGCCTGTAGTCCCAGCTACTTGGGAGGCTGAGGCAGAAGGATTGCTTGAGCCCAGGAGTTTGAGGTTGCTGTGAGCTAGGCTAACGCCACGGCACTCACTCTAGCCTAGGCAACAAAGCGAGACTCTGTCTCAAAAAAAAAAAAAAAAAAAAAAAAAATTCTCTTTCCGTTGCCACCCTCACAGATGGATTAGGAAACTCTTTCCGGTGCACTCATTAGTGAAATGACCTCAATGAAGCTGGAATCCAATATCTAATCGCCGATTTTTGGCGAGTCCACACGCCAGGGGGGTTGGGGTCCAATGCAGCCCCGGCCAGGCCCAGGCCCCTTGGACTGGGCCACAGGAGGACACAGAGGAGGGTCCCGGCCCCCACGGTAGCGGTGCGGGCAGTTCCCCAAGGGCTTGGGCGTTTTCCAGAGGTAGGAGATGGAGGGGACTGATTTCTTCAGCGCCCCACAGACCAAGCCACCCCACCCCACCCATGGGACACATCCCGAGAGAGAGAGAGAGACGCCCCATACACTGGCTCCCCTCCCCCATGCGCTGTGCCCCAGCCCTGACCCCGGGGAAGAGGCGGCCGCCCACCCACAGGGCGGGGGGCACAGCTGAAAGGGGTTGTGGGGGAGGGCGGCCCCTGGCTGGGGTCAAAGGGCGAGCGCCTTGCGCGTGCGCAGTCATTGGCGACGCGCTGGGGGTGGGGGGCGGGGAGGTGAAGGAGGCCAGGCGAGGAGAGGAGGGGGGCTGGAAGGTCTCCACCTTGGCGAGTCCAGCCGTGGAGGCGAATCTTGTGTGAGTGTGAGTGAGTGAGTGAGTGTGAGTGTGAGTGTGTGTGTGTGTTGTCTGTGTGTCTGTTTGTGTAGAGAGACATCCCCCCACCCCGGCCCGCCCCGCTCGTCACCCCCGTCCCTTGGAGCCCGCCGGACCTGGCCGGCAAACTCAACAGGCCCGGCCCACCCCCGGGGCCTGGGGCGGGAGGAGGCGGCGGGGAAGCGCAGAGAGGCTCGGCTTCTCGAGCGGGGCAGGGGCGCCCTCCGCCGTCCACGGCCACACCACCCCGAACGCGCCCCATCTCGTCTGATCTCGGAAGCTAAGCAGGGTCGGGCCTGGGAATACCGGGTGCCCTAGGCTTCTTGTTTTTTTTTTGGCCTCTTGTTCTGTCCCCTTTCTGGGAGCGCCGCGGAGGCCCGGGCTGGGGGTCACCCCCACCCTCAGCGCCCGCCGCGGTGCCTGGCGCCCCAGCCCGCACCGTGGGGCCTCCTCTTGTCCCGAGCCGCGACATCGCCGCCACACGGCAGCATGCGTGGCATCTGGACTGTCAGGTCTCAGACCAAAAGTCTGCTCTGTGGGAACCGACACGCTGGAGGAAACCTTGAGAGGCTGAGAGGGGAGGGAGTTGCAGAAGAAGGCCAGGATGTCATTTTGAGGGAGTATGTGACCAGAACTCGTCCCGTTGCGTTTGGGGTTCTATGGGCTACACGTAGGAATCTTTGGGGGTGGCACCTGATGTTGGGGGATCCGGAGTCACACCCAGACCTGCTCCACAGGCCTCCTTTTACTTTTCTCTTCGGATTCATTATTTTTAAAAAGTGTCTCTTATCTCTATTAGTGCATTTTCTTTTCTCTCTCTCTTCAAGCAGATGATGGGAGTCCAAGTATTAAGGTGACATGTGTTGCCCGTGCCCCCCTCCCCCCTGTGTTCTTATTCATTTACCTCTCATGTGGTTCCAGCGTATTGTGGGGGCACCAATGTTAAGGTCGGGTACATCGCCCTCTCCCCGCCTCCCCCCTCGGGTCAGAGCTTCAAGTGCGCCCATCCCCCAGTGGGTGGGCACCCACCCCATTCCTAACGGATGTGTATGCCCATCCCCTCCCCACGCCCGCCCGACACCCACCCGATGAAGGTGAGTCCTCTGTGTCCACTTAGGTGTCCATCGGTTCGTACCCATTTGCCGGTGAGCGCGAGCACGTGGTGCTCGTGTGTCCATTCTTGGGATACTTGGCTTACTGGAACGGGTTCCAGCTCTGGCCAGGAGAACCACGAGAGGTGCCCCCTCACCGCTGCTCCTCATAGCCGAATAGCACTCCGTGGTGTCCACGCGCCACATTTTATTTACGCACTCGTGGGTGGATGGGCACTCGGGTCGCTTCCAGGTCTTTGCGATTGTGACTTGTGCCCTGACTCTAACCCTAACCCTTACCCAGCCCGTCTCCTCCTCGGCCCCTGCCTGACTGACTCCTTCCCGCCCGGCCTGTCACCTGTCACCTGTCACCGTCCTCGGCCCCTGCCTGACGGGGCTCCTCCATCGCCTGGGCCTTCCAAGGGCTTGGTGTGGACGCTGGTTCCAGGACGCCCTCCCAGGAACCCGGTAGCAGGGCGGCCGCAGCGTCTCACGCAACCCAACCGTCCGCCTGCCGCCCTCGCTAAGCGGCCTGAGGGGTACGTGCTCCCGCTGTGCCGCGGGGGGCCCAGCCTGGTGTCTTCTCTGAGGCCCCGCGGCTGCCACTCCCCTCAAGGGGAGAGCCGCGGAGGTGGGGACCGCCTCCTCATGGGGACGTACACCCAGCTCTCCACGTCGGATTCCGGGGCTCTCTGTCCTGCCAGAAGGCCCAGCTGGCCTGCGGGTCCTTAGAGTGGCAAAAACATCCATCCGAAAACTGAGATTGAGGGTCCGGTGGGTGTCTGCACTTTTGTGCTGGGCACCCCAGGGAGGCCCGGGGGCTGGCTGGACAACGCGGTCTGCTGGGCGGGGGGTTTGGAGGAGCAACTGATGCCCTTTGCACTTTGGGTAGCAAGTGTCTGAGGTGTCCCTGATCCCTGCACCATGTGGGGGGGGGCCGTGACCTGCAGTCGTGTTCCCGGGGTGGCACGGCATGTGGCTTCTTCCACGGGATGCTTGGCCTGGGCTCCCTGCACCTGGGCCTTTGGAGGACTGGCCCTGTGCTTGCCAACACTTCCTGCAGGGACCCAGAGCTGGGAGGTTGCATCTCTCAGCCCTGGGTCGGGCAGAGTCCCAGCGGGCCATGCCCACAACCTCTCTCAGCACGGGTCCCCCAGAAGGCTCCTTTGGGACCAGGATTCTCTTGCCGGTGACTCTTTAAGGTCTGGCCCCTAGATGGAGGGGCACCAGGAGTAGAGGTGCAGGAAGGGGAAGGGGGTGGCCATGCGAGGGGACACTTTCAGGCCAAGTCCCAGCTTCAGCCTGATCCTCCTGGGAACCCCGGGGTGGACATCACACCTCCTGGTTGTCCCGCTCTGAGACAAGGAGCCGGGCTTCGCATTCCCACAGCAGCCAGTCGTGGGCTGAGGACACCTGGGGCGTTGGGAACTCCCTGGCTTCTCCTTGGTTTAACATCTGGAGCTGCTTGGGAATTGTGCCGCCACACACACCCGAGTGCAGGTGTCTTCTGCACAGACTGCGGGCCTCGCTCTTCTGAATGCCGCTAGCTCGCCACCCACCCACGGGTGAACCTGGTCAGGGTACTTTCTCTCAGGGGCAGGCTCGGATCCGGGCGGGCTACCGGTGTCTCTGTTTGCTCCTTTCTTTCTTCCATTTCGGGAAAGGCTTCCTTACTGGGTGTGGAAATCTCCTATGCCTTTCCTCGCCTATTCTGTCAGCTTTCAAATTCTCTTTCAGGCCGGGCGCGGTGGCTCAAGCCTGTAATCCTAGCTCTCTGGGAGGCCGAGGCGGGCGGATTGCTCGAGGTCAGGAGTTCGAAACCAGCCTGAGCAAGAGCCAGACCCGGTCTCTACTGTAAATAGAAAGAAATTAATTGGCCAACTAATATATATAGGAAAATGAGCCAGGCATGGTGGCGCATGCCTGTAGTCCCAGCTACTTGGGAGGCTGAGGCAGAAGGATTGCTTGAGCCCAGGAGTTTGAGGTTGCTGTGAGCTAGGCTAACGCCACGGCACTCACTCTAGCCTAGGCAACAAAGCGAGACTCTGTCTCAAAAAAAAAAAAAAAAAAAAAAAATTCTCTTTCCGTTGCCACCCTCACAGATGGATTAGGAAACTCTTTCCGGTGCACTCATTAGTGAAATGACCTCAATGAAGCTGGAATCCAATATCTAATCGCCGATTTTTGGCGAGTCCACACGCCAGGGGGTTTGGGGTCCAATGCAGCCCCGGCCAGGCCCAGGCCCCTTGGACTGGGCCACAGGAGGACACAGAGGAGGGTCCCGGCCCCCACGGTAGCGGTGCGGGCAGTTCCCCAAGGGCTTGGGCGTTTTCCAGAGGTAGGAGATGGAGGGGACTGATTTCTTCAGCGCCCCACAGACCAAGCCACCCCACCCCACCCATGGGACACATCCCGAGAGAGAGAGAGACGCCCCATACACTGGCTCCCCTCCCCCATGCGCTGTGCCCCAGCCCTGACCCCGGGGAAGAGGCGGCCGCCCACCCACAGGGCGGGGGGCACAGCTGAAAGGGGTTGTGGGGGAGGGCGGCCCCTGGCTGGGGTCAAAGGGCGAGCGCCTTGCGCGTGCGCAGTCATTGGCGACGCGCTGGGGGTGGGGGGCGGGGAGGTGAAGGAGGCCAGGCGAGGAGAGGAGGGGGGCTGGAAGGTCTCCACCTTGGCGAGTCCAGCCGTGGAGGCGAATCTTGTGTGAGTGTGAGTGAGTGAGTGAGTGTGAGTGTGAGTGTGTGTGTGTGTGTGTGTTGTCTGTGTGTCTGTTTGTGTAGAGAGACATCCCCCCACCCCGGCCCGCCCCGCTCGTCACCCCCGTCCCTTGGAGCCCGCCGGACCTGGCCGGCAAACTCAACAGGCCCGGCCCACCCCCGGGGCCTGGGGCGGGAGGAGGCGGCGGGGAAGCGCAGAGAGGCTCGGCTTCTCGAGCGGGGCAGGGGCGCCCTCCGCCGTCCACGGCCACACCACCCCGAACGCGCCCCATCTCGTCTGATCTCGGAAGCTAAGCAGGGTCGGGCCTGGGAATACCGGGTGCCCTAGGCTTCTTGTTTTTTTTTTGGCCTCTTGTTCTGTCCCCTTTCTGGGAGCGCCGCGGAGGCCCGGGCTGGGGGTCACCCCCACCCTCAGCGCCCGCCGCGGTGCCTGGCGCCCCAGCCCGCACCGTGGGGCCTCCTCTTGTCCCGAGCCGCGACATCGCCGCCACACGGCAGCATGCGTGGCATCTGGACTGTCAGGTCTCAGACCAAAAGTCTGCTCTGTGGGAACCGACACGCTGGAGGAAACCTTGAGAGGCTGAGAGGGGAGGGAGTTGCAGAAGAAGGCCAGGATGTCATTTTGAGGGAGTATGTGACCAGAACTCGTCCCGTTGCGTTTGGGGTTCTATGGGCTACACGTAGGAATCTTTGGGGGTGGCACCTGATGTTGGGGGATCCGGAGTCGCACCCAGACCTGCTCCACAGGCCTCCTTTTACTTTTCTCTTCGGATTCATTATTTTTAAAAAGTGTCTCTTATCTCTATTAGTGCATTTTCTTTTCTCTCTCTCTTCAAGCAGATGATGGGAGTCCAAGTATTAAGGTGACATGTGTTGCCCGTGCCCCCCTCCCCCCTGTGTTCTTATTCATTTACCTCTCATGTGGTTCCAGCGTATTGTGGGGGCACCAATGTTAAGGTCGGGTACATCGCCCTCTCCCCGCCTCCCCCCTCGGGTCAGAGCTTCAAGTGCGCCCATCCCCCAGTGGGTGGGCACCCACCCCATTCCTAACGGATGTGTATGCCCATCCCCTCCCCACGCCCGCCCGACACCCACCCGATGAAGGTGAGTCCTCTGTGTCCACTTAGGTGTCCATCGGTTCGTACCCATTTGCCGGTGAGCGCGAGCACGTGGTGCTCGTGTGTCCATTCTTGGGATACTTGGCTTACTGGAACGGGTTCCAGCTCTGGCCAGGAGAACCACGAGAGGTGCCCTCTCACCGCTGTTCCTCATAGCCGAATAGCACTCCGTGGTGTCCACGCGCCACATTTTATTTACGCACTCGTGGGTGGATGGGCACTCGGGTCGCTTCCAGGTCTTTGCGATTGTGACTTGTGCCCTGACTCTAACCCTAACCCTTACCCAGCCCGTCTCCTCCTCGGCCCCTGCCTGACTGACTCCTTCCCGCCCGGCCTGTCACCTGTCACCTGTCACCGTCCTCGGCCCCTGCCTGACGGGGCTCCTCCGTCGCCTGGGCCTTCCAAGGGCTTGGTGTGGACGCTGGTTCCAGGACGCCCTCCCAGGAACCCGGTAGCAGGGCGGCCGCAGCGTCTCACGCAACCCAACCGTCCGCCTGCCGCCCTCGCTAAGCGGCCTGAGGGGTACGTGCTCCCGCTGTGCCGCGGGGGGCCCAGCCTGGTGTCTTCTCTGAGGCCCCGCGGCTGCCACTCCCCTCAAGGGGAGAGCCGCGGAGGTGGGGACCGCCTCCTCATGGGGACGTACACCCAGCTCTCCACGTCGGATTCCGGGGCTCTCTGTCCTGCCAGAAGGCCCAGCTGGCCTGCGGGTCCTTAGAGTGGCAAAAACATCCATCCGAAAACTGAGATTGAGGGTCCGGTGGGTGTCTGCACTTTTGTGCTGGGCACCCCAGGGAGGCCCGGGGGCTGGCTGGACAACGCGGTCTGCTGGGCGGGGGGTTTGGAGGAGCAACTGATGCCCTTTGCACTTTGGGTAGCAAGTGTCTGAGGTGTCCCTGATCCCTGCACCATGTGGGGGGGGGCCGTGACCTGCAGTCGTGTTCCCGGGGTGGCACGGCATGTGGCTTCTTCCACGGGATGCTTGGCCTGGGCTCCCTGCACCTGGGCCTTTGGAGGACTGGCCCTGTGCTTGCCAACACTTCCTGCAGGGACCCAGAGCTGGGAGGTTGCATCTCTCAGCCCTGGGTCGGGCAGAGTCCCAGCGGGCCATGCCCACAACCTCTCTCAGCACGGGTCCCCCAGAAGGCTCCTTTGGGACCAGGATTCTCTTGCCGGTGACTCTTTAAGGTCTGGCCCCTAGATGGAGGGGCACCAGGAGTAGAGGTGCAGGAAGGGGAAGGGGGTGGCCATGCGAGGGGACACTTTCAGGCCAAGTCCCAGCTTCAGCCTGATCCTCCTGGGAACCCCGGGGTGGACATCACACCTCCTGGTTGTCCCGCTCTGAGACAAGGAGCCGGGCTTCGCATTCCCACAGCAGCCAGTCGTGGGCTGAGGACACCTGGGGCGTTGGGAACTCCCTGGCTTCTCCTTGGTTTAACATCTGGAGCTGCTTGGGAATTGTGCCGCCACACACACCCGAGTGCAGGTGTCTTCTGCACAGACTGCGGGCCTCGCTCTTCTGAATGCCGCTAGCTCGCCACCCACCCACGGGTGAACCTGGTCAGGGTACTTTCTCTCAGGGGCAGGCTCGGATCCGGGCGGGCTACCGGTGTCTCTGTTTGCTCCTTTCTTTCTTCCATTTCGGGAAAGGCTTCCTTACTGGGTGTGGAAATCTCCTATGCCTTTCCTCGCCTATTCTGTCAGCTTTCAAATTCTCTTTCAGGCCGGGCGCGGTGGCTCAAGCCTGTAATCCTAGCTCTCTGGGAGGCCGAGGCGGGCGGATTGCTCGAGGTCAGGAGTTCGAAACCAGCCTGAGCAAGAGCCAGACCCGGTCTCTACTGTAAATAGAAAGAAATTAATTGGCCAACTAATATATATAGGAAAATGAGCCAGGCATGGTGGCGCATGCCTGTAGTCCCAGCTACTTGGGAGGCTGAGGCAGAAGGATTGCTTGAGCCCAGGAGTTTGAGGTTGCTGTGAGCTAGGCTAACGCCACGGCACTCACTCTAGCCTAGGCAACAAAGCGAGACTCTGTCTCAAAAAAAAAAAAAAAAAAAAAAATTCTCTTTCCGTTGCCACCCTCACAGATGGATTAGGAAACTCTTTCCGGTGCACTCATTAGTGAAATGACCTCAATGAAGCTGGAATCCAATATCTAATCGCCGATTTTTGGCGAGTCCACACGCCAGGGGGGTTGGGGTCCAATGCAGCCCCGGCCAGGCCCAGGCCCCTTGGACTGGGCCACAGGAGGACACAGAGGAGGGTCCCGGCCCCCACGGTAGCGGTGCGGGCAGTTCCCCAAGGGCTTGGGCGTTTTCCAGAGGTAGGAGATGGAGGGGACTGATTTCTTCAGCGCCCCACAGACCAAGCCACCCCACCCCACCCATGGGACACATCCCGAGAGAGAGAGAGAGACGCCCCATACACTGGCTCCCCTCCCCCATGCGCTGTGCCCCAGCCCTGACCCCGGGGAAGAGGCGGCCGCCCACCCACAGGGCGGGGGGCACAGCTGAAAGGGGTTGTGGGGGAGGGCGGCCCCTGGCTGGGGTCAAAGGGCGAGCGCCTTGCGCGTGCGCAGTCATTGGCGACGCGCTGGGGGTGGGGGGCGGGGAGGTGAAGGAGGCCAGGCGAGGAGAGGAGGGGGGCTGGAAGGTCTCCACCTTGGCGAGTCCAGCCGTGGAGGCGAATCTTGTGTGAGTGTGAGTGAGTGAGTGAGTGTGAGTGTGTGTGTGTGTGTGTGTTGTCTGTGTGTCTGTTTGTGTAGAGAGACATCCCCCCACCCCGGCCCGCCCCGCTCGTCACCCCCGTCCCTTGGAGCCCACCGGACCTGGCCGGCAAACTCAACAGGCCCGGCCCACCCCCGGGGCCTGGGGCGGGAGGAGGCGGCGGGGAAGCGCAGAGAGGCTCGGCTTCTCGAGCGGGGCAGGGGCGCCCTCCGCCGTCCACGGCCACACCACCCCGAACGCGCCCCATCTCGTCTGATCTCGGAAGCTAAGCAGGGTCGGGCCTGGGAATACCGGGTGCCCTAGGCTTCTTGTTTTTTTTTTGGCCTCTTGTTCTGTCCCCTTTCTGGGAGCGCCGCGGAGGCCCGGGCTGGGGGTCACCCCCACCCTCAGCGCCCGCCGCGGTGCCTGGCGCCCCAGCCCGCACCGTGGGGCCTCCTCTTGTCCCGAGCCGCGACATCGCCGCCACACGGCAGCATGCGTGGCATCTGGACTGTCAGGTCTCAGACCAAAAGTCTGCTCTGTGGGAACCGACACGCTGGAGGAAACCTTGAGAGGCTGAGAGGGGAGGGAGTTGCAGAAGAAGGCCAGGATGTCATTTTGAGGGAGTATGTGACCAGAACTCGTCCCGTTGCGTTTGGGGTTCTATGGGCTACACGTAGGAATCTTTGGGGGTGGCACCTGATGTTGGGGGATCCGGAGTCACACCCAGACCTGCTCCACAGGCCTCCTTTTACTTTTCTCTTCGGATTCATTATTTTTAAAAAGTGTCTCTTATCTCTATTAGTGCATTTTCTTTTCTCTCTCTCTTCAAGCAGATGATGGGAGTCCAAGTATTAAGGTGACATGTGTTGCCCGTGCCCCCCTCCCCCCTGTGTTCTTATTCATTTACCTCTCATGTGGTTCCAGCGTATTGTGGGGGCACCAATGTTAAGGTCGGGTACATCGCCCTCTCCCCGCCTCCCCCCTCGGGTCAGAGCTTCAAGTGCGCCCATCCCCCAGTGGGTGGGCACCCACCCCATTCCTAACGGATGTGTATGCCCATCCCCTCCCCACGCCCGCCCGACACCCACCCGATGAAGGTGAGTCCTCTGTGTCCACTTAGGTGTCCATCGGTTCGTACCCATTTGCCGGTGAGCGCGAGCACGTGGTGCTCGTGTGTCCATTCTTGGGATACTTGGCTTACTGGAACGGGTTCCAGCTCTGGCCAGGAGAACCACGAGAGGTGCCCTCTCACCGCTGTTCCTCATAGCCGAATAGCACTCCGTGGTGTCCACGCGCCACATTTTATTTACGCACTCGTGGGTGGATGGGCACTCGGGTCGCTTCCAGGTCTTTGCGATTGTGACTTGTGCCCTGACTCTAACCCTAACCCTTACCCAGCCCGTCTCCTCCTCGGCCCCTGCCTGACTGACTCCTTCCCGCCCGGCCTGTCACCTGTCACCTGTCACCGTCCTCGGCCCCTGCCTGACGGGGCTCCTCCGTCGCCTGGGCCTTCCAAGGGCTTGGTGTGGACGCTGGTTCCAGGACGCCCTCCCAGGAACCCGGTAGCAGGGCGGCCGCAGCGTCTCACGCAACCCAACCGTCCGCCTGCCGCCCTCGCTAAGCGGCCTGAGGGGTACGTGCTCCCGCTGTGCCGCGGGGGGCCCAGCCTGGTGTCTTCTCTGAGGCCCCGCGGCTGCCACTCCCCTCAAGGGGAGAGCCGCGGAGGTGGGGACCGCCTCCTCATGGGGACGTACACCCAGCTCTCCACGTCGGATTCCGGGGCTCTCTGTCCTGCCAGAAGGCCCAGCTGGCCTGCGGGTCCTTAGAGTGGCAAAAACATCCATCCGAAAACTGAGATTGAGGGTCCGGTGGGTGTCTGCACTTTTGTGCTGGGCACCCCAGGGAGGCCCGGGGGCTGGCTGGACAACGCGGTCTGCTGGGCGGGGGGTTTGGAGGAGCAACTGATGCCCTTTGCACTTTGGGTAGCAAGTGTCTGAGGTGTCCCTGATCCCTGCACCATGTGGGGGGGGGCCGTGACCTGCAGTCGTGTTCCCGGGGTGGCACGGCATGTGGCTTCTTCCACGGGATGCTTGGCCTGGGCTCCCTGCACCTGGGCCTTTGGAGGACTGGCCCTGTGCTTGCCAACACTTCCTGCAGGGACCCAGAGCTGGGAGGTTGCATCTCTCAGCCCTGGGTCGGGCAGAGTCCCAGCGGGCCATGCCCACAACCTCTCTCAGCACGGGTCCCCCAGAAGGCTCCTTTGGGACCAGGATTCTCTTGCCGGTGACTCTTTAAGGTCTGGCCCCTAGATGGAGGGGCACCAGGAGTAGAGGTGCAGGAAGGGGAAGGGGGTGGCCATGCGAGGGGACACTTTCAGGCCAAGTCCCAGCTTCAGCCTGATCCTCCTGGGAACCCCGGGGTGGACATCACACCTCCTGGTTGTCCCGCTCTGAGACAAGGAGCCGGGCTTCGCATTCCCACAGCAGCCAGTCGTGGGCTGAGGACACCTGGGGCGTTGGGAACTCCCTGGCTTCTCCTTGGTTTAACATCTGGAGCTGCTTGGGAATTGTGCCGCCACACACACCCGAGTGCAGGTGTCTTCTGCACAGACTGCGGGCCTCGCTCTTCTGAATGCCGCTAGCTCGCCACCCACCCACGGGTGAACCTGGTCAGGGTACTTTCTCTCAGGGGCAGGCTCGGATCCGGGCGGGCTACCGGTGTCTCTGTTTGCTCCTTTCTTTCTTCCATTTCGGGAAAGGCTTCCTTACTGGGTGTGGAAATCTCCTATGCCTTTCCTCGCCTATTCTGTCAGCTTTCAAATTCTCTTTCAGGCCGGGCGCGGTGGCTCAAGCCTGTAATCCTAGCTCTCTGGGAGGCCGAGGCGGGCGGATTGCTCGAGGTCAGGAGTTCGAAACCAGCCTGAGCAAGAGCCAGACCCGGTCTCTACTGTAAATAGAAAGAAATTAATTGGCCAACTAATATATATAGGAAAATGAGCCAGGCATGGTGGCGCATGCCTGTAGTCCCAGCTACTTGGGAGGCTGAGGCAGAAGGATTGCTTGAGCCCAGGAGTTTGAGGTTGCTGTGAGCTAGGCTAACGCCACGGCACTCACTCTAGCCTAGGCAACAAAGCGAGACTCTGTCTCAAAAAAAAAAAAAAAAAAAAAAAATTCTCTTTCCGTTGCCACCCTCACAGATGGATTAGGAAACTCTTTCCGGTGCACTCATTAGTGAAATGACCTCAATGAAGCTGGAATCCAATATCTAATCGCCGATTTTTGGCGAGTCCACACGCCAGGGGGGTTGGGGTCCAATGCAGCCCCGGCCAGGCCCAGGCCCCTTGGACTGGGCCACAGGAGGACACAGAGGAGGGTCCCGGCCCCCACGGTAGCGGTGCGGGCAGTTCCCCAAGGGCTTGGGCGTTTTCCAGAGGTAGGAGATGGAGGGGACTGATTTTTTCAGCGCCCCACAGACCAAGCCACCCCACCCCACCCATGGGACACATCCCGAGAGAGAGAGAGACGCCCCATACACTGGCTCCCCTCCCCCATGCGCTGTGCCCCAGCCCTGACCCCGGGGAAGAGGCGGCCGCCCACCCACAGGGCGGGGGGCACAGCTGAAAGGGGTTGTGGGGGAGGGCGGCCCCTGGCTGGGGTCAAAGGGCGAGCGCCTTGCGCGTGCGCAGTCATTGGCGACGCGCTGGGGGTGGGGGGCGGGGAGGTGAAGGAGGCCAGGCGAGGAGAGGAGGGGGGCTGGAAGGTCTCCACCTTGGCGAGTCCAGCCGTGGAGGCGAATCTTGTGTGAGTGTGAGTGAGTGAGTGAGTGTGAGTGTGTGTGTGTGTGTGTGTTGTCTGTGTGTCTGTTTGTGTAGAGAGACATCCCCCCACCCCGGCCCGCCCCGCTCGTCACCCCCGTCCCTTGGAGCCCGCCGGACCTGGCCGGCAAACTCAACAGGCCCGGCCCACCCCCGGGGCCTGGGGCGGGAGGAGGCGGCGGGGAAGCGCAGAGAGGCTCGGCTTCTCGAGCGGGGCAGGGGCGCCCTCCGCCGTCCACGGCCACACCACCCCGAACGCGCCCCATCTCGTCTGATCTCGGAAGCTAAGCAGGGTCGGGCCTGGGAATACCGGGTGCCCTAGGCTTCTTGTTTTTTTTTTGGCCTCTTGTTCTGTCCCCTTTCTGGGAGCGCCGCGGAGGCCCGGGCTGGGGGTCACCCCCACCCTCAGCGCCCGCCGCGGTGCCTGGCGCCCCAGCCCGCACCGTGGGGCCTCCTCTTGTCCCGAGCCGCGACATCGCCGCCACACGGCAGCATGCGTGGCATCTGGACTGTCAGGTCTCAGACCAAAAGTCTGCTCTGTGGGAACCGACACGCTGGAGGAAACCTTGAGAGGCTGAGAGGGGAGGGAGTTGCAGAAGAAGGCCAGGATGTCATTTTGAGGGAGTATGTGACCAGAACTCGTCCCGTTGCGTTTGGGGTTCTATGGGCTACACGTAGGAATCTTTGGGGGTGGCACCTGATGTTGGGGGATCCGGAGTCACACCCAGACCTGCTCCACAGGCCTCCTTTTACTTTTCTCTTCGGATTCATTATTTTTAAAAAGTGTCTCTTATCTCTATTAGTGCATTTTCTTTTCTCTCTCTCTTCAAGCAGATGATGGGAGTCCAAGTATTAAGGTGACATGTGTTGCCCGTGCCCCCCTCCCCCCTGTGTTCTTATTCATTTACCTCTCATGTGGTTCCAGCGTATTGTGGGGGCACCAATGTTAAGGTCGGGTACATCGCCCTCTCCCCGCCTCCCCCCTCGGGTCAGAGCTTCAAGTGCGCCCATCCCCCAGTGGGTGGGCACCCACCCCATTCCTAACGGATGTGTATGCCCATCCCCTCCCCACGCCCGCCCGACACCCACCCGATGAAGGTGAGTCCTCTGTGTCCACTTAGGTGTCCATCGGTTCGTACCCATTTGCCGGTGAGCGCGAGCACGTGGTGCTCGTGTGTCCATTCTTGGGATACTTGGCTTACTGGAACGGGTTCCAGCTCTGGCCAGGAGAACCACGAGAGGTGCCCTCTCACCGCTGTTCCTCATAGCCGAATAGCACTCCGTGGTGTCCACGCGCCACATTTTATTTACGCACTCGTGGGTGGATGGGCACTCGGGTCGCTTCCAGGTCTTTGCGATTGTGACTTGTGCCCTGACTCTAACCCTAACCCTTACCCAGCCCGTCTCCTCCTCGGCCCCTGCCTGACTGACTCCTTCCCGCCCGGCCTGTCACCTGTCACCTGTCACCGTCCTCGGCCCCTGCCTGACGGGGCTCCTCCGTCGCCTGGGCCTTCCAAGGGCTTGGTGTGGACGCTGGTTCCAGGACGCCCTCCCAGGAACCCGGTAGCAGGGCGGCCGCAGCGTCTCACGCAACCCAACCGTCCGCCTGCCGCCCTCGCTAAGCGGCCTGAGGGGTACGTGCTCCCGCTGTGCCGCGGGGGGCCCAGCCTGGTGTCTTCTCTGAGGCCCCGCGGCTGCCACTCCCCTCAAGGGGAGAGCCGCGGAGGTGGGGACCGCCTCCTCATGGGGACGTACACCCAGCTCTCCACGTCGGATTCCGGGGCTCTCTGTCCTGCCAGAAGGCCCAGCTGGCCTGCGGGTCCTTAGAGTGGCAAAAACATCCATCCGAAAACTGAGATTGAGGGTCCGGTGGGTGTCTGCACTTTTGTGCTGGGCACCCCAGGGAGGCCCGGGGGCTGGCTGGACAACGCGGTCTGCTGGGCGGGGGGTTTGGAGGAGCAACTGATGCCCTTTGCACTTTGGGTAGCAAGTGTCTGAGGTGTCCCTGATCCCTGCACCATGTGGGGGGGGGCCGTGACCTGCAGTCGTGTTCCCGGGGTGGCACGGCATGTGGCTTCTTCCACGGGATGCTTGGCCTGGGCTCCCTGCACCTGGGCCTTTGGAGGACTGGCCCTGTGCTTGCCAACACTTCCTGCAGGGACCCAGAGCTGGGAGGTTGCATCTCTCAGCCCTGGGTCGGGCAGAGTCCCAGCGGGCCATGCCCACAACCTCTCTCAGCACGGGTCCCCCAGAAGGCTCCTTTGGGACCAGGATTCTCTTGCCGGTGACTCTTTAAGGTCTGGCCCCTAGATGGAGGGGCACCAGGAGTAGAGGTGCAGGAAGGGGAAGGGGGTGGCCATGCGAGGGGACACTTTCAGGCCAAGTCCCAGCTTCAGCCTGATCCTCCTGGGAACCCCGGGGTGGACATCACACCTCCTGGTTGTCCCGCTCTGAGACAAGGAGCCGGGCTTCGCATTCCCACAGCAGCCAGTCGTGGGCTGAGGACACCTGGGGCGTTGGGAACTCCCTGGCTTCTCCTTGGTTTAACATCTGGAGCTGCTTGGGAATTGTGCCGCCACACACACCCGAGTGCAGGTGTCTTCTGCACAGACTGCGGGCCTCGCTCTTCTGAATGCCGCTAGCTCGCCACCCACCCACGGGTGAACCTGGTCAGGGTACTTTCTCTCAGGGGCAGGCTCGGATCCGGGCGGGCTACCGGTGTCTCTGTTTGCTCCTTTCTTTCTTCCATTTCGGGAAAGGCTTCCTTACTGGGTGTGGAAATCTCCTATGCCTTTCCTCGCCTATTCTGTCAGCTTTCAAATTCTCTTTCAGGCCGGGCGCGGTGGCTCAAGCCTGTAATCCTAGCTCTCTGGGAGGCCGAGGCGGGCGGATTGCTCGAGGTCAGGAGTTCGAAACCAGCCTGAGCAAGAGCCAGACCCGGTCTCTACTGTAAATAGAAAGAAATTAATTGGCCAACTAATATATATAGGAAAATGAGCCAGGCATGGTGGCGCATGCCTGTAGTCCCAGCTACTTGGGAGGCTGAGGCAGAAGGATTGCTTGAGCCCAGGAGTTTGAGGTTGCTGTGAGCTAGGCTAACGCCACGGCACTCACTCTAGCCTAGGCAACAAAGCGAGACTCTGTCTCAAAAAAAAAAAAAAAAAAAAAAAATTCTCTTTCCGTTGCCACCCTCACAGATGGATTAGGAAACTCTTTCCGGTGCACTCATTAGTGAAATGACCTCAATGAAGCTGGAATCCAATATCTAATCGCCGATTTTTGGCGAGTCCACACGCCAGGGGGGTTGGGGTCCAATGCAGCCCCGGCCAGGCCCAGGCCCCTTGGACTGGGCCACAGGAGGACACAGAGGAGGGTCCCGGCCCCCACGGTAGCGGTGCGGGCAGTTCCCCAAGGGCTTGGGCGTTTTCCAGAGGTAGGAGATGGAGGGGACTGATTTCTTCAGCGCCCCACAGACCAAGCCACCCCACCCCACCCATGGGACACATCCCGAGAGAGAGAGAGACGCCCCATACACTGGCTCCCCTCCCCCATGCGCTGTGCCCCAGCCCTGACCCCGGGGAAGAGGCGGCCGCCCACCCACAGGGCGGGGGGCACAGCTGAAAGGGGTTGTGGGGGAGGGCGGCCCCTGGCTGGGGTCAAAGGGCGAGCGCCTTGCGCGTGCGCAGTCATTGGCGACGCGCTGGGGGTGGGGGGCGGGGAGGTGAAGGAGGCCAGGCGAGGAGAGGAGGGGGGCTGGAAGGTCTCCACCTTGGCGAGTCCAGCCGTGGAGGCGAATCTTGTGTGAGTGTGAGTGAGTGAGTGAGTGTGAGTGTGAGTGTGTGTGTGTGTGTGTGTTGTCTGTGTGTCTGTTTGTGTAGAGAGACATCCCCCCACCCCGGCCCGCCCCGCTCGTCACCCCCGTCCCTTGGAGCCCGCCGGACCTGGCCGGCAAACTCAACAGGCCCGGCCCACCCCCGGGGCCTGGGGCGGGAGGAGGCGGCGGGGAAGCGCAGAGAGGCTCGGCTTCTCGAGCGGGGCAGGGGCGCCCTCCGCCGTCCACGGCCACACCACCCCGAACGCGCCCCATCTCGTCTGATCTCGGAAGCTAAGCAGGGTCGGGCCTGGGAATACCGGGTGCCCTAGGCTTCTTGTTTTTTTTTTGGCCTCTTGTTCTGTCCCCTTTCTGGGAGCGCCGCGGAGGCCCGGGCTGGGGGTCACCCCCACCCTCAGCGCCCGCCGCGGTGCCTGGCGCCCCAGCCCGCACCGTGGGGCCTCCTCTTGTCCCGAGCCGGGACATCGCCGCCACACGGCAGCATGCGTGGCATCTGGACTGTCAGGTCTCAGACCAAAAGTCTGCTCTGTGGGAACCGACACGCTGGAGGAAACCTTGAGAGGCTGAGAGGGGAGGGAGTTGCAGAAGAAGGCCAGGATGTCATTTTGAGGGAGTATGTGACCAGAACTCGTCCCGTTGCGTTTGGGGTTCTATGGGCTACACGTAGGAATCTTTGGGGGTGGCACCTGATGTTGGGGGATCCGGAGTCGCACCCAGACCTGCTCCACAGGCCTCCTTTTACTTTTCTCTTCGGATTCATTATTTTTAAAAAGTGTCTCTTATCTCTATTAGTGCATTTTCTTTTCTCTCTCTCTTCAAGCAGATGATGGGAGTCCAAGTATTAAGGTGACATGTGTTGCCCGTGCCCCCCTCCCCCCTGTGTTCTTATTCATTTACCTCTCATGTGGTTCCAGCGTATTGTGGGGGCACCAATGTTAAGGTCGGGTACATCGCCCTCTCCCCGCCTCCCCCCTCGGGTCAGAGCTTCAAGTGCGCCCATCCCCCAGTGGGTGGGCACCCACCCCATTCCTAACGGATGTGTATGCCCATCCCCTCCCCACGCCCGCCCGACACCCACCCGATGAAGGTGAGTCCTCTGTGTCCACTTAGGTGTCCATCGGTTCGTACCCATTTGCCGGTGAGCGCGAGCACGTGGTGCTCGTGTGTCCATTCTTGGGATACTTGGCTTACTGGAACGGGTTCCAGCTCTGGCCAGGAGAACCACGAGAGGTGCCCTCTCACCGCTGTTCCTCATAGCCGAATAGCACTCCGTGGTGTCCACGCGCCACATTTTATTTACGCACTCGTGGGTGGATGGGCACTCGGGTCGCTTCCAGGTCTTTGCGATTGTGACTTGTGCCCTGACTCTAACCCTAACCCTTACCCAGCCCGTCTCCTCCTCGGCCCCTGCCTGACTGACTCCTTCCCGCCCGGCCTGTCACCTGTCACCTGTCACCGTCCTCGGCCCCTGCCTGACGGGGCTCCTCCGTCGCCTGGGCCTTCCAAGGGCTTGGTGTGGACGCTGGTTCCAGGACGCCCTCCCAGGAACCCGGTAGCAGGGCGGCCGCAGCGTCTCACGCAACCCAACCGTCCGCCTGCCGCCCTCGCTAAGCGGCCTGAGGGGTACGTGCTCCCGCTGTGCCGCGGGGGGCCCAGCCTGGTGTCTTCTCTGAGGCCCCGCGGCTGCCACTCCCCTCAAGGGGAGAGCCGCGGAGGTGGGGACCGCCTCCTCATGGGGACGTACACCCAGCTCTCCACGTCGGATTCCGGGGCTCTCTGTCCTGCCAGAAGGCCCAGCTGGCCTGCGGGTCCTTAGAGTGGCAAAAACATCCATCCGAAAACTGAGATTGAGGGTCCGGTGGGTGTCTGCACTTTTGTGCTGGGCACCCCAGGGAGGCCCGGGGGCTGGCTGGACAACGCGGTCTGCTGGGCGGGGGGTTTGGAGGAGCAACTGATGCCCTTTGCACTTTGGGTAGCAAGTGTCTGAGGTGTCCCTGATCCCTGCACCATGTGGGGGGGGGCCGTGACCTGCAGTCGTGTTCCCGGGGTGGCACGGCATGTGGCTTCTTCCACGGGATGCTTGGCCTGGGCTCCCTGCACCTGGGCCTTTGGAGGACTGGCCCTGTGCTTGCCAACACTTCCTGCAGGGACCCAGAGCTGGGAGGTTGCATCTCTCAGCCCTGGGTCGGGCAGAGTCCCAGCGGGCCATGCCCACAACCTCTCTCAGCACGGGTCCCCCAGAAGGCTCCTTTGGGACCAGGATTCTCTTGCCGGTGACTCTTTAAGGTCTGGCCCCTAGATGGAGGGGCACCAGGAGTAGAGGTGCAGGAAGGGGAAGGGGGTGGCCATGCGAGGGGACACTTTCAGGCCAAGTCCCAGCTTCAGCCTGATCCTCCTGGGAACCCCGGGGTGGACATCACACCTCCTGGTTGTCCCGCTCTGAGACAAGGAGCCGGGCTTCGCATTCCCACAGCAGCCAGTCGTGGGCTGAGGACACCTGGGGCGTTGGGAACTCCCTGGCTTCTCCTTGGTTTAACATCTGGAGCTGCTTGGGAATTGTGCCGCCACACACACCCGAGTGCAGGTGTCTTCTGCACAGATTGCGGGCCTCGCTCTTCTGAATGCCGCTAGCTCGCCACCCACCCACGGGTGAACCTGGTCAGGGTACTTTCTCTCAGGGGCAGGCTCGGATCCGGGCGGGCTACCGGTGTCTCTGTTTGCTCCTTTCTTTCTTCCATTTCGGGAAAGGCTTCCTTACTGGGTGTGGAAATCTCCTATGCCTTTCCTCGCCTATTCTGTCAGCTTTCAAATTCTCTTTCAGGCCGGGCGCGGTGGCTCAAGCCTGTAATCCTAGCTCTCTGGGAGGCCGAGGCGGGCGGATTGCTCGAGGTCAGGAGTTCGAAACCAGCCTGAGCAAGAGCCAGACCCGGTCTCTACTGTAAATAGAAAGAAATTAATTGGCCAACTAATATATATAGGAAAATGAGCCAGGCATGGTGGCGCATGCCTGTAGTCCCAGCTACTTGGGAGGCTGAGGCAGAAGGATTGCTTGAGCCCAGGAGTTTGAGGTTGCTGTGAGCTAGGCTAACGCCACGGCACTCACTCTAGCCTAGGCAACAAAGCGAGACTCTGTCTCAAAAAAAAAAAAAAAAAAAAAAAAATTCTCTTTCCGTTGCCACCCTCACAGATGGATTAGGAAACTCTTTCCGGTGCACTCATTAGTGAAATGACCTCAATGAAGCTGGAATCCAATATCTAATCGCCGATTTTTGGCGAGTCCACACGCCAGGGGGGTTGGGGTCCAATGCAGCCCCGGCCAGGCCCAGGCCCCTTGGACTGGGCCACAGGAGGACACAGAGGAGGGTCCCGGCCCCCACGGTAGCGGTGCGGGCAGTTCCCCAAGGGCTTGGGCGTTTTCCAGAGGTAGGAGATGGAGGGGACTGATTTCTTCAGCGCCCCACAGACCAAGCCACCCCACCCCACCCATGGGACACATCCCGAGAGAGAGAGAGACGCCCCATACACTGGCTCCCCTCCCCCATGCGCTGTGCCCCAGCCCTGACCCCGGGGAAGAGGCGGCCGCCCACCCACAGGGCGGGGGGCACAGCTGAAAGGGGTTGTGGGGGAGGGCGGCCCCTGGCTGGGGTCAAAGGGCGAGCGCCTTGCGCGTGCGCAGTCATTGGCGACGCGCTGGGGGTGGGGGGCGGGGAGGTGAAGGAGGCCAGGCGAGGAGAGGAGGGGGGCTGGAAGGTCTCCACCTTGGCGAGTCCAGCCGTGGAGGCGAATCTTGTGTGAGTGTGAGTGAGTGAGTGAGTGTGAGTGTGAGTGTGAGTGTGTGTGTGTGTTGTCTGTGTGTCTGTTTGTGTAGAGAGACATCCCCCCACCCCGGCCCGCCCCGCTCGTCACCCCCGTCCCTTGGAGCCCGCCGGACCTGGCCGGCAAACTCAACAGGCCCGGCCCACCCCCGGGGCCTGGGGCGGGAGGAGGCGGCGGGGAAGCGCAGAGAGGCTCGGCTTCTCGAGCGGGGCAGGGGCGCCCTCCGCCGTCCACGGCCACACCACCCCGAACGCGCCCCATCTCGTCTGATCTCGGAAGCTAAGCAGGGTCGGGCCTGGGAATACCGGGTGCCCTAGGCTTCTTGTTTTTTTTTTTGGCCTCTTGTTCTGTCCCCTTTCTGGGAGCGCCGCGGAGGCCCGGGCTGGGGGTCACCCCCACCCTCAGCGCCCGCCGCGGTGCCTGGCGCCCCAGCCCGCACCGTGGGGCCTCCTCTTGTCCCGAGCCGCGACATCGCCGCCACACGGCAGCATGCGTGGCATCTGGACTGTCAGGTCTCAGACCAAAAGTCTGCTCTGTGGGAACCGACACGCTGGAGGAAACCTTGAGAGGCTGAGAGGGGAGGGAGTTGCAGAAGAAGGCCAGGATGTCATTTTGAGGGAGTATGTGACCAGAACTCGTCCCGTTGCGTTTGGGGTTCTATGGGCTACACGTAGGAATCTTTGGGGGTGGCACCTGATGTTGGGGGATCCGGAGTCGCACCCAGACCTGCTCCACAGGCCTCCTTTTACTTTTCTCTTCGGATTCATTATTTTTAAAAAGTGTCTCTTATCTCTATTAGTGCATTTTCTTTTCTCTCTCTCTTCAAGCAGATGATGGGAGTCCAAGTATTAAGGTGACATGTGTTGCCCGTGCCCCCCTCCCCCCTGTGTTCTTATTCATTTACCTCTCATGTGGTTCCAGCGTATTGTGGGGGCACCAATGTTAAGGTCGGGTACATCGCCCTCTCCCCGCCTCCCCCCTCGGGTCAGAGCTTCAAGTGCGCCCATCCCCCAGTGGGTGGGCACCCACCCCATTCCTAACGGATGTGTATGCCCATCCCCTCCCCACGCCCGCCCGACACCCACCCGATGAAGGTGAGTCCTCTGTGTCCACTTAGGTGTCCATCGGTTCGTACCCATTTGCCGGTGAGCGCGAGCACGTGGTGCTCGTGTGTCCATTCTTGGGATACTTGGCTTACTGGAACGGGTTCCAGCTCTGGCCAGGAGAACCACGAGAGGTGCCCTCTCACCGCTGTTCCTCATAGCCGAATAGCACTCCGTGGTGTCCACGCGCCACATTTTATTTACGCACTCGTGGGTGGATGGGCACTCGGGTCGCTTCCAGGTCTTTGCGATTGTGACTTGTGCCCTGACTCTAACCCTAACCCTTACCCAGCCCGTCTCCTCCTCGGCCCCTGCCTGACTGACTCCTTCCCGCCCGGCCTGTCACCTGTCACCTGTCACCGTCCTCGGCCCCTGCCTGACGGGGCTCCTCCGTCGCCTGGGCCTTCCAAGGGCTTGGTGTGGACGCTGGTTCCAGGACGCCCTCCCAGGAACCCGGTAGCAGGGCGGCCGCAGCGTCTCACGCAACCCAACCGTCCGCCTGCCGCCCTCGCTAAGCGGCCTGAGGGGTACGTGCTCCCGCTGTGCCGCGGGGGGCCCAGCCTGGTGTCTTCTCTGAGGCCCCGCGGCTGCCACTCCCCTCAAGGGGAGAGCCGCGGAGGTGGGGACCGCCTCCTCATGGGGACGTACACCCAGCTCTCCACGTCGGATTCCGGGGCTCTCTGTCCTGCCAGAAGGCCCAGCTGGCCTGCGGGTCCTTAGAGTGGCAAAAACATCCATCCGAAAACTGAGATTGAGGGTCCGGTGGGTGTCTGCACTTTTGTGCTGGGCACCCCAGGGAGGCCCGGGGGCTGGCTGGACAACGCGGTCTGCTGGGCGGGGGGTTTGGAGGAGCAACTGATGCCCTTTGCACTTTGGGTAGCAAGTGTCTGAGGTGTCCCTGATCCCTGCACCATGTGGGGGGGGGCCGTGACCTGCAGTCGTGTTCCCGGGGTGGCACGGCATGTGGCTTCTTCCACGGGATGCTTGGCCTGGGCTCCCTGCACCTGGGCCTTTGGAGGACTGGCCCTGTGCTTGCCAACACTTCCTGCAGGGACCCAGAGCTGGGAGGTTGCATCTCTCAGCCCTGGGTCGGGCAGAGTCCCAGCGGGCCATGCCCACAACCTCTCTCAGCACGGGTCCCCCAGAAGGCTCCTTTGGGACCAGGATTCTCTTGCCGGTGACTCTTTAAGGTCTGGCCCCTAGATGGAGGGGCACCAGGAGTAGAGGTGCAGGAAGGGGAAGGGGGTGGCCATGCGAGGGGACACTTTCAGGCCAAGTCCCAGCTTCAGCCTGATCCTCCTGGGAACCCCGGGGTGGACATCACACCTCCTGGTTGTCCCGCTCTGAGACAAGGAGCCGGGCTTCGCATTCCCACAGCAGCCAGTCGTGGGCTGAGGACACCTGGGGCGTTGGGAACTCCCTGGCTTCTCCTTGGTTTAACATCTGGAGCTGCTTGGGAATTGTGCCGCCACACACACCCGAGTGCAGGTGTCTTCTGCACAGACTGCGGGCCTCGCTCTTCTGAATGCCGCTAGCTCGCCACCCACCCACGGGTGAACCTGGTCAGGGTACTTTCTCTCAGGGGCAGGCTCGGATCCGGGCGGGCTACCGGTGTCTCTGTTTGCTCCTTTCTTTCTTCCATTTCGGGAAAGGCTTCCTTACTGGGTGTGGAAATCTCCTATGCCTTTCCTCGCCTATTCTGTCAGCTTTCAAATTCTCTTTCAGGCCGGGCGCGGTGGCTCAAGCCTGTAATCCTAGCTCTCTGGGAGGCCGAGGCGGGCGGATTGCTCGAGGTCAGGAGTTCGAAACCAGCCTGAGCAAGAGCCAGACCCGGTCTCTACTGTAAATAGAAAGAAATTAATTGGCCAACTAATATATATAGGAAAATGAGCCAGGCATGGTGGCGCATGCCTGTAGTCCCAGCTACTTGGGAGGCTGAGGCAGAAGGATTGCTTGAGCCCAGGAGTTTGAGGTTGCTGTGAGCTAGGCTAACGCCACGGCACTCACTCTAGCCTAGGCAACAAAGCGAGACTCTGTCTCAAAAAAAAAAAAAAAAAAAAAAAAAATTCTCTTTCCGTTGCCACCCTCACAGATGGATTAGGAAACTCTTTCCGGTGCACTCATTAGTGAAATGACCTCAATGAAGCTGGAATCCAATATCTAATCGCCGATTTTTGGCGAGTCCACACGCCAGGGGGGTTGGGGTCCAATGCAGCCCCGGCCAGGCCCAGGCCCCTTGGACTGGGCCACAGGAGGACACAGAGGAGGGTCCCGGCCCCCACGGTAGCGGTGCGGGCAGTTCCCCAAGGGCTTGGGCGTTTTCCAGAGGTAGGAGATGGAGGGGACTGATTTCTTCAGCGCCCCACAGACCAAGCCACCCCACCCCACCCATGGGACACATCCCGAGAGAGAGAGAGACGCCCCATACACTGGCTCCCCTCCCCCATGCGCTGTGCCCCAGCCCTGACCCCGGGGAAGAGGCGGCCGCCCACCCACAGGGCGGGGGGCACAGCTGAAAGGGGTTGTGGGGGAGGGCGGCCCCTGGCTGGGGTCAAAGGGCGAGCGCCTTGCGCGTGCGCAGTCATTGGCGACGCGCTGGGGGTGGGGGGCGGGGAGGTGAAGGAGGCCAGGCGAGGAGAGGAGGGGGGCTGGAAGGTCTCCACCTTGGCGAGTCCAGCCGTGGAGGCGAATCTTGTGTGAGTGTGAGTGAGTGAGTGAGTGTGAGTGTGAGTGTGAGTGTGTGTGTGTGTTGTCTGTGTGTCTGTTTGTGTAGAGAGACATCCCCCCACCCCGGCCCGCCCCGCTCGTCACCCCCGTCCCTTGGAGCCCGCCGGACCTGGCCGGCAAACTCAACAGGCCCGGCCCACCCCCGGGGCCTGGGGCGGGAGGAGGCGGCGGGGAAGCGCAGAGAGGCTCGGCTTCTCGAGCGGGGCAGGGGCGCCCTCCGCCGTCCACGGCCACACCACCCCGAACGCGCCCCATCTCGTCTGATCTCGGAAGCTAAGCAGGGTCGGGCCTGGGAATACCGGGTGCCCTAGGCTTCTTGTTTTTTTTTTTGGCCTCTTGTTCTGTCCCCTTTCTGGGAGCGCCGCGGAGGCCCGGGCTGGGGGTCACCCCCACCCTCAGCGCCCGCCGCGGTGCCTGGCGCCCCAGCCCGCACCGTGGGGCCTCCTCTTGTCCCGAGCCGCGACATCGCCGCCACACGGCAGCATGCGTGGCATCTGGACTGTCAGGTCTCAGACCAAAAGTCTGCTCTGTGGGAACCGACACGCTGGAGGAAACCTTGAGAGGCTGAGAGGGGAGGGAGTTGCAGAAGAAGGCCAGGATGTCATTTTGAGGGAGTATGTGACCAGAACTCGTCCCGTTGCGTTTGGGGTTCTATGGGCTACACGTAGGAATCTTTGGGGGTGGCACCTGATGTTGGGGGATCCGGAGTCGCACCCAGACCTGCTCCACAGGCCTCCTTTTACTTTTCTCTTCGGATTCATTATTTTTAAAAAGTGTCTCTTATCTCTATTAGTGCATTTTCTTTTCTCTCTCTCTTCAAGCAGATGATGGGAGTCCAAGTATTAAGGTGACATGTGTTGCCCGTGCCCCCCTCCCCCCTGTGTTCTTATTCATTTACCTCTCATGTGGTTCCAGCGTATTGTGGGGGCACCAATGTTAAGGTCGGGTACATCGCCCTCTCCCCGCCTCCCCCCTCGGGTCAGAGCTTCAAGTGCGCCCATCCCCCAGTGGGTGGGCACCCACCCCATTCCTAACGGATGTGTATGCCCATCCCCTCCCCACGCCCGCCCGACACCCACCCGATGAAGGTGAGTCCTCTGTGTCCACTTAGGTGTCCATCGGTTCGTACCCATTTGCCGGTGAGCGCGAGCACGTGGTGCTCGTGTGTCCATTCTTGGGATACTTGGCTTACTGGAACGGGTTCCAGCTCTGGCCAGGAGAACCACGAGAGGTGCCCTCTCACCGCTGTTCCTCATAGCCGAATAGCACTCCGTGGTGTCCACGCGCCACATTTTATTTACGCACTCGTGGGTGGATGGGCACTCGGGTCGCTTCCAGGTCTTTGCGATTGTGACTTGTGCCCTGACTCTAACCCTAACCCTTACCCAGCCCGTCTCCTCCTCGGCCCCTGCCTGACTGACTCCTTCCCGCCCGGCCTGTCACCTGTCACCTGTCACCGTCCTCGGCCCCTGCCTGACGGGGCTCCTCCGTCGCCTGGGCCTTCCAAGGGCTTGGTGTGGACGCTGGTTCCAGGACGCCCTCCCAGGAACCCGGTAGCAGGGCGGCCGCAGCGTCTCACGCAACCCAACCGTCCGCCTGCCGCCCTCGCTAAGCGGCCTGAGGGGTACGTGCTCCCGCTGTGCCGCGGGGGGCCCAGCCTGGTGTCTTCTCTGAGGCCCCGCGGCTGCCACTCCCCTCAAGGGGAGAGCCGCGGAGGTGGGGACCGCCTCCTCATGGGGACGTACACCCAGCTCTCCACGTCGGATTCCGGGGCTCTCTGTCCTGCCAGAAGGCCCAGCTGGCCTGCGGGTCCTTAGAGTGGCAAAAACATCCATCCGAAAACTGAGATTGAGGGTCCGGTGGGTGTCTGCACTTTTGTGCTGGGCACCCCAGGGAGGCCCGGGGGCTGGCTGGACAACGCGGTCTGCTGGGCGGGGGGTTTGGAGGAGCAACTGATGCCCTTTGCACTTTGGGTAGCAAGTGTCTGAGGTGTCCCTGATCCCTGCACCATGTGGGGGGGGGCCGTGACCTGCAGTCGTGTTCCCGGGGTGGCACGGCATGTGGCTTCTTCCACGGGATGCTTGGCCTGGGCTCCCTGCACCTGGGCCTTTGGAGGACTGGCCCTGTGCTTGCCAACACTTCCTGCAGGGACCCAGAGCTGGGAGGTTGCATCTCTCAGCCCTGGGTCGGGCAGAGTCCCAGCGGGCCATGCCCACAACCTCTCTCAGCACGGGTCCCCCAGAAGGCTCCTTTGGGACCAGGATTCTCTTGCCGGTGACTCTTTAAGGTCTGGCCCCTAGATGGAGGGGCACCAGGAGTAGAGGTGCAGGAAGGGGAAGGGGGTGGCCATGCGAGGGGACACTTTCAGGCCAAGTCCCAGCTTCAGCCTGATCCTCCTGGGAACCCCGGGGTGGACATCACACCTCCTGGTTGTCCCGCTCTGAGACAAGGAGCCGGGCTTCGCATTCCCACAGCAGCCAGTCGTGGGCTGAGGACACCTGGGGCGTTGGGAACTCCCTGGCTTCTCCTTGGTTTAACATCTGGAGCTGCTTGGGAATTGTGCCGCCACACACACCCGAGTGCAGGTGTCTTCTGCACAGACTGCGGGCCTCGCTCTTCTGAATGCCGCTAGCTCGCCACCCACCCACGGGTGAACCTGGTCAGGGTACTTTCTCTCAGGGGCAGGCTCGGATCCGGGCGGGCTACCGGTGTCTCTGTTTGCTCCTTTCTTTCTTCCATTTCGGGAAAGGCTTCCTTACTGGGTGTGGAAATCTCCTATGCCTTTCCTCGCCTATTCTGTCAGCTTTCAAATTCTCTTTCAGGCCGGGCGCGGTGGCTCAAGCCTGTAATCCTAGCTCTCTGGGAGGCCGAGGCGGGCGGATTGCTCGAGGTCAGGAGTTCGAAACCAGCCTGAGCAAGAGCCAGACCCGGTCTCTACTGTAAATAGAAAGAAATTAATTGGCCAACTAATATATATAGGAAAATGAGCCAGGCATGGTGGCGCATGCCTGTAGTCCCAGCTACTTGGGAGGCTGAGGCAGAAGGATTGCTTGAGCCCAGGAGTTTGAGGTTGCTGTGAGCTAGGCTAACGCCACGGCACTCACTCTAGCCTAGGCAACAAAGCGAGACTCTGTCTCAAAAAAAAAAAAAAAAAAAAAAAAATTCTCTTTCCGTTGCCACCCTCACAGATGGATTAGGAAACTCTTTCCGGTGCACTCATTAGTGAAATGACCTCAATGAAGCTGGAATCCAATATCTAATCGCCGATTTTTGGCGAGTCCACACGCCAGGGGGGTTGGGGTCCAATGCAGCCCCGGCCAGGCCCAGGCCCCTTGGACTGGGCCACAGGAGGACACAGAGGAGGGTCCCGGCCCCCACGGTAGCGGTGCGGGCAGTTCCCCAAGGGCTTGGGCGTTTTCCAGAGGTAGGAGATGGAGGGGACTGATTTCTTCAGCGCCCCACAGACCAAGCCACCCCACCCCACCCATGGGACACATCCCGAGAGAGAGAGAGACGCCCCATACACTGGCTCCCCTCCCCCATGCGCTGTGCCCCAGCCCTGACCCCGGGGAAGAGGCGGCCGCCCACCCACAGGGCGGGGGGGCACAGCTGAAAGGGGTTGTGGGGGAGGGCGGCCCCTGGCTGGGGTCAAAGGGCGAGCGCCTTGCGCGTGCGCAGTCATTGGCGACGCGCTGGGGGTGGGGGGCGGGGAGGTGAAGGAGGCCAGGCGAGGAGAGGAGGGGGGCTGGAAGGTCTCCACCTTGGCGAGTCCAGCCGTGGAGGCGAATCTTGTGTGAGTGTGAGTGAGTGAGTGAGTGTGAGTGTGAGTGTGTGTGTGTGTGTGTGTTGTCTGTGTGTCTGTTTGTGTAGAGAGACATCCCCCCACCCCGGCCCGCCCCGCTCGTCACCCCCGTCCCTTGGAGCCCGCCGGACCTGGCCGGCAAACTCAACAGGCCCGGCCCACCCCCGGGGCCTGGGGCGGGAGGAGGCGGCGGGGAAGCGCAGAGAGGCTCGGCTTCTCGAGCGGGGCAGGGGCGCCCTCCGCCGTCCACGGCCACACCACCCCGAACGCGCCCCATCTCGTCTGATCTCGGAAGCTAAGCAGGGTCGGGCCTGGGAATACCGGGTGCCCTAGGCTTCTTGTTTTTTTTTTGGCCTCTTGTTCTGTCCCCTTTCTGGGAGCGCCGCGGAGGCCCGGGCTGGGGGTCACCCCCACCCTCAGCGCCCGCCGCGGTGCCTGGCGCCCCAGCCCGCACCGTGGGGCCTCCTCTTGTCCCGAGCCGGGACATCGCCGCCACGCGGCAGCATGCGTGGCATCTGGACTGTCAGGTCTCAGACCAAAAGTCTGCTCTGTGGGAACCGACACGCTGGAGGAAACCTTGAGAGGCTGAGAGGGGAGGGAGTTGCAGAAGAAGGCCAGGATGTCATTTTGAGGGAGTATGTGACCAGAACTCGTCCCGTTGCGTTTGGGGTTCTATGGGCTACACGTAGGAATCTTTGGGGGTGGCACCTGATGTTGGGGGATCCGGAGTCGCACCCAGACCTGCTCCACAGGCCTCCTTTTACTTTTCTCTTCGGATTCATTATTTTTAAAAAGTGTCTCTTATCTCTATTAGTGCATTTTCTTTTCTCTCTCTCTTCAAGCAGATGATGGGAGTCCAAGTATTAAGGTGACATGTGTTGCCCGTGCCCCCCTCCCCCCTGTGTTCTTATTCATTTACCTCTCATGTGGTTCCAGCGTATTGTGGGGGCACCAATGTTAAGGTCGGGTACATCGCCCTCTCCCCGCCTCCCCCCTCGGGTCAGAGCTTCAAGTGCGCCCATCCCCCAGTGGGTGGGCACCCACCCCATTCCTAACGGATGTGTATGCCCATCCCCTCCCCACGCCCGCCCGACACCCACCCGATGAAGGTGAGTCCTCTGTGTCCACTTAGGTGTCCATCGGTTCGTACCCATTTGCCGGTGAGCGCGAGCACGTGGTGCTCGTGTGTCCATTCTTGGGATACTTGGCTTACTGGAACGGGTTCCAGCTCTGGCCAGGAGAACCACGAGAGGTGCCCTCTCACCGCTGTTCCTCATAGCCGAATAGCACTCCGTGGTGTCCACGCGCCACATTTTATTTACGCACTCGTGGGTGGATGGGCACTCGGGTCGCTTCCAGGTCTTTGCGATTGTGACTTGTGCCCTGACTCTAACCCTAACCCTTACCCAGCCCGTCTCCTCCTCGGCCCCTGCCTGACTGACTCCTTCCCGCCCGGCCTGTCACCTGTCACCTGTCACCGTCCTCGGCCCCTGCCTGACGGGGCTCCTCCGTCGCCTGGGCCTTCCAAGGGCTTGGTGTGGACGCTGGTTCCAGGACGCCCTCCCAGGAACCCGGTAGCAGGGCGGCCGCAGCGTCTCACGCAACCCAACCGTCCGCCTGCCGCCCTCGCTAAGCGGCCTGAGGGGTACGTGCTCCCGCTGTGCCGCGGGGGGCCCAGCCTGGTGTCTTCTCTGAGGCCCCGCGGCTGCCACTCCCCTCAAGGGGAGAGCCGCGGAGGTGGGGACCGCCTCCTCATGGGGACGTACACCCAGCTCTCCACGTCGGATTCCGGGGCTCTCTGTCCTGCCAGAAGGCCCAGCTGGCCTGCGGGTCCTTAGAGTGGCAAAAACATCCATCCGAAAACTGAGATTGAGGGTCCGGTGGGTGTCTGCACTTTTGTGCTGGGCACCCCAGGGAGGCCCGGGGGCTGGCTGGACAACGCGGTCTGCTGGGCGGGGGGTTTGGAGGAGCAACTGATGCCCTTTGCACTTTGGGTAGCAAGTGTCTGAGGTGTCCCTGATCCCTGCACCATGTGGGGGGGGGCCGTGACCTGCAGTCGTGTTCCCGGGGTGGCACGGCATGTGGCTTCTTCCACGGGATGCTTGGCCTGGGCTCCCTGCACCTGGGCCTTTGGAGGACTGGCCCTGTGCTTGCCAACACTTCCTGCAGGGACCCAGAGCTGGGAGGTTGCATCTCTCAGCCCTGGGTCGGGCAGAGTCCCAGCGGGCCATGCCCACAACCTCTCTCAGCACGGGTCCCCCAGAAGGCTCCTTTGGGACCAGGATTCTCTTGCCGGTGACTCTTTAAGGTCTGGCCCCTAGATGGAGGGGCACCAGGAGTAGAGGTGCAGGAAGGGGAAGGGGGTGGCCATGCGAGGGGACACTTTCAGGCCAAGTCCCAGCTTCAGCCTGATCCTCCTGGGAACCCCGGGGTGGACATCACACCTCCTGGTTGTCCCGCTCTGAGACAAGGAGCCGGGCTTCGCATTCCCACAGCAGCCAGTCGTGGGCTGAGGACACCTGGGGCGTTGGGAACTCCCTGGCTTCTCCTTGGTTTAACATCTGGAGCTGCTTGGGAATTGTGCCGCCACACACACCCGAGTGCAGGTGTCTTCTGCACAGACTGCGGGCCTCGCTCTTCTGAATGCCGCTAGCTCGCCACCCACCCACGGGTGAACCTGGTCAGGGTACTTTCTCTCAGGGGCAGGCTCGGATCCGGGCGGGCTACCGGTGTCTCTGTTTGCTCCTTTCTTTCTTCCATTTCGGGAAAGGCTTCCTTACTGGGTGTGGAAATCTCCTATGCCTTTCCTCGCCTATTCTGTCAGCTTTCAAATTCTCTTTCAGGCCGGGCGCGGTGGCTCAAGCCTGTAATCCTAGCTCTCTGGGAGGCCGAGGCGGGCGGATTGCTCGAGGTCAGGAGTTCGAAACCAGCCTGAGCAAGAGCCAGACCCGGTCTCTACTGTAAATAGAAAGAAATTAATTGGCCAACTAATATATATAGGAAAATGAGCCAGGCATGGTGGCGCATGCCTGTAGTCCCAGCTACTTGGGAGGCTGAGGCAGAAGGATTGCTTGAGCCCAGGAGTTTGAGGTTGCTGTGAGCTAGGCTAACGCCACGGCACTCACTCTAGCCTAGGCAACAAAGCGAGACTCTGTCTCAAAAAAAAAAAAAAAAAAAAAAAAATTCTCTTTCCGTTGCCACCCTCACAGATGGATTAGGAAACTCTTTCCGGTGCACTCATTAGTGAAATGACCTCAATGAAGCTGGAATCCAATATCTAATCGCCGATTTTTGGCGAGTCCACACGCCAGGGGGGTTGGGGTCCAATGCAGCCCCGGCCAGGCCCAGGCCCCTTGGACTGGGCCACAGGAGGACACAGAGGAGGGTCCCGGCCCCCACGGTAGCGGTGCGGGCAGTTCCCCAAGGGCTTGGGCGTTTTCCAGAGGTAGGAGATGGAGGGGACTGATTTCTTCAGCGCCCCACAGACCAAGCCACCCCACCCCACCCATGGGACACATCCCGAGAGAGAGAGAGACGCCCCATACACTGGCTCCCCTCCCCCATGCGCTGTGCCCCAGCCCTGACCCCGGGGAAGAGGCGGCCGCCCACCCACAGGGCGGGGGGCACAGCTGAAAGGGGTTGTGGGGGAGGGCGGCCCCTGGCTGGGGTCAAAGGGCGAGCGCCTTGCGCGTGCGCAGTCATTGGCGACGCGCTGGGGGTGGGGGGCGGGGAGGTGAAGGAGGCCAGGCGAGGAGAGGAGGGGGGCTGGAAGGTCTCCACCTTGGCGAGTCCAGCCGTGGAGGCGAATCTTGTGTGAGTGTGAGTGAGTGAGTGAGTGTGAGTGTGAGTGTGAGTGTGTGTGTGTGTTGTCTGTGTGTCTGTTTGTGTAGAGAGACATCCCCCCACCCCGGCCCGCCCCGCTCGTCACCCCCGTCCCTTGGAGCCCGCCGGACCTGGCCGGCAAACTCAACAGGCCCGGCCCACCCCCGGGGCCTGGGGCGGGAGGAGGCGGCGGGGAAGCGCAGAGAGGCTCGGCTTCTCGAGCGGGGCAGGGGCGCCCTCCGCCGTCCACGGCCACACCACCCCGAACGCGCCCCATCTCGTCTGATCTCGGAAGCTAAGCAGGGTCGGGCCTGGGAATACCGGGTGCCCTAGGCTTCTTGTTTTTTTTTTTGGCCTCTTGTTCTGTCCCCTTTCTGGGAGCGCCGCGGAGGCCCGGGCTGGGGGTCACCCCCACCCTCAGCGCCCGCCGCGGTGCCTGGCGCCCCAGCCCGCACCGTGGGGCCTCCTCTTGTCCCGAGCCGCGACATCGCCGCCACACGGCAGCATGCGTGGCATCTGGACTGTCAGGTCTCAGACCAAAAGTCTGCTCTGTGGGAACCGACACGCTGGAGGAAACCTTGAGAGGCTGAGAGGGGAGGGAGTTGCAGAAGAAGGCCAGGATGTCATTTTGAGGGAGTATGTGACCAGAACTCGTCCCGTTGCGTTTGGGGTTCTATGGGCTACACGTAGGAATCTTTGGGGGTGGCACCTGATGTTGGGGGATCCGGAGTCGCACCCAGACCTGCTCCACAGGCCTCCTTTTACTTTTCTCTTCGGATTCATTATTTTTAAAAAGTGTCTCTTATCTCTATTAGTGCATTTTCTTTTCTCTCTCTCTTCAAGCAGATGATGGGAGTCCAAGTATTAAGGTGACATGTGTTGCCCGTGCCCCCCTCCCCCCTGTGTTCTTATTCATTTACCTCTCATGTGGTTCCAGCGTATTGTGGGGGCACCAATGTTAAGGTCGGGTACATCGCCCTCTCCCCGCCTCCCCCCTCGGGTCAGAGCTTCAAGTGCGCCCATCCCCCAGTGGGTGGGCACCCACCCCATTCCTAACGGATGTGTATGCCCATCCCCTCCCCACGCCCGCCCGACACCCACCCGATGAAGGTGAGTCCTCTGTGTCCACTTAGGTGTCCATCGGTTCGTACCCATTTGCCGGTGAGCGCGAGCACGTGGTGCTCGTGTGTCCATTCTTGGGATACTTGGCTTACTGGAACGGGTTCCAGCTCTGGCCAGGAGAACCACGAGAGGTGCCCTCTCACCGCTGTTCCTCATAGCCGAATAGCACTCCGTGGTGTCCACGCGCCACATTTTATTTACGCACTCGTGGGTGGATGGGCACTCGGGTCGCTTCCAGGTCTTTGCGATTGTGACTTGTGCCCTGACTCTAACCCTAACCCTTACCCAGCCCGTCTCCTCCTCGGCCCCTGCCTGACTGACTCCTTCCCGCCCGGCCTGTCACCTGTCACCTGTCACCGTCCTCGGCCCCTGCCTGACGGGGCTCCTCCGTCGCCTGGGCCTTCCAAGGGCTTGGTGTGGACGCTGGTTCCAGGACGCCCTCCCAGGAACCCGGTAGCAGGGCGGCCGCAGCGTCTCACGCAACCCAACCGTCCGCCTGCCGCCCTCGCTAAGCGGCCTGAGGGGTACGTGCTCCCGCTGTGCCGCGGGGGGCCCAGCCTGGTGTCTTCTCTGAGGCCCCGCGGCTGCCACTCCCCTCAAGGGGAGAGCCGCGGAGGTGGGGACCGCCTCCTCATGGGGACGTACACCCAGCTCTCCACGTCGGATTCCGGGGCTCTCTGTCCTGCCAGAAGGCCCAGCTGGCCTGCGGGTCCTTAGAGTGGCAAAAACATCCATCCGAAAACTGAGATTGAGGGTCCGGTGGGTGTCTGCACTTTTGTGCTGGGCACCCCAGGGAGGCCCGGGGGCTGGCTGGACAACGCGGTCTGCTGGGCGGGGGGTTTGGAGGAGCAACTGATGCCCTTTGCACTTTGGGTAGCAAGTGTCTGAGGTGTCCCTGATCCCTGCACCATGTGGGGGGGGGCCGTGACCTGCAGTCGTGTTCCCGGGGTGGCACGGCATGTGGCTTCTTCCACGGGATGCTTGGCCTGGGCTCCCTGCACCTGGGCCTTTGGAGGACTGGCCCTGTGCTTGCCAACACTTCCTGCAGGGACCCAGAGCTGGGAGGTTGCATCTCTCAGCCCTGGGTCGGGCAGAGTCCCAGCGGGCCATGCCCACAACCTCTCTCAGCACGGGTCCCCCAGAAGGCTCCTTTGGGACCAGGATTCTCTTGCCGGTGACTCTTTAAGGTCTGGCCCCTAGATGGAGGTGGCACCAGGAGTAGAGGTGCAGGAAGGGGAAGGGGGTGGCCATGCGAGGGGACACTTTCAGGCCAAGTCCCAGCTTCAGCCTGATCCTCCTGGGAACCCCGGGGTGGACATCACACCTCCTGGTTGTCCCGCTCTGAGACAAGGAGCCGGGCTTCGCATTCCCACAGCAGCCAGTCGTGGGCTGAGGACACCTGGGGCGTTGGGAACTCCCTGGCTTCTCCTTGGTTTAACATCTGGAGCTGCTTGGGAATTGTGCCGCCACACACACCCGAGTGCAGGTGTCTTCTGCACAGACTGCGGGCCTCGCTCTTCTGAATGCCGCTAGCTCGCCACCCACCCACGGGTGAACCTGGTCAGGGTACTTTCTCTCAGGGGCAGGCTCGGATCCGGGCGGGCTACCGGTGTCTCTGTTTGCTCCTTTCTTTCTTCCATTTCGGGAAAGGCTTCCTTACTGGGTGTGGAAATCTCCTATGCCTTTCCTCGCCTATTCTGTCAGCTTTCAAATTCTCTTTCAGGCCGGGCGCGGTGGCTCAAGCCTGTAATCCTAGCTCTCTGGGAGGCCGAGGCGGGCGGATTGCTCGAGGTCAGGAGTTCGAAACCAGCCTGAGCAAGAGCCAGACCCGGTCTCTACTGTAAATAGAAAGAAATTAATTGGCCAACTAATATATATAGGAAAATGAGCCAGGCATGGTGGCGCATGCCTGTAGTCCCAGCTACTTGGGAGGCTGAGGCAGAAGGATTGCTTGAGCCCAGGAGTTTGAGGTTGCTGTGAGCTAGGCTAACGCCACGGCACTCACTCTAGCCTAGGCAACAAAGCGAGACTCTGTCTCAAAAAAAAAAAAAAAAAAAAAAAAATTCTCTTTCCGTTGCCACCCTCACAGATGGATTAGGAAACTCTTTCCGGTGCACTCATTAGTGAAATGACCTCAATGAAGCTGGAATCCAATATCTAATCGCCGATTTTTGGCGAGTCCACACGCCAGGGGGGTTGGGGTCCAATGCAGCCCCGGCCAGGCCCAGGCCCCTTGGACTGGGCCACAGGAGGACACAGAGGAGGGTCCCGGCCCCCACGGTAGCGGTGCGGGCAGTTCCCCAAGGGCTTGGGCGTTTTCCAGAGGTAGGAGATGGAGGGGACTGATTTCTTCAGCGCCCCACAGACCAAGCCACCCCACCCCACCCATGGGACACATCCCGAGAGAGAGAGAGACGCCCCATACACTGGCTCCCCTCCCCCATGCGCTGTGCCCCAGCCCTGACCCCGGGGAAGAGGCGGCCGCCCACCCACAGGGCGGGGGGCACAGCTGAAAGGGGTTGTGGGGGAGGGCGGCCCCTGGCTGGGGTCAAAGGGCGAGCGCCTTGCGCGTGCGCAGTCATTGGCGACGCGCTGGGGGTGGGGGGCGGGGAGGTGAAGGAGGCCAGGCGAGGAGAGGAGGGGGGCTGGAAGGTCTCCACCTTGGCGAGTCCAGCCGTGGAGGCGAATCTTGTGTGAGTGTGAGTGAGTGAGTGAGTGTGAGTGTGAGTGTGAGTGTGTGTGTGTGTTGTCTGTGTGTCTGTTTGTGTAGAGAGACATCCCCCCACCCCGGCCCGCCCCGCTCGTCACCCCCGTCCCTTGGAGCCCGCCGGACCTGGCCGGCAAACTCAACAGGCCCGGCCCACCCCCGGGGCCTGGGGCGGGAGGAGGCGGCGGGGAAGCGCAGAGAGGCTCGGCTTCTCGAGCGGGGCAGGGGCGCCCTCCGCCGTCCACGGCCACACCACCCCGAACGCGCCCCATCTCGTCTGATCTCGGAAGCTAAGCAGGGTCGGGCCTGGGAATACCGGGTGCCCTAGGCTTCTTGTTTTTTTTTTTGGCCTCTTGTTCTGTCCCCTTTCTGGGAGCGCCGCGGAGGCCCGGGCTGGGGGTCACCCCCACCCTCAGCGCCCGCCGCGGTGCCTGGCGCCCCAGCCCGCACCGTGGGGCCTCCTCTTGTCCCGAGCCGCGACATCGCCGCCACGCGGCAGCATGCGTGGCATCTGGACTGTCAGGTCTCAGACCAAAAGTCTGCTCTGTGGGAACCGACACGCTGGAGGAAACCTTGAGAGGCTGAGAGGGGAGGGAGTTGCAGAAGAAGGCCAGGATGTCATTTTGAGGGAGTATGTGACCAGAACTCGTCCCGTTGCGTTTGGGGTTCTATGGGCTACACGTAGGAATCTTTGGGGGTGGCACCTGATGTTGGGGGATCCGGAGTCGCACCCAGACCTGCTCCACAGGCCTCCTTTTACTTTTCTCTTCGGATTCATTATTTTTAAAAAGTGTCTCTTATCTCTATTAGTGCATTTTCTTTTCTCTCTCTCTTCAAGCAGATGATGGGAGTCCAAGTATTAAGGTGACATGTGTTGCCCGTGCCCCCCTCCCCCCTGTGTTCTTATTCATTTACCTCTCATGTGGTTCCAGCGTATTGTGGGGGCACCAATGTTAAGGTCGGGTACATCGCCCTCTCCCCGCCTCCCCCCTCGGGTCAGAGCTTCAAGTGCGCCCATCCCCCAGTGGGTGGGCACCCACCCCATTCCTAACGGATGTGTATGCCCATCCCCTCCCCACGCCCGCCCGACACCCACCCGATGAAGGTGAGTCCTCTGTGTCCACTTAGGTGTCCATCGGTTCGTACCCATTTGCCGGTGAGCGCGAGCACGTGGTGCTCGTGTGTCCATTCTTGGGATACTTGGCTTACTGGAACGGGTTCCAGCTCTGGCCAGGAGAACCACGAGAGGTGCCCTCTCACCGCTGTTCCTCATAGCCGAATAGCACTCCGTGGTGTCCACGCGCCACATTTTATTTACGCACTCGTGGGTGGATGGGCACTCGGGTCGCTTCCAGGTCTTTGCGATTGTGACTTGTGCCCTGACTCTAACCCTAACCCTTACCCAGCCCGTCTCCTCCTCGGCCCCTGCCTGACTGACTCCTTCCCGCCCGGCCTGTCACCTGTCACCTGTCACCGTCCTCGGCCCCTGCCTGACGGGGCTCCTCCGTCGCCTGGGCCTTCCAAGGGCTTGGTGTGGACGCTGGTTCCAGGACGCCCTCCCAGGAACCCGGTAGCAGGGCGGCCGCAGCGTCTCACGCAACCCAACCGTCCGCCTGCCGCCCTCGCTAAGCGGCCTGAGGGGTACGTGCTCCCGCTGTGCCGCGGGGGGCCCAGCCTGGTGTCTTCTCTGAGGCCCCGCGGCTGCCACTCCCCTCAAGGGGAGAGCCGCGGAGGTGGGGACCGCCTCCTCATGGGGACGTACACCCAGCTCTCCACGTCGGATTCCGGGGCTCTCTGTCCTGCCAGAAGGCCCAGCTGGCCTGCGGGTCCTTAGAGTGGCAAAAACATCCATCCGAAAACTGAGATTGAGGGTCCGGTGGGTGTCTGCACTTTTGTGCTGGGCACCCCAGGGAGGCCCGGGGGCTGGCTGGACAACGCGGTCTGCTGGGCGGGGGGTTTGGAGGAGCAACTGATGCCCTTTGCACTTTGGGTAGCAAGTGTCTGAGGTGTCCCTGATCCCTGCACCATGTGGGGGGGGGCCGTGACCTGCAGTCGTGTTCCCGGGGTGGCACGGCATGTGGCTTCTTCCACGGGATGCTTGGCCTGGGCTCCCTGCACCTGGGCCTTTGGAGGACTGGCCCTGTGCTTGCCAACACTTCCTGCAGGGACCCAGAGCTGGGAGGTTGCATCTCTCAGCCCTGGGTCGGGCAGAGTCCCAGCGGGCCATGCCCACAACCTCTCTCAGCACGGGTCCCCCAGAAGGCTCCTTTGGGACCAGGATTCTCTTGCCGGTGACTCTTTAAGGTCTGGCCCCTAGATGGAGGGGCACCAGGAGTAGAGGTGCAGGAAGGGGAAGGGGGTGGCCATGCGAGGGGACACTTTCAGGCCAAGTCCCAGCTTCAGCCTGATCCTCCTGGGAACCCCGGGGTGGACATCACACCTCCTGGTTGTCCCGCTCTGAGACAAGGAGCCGGGCTTCGCATTCCCACAGCAGCCAGTCGTGGGCTGAGGACACCTGGGGCGTTGGGAACTCCCTGGCTTCTCCTTGGTTTAACATCTGGAGCTGCTTGGGAATTGTGCCGCCACACACACCCGAGTGCAGGTGTCTTCTGCACAGACTGCGGGCCTCGCTCTTCTGAATGCCGCTAGCTCGCCACCCACCCACGGGTGAACCTGGTCAGGGTACTTTCTCTCAGGGGCAGGCTCGGATCCGGGCGGGCTACCGGTGTCTCTGTTTGCTCCTTTCTTTCTTCCATTTCGGGAAAGGCTTCCTTACTGGGTGTGGAAATCTCCTATGCCTTTCCTCGCCTATTCTGTCAGCTTTCAAATTCTCTTTCAGGCCGGGCGCGGTGGCTCAAGCCTGTAATCCTAGCTCTCTGGGAGGCCGAGGCGGGCGGATTGCTCGAGGTCAGGAGTTCGAAACCAGCCTGAGCAAGAGCCAGACCCGGTCTCTACTGTAAATAGAAAGAAATTAATTGGCCAACTAATATATATAGGAAAATGAGCCAGGCATGGTGGCGCATGCCTGTAGTCCCAGCTACTTGGGAGGCTGAGGCAGAAGGATTGCTTGAGCCCAGGAGTTTGAGGTTGCTGTGAGCTAGGCTAACGCCACGGCACTCACTCTAGCCTAGGCAACAAAGCGAGACTCTGTCTCAAAAAAAAAAAAAAAAAAAAAAAAATTCTCTTTCCGTTGCCACCCTCACAGATGGATTAGGAAACTCTTTCCGGTGCACTCATTAGTGAAATGACCTCAATGAAGCTGGAATCCAATATCTAATCGCCGATTTTTGGCGAGTCCACACGCCAGGGGGGTTGGGGTCCAATGCAGCCCCGGCCAGGCCCAGGCCCCTTGGACTGGGCCACAGGAGGACACAGAGGAGGGTCCCGGCCCCCACGGTAGCGGTGCGGGCAGTTCCCCAAGGGCTTGGGCGTTTTCCAGAGGTAGGAGATGGAGGGGACTGATTTCTTCAGCGCCCCACAGACCAAGCCACCCCACCCCACCCATGGGACACATCCCGAGAGAGAGAGAGACGCCCCATACACTGGCTCCCCTCCCCCATGCGCTGTGCCCCAGCCCTGACCCCGGGGAAGAGGCGGCCGCCCACCCACAGGGCGGGGGGCACAGCTGAAAGGGGTTGTGGGGGAGGGCGGCCCCTGGCTGGGGTCAAAGGGCGAGCGCCTTGCGCGTGCGCAGTCATTGGCGACGCGCTGGGGGTGGGGGGCGGGGAGGTGAAGGAGGCCAGGCGAGGAGAGGAGGGGGGCTGGAAGGTCTCCACCTTGGCGAGTCCAGCCGTGGAGGCGAATCTTGTGTGAGTGTGAGTGAGTGAGTGAGTGTGAGTGTGAGTGTGAGTGTGTGTGTGTGTTGTCTGTGTGTCTGTTTGTGTAGAGAGACATCCCCCCACCCCGGCCCGCCCCGCTCGTCACCCCCGTCCCTTGGAGCCCGCCGGACCTGGCCGGCAAACTCAACAGGCCCGGCCCACCCCCGGGGCCTGGGGCGGGAGGAGGCGGCGGGGAAGCGCAGAGAGGCTCGGCTTCTCGAGCGGGGCAGGGGCGCCCTCCGCCGTCCACGGCCACACCACCCCGAACGCGCCCCATCTCGTCTGATCTCGGAAGCTAAGCAGGGTCGGGCCTGGGAATACCGGGTGCCCTAGGCTTCTTGTTTTTTTTTTTGGCCTCTTGTTCTGTCCCCTTTCTGGGAGCGCCGCGGAGGCCCGGGCTGGGGGTCACCCCCACCCTCAGCGCCCGCCGCGGTGCCTGGCGCCCCAGCCCGCACCGTGGGGCCTCCTCTTGTCCCGAGCCGCGACATCGCCGCCACGCGGCAGCATGCGTGGCATCTGGACTGTCAGGTCTCAGACCAAAAGTCTGCTCTGTGGGAACCGACACGCTGGAGGAAACCTTGAGAGGCTGAGAGGGGAGGGAGTTGCAGAAGAAGGCCAGGATGTCATTTTGAGGGAGTATGTGACCAGAACTCGTCCCGTTGCGTTTGGGGTTCTATGGGCTACACGTAGGAATCTTTGGGGGTGGCACCTGATGTTGGGGGATCCGGAGTCGCACCCAGACCTGCTCCACAGGCCTCCTTTTACTTTTCTCTTCGGATTCATTATTTTTAAAAAGTGTCTCTTATCTCTATTAGTGCATTTTCTTTTCTCTCTCTCTTCAAGCAGATGATGGGAGTCCAAGTATTAAGGTGACATGTGTTGCCCGTGCCCCCCTCCCCCCTGTGTTCTTATTCATTTACCTCTCATGTGGTTCCAGCGTATTGTGGGGGCACCAATGTTAAGGTCGGGTACATCGCCCTCTCCCCGCCTCCCCCCTCGGGTCAGAGCTTCAAGTGCGCCCATCCCCCAGTGGGTGGGCACCCACCCCATTCCTAACGGATGTGTATGCCCATCCCCTCCCCACGCCCGCCCGACACCCACCCGATGAAGGTGAGTCCTCTGTGTCCACTTAGGTGTCCATCGGTTCGTACCCATTTGCCGGTGAGCGCGAGCACGTGGTGCTCGTGTGTCCATTCTTGGGATACTTGGCTTACTGGAACGGGTTCCAGCTCTGGCCAGGAGAACCACGAGAGGTGCCCTCTCACCGCTGTTCCTCATAGCCGAATAGCACTCCGTGGTGTCCACGCGCCACATTTTATTTACGCACTCGTGGGTGGATGGGCACTCGGGTCGCTTCCAGGTCTTTGCGATTGTGACTTGTGCCCTGACTCTAACCCTAACCCTTACCCAGCCCGTCTCCTCCTCGGCCCCTGCCTGACTGACTCCTTCCCGCCCGGCCTGTCACCTGTCACCTGTCACCGTCCTCGGCCCCTGCCTGACGGGGCTCCTCCGTCGCCTGGGCCTTCCAAGGGCTTGGTGTGGACGCTGGTTCCAGGACGCCCTCCCAGGAACCCGGTAGCAGGGCGGCCGCAGCGTCTCACGCAACCCAACCGTCCGCCTGCCGCCCTCGCTAAGCGGCCTGAGGGGTACGTGCTCCCGCTGTGCCGCGGGGGGCCCAGCCTGGTGTCTTCTCTGAGGCCCCGCGGCTGCCACTCCCCTCAAGGGGAGAGCCGCGGAGGTGGGGACCGCCTCCTCATGGGGACGTACACCCAGCTCTCCACGTCGGATTCCGGGGCTCTCTGTCCTGCCAGAAGGCCCAGCTGGCCTGCGGGTCCTTAGAGTGGCAAAAACATCCATCCGAAAACTGAGATTGAGGGTCCGGTGGGTGTCTGCACTTTTGTGCTGGGCACCCCAGGGAGGCCCGGGGGCTGGCTGGACAACGCGGTCTGCTGGGCGGGGGGTTTGGAGGAGCAACTGATGCCCTTTGCACTTTGGGTAGCAAGTGTCTGAGGTGTCCCTGATCCCTGCACCATGTGGGGGGGGGCCGTGACCTGCAGTCGTGTTCCCGGGGTGGCACGGCATGTGGCTTCTTCCACGGGATGCTTGGCCTGGGCTCCCTGCACCTGGGCCTTTGGAGGACTGGCCCTGTGCTTGCCAACACTTCCTGCAGGGACCCAGAGCTGGGAGGTTGCATCTCTCAGCCCTGGGTCGGGCAGAGTCCCAGCGGGCCATGCCCACAACCTCTCTCAGCACGGGTCCCCCAGAAGGCTCCTTTGGGACCAGGATTCTCTTGCCGGTGACTCTTTAAGGTCTGGCCCCTAGATGGAGGGGCACCAGGAGTAGAGGTGCAGGAAGGGGAAGGGGGTGGCCATGCGAGGGGACACTTTCAGGCCAAGTCCCAGCTTCAGCCTGATCCTCCTGGGAACCCCGGGGTGGACATCACACCTCCTGGTTGTCCCGCTCTGAGACAAGGAGCCGGGCTTCGCATTCCCACAGCAGCCAGTCGTGGGCTGAGGACACCTGGGGCGTTGGGAACTCCCTGGCTTCTCCTTGGTTTAACATCTGGAGCTGCTTGGGAATTGTGCCGCCACACACACCCGAGTGCAGGTGTCTTCTGCACAGACTGCGGGCCTCGCTCTTCTGAATGCCGCTAGCTCGCCACCCACCCACGGGTGAACCTGGTCAGGGTACTTTCTCTCAGGGGCAGGCTCGGATCCGGGCGGGCTACCGGTGTCTCTGTTTGCTCCTTTCTTTCTTCCATTTCGGGAAAGGCTTCCTTACTGGGTGTGGAAATCTCCTATGCCTTTCCTCGCCTATTCTGTCAGCTTTCAAATTCTCTTTCAGGCCGGGCGCGGTGGCTCAAGCCTGTAATCCTAGCTCTCTGGGAGGCCGAGGCGGGCGGATTGCTCGAGGTCAGGAGTTCGAAACCAGCCTGAGCAAGAGCCAGACCCGGTCTCTACTGTAAATAGAAAGAAATTAATTGGCCAACTAATATATATAGGAAAATGAGCCAGGCATGGTGGCGCATGCCTGTAGTCCCAGCTACTTGGGAGGCTGAGGCAGAAGGATTGCTTGAGCCCAGGAGTTTGAGGTTGCTGTGAGCTAGGCTAACGCCACGGCACTCACTCTAGCCTAGGCAACAAAGCGAGACTCTGTCTCAAAAAAAAAAAAAAAAAAAAAAAAATTCTCTTTCCGTTGCCACCCTCACAGATGGATTAGGAAACTCTTTCCGGTGCACTCATTAGTGAAATGACCTCAATGAAGCTGGAATCCAATATCTAATCGCCGATTTTTGGCGAGTCCACACGCCAGGGGGGTTGGGGTCCAATGCAGCCCCGGCCAGGCCCAGGCCCCTTGGACTGGGCCACAGGAGGACACAGAGGAGGGTCCCGGCCCCCACGGTAGCGGTGCGGGCAGTTCCCCAAGGGCTTGGGCGTTTTCCAGAGGTAGGAGATGGAGGGGACTGATTTCTTCAGCGCCCCACAGACCAAGCCACCCCACCCCACCCATGGGACACATCCCGAGAGAGAGAGAGACGCCCCATACACTGGCTCCCCTCCCCCATGCGCTGTGCCCCAGCCCTGACCCCGGGGAAGAGGCGGCCGCCCACCCACAGGGCGGGGGGCACAGCTGAAAGGGGTTGTGGGGGAGGGCGGCCCCTGGCTGGGGTCAAAGGGCGAGCGCCTTGCGCGTGCGCAGTCATTGGCGACGCGCTGGGGGTGGGGGGCGGGGAGGTGAAGGAGGCCAGGCGAGGAGAGGAGGGGGGCTGGAAGGTCTCCACCTTGGCGAGTCCAGCCGTGGAGGCGAATCTTGTGTGAGTGTGAGTGAGTGAGTGAGTGTGAGTGTGAGTGTGTGTGTGTGTGTGTGTTGTCTGTGTGTCTGTTTGTGTAGAGAGACATCCCCCCACCCCGGCCCGCCCCGCTCGTCACCCCCGTCCCTTGGAGCCCGCCGGACCTGGCCGGCAAACTCAACAGGCCCGGCCCACCCCCGGGGCCTGGGGCGGGAGGAGGCGGCGGGGAAGCGCAGAGAGGCTCGGCTTCTCGAGCGGGGCAGGGGCGCCCTCCGCCGTCCACGGCCACACCACCCCGAACGCGCCCCATCTCGTCTGATCTCGGAAGCTAAGCAGGGTCGGGCCTGGGAATACCGGGTGCCCTAGGCTTCTTGTTTTTTTTTTGGCCTCTTGTTCTGTCCCCTTTCTGGGAGCGCCGCGGAGGCCCGGGCTGGGGGTCACCCCCACCCTCAGCGCCCGCCGCGGTGCCTGGCGCCCCAGCCCGCACCGTGGGGCCTCCTCTTGTCCCGAGCCGGGACATCGCCGCCACGCGGCAGCATGCGTGGCATCTGGACTGTCAGGTCTCAGACCAAAAGTCTGCTCTGTGGGAACCGACACGCTGGAGGAAACCTTGAGAGGCTGAGAGGGGAGGGAGTTGCAGAAGAAGGCCAGGATGTCATTTTGAGGGAGTATGTGACCAGAACTCGTCCCGTTGCGTTTGGGGTTCTATGGGCTACACGTAGGAATCTTTGGGGGTGGCACCTGATGTTGGGGGATCCGGAGTCGCACCCAGACCTGCTCCACAGGCCTCCTTTTACTTTTCTCTTCGGATTCATTATTTTTAAAAAGTGTCTCTTATCTCTATTAGTGCATTTTCTTTTCTCTCTCTCTTCAAGCAGATGATGGGAGTCCAAGTATTAAGGTGACATGTGTTGCCCGTGCCCCCCTCCCCCCTGTGTTCTTATTCATTTACCTCTCATGTGGTTCCAGCGTATTGTGGGGGCACCAATGTTAAGGTCGGGTACATCGCCCTCTCCCCGCCTCCCCCCTCGGGTCAGAGCTTCAAGTGCGCCCATCCCCCAGTGGGTGGGCACCCACCCCATTCCTAACGGATGTGTATGCCCATCCCCTCCCCACGCCCGCCCGACACCCACCCGATGAAGGTGAGTCCTCTGTGTCCACTTAGGTGTCCATCGGTTCGTACCCATTTGCCGGTGAGCGCGAGCACGTGGTGCTCGTGTGTCCATTCTTGGGATACTTGGCTTACTGGAACGGGTTCCAGCTCTGGCCAGGAGAACCACGAGAGGTGCCCTCTCACCGCTGTTCCTCATAGCCGAATAGCACTCCGTGGTGTCCACGCGCCACATTTTATTTACGCACTCGTGGGTGGATGGGCACTCGGGTCGCTTCCAGGTCTTTGCGATTGTGACTTGTGCCCTGACTCTAACCCTAACCCTTACCCAGCCCGTCTCCTCCTCGGCCCCTGCCTGACTGACTCCTTCCCGCCCGGCCTGTCACCTGTCACCTGTCACCGTCCTCGGCCCCTGCCTGACGGGGCTCCTCCGTCGCCTGGGCCTTCCAAGGGCTTGGTGTGGACGCTGGTTCCAGGACGCCCTCCCAGGAACCCGGTAGCAGGGCGGCCGCAGCGTCTCACGCAACCCAACCGTCCGCCTGCCGCCCTCGCTAAGCGGCCTGAGGGGTACGTGCTCCCGCTGTGCCGCGGGGGGCCCAGCCTGGTGTCTTCTCTGAGGCCCCGCGGCTGCCACTCCCCTCAAGGGGAGAGCCGCGGAGGTGGGGACCGCCTCCTCATGGGGACGTACACCCAGCTCTCCACGTCGGATTCCGGGGCTCTCTGTCCTGCCAGAAGGCCCAGCTGGCCTGCGGGTCCTTAGAGTGGCAAAAACATCCATCCGAAAACTGAGATTGAGGGTCCGGTGGGTGTCTGCACTTTTGTGCTGGGCACCCCAGGGAGGCCCGGGGGCTGGCTGGACAACGCGGTCTGCTGGGCGGGGGGTTTGGAGGAGCAACTGATGCCCTTTGCACTTTGGGTAGCAAGTGTCTGAGGTGTCCCTGATCCCTGCACCATGTGGGGGGGGGCCGTGACCTGCAGTCGTGTTCCCGGGGTGGCACGGCATGTGGCTTCTTCCACGGGATGCTTGGCCTGGGCTCCCTGCACCTGGGCCTTTGGAGGACTGGCCCTGTGCTTGCCAACACTTCCTGCAGGGACCCAGAGCTGGGAGGTTGCATCTCTCAGCCCTGGGTCGGGCAGAGTCCCAGCGGGCCATGCCCACAACCTCTCTCAGCACGGGTCCCCCAGAAGGCTCCTTTGGGACCAGGATTCTCTTGCCGGTGACTCTTTAAGGTCTGGCCCCTAGATGGAGGGGCACCAGGAGTAGAGGTGCAGGAAGGGGAAGGGGGTGGCCATGCGAGGGGACACTTTCAGGCCAAGTCCCAGCTTCAGCCTGATCCTCCTGGGAACCCCGGGGTGGACATCACACCTCCTGGTTGTCCCGCTCTGAGACAAGGAGCCGGGCTTCGCATTCCCACAGCAGCCAGTCGTGGGCTGAGGACACCTGGGGCGTTGGGAACTCCCTGGCTTCTCCTTGGTTTAACATCTGGAGCTGCTTGGGAATTGTGCCGCCACACACACCCGAGTGCAGGTGTCTTCTGCACAGACTGCGGGCCTCGCTCTTCTGAATGCCGCTAGCTCGCCACCCACCCACGGGTGAACCTGGTCAGGGTACTTTCTCTCAGGGGCAGGCTCGGATCCGGGCGGGCTACCGGTGTCTCTGTTTGCTCCTTTCTTTCTTCCATTTCGGGAAAGGCTTCCTTACTGGGTGTGGAAATCTCCTATGCCTTTCCTCGCCTATTCTGTCAGCTTTCAAATTCTCTTTCAGGCCGGGCGCGGTGGCTCAAGCCTGTAATCCTAGCTCTCTGGGAGGCCGAGGCGGGCGGATTGCTCGAGGTCAGGAGTTCGAAACCAGCCTGAGCAAGAGCCAGACCCGGTCTCTACTGTAAATAGAAAGAAATTAATTGGCCAACTAATATATATAGGAAAATGAGCCAGGCATGGTGGCGCATGCCTGTAGTCCCAGCTACTTGGGAGGCTGAGGCAGAAGGATTGCTTGAGCCCAGGAGTTTGAGGTTGCTGTGAGCTAGGCTAACGCCACGGCACTCACTCTAGCCTAGGCAACAAAGCGAGACTCTGTCTCAAAAAAAAAAAAAAAAAAAAAAAAATTCTCTTTCCGTTGCCACCCTCACAGATGGATTAGGAAACTCTTTCCGGTGCACTCATTAGTGAAATGACCTCAATGAAGCTGGAATCCAATATCTAATCGCCGATTTTTGGCGAGTCCACACGCCAGGGGGGTTGGGGTCCAATGCAGCCCCGGCCAGGCCCAGGCCCCTTGGACTGGGCCACAGGAGGACACAGAGGAGGGTCCCGGCCCCCACGGTAGCGGTGCGGGCAGTTCCCCAAGGGCTTGGGCGTTTTCCAGAGGTAGGAGATGGAGGGGACTGATTTCTTCAGCGCCCCACAGACCAAGCCACCCCACCCCACCCATGGGACACATCCCGAGAGAGAGAGAGACGCCCCATACACTGGCTCCCCTCCCCCATGCGCTGTGCCCCAGCCCTGACCCCGGGGAAGAGGCGGCCGCCCACCCACAGGGCGGGGGGCACAGCTGAAAGGGGTTGTGGGGGAGGGCGGCCCCTGGCTGGGGTCAAAGGGCGAGCGCCTTGCGCGTGCGCAGTCATTGGCGACGCGCTGGGGGTGGGGGGCGGGGAGGTGAAGGAGGCCAGGCGAGGAGAGGAGGGGGGCTGGAAGGTCTCCACCTTGGCGAGTCCAGCCGTGGAGGCGAATCTTGTGTGAGTGTGAGTGAGTGAGTGAGTGTGAGTGTGAGTGTGTGTGTGTGTGTGTGTTGTCTGTGTGTCTGTTTGTGTAGAGAGACATCCCCCCACCCCGGCCCGCCCCGCTCGTCACCCCCGTCCCTTGGAGCCCGCCGGACCTGGCCGGCAAACTCAACAGGCCCGGCCCACCCCCGGGGCCTGGGGCGGGAGGAGGCGGCGGGGAAGCGCAGAGAGGCTCGGCTTCTCGAGCGGGGCAGGGGCGCCCTCCGCCGTCCACGGCCACACCACCCCGAACGCGCCCCATCTCGTCTGATCTCGGAAGCTAAGCAGGGTCGGGCCTGGGAATACCGGGTGCCCTAGGCTTCTTGTTTTTTTTTTGGCCTCTTGTTCTGTCCCCTTTCTGGGAGCGCCGCGGAGGCCCGGGCTGGGGGTCACCCCCACCCTCAGCGCCCGCCGCGGTGCCTGGCGCCCCAGCCCGCACCGTGGGGCCTCCTCTTGTCCCGAGCCGGGACATCGCCGCCACGCGGCAGCATGCGTGGCATCTGGACTGTCAGGTCTCAGACCAAAAGTCTGCTCTGTGGGAACCGACACGCTGGAGGAAACCTTGAGAGGCTGAGAGGGGAGGGAGTTGCAGAAGAAGGCCAGGATGTCATTTTGAGGGAGTATGTGACCAGAACTCGTCCCGTTGCGTTTGGGGTTCTATGGGCTACACGTAGGAATCTTTGGGGGTGGCACCTGATGTTGGGGGATCCGGAGTCGCACCCAGACCTGCTCCACAGGCCTCCTTTTACTTTTCTCTTCGGATTCATTATTTTTAAAAAGTGTCTCTTATCTCTATTAGTGCATTTTCTTTTCTCTCTCTCTTCAAGCAGATGATGGGAGTCCAAGTATTAAGGTGACATGTGTTGCCCGTGCCCCCCTCCCCCCTGTGTTCTTATTCATTTACCTCTCATGTGGTTCCAGCGTATTGTGGGGGCACCAATGTTAAGGTCGGGTACATCGCCCTCTCCCCGCCTCCCCCCTCGGGTCAGAGCTTCAAGTGCGCCCATCCCCCAGTGGGTGGGCACCCACCCCATTCCTAACGGATGTGTATGCCCATCCCCTCCCCACGCCCGCCCGACACCCACCCGATGAAGGTGAGTCCTCTGTGTCCACTTAGGTGTCCATCGGTTCGTACCCATTTGCCGGTGAGCGCGAGCACGTGGTGCTCGTGTGTCCATTCTTGGGATACTTGGCTTACTGGAACGGGCTCCAGCTCTGGCCAGGAGAACCACGAGAGGTGCCCTCTCACCGCTGTTCCTCATAGCCGAATAGCACTCCGTGGTGTCCACGCGCCACATTTTATTTACGCACTCGTGGGTGGATGGGCACTCGGGTCGCTTCCAGGTCTTTGCGATTGTGACTTGTGCCCTGACTCTAACCCTAACCCTTACCCAGCCCGTCTCCTCCTCGGCCCCTGCCTGACTGACTCCTTCCCGCCCGGCCTGTCACCTGTCACCTGTCACCGTCCTCGGCCCCTGCCTGACGGGGCTCCTCCGTCGCCTGGGCCTTCCAAGGGCTTGGTGTGGACGCTGGTTCCAGGACGCCCTCCCAGGAACCCGGTAGCAGGGCGGCCGCAGCGTCTCACGCAACCCAACCGTCCGCCTGCCGCCCTCGCTAAGCGGCCTGAGGGGTACGTGCTCCCGCTGTGCCGCGGGGGGCCCAGCCTGGTGTCTTCTCTGAGGCCCCGCGGCTGCCACTCCCCTCAAGGGGAGAGCCGCGGAGGTGGGGACCGCCTCCTCATGGGGACGTACACCCAGCTCTCCACGTCGGATTCCGGGGCTCTCTGTCCTGCCAGAAGGCCCAGCTGGCCTGCGGGTCCTTAGAGTGGCAAAAACATCCATCCGAAAACTGAGATTGAGGGTCCGGTGGGTGTCTGCACTTTTGTGCTGGGCACCCCAGGGAGGCCCGGGGGCTGGCTGGACAACGCGGTCTGCTGGGCGGGGGGTTTGGAGGAGCAACTGATGCCCTTTGCACTTTGGGTAGCAAGTGTCTGAGGTGTCCCTGATCCCTGCACCATGTGGGGGGGGGCCGTGACCTGCAGTCGTGTTCCCGGGGTGGCACGGCATGTGGCTTCTTCCACGGGATGCTTGGCCTGGGCTCCCTGCACCTGGGCCTTTGGAGGACTGGCCCTGTGCTTGCCAACACTTCCTGCAGGGACCCAGAGCTGGGAGGTTGCATCTCTCAGCCCTGGGTCGGGCAGAGTCCCAGCGGGCCATGCCCACAACCTCTCTCAGCACGGGTCCCCCAGAAGGCTCCTTTGGGACCAGGATTCTCTTGCCGGTGACTCTTTAAGGTCTGGCCCCTAGATGGAGGGGCACCAGGAGTAGAGGTGCAGGAAGGGGAAGGGGGTGGCCATGCGAGGGGACACTTTCAGGCCAAGTCCCAGCTTCAGCCTGATCCTCCTGGGAACCCCGGGGTGGACATCACACCTCCTGGTTGTCCCGCTCTGAGACAAGGAGCCGGGCTTCGCATTCCCACAGCAGCCAGTCGTGGGCTGAGGACACCTGGGGCGTTGGGAACTCCCTGGCTTCTCCTTGGTTTAACATCTGGAGCTGCTTGGGAATTGTGCCGCCACACACACCCGAGTGCAGGTGTCTTCTGCACAGACTGCGGGCCTCGCTCTTCTGAATGCCGCTAGCTCGCCACCCACCCACGGGTGAACCTGGTCAGGGTACTTTCTCTCAGGGGCAGGCTCGGATCCGGGCGGGCTACCGGTGTCTCTGTTTGCTCCTTTCTTTCTTCCATTTCGGGAAAGGCTTCCTTACTGGGTGTGGAAATCTCCTATGCCTTTCCTCGCCTATTCTGTCAGCTTTCAAATTCTCTTTCAGGCCGGGCGCGGTGGCTCAAGCCTGTAATCCTAGCTCTCTGGGAGGCCGAGGCGGGCGGATTGCTCGAGGTCAGGAGTTCGAAACCAGCCTGAGCAAGAGCCAGACCCGGTCTCTACTGTAAATAGAAAGAAATTAATTGGCCAACTAATATATATAGGAAAATGAGCCAGGCATGGTGGCGCATGCCTGTAGTCCCAGCTACTTGGGAGGCTGAGGCAGAAGGATTGCTTGAGCCCAGGAGTTTGAGGTTGCTGTGAGCTAGGCTAACGCCACGGCACTCACTCTAGCCTAGGCAACAAAGCGAGACTCTGTCTCAAAAAAAAAAAAAAAAAAAAAAAAATTCTCTTTCCGTTGCCACCCTCACAGATGGATTAGGAAACTCTTTCCGGTGCACTCATTAGTGAAATGACCTCAATGAAGCTGGAATCCAATATCTAATCGCCGATTTTTGGCGAGTCCACACGCCAGGGGGGTTGGGGTCCAATGCAGCCCCGGCCAGGCCCAGGCCCCTTGGACTGGGCCACAGGAGGACACAGAGGAGGGTCCCGGCCCCCACGGTAGCGGTGCGGGCAGTTCCCCAAGGGCTTGGGCGTTTTCCAGAGGTAGGAGATGGAGGGGACTGATTTCTTCAGCGCCCCACAGACCAAGCCACCCCACCCCACCCATGGGACACATCCCGAGAGAGAGAGAGACGCCCCATACACTGGCTCCCCTCCCCCATGCGCTGTGCCCCAGCCCTGACCCCGGGGAAGAGGCGGCCGCCCACCCACAGGGCGGGGGGCACAGCTGAAAGGGGTTGTGGGGGAGGGCGGCCCCTGGCTGGGGTCAAAGGGCGAGCGCCTTGCGCGTGCGCAGTCATTGGCGACGCGCTGGGGGTGGGGGGCGGGGAGGTGAAGGAGGCCAGGCGAGGAGAGGAGGGGGGCTGGAAGGTCTCCACCTTGGCGAGTCCAGCCGTGGAGGCGAATCTTGTGTGAGTGTGAGTGAGTGAGTGAGTGTGAGTGTGAGTGTGTGTGTGTGTGTGTGTTGTCTGTGTGTCTGTTTGTGTAGAGAGACATCCCCCCACCCCGGCCCGCCCCGCTCGTCACCCCCGTCCCTTGGAGCCCGCCGGACCTGGCCGGCAAACTCAACAGGCCCGGCCCACCCCCGGGGCCTGGGGCGGGAGGAGGCGGCGGGGAAGCGCAGAGAGGCTCGGCTTCTCGAGCGGGGCAGGGGCGCCCTCCGCCGTCCACGGCCACACCACCCCGAACGCGCCCCATCTCGTCTGATCTCGGAAGCTAAGCAGGGTCGGGCCTGGGAATACCGGGTGCCCTAGGCTTCTTGTTTTTTTTTTGGCCTCTTGTTCTGTCCCCTTTCTGGGAGCGCCGCGGAGGCCCGGGCTGGGGGTCACCCCCACCCTCAGCGCCCGCCGCGGTGCCTGGCGCCCCAGCCCGCACCGTGGGGCCTCCTCTTGTCCCGAGCCGGGACATCGCCGCCACGCGGCAGCATGCGTGGCATCTGGACTGTCAGGTCTCAGACCAAAAGTCTGCTCTGTGGGAACCGACACGCTGGAGGAAACCTTGAGAGGCTGAGAGGGGAGGGAGTTGCAGAAGAAGGCCAGGATGTCATTTTGAGGGAGTATGTGACCAGAACTCGTCCCGTTGCGTTTGGGGTTCTATGGGCTACACGTAGGAATCTTTGGGGGTGGCACCTGATGTTGGGGGATCCGGAGTCACACCCAGACCTGCTCCACAGGCCTCCTTTTACTTTTCTCTTCGGATTCATTATTTTTAAAAAGTGTCTCTTATCTCTATTAGTGCATTTTCTTTTCTCTCTCTCTTCAAGCAGATGATGGGAGTCCAAGTATTAAGGTGACATGTGTTGCCCGTGCCCCCCTCCCCCCTGTGTTCTTATTCATTTACCTCTCATGTGGTTCCAGCGTATTGTGGGGGCACCAATGTTAAGGTCGGGTACATCGCCCTCTCCCCGCCTCCCCCCTCGGGTCAGAGCTTCAAGTGCGCCCATCCCCCAGTGGGTGGGCACCCACCCCATTCCTAACGGATGTGTATGCCCATCCCCTCCCCACGCCCGCCCGACACCCACCCGATGAAGGTGAGTCCTCTGTGTCCACTTAGGTGTCCATCGGTTCGTACCCATTTGCCGGTGAGCGCGAGCACGTGGTGCTCGTGTGTCCATTCTTGGGATACTTGGCTTACTGGAACGGGTTCCAGCTCTGGCCAGGAGAACCACGAGAGGTGCCCTCTCACCGCTGTTCCTCATAGCCGAATAGCACTCCGTGGTGTCCACGCGCCACATTTTATTTACGCACTCGTGGGTGGATGGGCACTCGGGTCGCTTCCAGGTCTTTGCGATTGTGACTTGTGCCCTGACTCTAACCCTAACCCTTACCCAGCCCGTCTCCTCCTCGGCCCCTGCCTGACTGACTCCTTCCCGCCCGGCCTGTCACCTGTCACCTGTCACCGTCCTCGGCCCCTGCCTGACGGGGCTCCTCCGTCGCCTGGGCCTTCCAAGGGCTTGGTGTGGACGCTGGTTCCAGGACGCCCTCCCAGGAACCCGGTAGCAGGGCGGCCGCAGCGTCTCACGCAACCCAACCGTCCGCCTGCCGCCCTCGCTAAGCGGCCTGAGGGGTACGTGCTCCCGCTGTGCCGCGGGGGGCCCAGCCTGGTGTCTTCTCTGAGGCCCCGCGGCTGCCACTCCCCTCAAGGGGAGAGCCGCGGAGGTGGGGACCGCCTCCTCATGGGGACGTACACCCAGCTCTCCACGTCGGATTCCGGGGCTCTCTGTCCTGCCAGAAGGCCCAGCTGGCCTGCGGGTCCTTAGAGTGGCAAAAACATCCATCCGAAAACTGAGATTGAGGGTCCGGTGGGTGTCTGCACTTTTGTGCTGGGCACCCCAGGGAGGCCCGGGGGCTGGCTGGACAACGCGGTCTGCTGGGCGGGGGGTTTGGAGGAGCAACTGATGCCCTTTGCACTTTGGGTAGCAAGTGTCTGAGGTGTCCCTGATCCCTGCACCATGTGGGGGGGGGCCGTGACCTGCAGTCGTGTTCCCGGGGTGGCACGGCATGTGGCTTCTTCCACGGGATGCTTGGCCTGGGCTCCCTGCACCTGGGCCTTTGGAGGACTGGCCCTGTGCTTGCCAACACTTCCTGCAGGGACCCAGAGCTGGGAGGTTGCATCTCTCAGCCCTGGGTCGGGCAGAGTCCCAGCGGGCCATGCCCACAACCTCTCTCAGCACGGGTCCCCCAGAAGGCTCCTTTGGGACCAGGATTCTCTTGCCGGTGACTCTTTAAGGTCTGGCCCCTAGATGGAGGGGCACCAGGAGTAGAGGTGCAGGAAGGGGAAGGGGGTGGCCATGCGAGGGGACACTTTCAGGCCAAGTCCCAGCTTCAGCCTGATCCTCCTGGGAACCCCGGGGTGGACATCACACCTCCTGGTTGTCCCGCTCTGAGACAAGGAGCCGGGCTTCGCATTCCCACAGCAGCCAGTCGTGGGCTGAGGACACCTGGGGCGTTGGGAACTCCCTGGCTTCTCCTTGGTTTAACATCTGGAGCTGCTTGGGAATTGTGCTGCCACACACACCCGAGTGCAGGTGTCTTCTGCACAGACTGCGGGCCTCGCTCTTCTGAATGCCGCTAGCTCGCCACCCACCCACGGGTGAACCTGGTCAGGGTACTTTCTCTCAGGGGCAGGCTCGGATCCGGGCGGGCTACCGGTGTCTCTGTTTGCTCCTTTCTTTCTTCCATTTCGGGAAAGGCTTCCTTACTGGGTGTGGAAATCTCCTATGCCTTTCCTCGCCTATTCTGTCAGCTTTCAAATTCTCTTTCAGGCCGGGCGCGGTGGCTCAAGCCTGTAATCCTAGCTCTCTGGGAGGCCGAGGCGGGCGGATTGCTCGAGGTCAGGAGTTCGAAACCAGCCTGAGCAAGAGCCAGACCCGGTCTCTACTGTAAATAGAAAGAAATTAATTGGCCAACTAATATATATAGGAAAATGAGCCAGGCATGGTGGCGCATGCCTGTAGTCCCAGCTACTTGGGAGGCTGAGGCAGAAGGATTGCTTGAGCCCAGGAGTTTGAGGTTGCTGTGAGCTAGGCTAACGCCACGGCACTCACTCTAGCCTAGGCAACAAAGCGAGACTCTGTCTCAAAAAAAAAAAAAAAAAAAAAAAAATTCTCTTTCCGTTGCCACCCTCACAGATGGATTAGGAAACTCTTTCCGGTGCACTCATTAGTGAAATGACCTCAATGAAGCTGGAATCCAATATCTAATCGCCGATTTTTGGCGAGTCCACACGCCAGGGGGGTTGGGGTCCAATGCAGCCCCGGCCAGGCCCAGGCCCCTTGGACTGGGCCACAGGAGGACACAGAGGAGGGTCCCGGCCCCCACGGTAGCGGTGCGGGCAGTTCCCCAAGGGCTTGGGCGTTTTCCAGAGGTAGGAGATGGAGGGGACTGATTTCTTCAGCGCCCCACAGACCAAGCCACCCCACCCCACCCATGGGACACATCCCGAGAGAGAGAGAGACGCCCCATACACTGGCTCCCCTCCCCCATGCGCTGTGCCCCAGCCCTGACCCCGGGGAAGAGGCGGCCGCCCACCCACAGGGCGGGGGGCACAGCTGAAAGGGGTTGTGGGGGAGGGCGGCCCCTGGCTGGGGTCAAAGGGCGAGCGCCTTGCGCGTGCGCAGTCATTGGCGACGCGCTGGGGGTGGGGGGCGGGGAGGTGAAGGAGGCCAGGCGAGGAGAGGAGGGGGGCTGGAAGGTCTCCACCTTGGCGAGTCCAGCCGTGGAGGCGAATCTTGTGTGAGTGTGAGTGAGTGAGTGAGTGTGAGTGTGAGTGTGTGTGTGTGTGTGTGTTGTCTGTGTGTCTGTTTGTGTAGAGAGACATCCCCCCACCCCGGCCCGCCCCGCTCGTCACCCCCGTCCCTTGGAGCCCGCCGGACCTGGCCGGCAAACTCAACAGGCCCGGCCCACCCCCGGGGCCTGGGGCGGGAGGAGGCGGCGGGGAAGCGCAGAGAGGCTCGGCTTCTCGAGCGGGGCAGGGGCGCCCTCCGCCGTCCACGGCCACACCACCCCGAACGCGCCCCATCTCGTCTGATCTCGGAAGCTAAGCAGGGTCGGGCCTGGGAATACCGGGTGCCCTAGGCTTCTTGTTGTTTTTTTGGCCTCTTGTTCTGTCCCCTTTCTGGGAGCGCCGCGGAGGCCCGGGCTGGGGGTCACCCCCACCCTCAGCGCCCGCCGCGGTGCCTGGCGCCCCAGCCCGCACCGTGGGGCCTCCTCTTGTCCCGAGCCGCGACATCGCCGCCACACGGCAGCATGCGTGGCATCTGGACTGTCAGGTCTCAGACCAAAAGTCTGCTCTGTGGGAACCGACACGCTGGAGGAAACCTTGAGAGGCTGAGAGGGGAGGGAGTTGCAGAAGAAGGCCAGGATGTCATTTTGAGGGAGTATGTGACCAGAACTCGTCCCGTTGCGTTTGGGGTTCTATGGGCTACACGTAGGAATCTTTGGGGGTGGCACCTGATGTTGGGGGATCCGGAGTCACACCCAGACCTGCTCCACAGGCCTCCTTTTACTTTTCTCTTCGGATTCATTATTTTTAAAAAGTGTCTCTTATCTCTATTAGTGCATTTTCTTTTCTCTCTCTCTTCAAGCAGATGATGGGAGTCCAAGTATTAAGGTGACATGTGTTGCCCGTGCCCCCCTCCCCCCTGTGTTCTTATTCATTTACCTCTCATGTGGTTCCAGCGTATTGTGGGGGCACCAATGTTAAGGTCGGGTACATCGCCCTCTCCCCGCCTCCCCCCTCGGGTCAGAGCTTCAAGTGCGCCCATCCCCCAGTGGGTGGGCACCCACCCCATTCCTAACGGATGTGTATGCCCATCCCCTCCCCACGCCCGCCCGACACCCACCCGATGAAGGTGAGTCCTCTGTGTCCACTTAGGTGTCCATCGGTTCGTACCCATTTGCCGGTGAGCGCGAGCACGTGGTGCTCGTGTGTCCATTCTTGGGATACTTGGCTTACTGGAACGGGTTCCAGCTCTGGCCAGGAGAACCACGAGAGGTGCCCTCTCACCGCTGTTCCTCATAGCCGAATAGCACTCCGTGGTGTCCACGCGCCACATTTTATTTACGCACTCGTGGGTGGATGGGCACTCGGGTCGCTTCCAGGTCTTTGCGATTGTGACTTGTGCCCTGACTCTAACCCTAACCCTTACCCAGCCCGTCTCCTCCTCGGCCCCTGCCTGACTGACTCCTTCCCGCCCGGCCTGTCACCTGTCACCTGTCACCGTCCTCGGCCCCTGCCTGACGGGGCTCCTCCGTCGCCTGGGCCTTCCAAGGGCTTGGTGTGGACGCTGGTTCCAGGACGCCCTCCCAGGAACCCGGTAGCAGGGCGGCCGCAGCGTCTCACGCAACCCAACCGTCCGCCTGCCGCCCTCGCTAAGCGGCCTGAGGGGTACGTGCTCCCGCTGTGCCGCGGGGGGCCCAGCCTGGTGTCTTCTCTGAGGCCCCGCGGCTGCCACTCCCCTCAAGGGGAGAGCCGCGGAGGTGGGGACCGCCTCCTCATGGGGACGTACACCCAGCTCTCCACGTCGGATTCCGGGGCTCTCTGTCCTGCCAGAAGGCCCAGCTGGCCTGCGGGTCCTTAGAGTGGCAAAAACATCCATCCGAAAACTGAGATTGAGGGTCCGGTGGGTGTCTGCACTTTTGTGCTGGGCACCCCAGGGAGGCCCGGGGGCTGGCTGGACAACGCGGTCTGCTGGGCGGGGGGTTTGGAGGAGCAACTGATGCCCTTTGCACTTTGGGTAGCAAGTGTCTGAGGTGTCCCTGATCCCTGCACCATGTGGGGGGGGGCCGTGACCTGCAGTCGTGTTCCCGGGGTGGCACGGCATGTGGCTTCTTCCACGGGATGCTTGGCCTGGGCTCCCTGCACCTGGGCCTTTGGAGGACTGGCCCTGTGCTTGCCAACACTTCCTGCAGGGACCCAGAGCTGGGAGGTTGCATCTCTCAGCCCTGGGTCGGGCAGAGTCCCAGCGGGCCATGCCCACAACCTCTCTCAGCACGGGTCCCCCAGAAGGCTCCTTTGGGACCAGGATTCTCTTGCCGGTGACTCTTTAAGGTCTGGCCCCTAGATGGAGGGGCACCAGGAGTAGAGGTGCAGGAAGGGGAAGGGGGTGGCCATGCGAGGGGACACTTTCAGGCCAAGTCCCAGCTTCAGCCTGATCCTCCTGGGAACCCCGGGGTGGACATCACACCTCCTGGTTGTCCCGCTCTGAGACAAGGAGCCGGGCTTCGCATTCCCACAGCAGCCAGTCGTGGGCTGAGGACACCTGGGGCGTTGGGAACTCCCTGGCTTCTCCTTGGTTTAACATCTGGAGCTGCTTGGGAATTGTGCCGCCACACACACCCGAGTGCAGGTGTCTTCTGCACAGACTGCGGGCCTCGCTCTTCTGAATGCCGCTAGCTCGCCACCCACCCACGGGTGAACCTGGTCAGGGTACTTTCTCTCAGGGGCAGGCTCGGATCCGGGCGGGCTACCGGTGTCTCTGTTTGCTCCTTTCTTTCTTCCATTTCGGGAAAGGCTTCCTTACTGGGTGTGGAAATCTCCTATGCCTTTCCTCGCCTATTCTGTCAGCTTTCAAATTCTCTTTCAGGCCGGGCGCGGTGGCTCAAGCCTGTAATCCTAGCTCTCTGGGAGGCCGAGGCGGGCGGATTGCTCGAGGTCAGGAGTTCGAAACCAGCCTGAGCAAGAGCCAGACCCGGTCTCTACTGTAAATAGAAAGAAATTAATTGGCCAACTAATATATATAGGAAAATGAGCCAGGCATGGTGGCGCATGCCTGTAGTCCCAGCTACTTGGGAGGCTGAGGCAGAAGGATTGCTTGAGCCCAGGAGTTTGAGGTTGCTGTGAGCTAGGCTAACGCCACGGCACTCACTCTAGCCTAGGCAACAAAGCGAGACTCTGTCTCAAAAAAAAAAAAAAAAAAAAAAAAATTCTCTTTCCGTTGCCACCCTCACAGATGGATTAGGAAACTCTTTCCGGTGCACTCATTAGTGAAATGACCTCAATGAAGCTGGAATCCAATATCTAATCGCCGATTTTTGGCGAGTCCACACGCCAGGGGGGTTGGGGTCCAATGCAGCCCCGGCCAGGCCCAGGCCCCTTGGACTGGGCCACAGGAGGACACAGAGGAGGGTCCCGGCCCCCACGGTAGCGGTGCGGGCAGTTCCCCAAGGGCTTGGGCGTTTTCCAGAGGTAGGAGATGGAGGGGACTGATTTCTTCAGCGCCCCACAGACCAAGCCACCCCACCCCACCCATGGGACACATCCCGAGAGAGAGAGAGACGCCCCATACACTGGCTCCCCTCCCCCATGCGCTGTGCCCCAGCCCTGACCCCGGGGAAGAGGCGGCCGCCCACCCACAGGGCGGGGGGGCACAGCTGAAAGGGGTTGTGGGGGAGGGCGGCCCCTGGCTGGGGTCAAAGGGCGAGCGCCTTGCGCGTGCGCAGTCATTGGCGACGCGCTGGGGGTGGGGGGCGGGGAGGTGAAGGAGGCCAGGCGAGGAGAGGAGGGGGGCTGGAAGGTCTCCACCTTGGCGAGTCCAGCCGTGGAGGCGAATCTTGTGTGAGTGTGAGTGAGTGAGTGAGTGTGAGTGTGAGTGTGTGTGTGTGTGTGTGTTGTCTGTGTGTCTGTTTGTGTAGAGAGACATCCCCCCACCCCGGCCCGCCCCGCTCGTCACCCCCGTCCCTTGGAGCCCGCCGGACCTGGCCGGCAAACTCAACAGGCCCGGCCCACCCCCGGGGCCTGGGGCGGGAGGAGGCGGCGGGGAAGCGCAGAGAGGCTCGGCTTCTCGAGCGGGGCAGGGGCGCCCTCCGCCGTCCACGGCCACACCACCCCGAACGCGCCCCATCTCGTCTGATCTCGGAAGCTAAGCAGGGTCGGGCCTGGGAATACCGGGTGCCCTAGGCTTCTTGTTTTTTTTTTGGCCTCTTGTTCTGTCCCCTTTCTGGGAGCGCCGCGGAGGCCCGGGCTGGGGGTCACCCCCACCCTCAGCGCCCGCCGCGGTGCCTGGCGCCCCAGCCCGCACCGTGGGGCCTCCTCTTGTCCCGAGCCGCGACATCGCCGCCACGCGGCAGCATGCGTGGCATCTGGACTGTCAGGTCTCAGACCAAAAGTCTGCTCTGTGGGAACCGACACGCTGGAGGAAACCTTGAGAGGCTGAGAGGGGAGGGAGTTGCAGAAGAAGGCCAGGATGTCATTTTGAGGGAGTATGTGACCAGAACTCGTCCCGTTGCGTTTGGGGTTCTATGGGCTACACGTAGGAATCTTTGGGGGTGGCACCTGATGTTGGGGGATCCGGAGTCACACCCAGACCTGCTCCACAGGCCTCCTTTTACTTTTCTCTTCGGATTCATTATTTTTAAAAAGTGTCTCTTATCTCTATTAGTGCATTTTCTTTTCTCTCTCTCTTCAAGCAGATGATGGGAGTCCAAGTATTAAGGTGACATGTGTTGCCCGTGCCCCCCTCCCCCCTGTGTTCTTATTCATTTACCTCTCATGTGGTTCCAGCGTATTGTGGGGGCACCAATGTTAAGGTCGGGTACATCGCCCTCTCCCCGCCTCCCCCCTCGGGTCAGAGCTTCAAGTGCGCCCATCCCCCAGTGGGTGGGCACCCACCCCATTCCTAACGGATGTGTATGCCCATCCCCTCCCCACGCCCGCCCGACACCCACCCGATGAAGGTGAGTCCTCTGTGTCCACTTAGGTGTCCATCGGTTCGTACCCATTTGCCGGTGAGCGCGAGCACGTGGTGCTCGTGTGTCCATTCTTGGGATACTTGGCTTACTGGAACGGGTTCCAGCTCTGGCCAGGAGAACCACGAGAGGTGCCCTCTCACCGCTGTTCCTCATAGCCGAATAGCACTCCGTGGTGTCCACGCGCCACATTTTATTTACGCACTCGTGGGTGGATGGGCACTCGGGTCGCTTCCAGGTCTTTGCGATTGTGACTTGTGCCCTGACTCTAACCCTAACCCTTACCCAGCCCGTCTCCTCCTCGGCCCCTGCCTGACTGACTCCTTCCCGCCCGGCCTGTCACCTGTCACCTGTCACCGTCCTCGGCCCCTGCCTGACGGGGCTCCTCCGTCGCCTGGGCCTTCCAAGGGCTTGGTGTGGACGCTGGTTCCAGGACGCCCTCCCAGGAACCCGGTAGCAGGGCGGCCGCAGCGTCTCACGCAACCCAACCGTCCGCCTGCCGCCCTCGCTAAGCGGCCTGAGGGGTACGTGCTCCCGCTGTGCCGCGGGGGGCCCAGCCTGGTGTCTTCTCTGAGGCCCCGCGGCTGCCACTCCCCTCAAGGGGAGAGCCGCGGAGGTGGGGACCGCCTCCTCATGGGGACGTACACCCAGCTCTCCACGTCGGATTCCGGGGCTCTCTGTCCTGCCAGAAGGCCCAGCTGGCCTGCGGGTCCTTAGAGTGGCAAAAACATCCATCCGAAAACTGAGATTGAGGGTCCGGTGGGTGTCTGCACTTTTGTGCTGGGCACCCCAGGGAGGCCCGGGGGCTGGCTGGACAACGCGGTCTGCTGGGCGGGGGGTTTGGAGGAGCAACTGATGCCCTTTGCACTTTGGGTAGCAAGTGTCTGAGGTGTCCCTGATCCCTGCACCATGTGGGGGGGGGCCGTGACCTGCAGTCGTGTTCCCGGGGTGGCACGGCATGTGGCTTCTTCCACGGGATGCTTGGCCTGGGCTCCCTGCACCTGGGCCTTTGGAGGACTGGCCCTGTGCTTGCCAACACTTCCTGCAGGGACCCAGAGCTGGGAGGTTGCATCTCTCAGCCCTGGGTCGGGCAGAGTCCCAGCGGGCCATGCCCACAACCTCTCTCAGCACGGGTCCCCCAGAAGGCTCCTTTGGGACCAGGATTCTCTTGCCGGTGACTCTTTAAGGTCTGGCCCCTAGATGGAGGGGCACCAGGAGTAGAGGTGCAGGAAGGGGAAGGGGGTGGCCATGCGAGGGGACACTTTCAGGCCAAGTCCCAGCTTCAGCCTGATCCTCCTGGGAACCCCGGGGTGGACATCACACCTCCTGGTTGTCCCGCTCTGAGACAAGGAGCCGGGCTTCGCATTCCCACAGCAGCCAGTCGTGGGCTGAGGACACCTGGGGCGTTGGGAACTCCCTGGCTTCTCCTTGGTTTAACATCTGGAGCTGCTTGGGAATTGTGCCGCCACACACACCCGAGTGCAGGTGTCTTCTGCACAGACTGCGGGCCTCGCTCTTCTGAATGCCGCTAGCTCGCCACCCACCCACGGGTGAACCTGGTCAGGGTACTTTCTCTCAGGGGCAGGCTCGGATCCGGGCGGGCTACCGGTGTCTCTGTTTGCTCCTTTCTTTCTTCCATTTCGGGAAAGGCTTCCTTACTGGGTGTGGAAATCTCCTATGCCTTTCCTCGCCTATTCTGTCAGCTTTCAAATTCTCTTTCAGGCCGGGCGCGGTGGCTCAAGCCTGTAATCCTAGCTCTCTGGGAGGCCGAGGCGGGCGGATTGCTCGAGGTCAGGAGTTCGAAACCAGCCTGAGCAAGAGCCAGACCCGGTCTCTACTGTAAATAGAAAGAAATTAATTGGCCAACTAATATATATAGGAAAATGAGCCAGGCATGGTGGCGCATGCCTGTAGTCCCAGCTACTTGGGAGGCTGAGGCAGAAGGATTGCTTGAGCCCAGGAGTTTGAGGTTGCTGTGAGCTAGGCTAACGCCACGGCACTCACTCTAGCCTAGGCAACAAAGCGAGACTCTGTCTCAAAAAAAAAAAAAAAAAAAAAAAATTCTCTTTCCGTTGCCACCCTCACAGATGGATTAGGAAACTCTTTCCGGTGCACTCATTAGTGAAATGACCTCAATGAAGCTGGAATCCAATATCTAATCGCCGATTTTTGGCGAGTCCACACGCCAGGGGGGTTGGGGTCCAATGCAGCCCCGGCCAGGCCCAGGCCCCTTGGACTGGGCCACAGGAGGACACAGAGGAGGGTCCCGGCCCCCACGGTAGCGGTGCGGGCAGTTCCCCAAGGGCTTGGGCGTTTTCCAGAGGTAGGAGATGGAGGGGACTGATTTCTTCAGCGCCCCACAGACCAAGCCACCCCACCCCACCCATGGGACACATCCCGAGAGAGAGAGAGACGCCCCATACACTGGCTCCCCTCCCCCATGCGCTGTGCCCCAGCCCTGACCCCGGGGAAGAGGCGGCCGCCCACCCACAGGGCGGGGGGCACAGCTGAAAGGGGTTGTGGGGGAGGGCGGCCCCTGGCTGGGGTCAAAGGGCGAGCGCCTTGCGCGTGCGCAGTCATTGGCGACGCGCTGGGGGTGGGGGGCGGGGAGGTGAAGGAGGCCAGGCGAGGAGAGGAGGGGGGCTGGAAGGTCTCCACCTTGGCGAGTCCAGCCGTGGAGGCGAATCTTGTGTGAGTGTGAGTGAGTGAGTGAGTGTGAGTGTGAGTGTGTGTGTGTGTGTGTGTTGTCTGTGTGTCTGTTTGTGTAGAGAGACATCCCCCCACCCCGGCCCGCCCCGCTCGTCACCCCCGTCCCTTGGAGCCCGCCGGACCTGGCCGGCAAACTCAACAGGCCCGGCCCACCCCCGGGGCCTGGGGCGGGAGGAGGCGGCGGGGAAGCGCAGAGAGGCTCGGCTTCTCGAGCGGGGCAGGGGCGCCCTCCGCCGTCCACGGCCACACCACCCCGAACGCGCCCCATCTCGTCTGATCTCGGAAGCTAAGCAGGGTCGGGCCTGGGAATACCGGGTGCCCTAGGCTTCTTGTTTTTTTTTTGGCCTCTTGTTCTGTCCCCTTTCTGGGAGCGCCGCGGAGGCCCGGGCTGGGGGTCACCCCCACCCTCAGCGCCCGCCGCGGTGCCTGGCGCCCCAGCCCGCACCGTGGGGCCTCCTCTTGTCCCGAGCCGCGACATCGCCGCCACACGGCAGCATGCGTGGCATCTGGACTGTCAGGTCTCAGACCAAAAGTCTGCTCTGTGGGAACCGACACGCTGGAGGAAACCTTGAGAGGCTGAGAGGGGAGGGAGTTGCAGAAGAAGGCCAGGATGTCATTTTGAGGGAGTATGTGACCAGAACTCGTCCCGTTGCGTTTGGGGTTCTATGGGCTACACGTAGGAATCTTTGGGGGTGGCACCTGATGTTGGGGGATCCGGAGTCGCACCCAGACCTGCTCCACAGGCCTCCTTTTACTTTTCTCTTCGGATTCATTATTTTTAAAAAGTGTCTCTTATCTCTATTAGTGCATTTTCTTTTCTCTCTCTCTTCAAGCAGATGATGGGAGTCCAAGTATTAAGGTGACATGTGTTGCCCGTGCCCCCCTCCCCCCTGTGTTCTTATTCATTTACCTCTCATGTGGTTCCAGCGTATTGTGGGGGCACCAATGTTAAGGTCGGGTACATCGCCCTCTCCCCGCCTCCCCCCTCGGGTCAGAGCTTCAAGTGCGCCCATCCCCCAGTGGGTGGGCACCCACCCCATTCCTAACGGATGTGTATGCCCATCCCCTCCCCACGCCCGCCCGACACCCACCCGATGAAGGTGAGTCCTCTGTGTCCACTTAGGTGTCCATCGGTTCGTACCCATTTGCCGGTGAGCGCGAGCACGTGGTGCTCGTGTGTCCATTCTTGGGATACTTGGCTTACTGGAACGGGTTCCAGCTCTGGCCAGGAGAACCACGAGAGGTGCCCTCTCACCGCTGTTCCTCATAGCCGAATAGCACTCCGTGGTGTCCACGCGCCACATTTTATTTACGCACTCGTGGGTGGATGGGCACTCGGGTCGCTTCCAGGTCTTTGCGATTGTGACTTGTGCCCTGACTCTAACCCTAACCCTTACCCAGCCCGTCTCCTCCTCGGCCCCTGCCTGACTGACTCCTTCCCGCCCGGCCTGTCACCTGTCACCTGTCACCGTCCTCGGCCCCTGCCTGACGGGGCTCCTCCGTCGCCTGGGCCTTCCAAGGGCTTGGTGTGGACGCTGGTTCCAGGACGCCCTCCCAGGAACCCGGTAGCAGGGCGGCCGCAGCGTCTCACGCAACCCAACCGTCCGCCTGCCGCCCTCGCTAAGCGGCCTGAGGGGTACGTGCTCCCGCTGTGCCGCGGGGGGCCCAGCCTGGTGTCTTCTCTGAGGCCCCGCGGCTGCCACTCCCCTCAAGGGGAGAGCCGCGGAGGTGGGGACCGCCTCCTCATGGGGACGTACACCCAGCTCTCCACGTCGGATTCCGGGGCTCTCTGTCCTGCCAGAAGGCCCAGCTGGCCTGCGGGTCCTTAGAGTGGCAAAAACATCCATCCGAAAACTGAGATTGAGGGTCCGGTGGGTGTCTGCACTTTTGTGCTGGGCACCCCAGGGAGGCCCGGGGGCTGGCTGGACAACGCGGTCTGCTGGGCGGGGGGTTTGGAGGAGCAACTGATGCCCTTTGCACTTTGGGTAGCAAGTGTCTGAGGTGTCCCTGATCCCTGCACCATGTGGGGGGGGGCCGTGACCTGCAGTCGTGTTCCCGGGGTGGCACGGCATGTGGCTTCTTCCACGGGATGCTTGGCCTGGGCTCCCTGCACCTGGGCCTTTGGAGGACTGGCCCTGTGCTTGCCAACACTTCCTGCAGGGACCCAGAGCTGGGAGGTTGCATCTCTCAGCCCTGGGTCGGGCAGAGTCCCAGCGGGCCATGCCCACAACCTCTCTCAGCACGGGTCCCCCAGAAGGCTCCTTTGGGACCAGGATTCTCTTGCCGGTGACTCTTTAAGGTCTGGCCCCTAGATGGAGGGGCACCAGGAGTAGAGGTGCAGGAAGGGGAAGGGGGTGGCCATGCGAGGGGACACTTTCAGGCCAAGTCCCAGCTTCAGCCTGATCCTCCTGGGAACCCCGGGGTGGACATCACACCTCCTGGTTGTCCCGCTCTGAGACAAGGAGCCGGGCTTCGCATTCCCACAGCAGCCAGTCGTGGGCTGAGGACACCTGGGGCGTTGGGAACTCCCTGGCTTCTCCTTGGTTTAACATCTGGAGCTGCTTGGGAATTGTGCCGCCACACACACCCGAGTGCAGGTGTCTTCTGCACAGACTGCGGGCCTCGCTCTTCTGAATGCCGCTAGCTCGCCACCCACCCACGGGTGAACCTGGTCAGGGTACTTTCTCTCAGGGGCAGGCTCGGATCCGGGCGGGCTACCGGTGTCTCTGTTTGCTCCTTTCTTTCTTCCATTTCGGGAAAGGCTTCCTTACTGGGTGTGGAAATCTCCTATGCCTTTCCTCGCCTATTCTGTCAGCTTTCAAATTCTCTTTCAGGCCGGGCGCGGTGGCTCAAGCCTGTAATCCTAGCTCTCTGGGAGGCCGAGGCGGGCGGATTGCTCGAGGTCAGGAGTTCGAAACCAGCCTGAGCAAGAGCCAGACCCGGTCTCTACTGTAAATAGAAAGAAATTAATTGGCCAACTAATATATATAGGAAAATGAGCCAGGCATGGTGGCGCATGCCTGTAGTCCCAGCTACTTGGGAGGCTGAGGCAGAAGGATTGCTTGAGCCCAGGAGTTTGAGGTTGCTGTGAGCTAGGCTAACGCCACGGCACTCACTCTAGCCTAGGCAACAAAGCGAGACTCTGTCTCAAAAAAAAAAAAAAAAAAAAAAAAATTCTCTTTCCGTTGCCACCCTCACAGATGGATTAGGAAACTCTTTCCGGTGCACTCATTAGTGAAATGACCTCAATGAAGCTGGAATCCAATATCTAATCGCCGATTTTTGGCGAGTCCACACGCCAGGGGGGTTGGGGTCCAATGCAGCCCCGGCCAGGCCCAGGCCCCTTGGACTGGGCCACAGGAGGACACAGAGGAGGGTCCCGGCCCCCACGGTAGCGGTGCGGGCAGTTCCCCAAGGGCTTGGGCGTTTTCCAGAGGTAGGAGATGGAGGGGACTGATTTCTTCAGCGCCCCACAGACCAAGCCACCCCACCCCACCCATGGGACACATCCCGAGAGAGAGAGAGACGCCCCATACACTGGCTCCCCTCCCCCATGCGCTGTGCCCCAGCCCTGACCCCGGGGAAGAGGCGGCCGCCCACCCACAGGGCGGGGGGCACAGCTGAAAGGGGTTGTGGGGGAGGGCGGCCCCTGGCTGGGGTCAAAGGGCGAGCGCCTTGCGCGTGCGCAGTCATTGGCGACGCGCTGGGGGTGGGGGGCGGGGAGGTGAAGGAGGCCAGGCGAGGAGAGGAGGGGGGCTGGAAGGTCTCCACCTTGGCGAGTCCAGCCGTGGAGGCGAATCTTGTGTGAGTGTGAGTGAGTGAGTGAGTGTGAGTGTGAGTGTGTGTGTGTGTGTGTGTTGTCTGTGTGTCTGTTTGTGTAGAGAGACATCCCCCCACCCCGGCCCGCCCCGCTCGTCACCCCCGTCCCTTGGAGCCCGCCGGACCTGGCCGGCAAACTCAACAGGCCCGGCCCACCCCCGGGGCCTGGGGCGGGAGGAGGCGGCGGGGAAGCGCAGAGAGGCTCGGCTTCTCGAGCGGGGCAGGGGCGCCCTCCGCCGTCCACGGCCACACCACCCCGAACGCGCCCCATCTCGTCTGATCTCGGAAGCTAAGCAGGGTCGGGCCTGGGAATACCGGGTGCCCTAGGCTTCTTGTTTTTTTTTTGGCCTCTTGTTCTGTCCCCTTTCTGGGAGCGCCGCGGAGGCCCGGGCTGGGGGTCACCCCCACCCTCAGCGCCCGCCGCGGTGCCTGGCGCCCCAGCCCGCACCGTGGGGCCTCCTCTTGTCCCGAGCCGGGACATCGCCGCCACGCGGCAGCATGCGTGGCATCTGGACTGTCAGGTCTCAGACCAAAAGTCTGCTCTGTGGGAACCGACACGCTGGAGGAAACCTTGAGAGGCTGAGAGGGGAGGGAGTTGCAGAAGAAGGCCAGGATGTCATTTTGAGGGAGTATGTGACCAGAACTCGTCCCGTTGCGTTTGGGGTTCTATGGGCTACACGTAGGAATCTTTGGGGGTGGCACCTGATGTTGGGGGATCCGGAGTCACACCCAGACCTGCTCCACAGGCCTCCTTTTACTTTTCTCTTCGGATTCATTATTTTTAAAAAGTGTCTCTTATCTCTATTAGTGCATTTTCTTTTCTCTCTCTCTTCAAGCAGATGATGGGAGTCCAAGTATTAAGGTGACATGTGTTGCCCGTGCCCCCCTCCCCCCTGTGTTCTTATTCATTTACCTCTCATGTGGTTCCAGCGTATTGTGGGGGCACCAATGTTAAGGTCGGGTACATCGCCCTCTCCCCGCCTCCCCCCTCGGGTCAGAGCTTCAAGTGCGCCCATCCCCCAGTGGGTGGGCACCCACCCCATTCCTAACGGATGTGTATGCCCATCCCCTCCCCACGCCCGCCCGACACCCACCCGATGAAGGTGAGTCCTCTGTGTCCACTTAGGTGTCCATCGGTTCGTACCCATTTGCCGGTGAGCGCGAGCACGTGGTGCTCGTGTGTCCATTCTTGGGATACTTGGCTTACTGGAACGGGTTCCAGCTCTGGCCAGGAGAACCACGAGAGGTGCCCTCTCACCGCTGTTCCTCATAGCCGAATAGCACTCCGTGGTGTCCACGCGCCACATTTTATTTACGCACTCGTGGGTGGATGGGCACTCGGGTCGCTTCCAGGTCTTTGCGATTGTGACTTGTGCCCTGACTCTAACCCTAACCCTTACCCAGCCCGTCTCCTCCTCGGCCCCTGCCTGACTGACTCCTTCCCGCCCGGCCTGTCACCTGTCACCTGTCACCGTCCTCGGCCCCTGCCTGACGGGGCTCCTCCGTCGCCTGGGCCTTCCAAGGGCTTGGTGTGGACGCTGGTTCCAGGACGCCCTCCCAGGAACCCGGTAGCAGGGCGGCCGCAGCGTCTCACGCAACCCAACCGTCCGCCTGCCGCCCTCGCTAAGCGGCCTGAGGGGTACGTGCTCCCGCTGTGCCGCGGGGGGCCCAGCCTGGTGTCTTCTCTGAGGCCCCGCGGCTGCCACTCCCCTCAAGGGGAGAGCCGCGGAGGTGGGGACCGCCTCCTCATGGGGACGTACACCCAGCTCTCCACGTCGGATTCCGGGGCTCTCTGTCCTGCCAGAAGGCCCAGCTGGCCTGCGGGTCCTTAGAGTGGCAAAAACATCCATCCGAAAACTGAGATTGAGGGTCCGGTGGGTGTCTGCACTTTTGTGCTGGGCACCCCAGGGAGGCCCGGGGGCTGGCTGGACAACGCGGTCTGCTGGGCGGGGGGTTTGGAGGAGCAACTGATGCCCTTTGCACTTTGGGTAGCAAGTGTCTGAGGTGTCCCTGATCCCTGCACCATGTGGGGGGGGGCCGTGACCTGCAGTCGTGTTCCCGGGGTGGCACGGCATGTGGCTTCTTCCACGGGATGCTTGGCCTGGGCTCCCTGCACCTGGGCCTTTGGAGGACTGGCCCTGTGCTTGCCAACACTTCCTGCAGGGACCCAGAGCTGGGAGGTTGCATCTCTCAGCCCTGGGTCGGGCAGAGTCCCAGCGGGCCATGCCCACAACCTCTCTCAGCACGGGTCCCCCAGAAGGCTCCTTTGGGACCAGGATTCTCTTGCCGGTGACTCTTTAAGGTCTGGCCCCTAGATGGAGGGGCACCAGGAGTAGAGGTGCAGGAAGGGGAAGGGGGTGGCCATGCGAGGGGACACTTTCAGGCCAAGTCCCAGCTTCAGCCTGATCCTCCTGGGAACCCCGGGGTGGACATCACACCTCCTGGTTGTCCCGCTCTGAGACAAGGAGCCGGGCTTCGCATTCCCACAGCAGCCAGTCGTGGGCTGAGGACACCTGGGGCGTTGGGAACTCCCTGGCTTCTCCTTGGTTTAACATCTGGAGCTGCTTGGGAATTGTGCCGCCACACACACCCGAGTGCAGGTGTCTTCTGCACAGACTGCGGGCCTCGCTCTTCTGAATGCCGCTAGCTCGCCACCCACCCACGGGTGAACCTGGTCAGGGTACTTTCTCTCAGGGGCAGGCTCGGATCCGGGCGGGCTACCGGTGTCTCTGTTTGCTCCTTTCTTTCTTCCATTTCGGGAAAGGCTTCCTTACTGGGTGTGGAAATCTCCTATGCCTTTCCTCGCCTATTCTGTCAGCTTTCAAATTCTCTTTCAGGCCGGGCGCGGTGGCTCAAGCCTGTAATCCTAGCTCTCTGGGAGGCCGAGGCGGGCGGATTGCTCGAGGTCAGGAGTTCGAAACCAGCCTGAGCAAGAGCCAGACCCGGTCTCTACTGTAAATAGAAAGAAATTAATTGGCCAACTAATATATATAGGAAAATGAGCCAGGCATGGTGGCGCATGCCTGTAGTCCCAGCTACTTGGGAGGCTGAGGCAGAAGGATTGCTTGAGCCCAGGAGTTTGAGGTTGCTGTGAGCTAGGCTAACGCCACGGCACTCACTCTAGCCTAGGCAACAAAGCGAGACTCTGTCTCAAAAAAAAAAAAAAAAAAAAAAAAATTCTCTTTCCGTTGCCACCCTCACAGATGGATTAGGAAACTCTTTCCGGTGCACTCATTAGTGAAATGACCTCAATGAAGCTGGAATCCAATATCTAATCGCCGATTTTTGGCGAGTCCACACGCCAGGGGGGTTGGGGTCCAATGCAGCCCCGGCCAGGCCCAGGCCCCTTGGACTGGGCCACAGGAGGACACAGAGGAGGGTCCCGGCCCCCACGGTAGCGGTGCGGGCAGTTCCCCAAGGGCTTGGGCGTTTTCCAGAGGTAGGAGATGGAGGGGACTGATTTCTTCAGCGCCCCACAGACCAAGCCACCCCACCCCACCCATGGGACACATCCCGAGAGAGAGAGAGACGCCCCATACACTGGCTCCCCTCCCCCATGCGCTGTGCCCCAGCCCTGACCCCGGGGAAGAGGCGGCCGCCCACCCACAGGGCGGGGGGCACAGCTGAAAGGGGTTGTGGGGGAGGGCGGCCCCTGGCTGGGGTCAAAGGGCGAGCGCCTTGCGCGTGCGCAGTCATTGGCGACGCGCTGGGGGTGGGGGGCGGGGAGGTGAAGGAGGCCAGGCGAGGAGAGGAGGGGGGCTGGAAGGTCTCCACCTTGGCGAGTCCAGCCGTGGAGGCGAATCTTGTGTGAGTGTGAGTGAGTGAGTGAGTGTGAGTGTGAGTGTGTGTGTGTGTGTGTGTTGTCTGTGTGTCTGTTTGTGTAGAGAGACATCCCCCCACCCCGGCCCGCCCCGCTCGTCACCCCCGTCCCTTGGAGCCCGCCGGACCTGGCCGGCAAACTCAACAGGCCCGGCCCACCCCCGGGGCCTGGGGCGGGAGGAGGCGGCGGGGAAGCGCAGAGAGGCTCGGCTTCTCGAGCGGGGCAGGGGCGCCCTCCGCCGTCCACGGCCACACCACCCCGAACGCGCCCCATCTCGTCTGATCTCGGAAGCTAAGCAGGGTCGGGCCTGGGAATACCGGGTGCCCTAGGCTTCTTGTTTTTTTTTTGGCCTCTTGTTCTGTCCCCTTTCTGGGAGCGCCGCGGAGGCCCGGGCTGGGGGTCACCCCCACCCTCAGCGCCCGCCGCGGTGCCTGGCGCCCCAGCCCGCACCGTGGGGCCTCCTCTTGTCCCGAGCCGCGACATCGCCGCCACACGGCAGCATGCGTGGCATCTGGACTGTCAGGTCTCAGACCAAAAGTCTGCTCTGTGGGAACCGACACGCTGGAGGAAACCTTGAGAGGCTGAGAGGGGAGGGAGTTGCAGAAGAAGGCCAGGATGTCATTTTGAGGGAGTATGTGACCAGAACTCGTCCCGTTGCGTTTGGGGTTCTATGGGCTACACGTAGGAATCTTTGGGGGTGGCACCTGATGTTGGGGGATCCGGAGTCACACCCAGACCTGCTCCACAGGCCTCCTTTTACTTTTCTCTTCGGATTCATTATTTTTAAAAAGTGTCTCTTATCTCTATTAGTGCATTTTCTTTTCTCTCTCTCTTCAAGCAGATGATGGGAGTCCAAGTATTAAGGTGACATGTGTTGCCCGTGCCCCCCTCCCCCCTGTGTTCTTATTCATTTACCTCTCATGTGGTTCCAGCGTATTGTGGGGGCACCAATGTTAAGGTCGGGTACATCGCCCTCTCCCCGCCTCCCCCCTCGGGTCAGAGCTTCAAGTGCGCCCATCCCCCAGTGGGTGGGCACCCACCCCATTCCTAACGGATGTGTATGCCCATCCCCTCCCCACGCCCGCCCGACACCCACCCGATGAAGGTGAGTCCTCTGTGTCCACTTAGGTGTCCATCGGTTCGTACCCATTTGCCGGTGAGCGCGAGCACGTGGTGCTCGTGTGTCCATTCTTGGGATACTTGGCTTACTGGAACGGGTTCCAGCTCTGGCCAGGAGAACCACGAGAGGTGCCCTCTCACCGCTGTTCCTCATAGCCGAATAGCACTCCGTGGTGTCCACGCGCCACATTTTATTTACGCACTCGTGGGTGGATGGGCACTCGGGTCGCTTCCAGGTCTTTGCGATTGTGACTTGTGCCCTGACTCTAACCCTAACCCTTACCCAGCCCGTCTCCTCCTCGGCCCCTGCCTGACTGACTCCTTCCCGCCCGGCCTGTCACCTGTCACCGTCCTCGGCCCCTGCCTGACGGGGCTCCTCCATCGCCTGGGCCTTCCAAGGGCTTGGTGTGGACGCTGGTTCCAGGACGCCCTCCCAGGAACCCGGTAGCAGGGCGGCCGCAGCGTCTCACGCAACCCAACCGTCCGCCTGCCGCCCTCGCTAAGCGGCCTGAGGGGTACGTGCTCCCGCTGTGCCGCGGGGGGCCCAGCCTGGTGTCTTCTCTGAGGCCCCGCGGCTGCCACTCCCCTCAAGGGGAGAGCCGCGGAGGTGGGGACCGCCTCCTCATGGGGACGTACACCCAGCTCTCCACGTCGGATTCCGGGGCTCTCTGTCCTGCCAGAAGGCCCAGCTGGCCTGCAGGTCCTTAGAGTGGCAAAAACATCCATCCGAAAACTGAGATTGAGGGTCCGGTGGGTGTCTGCACTTTTGTGCTGGGCACCCCAGGGAGGCCCGGGGGCTGGCTGGACAACGCGGTCTGCTGGGCGGGGGGTTTGGAGGAGCAACTGATGCCCTTTGCACTTTGGGTAGCAAGTGTCTGAGGTGTCCCTGATCCCTGCACCATGTGGGGGGGGGCCGTGACCTGCAGTCGTGTTCCCGGGGTGGCACGGCATGTGGCTTCTTCCACGGGATGCTTGGCCTGGGCTCCCTGCACCTGGGCCTTTGGAGGACTGGCCCTGTGCTTGCCAACACTTCCTGCAGGGACCCAGAGCTGGGAGGTTGCATCTCTCAGCCCTGGGTCGGGCAGAGTCCCAGCGGGCCATGCCCACAACCTCTCTCAGCACGGGTCCCCCAGAAGGCTCCTTTGGGACCAGGATTCTCTTGCCGGTGACTCTTTAAGGTCTGGCCCCTAGATGGAGGGGCACCAGGAGTAGAGGTGCAGGAAGGGGAAGGGGGTGGCCATGCGAGGGGACACTTTCAGGCCAAGTCCCAGCTTCAGCCTGATCCTCCTGGGAACCCCGGGGTGGACATCACACCTCCTGGTTGTCCCGCTCTGAGACAAGGAGCCGGGCTTCGCATTCCCACAGCAGCCAGTCGTGGGCTGAGGACACCTGGGGCGTTGGGAACTCCCTGGCTTCTCCTTGGTTTAACATCTGGAGCTGCTTGGGAATTGTGCCGCCACACACACCCGAGTGCAGGTGTCTTCTGCACAGACTGCGGGCCTCGCTCTTCTGAATGCCGCTAGCTCGCCACCCACCCACGGGTGAACCTGGTCAGGGTACTTTCTCTCAGGGGCAGGCTCGGATCCGGGCGGGCTACCGGTGTCTCTGTTTGCTCCTTTCTTTCTTCCATTTCGGGAAAGGCTTCCTTACTGGGTGTGGAAATCTCCTATGCCTTTCCTCGCCTATTCTGTCAGCTTTCAAATTCTCTTTCAGGCCGGGCGCGGTGGCTCAAGCCTGTAATCCTAGCTCTCTGGGAGGCCGAGGCGGGCGGATTGCTCGAGGTCAGGAGTTCGAAACCAGCCTGAGCAAGAGCCAGACCCGGTCTCTACTGTAAATAGAAAGAAATTAATTGGCCAACTAATATATATAGGAAAATGAGCCAGGCATGGTGGCGCATGCCTGTAGTCCCAGCTACTTGGGAGGCTGAGGCAGAAGGATTGCTTGAGCCCAGGAGTTTGAGGTTGCTGTGAGCTAGGCTAACGCCACGGCACTCACTCTAGCCTAGACAACAAAGCGAGACTCTGTCTCAAAAAAAAAAAAAAAAAAAAAAATTCTCTTTCCGTTGCCACCCTCACAGATGGATTAGGAAACTCTTTCCGGTGCACTCATTAGTGAAATGACCTCAATGAAGCTGGAATCCAATATCTAATCGCCGATTTTTGGCGAGTCCACATGCCAGGGGGGTTGGGGTCCAATGCAGCCCCGGCCAGGCCCAGGCCCCTTGGACTGGGCCACAGGAGGACACAGAGGAGGGTCCCGGCCCCCACGGTAGCGGTGCGGGCAGTTCCCCAAAGGCTTGGGCGTTTTCCAGAGGTAGGAGATGGAGGGGACTGATTTCTTCAGCGCCCCACAGACCAAGCCACCCCACCCCACCCATGGGACACATCCCGAGAGAGAGAGAGACGCCCCATACACTGGCTCCCCTCCCCCATGCGCTGTGCCCCAGCCCTGACCCCGGGGAAGAGGCGGCCGCCCACCCACAGGGCGGGGGGCACAGCTGAAAGGGGTTGTGGGGGAGGGCGGCCCCTGGCTGGGGTCAAAGGGCGAGCGCCTTGCGCGTGCGCAGTCATTGGCGACGCGCTGGGGGTGGGGGGCGGGGAGGTGAAGGAGGCCAGGCGAGGAGAGGAGGGGGGCTGGAAGGTCTCCACCTTGGCGAGTCCAGCCGTGGAGGCGAATCTTGTGTGAGTGTGAGTGAGTGAGTGAGTGTGAGTGTGAGTGTGTGTGTGTGTGTGTGTTGTCTGTGTGTCTGTTTGTGTAGAGAGACATCCCCCCACCCCGGCCCGCCCCGCTCGTCACCCCCGTCCCTTGGAGCCCGCCGGACCTGGCCGGCAAACTCAACAGGCCCGGCCCACCCCCGGGGCCTGGGGCGGGAGGAGGCGGCGGGGAAGCGCAGAGAGGCTCGGCTTCTCGAGCGGGGCAGGGGCGCCCTCCGCCGTCCACGGCCACACCACCCCGAACGCGCCCCATCTCGTCTGATCTCGGAAGCTAAGCAGGGTCGGGCCTGGGAATACCGGGTGCCCTAGGCTTCTTGTTTTTTTTTTGGCCTCTTGTTCTGTCCCCTTTCTGGGAGCGCCGCGGAGGCCCGGGCTGGGGGTCACCCCACCCTCAGCGCCCGCCGCGGTGCCTGGCGCCCCAGCCCGCACCGTGGGGCCTCCTCTTGTCCCGAGCCGCGACATCGCCGCCACACGGCAGCATGCGTGGCATCTGGACTGTCAGGTCTCAGACCAAAAGTCTGCTCTGTGGGAACCGACACGCTGGAGGAAACCTTGAGAGGCTGAGAGGGGAGGGAGTTGCAGAAGAAGGCCAGGATGTCATTTTGAGGGAGTATGTGACCAGAACTCGTCCCGTTGCGTTTGGGGTTCTATGGGCTACACGTAGGAATCTTTGGGGGTGGCACCTGATGTTGGGGGATCCGGAGTCGCACCCAGACCTGCTCCACAGGCCTCCTTTTACTTTTCTCTTCGGATTCATTATTTTTAAAAAGTGTCTCTTATCTCTATTAGTGCATTTTCTTTTCTCTCTCTCTTCAAGCAGATGATGGGAGTCCAAGTATTAAGGTGACATGTGTTGCCCGTGCCCCCCTCCCCCCTGTGTTCTTATTCATTTACCTCTCATGTGGTTCCAGCGTATTGTGGGGGCACCAATGTTAAGGTCGGGTACATCGCCCTCTCCCCGCCTCCCCCCTCGGGTCAGAGCTTCAAGTGCGCCCATCCCCCAGTGGGTGGGCACCCACCCCATTCCTAACGGATGTGTATGCCCATCCCCTCCCCACGCCCGCCCGACACCCACCCGATGAAGGTGAGTCCTCTGTGTCCACTTAGGTGTCCATCGGTTCGTACCCATTTGCCGGTGAGCGCGAGCACGTGGTGCTCGTGTGTCCATTCTTGGGATACTTGGCTTACTGGAACGGGTTCCAGCTCTGGCCAGGAGAACCACGAGAGGTGCCCTCTCACCGCTGTTCCTCATAGCCGAATAGCACTCCGTGGTGTCCACGCGCCACATTTTATTTACGCACTCGTGGGTGGATGGGCACTCGGGTCGCTTCCAGGTCTTTGCGATTGTGACTTGTGCCCTGACTCTAACCCTAACCCTTACCCAGCCCGTCTCCTCCTCGGCCCCTGCCTGACTGACTCCTTCCCGCCCGGCCTGTCACCTGTCACCTGTCACCGTCCTCGGCCCCTGCCTGACGGGGCTCCTCCGTCGCCTGGGCCTTCCAAGGGCTTGGTGTGGACGCTGGTTCCAGGACGCCCTCCCAGGAACCCGGTAGCAGGGCGGCCGCAGCGTCTCACGCAACCCAACCGTCCGCCTGCCGCCCTCGCTAAGCGGCCTGAGGGGTACGTGCTCCCGCTGTGCCGCGGGGGGCCCAGCCTGGTGTCTTCTCTGAGGCCCCGCGGCTGCCACTCCCCTCAAGGAGAGAGCCGCGGAGGTGGGGACCGCCTCCTCATGGGGACGTACACCCAGCTCTCCACGTCGGATTCCGGGGCTCTCTGTCCTGCCAGAAGGCCCAGCTGGCCTGCGGGTCCTTAGAGTGGCAAAAACATCCATCCGAAAACTGAGATTGAGGGTCCGGTGGGTGTCTGCACTTTTGTGCTGGGCACCCCAGGGAGGCCCGGGGGCTGGCTGGACAACGCGGTCTGCTGGGCGGGGGGTTTGGAGGAGCAACTGATGCCCTTTGCACTTTGGGTAGCAAGTGTCTGAGGTGTCCCTGATCCCTGCACCATGTGGGGGGGGGCCGTGACCTGCAGTCGTGTTCCCGGGGTGGCACGGCATGTGGCTTCTTCCACGGGATGCTTGGCCTGGGCTCCCTGCACCTGGGCCTTTGGAGGACTGGCCCTGTGCTTGCCAACACTTCCTGCAGGGACCCAGAGCTGGGAGGTTGCATCTCTCAGCCCTGGGTCGGGCAGAGTCCCAGCGGGCCATGCCCACAACCTCTCTCAGCACGGGTCCCCCAGAAGGCTCCTTTGGGACCAGGATTCTCTTGCCGGTGACTCTTTAAGGTCTGGCCCCTAGATGGAGGGGCACCAGGAGTAGAGGTGCAGGAAGGGGAAGGGGGTGGCCATGCGAGGGGACACTTTCAGGCCAAGTCCCAGCTTCAGCCTGATCCTCCTGGGAACCCCGGGGTGGACATCACACCTCCTGGTTGTCCCGCTCTGAGACAAGGAGCCGGGCTTCGCATTCCCACAGCAGCCAGTCGTGGGCTGAGGACACCTGGGGCGTTGGGAACTCCCTGGCTTCTCCTTGGTTTAACATCTGGAGCTGCTTGGGAATTGTGCCGCCACACACACCCGAGTGCAGGTGTCTTCTGCACAGACTGCGGGCCTCGCTCTTCTGAATGCCGCTAGCTCGCCACCCACCCACGGGTGAACCTGGTCAGGGTACTTTCTCTCAGGGGCAGGCTCGGATCCGGGCGGGCTACCGGTGTCTCTGTTTGCTCCTTTCTTTCTTCCATTTCGGGAAAGGCTTCCTTACTGGGTGTGGAAATCTCCTATGCCTTTCCTCGCCTATTCTGTCAGCTTTCAAATTCTCTTTCAGGCCGGGCGCGGTGGCTCAAGCCTGTAATCCTAGCTCTCTGGGAGGCCGAGGCGGGCGGATTGCTCGAGGTCAGGAGTTCGAAACCAGCCTGAGCAAGAGCCAGACCCGGTCTCTACTGTAAATAGAAAGAAATTAATTGGCCAACTAATATATATAGGAAAATGAGCCAGGCATGGTGGCGCATGCCTGTAGTCCCAGCTACTTGGGAGGCTGAGGCAGAAGGATTGCTTGAGCCCAGGAGTTTGAGGTTGCTGTGAGCTAGGCTAACGCCACGGCACTCACTCTAGCCTAGGCAACAAAGCGAGACCCTGTATCAAAAAAAAAAAAAAATTCTCTTTCCGTTGCCACCCTCACAGATGGATTAGGAAACTCTTTCCGGTGCACTCATTAGTGAAATGACCTCAATGAAGCTGGAATCCAATATCTAATCGCCGATTTTTGGCGAGTCCACACGCCAGGGGGGTTGGGGTCCAATGCAGCCCCGGCCAGGCCCAGGCCCCTTGGACTGGGCCACAGGAGGACACAGAGGAGGGTCCCGGCCCCCACGGTAGCGGTGCGGGCAGTTCCCCAAGGGCTTGGGCGTTTTCCAGAGGTAGGAGATGGAGGGGACTGATTTCTTCAGCGCCCCACAGACCAAGCCACCCCACCCCACCCATGGGACACATCCCGAGAGAGAGAGAGACGCCCCCATACACTGGCTCCCCTCCCCCATGCGCTGTGCCCCAGCCCTGACCCCGGGGAAGAGGCGGCCGCCCACCCACAGGGCGGGGGGCACAGCTGAAAGGGGTTGTGGGGGAGGGCGGCCCCTGGCTGGGGTCAAAGGGCGAGCGCCTTGCGCGTGCGCAGTCATTGGCGACGCGCTGGGGGTGGGGGGCGGGGAGGTGAAGGAGGCCAGGCGAGGAGAGGAGGGGGGCTGGAAGGTCTCCACCTTGGCGAGTCCAGCCGTGGAGGCGAATCTTGTGTGAGTGTGAGTGAGTGAGTGAGTGTGAGTGTGAGTGTGTGTGTGTGTGTGTGTTGTCTGTGTGTCTGTTTGTGTAGAGAGACATCCCCCCACCCCGGCCCGCCCCGCTCGTCACCCCCGTCCCTTGGAGCCCGCCGGACCTGGCCGGCAAACTCAACAGGCCCGGCCCACCCCCGGGGCCTGGGGCGGGAGGAGGCGGCGGGGAAGCGCAGAGAGGCTCGGCTTCTCGAGCGGGGCAGGGGCGCCCTCCGCCGTCCACGGCCACACCACCCCGAACGCGCCCCATCTCGTCTGATCTCGGAAGCTAAGCAGGGTCGGGCCTGGGAATACCGGGTGCCCTAGGCTTCTTGTTTTTTTTTTGGCCTCTTGTTCTGTCCCCTTTCTGGGAGCGCCGCGGAGGCCCGGGCTGGGGGTCACCCCCACCCTCAGCGCCCGCCGCGGTGCCTGGCGCCCCAGCCCGCACCGTGGGGCCTCCTCTTGTCCCGAGCCGGGACATCGCCGCCACGCGGCAGCATGCGTGGCATCTGGACTGTCAGGTCTCAGACCAAAAGTCTGCTCTGTGGGAACCGACACGCTGGAGGAAACCTTGAGAGGCTGAGAGGGGAGGGAGTTGCAGAAGAAGGCCAGGATGTCATTTTGAGGGAGTATGTGACCAGAACTCGTCCCGTTGCGTTTGGGGTTCTATGGGCTACACGTAGGAATCTTTGGGGGTGGCACCTGATGTTGGGGGATCCGGAGTCACACCCAGACCTGCTCCACAGGCCTCCTTTTACTTTTCTCTTCGGATTCATTATTTTTAAAAAGTGTCTCTTTATCTCTATTAGTGCATTTTCTTTTCTCTCTCTCTTCAAGCAGATGATGGGAGTCCAAGTATTAAGGTGACATGTGTTGCCCGTGCCCCCCTCCCCCCTGTGTTCTTATTCATTTACCTCTCATGTGGTTCCAGCGTATTGTGGGGGCACCAATGTTAAGGTCGGGTACATCGCCCTCTCCCCGCCTCCCCCCTCGGGTCAGAGCTTCAAGTGCGCCCATCCCCCAGTGGGTGGGCACCCACCCCATTCCTAACGGATGTGTATGCCCATCCCCTCCCCACGCCCGCCCGACACCCACCCGATGAAGGTGAGTCCTCTGTGTCCACTTAGGTGTCCATCGGTTCGTACCCATTTGCCGGTGAGCGCGAGCACGTGGTGCTCGTGTGTCCATTCTTGGGATACTTGGCTTACTGGAACGGGTTCCAGCTCTGGCCAGGAGAACCACGAGAGGTGCCCTCTCACCGCTGTTCCTCATAGCCGAATAGCACTCCGTGGTGTCCACGCGCCACATTTTATTTACGCACTCGTGGGTGGATGGGCACTCGGGTCGCTTCCAGGTCTTTGCGATTGTGACTTGTGCCCTGACTCTAACCCTAACCCTTACCCAGCCCGTCTCCTCCTCGGCCCCTGCCTGACTGACTCCTTCCCGCCCGGCCTGTCACCTGTCACCTGTCACCGTCCTCGGCCCCTGCCTGACGGGGCTCCTCCATCGCCTGGGCCTTCCAAGGGCTTGGTGTGGACGCTGGTTCCAGGACGCCCTCCCAGGAACCCGGTAGCAGGGCGGCCGCAGCGTCTCACGCAACCCAACCGTCCGCCTGCCGCCCTCGCTAAGCGGCCTGAGGGGTACGTGCTCCCGCTGTGCCGCGGGGGGCCCAGCCTGGTGTCTTCTCTGAGGCCCCGCGGCTGCCACTCCCCTCAAGGGGAGAGCCGCGGAGGTGGGGACCGCCTCCTCATGGGGACGTACACCCAGCTCTCCACGTCGGATTCCGGGGCTCTCTGTCCTGCCAGAAGGCCCAGCTGGCCTGCGGGTCCTTAGAGTGGCAAAAACATCCATCCGAAAACTGAGATTGAGGGTCCGGTGGGTGTCTGCACTTTTGTGCTGGGCACCCCAGGGAGGCCCGGGGGCTGGCTGGACAACGCGGTCTGCTGGGCGGGGGGTTTGGAGGAGCAACTGATGCCCTTTGCACTTTGGGTAGCAAGTGTCTGAGGTGTCCCTGATCCCTGCACCATGTGGGGGGGGGCCGTGACCTGCAGTCGTGTTCCCGGGGTGGCACGGCATGTGGCTTCTTCCACGGGATGCTTGGCCTGGGCTCCCTGCACCTGGGCCTTTGGAGGACTGGCCCTGTGCTTGCCAACACTTCCTGCAGGGACCCAGAGCTGGGAGGTTGCATCTCTCAGCCCTGGGTCGGGCAGAGTCCCAGCGGGCCATGCCCACAACCTCTCTCAGCACGGGTCCCCCAGAAGGCTCCTTTGGGACCAGGATTCTCTTGCCGGTGACTCTTTAAGGTCTGGCCCCTAGATGGAGGGGCACCAGGAGTAGAGGTGCAGGAAGGGGAAGGGGGTGGCCATGCGAGGGGACACTTTCAGGCCAAGTCCCAGCTTCAGCCTGATCCTCCTGGGAACCCCGGGGTGGACATCACACCTCCTGGTTGTCCCGCTCTGAGACAAGGAGCCGGGCTTCGCATTCCCACAGCAGCCAGTCGTGGGCTGAGGACACCTGGGGCGTTGGGAACTCCCTGGCTTCTCCTTGGTTTAACATCTGGAGCTGCTTGGGAATTGTGCCGCCACACACACCCGAGTGCAGGTGTCTTCTGCACAGACTGCGGGCCTCGCTCTTCTGAATGCCGCTAGCTCGCCACCCACCCACGGGTGAACCTGGTCAGGGTACTTTCTCTCAGGGGCAGGCTCGGATCCGGGCGGGCTACCGGTGTCTCTGTTTGCTCCTTTCTTTCTTCCATTTCGGGAAAGGCTTCCTTACTGGGTGTGGAAATCTCCTATGCCTTTCCTCGCCTATTCTGTCAGCTTTCAAATTCTCTTTCAGGCCGGGCGCGGTGGCTCAAGCCTGTAATCCTAGCTCTCTGGGAGGCCGAGGCGGGCGGATTGCTCGAGGTCAGGAGTTCGAAACCAGCCTGAGCAAGAGCCAGACCCGGTCTCTACTGTAAATAGAAAGAAATTAATTGGCCAACTAATATATATAGGAAAATGAGCCAGGCATGGTGGCGCATGCCTGTAGTCCCAGCTACTTGGGAGGCTGAGGCAGAAGGATTGCTTGAGCCCAGGAGTTTGAGGTTGCTGTGAGCTAGGCTAACGCCACGGCACTCACTCTAGCCTAGGCAACAAAGCGAGACTCTGTCTCAAAAAAAAAAAAAAAAAAAAAAAAATTCTCTTTCCGTTGCCACCCTCACAGATGGATTAGGAAACTCTTTCCGGTGCACTCATTAGTGAAATGACCTCAATGAAGCTGGAATCCAATATCTAATCGCCGATTTTTGGCGAGTCCACACGCCAGGGGGGTTGGGGTCCAATGCAGCCCCGGCCAGGCCCAGGCCCCTTGGACTGGGCCACAGGAGGACACAGAGGAGGGTCCCGGCCCCCACGGTAGCGGTGCGGGCAGTTCCCCAAGGGCTTGGGCGTTTTCCAGAGGTAGGAGATGGAGGGGACTGATTTCTTCAGCGCCCCACAGACCAAGCCACCCCACCCCACCCATGGGACACATCCCGAGAGAGAGAGAGACGCCCCATACACTGGCTCCCCTCCCCCATGCGCTGTGCCCCAGCCCTGACCCCGGGGAAGAGGCGGCCGCCCACCCACAGGGCGGGGGGCACAGCTGAAAGGGGTTGTGGGGGAGGGCGGCCCCTGGCTGGGGTCAAAGGGCGAGCGCCTTGCGCGTGCGCAGTCATTGGCGACGCGCTGGGGGTGGGGGGCGGGGAGGTGAAGGAGGCCAGGCGAGGAGAGGAGGGGGGCTGGAAGGTCTCCACCTTGGCGAGTCCAGCCGTGGAGGCGAATCTTGTGTGAGTGTGAGTGAGTGAGTGAGTGTGAGTGTGAGTGTGTGTGTGTGTGTGTGTTGTCTGTGTGTCTGTTTGTGTAGAGAGACATCCCCCCACCCCGGCCCGCCCCGCTCGTCACCCCCGTCCCTTGGAGCCCGCCGGACCTGGCCGGCAAACTCAACAGGCCCGGCCCACCCCCGGGGCCTGGGGCGGGAGGAGGCGGCGGGGAAGCGCAGAGAGGCTCGGCTTCTCGAGCGGGGCAGGGGCGCCCTCCGCCGTCCACGGCCACACCACCCCGAACGCGCCCCATCTCGTCTGATCTCGGAAGCTAAGCAGGGTCGGGCCTGGGAATACCGGGTGCCCTAGGCTTCTTGTTTTTTTTTTGGCCTCTTGTTCTGTCCCCTTTCTGGGAGCGCCGCGGAGGCCCGGGCTGGGGGTCACCCCCACCCTCAGCGCCCGCCGCGGTGCCTGGCGCCCCAGCCCGCACCGTGGGGCCTCCTCTTGTCCCGAGCCGGGACATCGCCGCCACGCGGCAGCATGCGTGGCATCTGGACTGTCAGGTCTCAGACCAAAAGTCTGCTCTGTGGGAACCGACACGCTGGAGGAAACCTTGAGAGGCTGAGAGGGGAGGGAGTTGCAGAAGAAGGCCAGGATGTCATTTTGAGGGAGTATGTGACCAGAACTCGTCCCGTTGCGTTTGGGGTTCTATGGGCTACACGTAGGAATCTTTGGGGGTGGCACCTGATGTTGGGGGATCCGGAGTCACACCCAGACCTGCTCCACAGGCCTCCTTTTACTTTTCTCTTCGGATTCATTATTTTTAAAAAGTGTCTCTTATCTCTATTAGTGCATTTTCTTTTCTCTCTCTCTTCAAGCAGATGATGGGAGTCCAAGTATTAAGGTGACATGTGTTGCCCGTGCCCCCCTCCCCCCTGTGTTCTTATTCATTTACCTCTCATGTGGTTCCAGCGTATTGTGGGGGCACCAATGTTAAGGTCGGGTACATCGCCCTCTCCCCGCCTCCCCCCTCGGGTCAGAGCTTCAAGTGCGCCCATCCCCCAGTGGGTGGGCACCCACCCCATTCCTAACGGATGTGTATGCCCATCCCCTCCCCACGCCCGCCCGACACCCACCCGATGAAGGTGAGTCCTCTGTGTCCACTTAGGTGTCCATCGGTTCGTACCCATTTGCCGGTGAGCGCGAGCACGTGGTGCTCGTGTGTCCATTCTTGGGATACTTGGCTTACTGGAACGGGTTCCAGCTCTGGCCAGGAGAACCACGAGAGGTGCCCTCTCACCGCTGTTCCTCATAGCCGAATAGCACTCCGTGGTGTCCACGCGCCACATTTTATTTACGCACTCGTGGGTGGATGGGCACTCGGGTCGCTTCCAGGTCTTTGCGATTGTGACTTGTGCCCTGACTCTAACCCTAACCCTTACCCAGCCCGTCTCCTCCTCGGCCCCTGCCTGACTGACTCCTTCCCGCCCGGCCTGTCACCTGTCACCTGTCACCGTCCTCGGCCCCTGCCTGACGGGGCTCCTCCATCGCCTGGGCCTTCCAAGGGCTTGGTGTGGACGCTGGTTCCAGGACGCCCTCCCAGGAACCCGGTAGCAGGGCGGCCGCAGCGTCTCACGCAACCCAACCGTCCGCCTGCCGCCCTCGCTAAGCGGCCTGAGGGGTACGTGCTCCCGCTGTGCCGCGGGGGGCCCAGCCTGGTGTCTTCTCTGAGGCCCCGCGGCTGCCACTCCCCTCAAGGGGAGAGCCGCGGAGGTGGGGACCGCCTCCTCATGGGGACGTACACCCAGCTCTCCACGTCGGATTCCGGGGCTCTCTGTCCTGCCAGAAGGCCCAGCTGGCCTGCGGGTCCTTAGAGTGGCAAAAACATCCATCCGAAAACTGAGATTGAGGGTCCGGTGGGTGTCTGCACTTTTGTGCTGGGCACCCCAGGGAGGCCCGGGGGCTGGCTGGACAACGCGGTCTGCTGGGCGGGGGGTTTGGAGGAGCAACTGATGCCCTTTGCACTTTGGGTAGCAAGTGTCTGAGGTGTCCCTGATCCCTGCACCATGTGGGGGGGGGCCGTGACCTGCAGTCGTGTTCCCGGGGTGGCACGGCATGTGGCTTCTTCCACGGGATGCTTGGCCTGGGCTCCCTGCACCTGGGCCTTTGGAGGACTGGCCCTGTGCTTGCCAACACTTCCTGCAGGGACCCAGAGCTGGGAGGTTGCATCTCTCAGCCCTGGGTCGGGCAGAGTCCCAGCGGGCCATGCCCACAACCTCTCTCAGCACGGGTCCCCCAGAAGGCTCCTTTGGGACCAGGATTCTCTTGCCGGTGACTCTTTAAGGTCTGGCCCCTAGATGGAGGGGCACCAGGAGTAGAGGTGCAGGAAGGGGAAGGGGGTGGCCATGCGAGGGGACACTTTCAGGCCAAGTCCCAGCTTCAGCCTGATCCTCCTGGGAACCCCGGGGTGGACATCACACCTCCTGGTTGTCCCGCTCTGAGACAAGGAGCCGGGCTTCGCATTCCCACAGCAGCCAGTCGTGGGCTGAGGACACCTGGGGCGTTGGGAACTCCCTGGCTTCTCCTTGGTTTAACATCTGGAGCTGCTTGGGAATTGTGCCGCCACACACACCCGAGTGCAGGTGTCTTCTGCACAGACTGCGGGCCTCGCTCTTCTGAATGCCGCTAGCTCGCCACCCACCCACGGGTGAACCTGGTCAGGGTACTTTCTCTCAGGGGCAGGCTCGGATCCGGGCGGGCTACCGGTGTCTCTGTTTGCTCCTTTCTTTCTTCCATTTCGGGAAAGGCTTCCTTACTGGGTGTGGAAATCTCCTATGCCTTTCCTCGCCTATTCTGTCAGCTTTCAAATTCTCTTTCAGGCCGGGCGCGGTGGCTCAAGCCTGTAATCCTAGCTCTCTGGGAGGCCGAGGCGGGCGGATTGCTCGAGGTCAGGAGTTCGAAACCAGCCTGAGCAAGAGCCAGACCCGGTCTCTACTGTAAATAGAAAGAAATTAATTGGCCAACTAATATATATAGGAAAATGAGCCAGGCATGGTGGCGCATGCCTGTAGTCCCAGCTACTTGGGAGGCTGAGGCAGAAGGATTGCTTGAGCCCAGGAGTTTGAGGTTGCTGTGAGCTAGGCTAACGCCACGGCACTCACTCTAGCCTAGACAACAAAGCGAGACTCTGTCTCAAAAAAAAAAAAAAAAAAAAAAAATTCTCTTTCCGTTGCCACCCTCACAGATGGATTAGGAAACTCTTTCCGGTGCACTCATTAGTGAAATGACCTCAATGAAGCTGGAATCCAATATCTAATCGCCGATTTTTGGCGAGTCCACACGCCAGGGGGGTTGGGGTCCAATGCAGCCCCGGCCAGGCCCAGGCCCCTTGGACTGGGCCACAGGAGGACACAGAGGAGGGTCCCGGCCCCCACGGTAGCGGTGCGGGCAGTTCCCCAAGGGCTTGGGCGTTTTCCAGAGGTAGGAGATGGAGGGGACTGATTTCTTCAGCGCCCCACAGACCAAGCCACCCCACCCCACCCATGGGACACATCCCGAGAGAGAGAGAGACGCCCCATACACTGGCTCCCCTCCCCCATGCGCTGTGCCCCAGCCCTGACCCCGGGGAAGAGGCGGCCGCCCACCCACAGGGCGGGGGGCACAGCTGAAAGGGGTTGTGGGGGAGGGCGGCCCCTGGCTGGGGTCAAAGGGCGAGCGCCTTGCGCGTGCGCAGTCATTGGCGACGCGCTGGGGGTGGGGGGCGGGGAGGTGAAGGAGGCCAGGCGAGGAGAGGAGGGGGGCTGGAAGGTCTCCACCTTGGCGAGTCCAGCCGTGGAGGCGAATCTTGTGTGAGTGTGAGTGAGTGAGTGAGTGTGAGTGTGAGTGTGTGTGTGTGTGTGTGTTGTCTGTGTGTCTGTTTGTGTAGAGAGACATCCCCCCACCCCGGCCCGCCCCGCTCGTCACCCCCGTCCCTTGGAGCCCGCCGGACCTGGCCGGCAAACTCAACAGGCCCGGCCCACCCCCGGGGCCTGGGGCGGGAGGAGGCGGCGGGGAAGCGCAGAGAGGCTCGGCTTCTCGAGCGGGGCAGGGGCGCCCTCCGCCGTCCACGGCCACACCACCCCGAACGCGCCCCATCTCGTCTGATCTCGGAAGCTAAGCAGGGTCGGGCCTGGGAATACCGGGTGCCCTAGGCTTCTTGTTTTTTTTTTGGCCTCTTGTTCTGTCCCCTTTCTGGGAGCGCCGCGGAGGCCCGGGCTGGGGGTCACCCCCACCCTCAGCGCCCGCCGCGGTGCCTGGCGCCCCAGCCCGCACCGTGGGGCCTCCTCTTGTCCCGAGCCGCGACATCGCCGCCACACGGCAGCATGCGTGGCATCTGGACTGTCAGGTCTCAGACCAAAAGTCTGCTCTGTGGGAACCGACACGCTGGAGGAAACCTTGAGAGGCTGAGAGGGGAGGGAGTTGCAGAAGAAGGCCAGGATGTCATTTTGAGGGAGTATGTGACCAGAACTCGTCCCGTTGCGTTTGGGGTTCTATGGGCTACACGTAGGAATCTTTGGGGGTGGCACCTGATGTTGGGGGATCCGGAGTCGCACCCAGACCTGCTCCACAGGCCTCCTTTTACTTTTCTCTTCGGATTCATTATTTTTAAAAAGTGTCTCTTATCTCTATTAGTGCATTTTCTTTTCTCTCTCTCTTCAAGCAGATGATGGGAGTCCAAGTATTAAGGTGACATGTGTTGCCCGTGCCCCCCTCCCCCCTGTGTTCTTATTCATTTACCTCTCATGTGGTTCCAGCGTATTGTGGGGGCACCAATGTTAAGGTCGGGTACATCGCCCTCTCCCCGCCTCCCCCCTCGGGTCAGAGCTTCAAGTGCGCCCATCCCCCAGTGGGTGGGCACCCACCCCATTCCTAACGGATGTGTATGCCCATCCCCTCCCCACGCCCGCCCGACACCCACCCGATGAAGGTGAGTCCTCTGTGTCCACTTAGGTGTCCATCGGTTCGTACCCATTTGCCGGTGAGCGCGAGCACGTGGTGCTCGTGTGTCCATTCTTGGGATACTTGGCTTACTGGAACGGGTTCCAGCTCTGGCCAGGAGAACCACGAGAGGTGCCCCCTCACCGCTGCTCCTCATAGCCGAATAGCACTCCGTGGTGTCCACGCGCCACATTTTATTTACGCACTCGTGGGTGGATGGGCACTCGGGTCGCTTCCAGGTCTTTGCGATTGTGACTTGTGCCCTGACTCTAACCCTAACCCTTACCCAGCCCGTCTCCTCCTCGGCCCCTGCCTGACTGACTCCTTCCCGCCCGGCCTGTCACCTGTCACCTGTCACCGTCCTCGGCCCCTGCCTGACGGGGCTCCTCCGTCGCCTGGGCCTTCCAAGGGCTTGGTGTGGACGCTGGTTCCAGGACGCCCTCCCAGGAACCCGGTAGCAGGGCGGCCGCAGCGTCTCACGCAACCCAACCGTCCGCCTGCCGCCCTCGCTAAGCGGCCTGAGGGGTACGTGCTCCCGCTGTGCCGCGGGGGGCCCAGCCTGGTGTCTTCTCTGAGGCCCCGCGGCTGCCACTCCCCTCAAGGGGAGAGCCGCGGAGGTGGGGACCGCCTCCTCATGGGGACGTACACCCAGCTCTCCACGTCGGATTCCGGGGCTCTCTGTCCTGCCAGAAGGCCCAGCTGGCCTGCGGGTCCTTAGAGTGGCAAAAACATCCATCCGAAAACTGAGATTGAGGGTCCGGTGGGTGTCTGCACTTTTGTGCTGGGCACCCCAGGGAGGCCCGGGGGCTGGCTGGACAACGCGGTCTGCTGGGCGGGGGGTTTGGAGGAGCAACTGATGCCCTTTGCACTTTGGGTAGCAAGTGTCTGAGGTGTCCCTGATCCCTGCACCATGTGGGGGGGGGCCGTGACCTGCAGTCGTGTTCCCGGGGTGGCACGGCATGTGGCTTCTTCCACGGGATGCTTGGCCTGGGCTCCCTGCACCTGGGCCTTTGGAGGACCGGCCCTGTGCTTGCCAACACTTCCTGCAGGGACCCAGAGCTGGGAGGTTGCATCTCTCAGCCCTGGGTCGGGCAGAGTCCCAGCGGGCCATGCCCACAACCTCTCTCAGCACGGGTCCCCCAGAATGCTCCTTTGGGACCAGGATTCCCTTGCCGGTGACTCTTTAAGGTCTGGCCCCTAGATGGAGGGGCACCAGGAGTAGAGGTGCAGGAAGGGGAAGGGGGTGGCCATGCGAGGGGACACTTTCAGGCCAAGTCCCAGCTTCAGCCTGATCCTCCTGGGAACCCCGGGGTGGACATCACACCTCCTGGTTGTCCCGCTCTGAGACAAGGAGCCGGGCTTCGCATTCCCACAGCAGCCAGTCGTGGGCTGAGGACACCTGGGGCGTTGGGAACTCCCTGGCTTCTCCTTGGTTTAACATCTGGAGCTGCTTGGGAATTGTGCCGCCACACACACCCGAGTGCAGGTGTCTTCTGCACAGACTGCGGGCCTCGCTCTTCTGAATGCCGCTAGCTCGCGACCCACCCACGGGTGAACCTGGTCAGGGTACTTTCTCTCAGGGGCAGGCTCGGATCTGGGCGGGCTACCGGTGTCTCTGTTTGCTCCTTTCTTTCTTCCATTTCGGGAAAGGCTTCCTTACTGGGTGTGGAAATCTCCTATGCCTTTCCTCGCCTATTCTGTCAGCTTTCAAATTCTCTTTCAGGCCGGGCGCGGTGGCTCAAGCCTGTAATCCTAGCTCTCTGGGAGGCCGAGGCGGGCGGATTGCTCGAGGTCAGGAGTTCGAAACCAGCCTGAGCAAGAGCCAGACCCGGTCTCTACTGTAAATAGAAAGAAATTAATTGGCCAACTAATATATATAGGAAAATGAGCCAGGCATGGTGGCGCATGCCTGTAGTCCCAGCTACTTGGGAGGCTGAGGCAGAAGGATTGCTTGAGCCCAGGAGTTTGAGGTTGCTGTGAGCTAGGCTAACGCCACGGCACTCACTCTAGCCTAGGCAACAAAGCGAGACCCTGTATCAAAAAAAAAAAAAAAATTCTCTTTCAGTTGCCACCCTCACAGATGGATTAGGAAACTCTTTCCGGTGCACTCATTAGTGAAATGACCTCAATGAAGCTGGAATCCAATATCTAATCGCCGATTTTTGGCGAGTCCACACGCCAGGGGGGTTGGGGTCCAATGCAGCCCCGGCCAGGCCCAGGCCCCTTGGACTGGGCCACAGGAGGACACAGAGGAGGGTCCCGGCCCCCACGGTAGCGGTGCGGGCAGTTCCCCAAGGGCTTGGGCGTTTTCCAGAGGTAGGAGATGGAGGGGACTGATTTCTTCAGCGCCCCACAGACCAAGCCACCCCACCCCACCCATGGGACACATCCCGAGAGAGAGAGAGACGCCCCATACACTGGCTCCCCTCCCCCATGCGCTGTGCCCCAGCCCTGACCCCGGGGAAGAGGCGGCCGCCCACCCACAGGGCGGGGGGCACAGCTGAAAGGGGTTGTGGGGGAGGGCGGCCCCTGGCTGGGGTCAAAGGGCGAGCGCCTTGCGCGTGCGCAGTCATTGGCGACGCGCTGGGGGTGGGGGGCGGGGAGGTGAAGGAGGCCAGGCGAGGAGAGGAGGGGGGCTGGAAGGTCTCCACCTTGGCGAGTCCAGCCGTGGAGGCGAATCTTGTGTGAGTGTGAGTGAGTGAGTGAGTGTGAGTGTGAGTGTGTGTGTGTGTGTGTGTTGTCTGTGTGTCTGTTTGTGTAGAGAGACATCCCCCCACCCCGGCCCGCCCCGCTCGTCACCCCCGTCCCTTGGAGCCCGCCGGACCTGGCCGGCAAACTCAACAGGCCCGGCCCACCCCCGGGGCCTGGGGCGGGAGGAGGCGGCGGGGAAGCGCAGAGAGGCTCGGCTTCTCGAGCGGGGCAGGGGCGCCCTCCGCCGTCCACGGCCACACCACCCCGAACGCGCCCCATCTCGTCTGATCTCGGAAGCTAAGCAGGGTCGGGCCTGGGAATACCGGGTGCCCTAGGCTTCTTGTTTTTTTTTTGGCCTCTTGTTCTGTCCCCTTTCTGGGAGCGCCGCGGAGGCCCGGGCTGGGGGTCACCCCCACCCTCAGCGCCCGCCGCGGTGCCTGGCGCCCCAGCCCGCACCGTGGGGCCTCCTCTTGTCCCGAGCCGGGACATCGCCGCCACGCGGCAGCATGCGTGGCATCTGGACTGTCAGGTCTCAGACCAAAAGTCTGCTCTGTGGGAACCGACACGCTGGAGGAAACCTTGAGAGGCTGAGAGGGGAGGGAGTTGCAGAAGAAGGCCAGGATGTCATTTTGAGGGAGTATGTGACCAGAACTCGTCCCGTTGCGTTTGGGGTTCTATGGGCTACACGTAGGAATCTTTGGGGGTGGCACCTGATGTTGGGGGATCCGGAGTCACACCCAGACCTGCTCCACAGGCCTCCTTTTACTTTTCTCTTCGGATTCATTATTTTTAAAAAGTGTCTCTTATCTCTATTAGTGCATTTTCTTTTCTCTCTCTCTTCAAGCAGATGATGGGAGTCCAAGTATTAAGGTGACATGTGTTGCCCGTGCCCCCCTCCCCCCTGTGTTCTTATTCATTTACCTCTCATGTGGTTCCAGCGTATTGTGGGGGCACCAATGTTAAGGTCGGGTACATCGCCCTCTCCCCGCCTCCCCCCTCGGGTCAGAGCTTCAAGTGCGCCCATCCCCCAGTGGGTGGGCACCCACCCCATTCCTAACGGATGTGTATGCCCATCCCCTCCCCACGCCCGCCCGACACCCACCCGATGAAGGTGAGTCCTCTGTGTCCACTTAGGTGTCCATCGGTTCGTACCCATTTGCCGGTGAGCGCGAGCACGTGGTGCTCGTGTGTCCATTCTTGGGATACTTGGCTTACTGGAACGGGTTCCAGCTCTGGCCAGGAGAACCACGAGAGGTGCCCTCTCACCGCTGTTCCTCATAGCCGAATAGCACTCCGTGGTGTCCACGCGCCACATTTTATTTACGCACTCGTGGGTGGATGGGCACTCGGGTCGCTTCCAGGTCTTTGCGATTGTGACTTGTGCCCTGACTCTAACCCTAACCCTTACCCAGCCCGTCTCCTCCTCGGCCCCTGCCTGACTGACTCCTTCCCGCCCGGCCTGTCACCTGTCACCTGTCACCGTCCTCGGCCCCTGCCTGACGGGGCTCCTCCGTCGCCTGGGCCTTCCAAGGGCTTGGTGTGGACGCTGGTTCCAGGACGCCCTCCCAGGAACCCGGTAGCAGGGCGGCCGCAGCGTCTCACGCAACCCAACCGTCCGCCTGCCGCCCTCGCTAAGCGGCCTGAGGGGTACGTGCTCCCGCTGTGCCGCGGGGGGCCCAGCCTGGTGTCTTCTCTGAGGCCCCGCGGCTGCCACTCCCCTCAAGGGGAGAGCCGCGGAGGTGGGGACCGCCTCCTCATGGGGACGTACACCCAGCTCTCCACGTCGGATTCCGGGGCTCTCTGTCCTGCCAGAAGGCCCAGCTGGCCTCCGGGTCCTTAGAGTGGCAAAAACATCCATCCGAAAACTGAGATTGAGGGTCCGGTGGGTGTCTGCACTTTTGTGCTGGGCACCCCAGGGAGGCCCGGGGGCTGGCTGGACAACGCGGTCTGCTGGGCGGGGGGTTTGGAGGAGCAACTGATGCCCTTTGCACTTTGGGTAGCAAGTGTCTGAGGTGTCCCTGATCCCTGCACCATGTGGGGGGGGGCCGTGACCTGCAGTCGTGTTCCCGGGGTGGCACGGCATGTGGCTTCTTCCACGGGATGCTTGGCCTGGGCTCCCTGCACCTGGGCCTTTGGAGGACCGGCCCTGTGCTTGCCAACACTTCCTGCAGGGACCCAGAGCTGGGAGGTTGCATCTCTCAGCCCTGGGTCGGGCAGAGTCCCAGCGGGCCATGCCCACAACCTCTCTCAGCACGGGTCCCCCAGAATGCTCCTTTGGGACCAGGATTCCCTTGCCGGTGACTCTTTAAGGTCTGGCCCCTAGATGGAGGGGCACCAGGAGTAGAGGTGCAGGAAGGGGAAGGGGGTGGCCATGCGAGGGGACACTTTCAGGCCAAGTCCCAGCTTCAGCCTGATCCTCCTGGGAACCCCGGGGTGGACATCACACCTCCTGGTTGTCCCGCTCTGAGACAAGGAGCCGGGCTTCGCATTCCCACAGCAGCCAGTCGTGGGCTGAGGACACCTGGGGCGTTGGGAACTCCCTGGCTTCTCCTTGGTTTAACATCTGGAGCTGCTTGGGAATTGTGCCGCCACACACACCCGAGTGCAGGTGTCTTCTGCACAGACTGCGGGCCTCGCTCTTCTGAATGCCGCTAGCTCGCGACCCACCCACGGGTGAACCTGGTCAGGGTACTTTCTCTCAGGGGCAGGCTCGGATCCGGGCGGGCTACCGGTGTCTCTGTTTGCTCCTTTCTTTCTTCCATTTCGGGAAAGGCTTCCTTACTGGGTGTGGAAATCTCCTATGCCTTTCCTCGCCTATTCTGTCAGCTTTCAAATTCTCTTTCAGGCCGGGCGCGGTGGCTCAAGCCTGTAATCCTAGCTCTCTGGGAGGCCGAGGCGGGCGGATTGCTCGAGGTCAGGAGTTCGAAACCAGCCTGAGCAAGAGCCAGACCCGGTCTCTACTGTAAATAGAAAGAAATTAATTGGCCAACTAATATATATAGGAAAATGAGCCAGGCATGGTGGCGCATGCCTGTAGTCCCAGCTACTTGGGAGGCTGAGGCAGAAGGATTGCTTGAGCCCAGGAGTTTGAGGTTGCTGTGAGCTAGGCTAACGCCACGGCACTCACTCTAGCCTAGGCAACAAAGCGAGACCCTGTATCAAAAAAAAAAAAAAAATTCTCTTTCAGTTGCCACCCTCACAGATGGATTAGGAAACTCTTTCCGGTGCACTCATTAGTGAAATGACCTCAATGAAGCTGGAATCCAATATCTAATCGCCGATTTTTGGCGAGTCCACACGCCAGGGTGGTCGGGGTCCAATGCAGCCCCGGCCAGGCCCAGGCCCCTTGGACTGGGCCACAGGAGGACACAGAGGAGGGTCCCGGCCCCCACGGTAGCGGTGCGGGCAGTTCCCCAAGGGCTTGGGCGTTTTCCAGAGGTAGGAGATGGAGGGGACTGATTTCTTCAGCGCCCCACAGACCAAGCCACCCCACCCCACCCATGGGACACATCCCGAGAGAGAGAGAGACGCCCCATACACTGGCTCCCCTCCCCCATGCGCTGTGCCCCAGCCCTGACCCGGGGGAATAGGCGGCCGCCCACCCACAGGGCGGGGGGCACAGCTGAAAGGGGTTGTGGGGGAGGGCGGCCCCTGGCTGGGGTCAAAGGGCAAGCGCCCCGCCCCTCCCGCCCGTGCGCTGGGGGTGGGGGGCGGGGAGGTGAAGGAGGCCAGGCGAGGAGAGGAGGGGGGCTGCAAGGGCTCCACCTTGGCGAGTCCAGCCGTGGAGGCGCATCTTGTGTGAGTGTGAGTGAGTGAGTGAGTGAGTGTGAGTGTGTGTGTGTGGGTGCGTGTGTGGTGTCTGTGTGTCTGTGTGTCTGTGTGTGTAGAGAGACAGCCCCCCACCCCGGCCCGCCCCTCCCTGCCCGCCCCGCCCCGCCCATCACCCCCCCCCCCCCCCCCCCCCCCCCCCCCCCCCCCCCGTCCCTCGGAGCCCGCCTGACCCGACCCGGCCGGCAAACTCAACAGGCCCGGCCCCCGCGGGGCCTGGGGCGGGAGGAGGCGGCGGGGAAGCGCAGAGAGGCTCGGCTTCTTGAGCGGGGCAGGGGCGCCCTCAGCCGTCCACGGCCACACCACCCCGAACGCGCCCGATCTCGTCTGATCTCGGAAGCTAAGCAGGGTCGGGCCTGGGAATACCGGGTGCCGTAGGCTTCTTCTTTTTTTTTTTTGGCCTCTTGTTCTGTCCCCTTTCTGGGAGAGCCGCGGAGGCCCGGGCTGGGGGTCACCCCCACCCTCAGCGCCCGCCGCGGTGCCTGGCGCCCCAGCCCGCACCGTGGGGCCTCCTCTTGTCCCGAGCCGCGACACCGCCGCCACGGGGCAGCATGCGTGGCTTCTGGACTGTCAGGTCTCAGACCAAAGGTCTGCTCTGTGGGAACCGACACGCTGGAGGAAACCTTGAGAGTCTGAGAGGGGAGGGAGTTGCAGAAGAATGCCAGGATGTCATTTTGAGGGAGTATGTGACCAGAACTCGTCCCGTTGCTTTTGGGGTTCTATGGGCTACACGTAGGAATCTTTGGTGGTGGCACCTGATGTTGGGGGATCCGGAGTCACACCCAGACCTGCTCCACAGGCCTCCTTTTACTTTTCTCTTCGGATTCATTATTTTTAAAAAGTGTCTCTTATCTCTATTAGTGCATTTTCTTTTCTCTCTCTCTTCAAGCAGATGATGGCAGTCCAAGTATTAAGGTGACATGTGTTGCCCGTGCCCCCCTGTGTTCTTATTCATTTACCTCTCATGTGGTTCCAGCGTATTGTGGGGGCACCAAAGTTAAGGTCGGGTACATCGCCCTCTCCCCGCCTCCCCCCTCGGGTCAGAGCTTCAAGTGCGCCCATCCCCCAGTGGGTGCGCACCCACCCCATTCCTAATGGATGTGTATGCCCATCCCCTCCCCACGCCCTCCCGACACCCACCCGATGAAGGTGATTCCTCTGTGTCCACTTAGGTGTCCATCGGTTCGTACCAATTTGCTGGTGAGCGCGAGCACGTGGTGCTCGTGTGTCCATTCTTGGGATACTTGGCTTACTGGAACGGGTTCCAGCTCTGGCCAGGAGAACCACGAGAGGTGCCCTCTCACCGCTGTTCCTCACAGCCGAATAGCACTCCGTGGTGTCCACGCGCCACATTTTATTTACGCACTCGTGGGTCGATGGGCACTCGGGTCGCTTCCAGGTCTTTGCGATTGTGACTTGAGCCCTGACTCTCACCCTAACCCTTACCCAGCCCGTCGTCTCCTCCTCGGCCCCTGCCTGACTGACTCCTTCCCGCCCGGCCTGTCACCTGTCACCTGTCACCGTCCTCGGCCCCTGCCTGACGGGGCTCCTCCGTCGCCTGGGCCTTCCAAGGGCTTGGTGTGGACGCTGGTTCCAGGACGCCCTCCCAGGAACCCGGTAGCAGGGCGGCCGCAGCGTCTCGCGCAACCCAACCGTCCGCCTGCCGCCCTGGCTAAGCGGCCTGCGGGGGACGTGCTCCACTGTGCCGCGGGGGCCCAGCCTGGTGTCTTCTCTGAGGCCCCGCAAGGGGAGAGCCGGGGAGGTGGGGACCGCCTCCTCATGGGGACGTACACCCAGCTCTCCACGTCGGATTCCGGGGCTCTCTGTCCTGCCCGAAGGCCCAGCTGGCCCTCGGGTCCTTAGAGTGGCAAAAACATCCGAAAACTGAGATTGAGGGTCCGGTGGGTGTCTGCACTTTTGCAGGGAGGCCCAGGGGCTGGCTAGACAACGCGGTCTGCTGGGCGGGGGGGGTTTGGAGGAGCAAGTGATGCCCTTTGCACTTTGGGTAGCAAGTGTCTTAGGTGTCTCTGATCCCTGCACCATGTCGGGGGGGAGGGGGGCAGGAGGAGGAGGAGGAGGAGGAAGAGGAGGAGGAAGGGGGGGGCCGTGACCTGCAGTCGTGTTCCCGGGGTGGCACGGCATGTGGCTTCTTCCACAGGCTGCTTGGCCTGGGATCCCTGCACCTGGGCCTTTGGGGGACTGGCCCTGTTCTTGCCAACGCTTCCTGCAGGGACCCAGAGCTGGGAGGTGGCATCTCCCAGACCTGGGCCGGGCAGAGCCCCAGCGGGCCATGCCCACAACCTCTCTCAGCACGGGTCCCCCAGAAGGCTCCTTTGGGACCAGGATTCTCCTGCGGGTGACTTCTTAAAGTCTGGCCCCTGGATGGAGGGGCACCGGGAGTAGAGGAGCCGGAAGCGGAAGGGGGTGCCCATGCGAGGGGACATTTTCAGGCCAAGTACCAGCTTCAGCCTGATCCTCCTGGGAACCCCGGGGTGTACGTCACACCTCCTGGTTGTCCCGCTCTGAGACAAGGAGCCGGGCTTCGCATTCCCACAGCAGCCAGTCGTGGGCTGAGGACACCTGGGGCCTTGGGGACTCCCTGGCGTCTCTTTGGATTACCATTTGGAGCTGCTTGGGAATCGTGCCGCCACACACACCCGAGTGCAGGTGTCTTCTGCACAGACTGCGGGCCTCGCGCTTCTGAATGCCACTGGCTCGCCACCCACCCACGGGTGAACCTGGTCAGGGTGCTTTCTCTGAGGAGCCGACTCTGATCCGGGCGGGCTACCGGTGTCTCTGTTTGCTCGTTCCTTTCTTCCATTTCGGGAAAGTCTTCCTTACTGGGTGTGGAAATCTCCTATGCCTTTCCTCGCCTATTCTGTCAGCTTTAAAATTCTCTTTCAGTTGCCACCCTCACAGATGGATTAGGAAACTCTTTTCGGTGCATTCATTAGTGAAATGACCTCAAGGAAGCTCGAATCCAATATCTAATCGCCGGCTTTTAGCGAGTCCACACCCGAGGGTGGTTGGGGTCCAATCCAGCCCCGGGCCAGGCCCAGGCCCCTTGGACTGGGCCACAGGAGGACACAGAGCAGGGTCCGGGCCCCCACGGTAGCGGTGCCGGCAGTTCTCCAAGGGGTTGGGGGTTTTCCAGAGGTAGGAGATGGAGGGGACTGATTTCTTCAGCGCCCCCCAAACCACCCCGCCCCACCCCAGCCATGGGACACATCCCGAGAGACGCGCCTACACTCGCTCCCCTCCCCCATGCGCTGTGCCCCAGCCCTGGCCCTGGGGAATAGGCGGCAGCCCACCTACAGGGCGGGGGCGCAGCTGACAGGGGTTGTGAGGGAGGGCGGCCCCTGGCTGGGGTCAAAGGGTGAGCGCGCGTGCGCAGTCAGCGGCGGCGCCCTGGGGGTGGGCGCGGGTAGGTGAAGGAGGCGAGGTGAGGAGAGGAGGGGGGCTGGAAGGTCTCCACCTTGGGGGGTCCAGCCGTGGAGGCGCATCGTGTCTGTGTGTGTGTGTGTGTGTGTGTGTGTGTGTGTGTGTGTGTAGACAGCCCCCCACCCCGCCCCGTCCCTCACCTCAGTCCTCCGGAGTCCGCCCGACCGGGCCGGCCAACTCCACAGGCCCGGCGTGGGTCAGCGGTATCGCGGGGAAGCGCGGTGAGGCTGGCCTCTTGAGCGGGGCAGGGGCGCCCTCCGCGGTCTACGGCCACACCACCCCGAATGCGCCCCATCTCGTCTGCTCTCAGAAGCTAAGCAGCGTCGGGCCTGGTTAGTACTTGGATGGGAGACCGCCTGGGAATCCCGGGTGCCCTAGGCTTTTTTTTTTTTTTTTTCTTATTGCCTGTTGCTCCGTCCCCTTGCTGGGAGCGCGGAGGGGCGGCGGTCCGGCCGATCACCCCCTCCCTCAGCGCCCGCCGCGGTGCCTGCCGCCCCAGCCCGCACCGTGGGGCCTCCTCTTGTCCCAAGCCGGGACACCGCCGCCACGGGGCAGCACGCGTGCCATCTGGACTGTCAGGTCTCAGACCAAAGGTCTGGTCTGTGGCAACCGACACGCTGGAGGAAACCTGGAGAGTCTGAGAGGGGAGGGAGTTCCGGAAGGATTCCAGGATGTCACTTTGAGCGAGTTTGTGACCAGAACTCGTCCCGTTGCTTTTGGGGTTCTGTGGGCTACACATAGGAATCTCTGGTGGTGGCACTGGAGGTTGGGGGATCCGGAGTCACACCCAGACCTGCTCGACAGGCCTCCTTTTACTTTTCTTTTCGGATTCATTTTCTTAGAAAGTGTCTCTTATCTCTATGATTGCATTTTCTTTTCTCTCTCTTTTCAAGCAGATGATGGGAGTACAAGTATCGAGGTGACATGTGTTGCCCGTGCCCCCCTCCCCCCTGTCTCCTTATTTATTTCTCATTTTCTCCCAGCGTATTGTGGGGGTACCAATGTTCAGGTCGGGTGCATTGCTCTTTCCCCGCCTCCCCCCTCGGGTCAGAGCTTCAGGTGCGCCCATCCCCCAGTCGGTGCGCACCCATCCCCTCCCTATTGGATGTGGAGAAGACCGCCTGGGAATCCAGGGTGCTGTAGGCTTTTTTTTTTTTTTTTGCCTGTTGCTCTGTCCCCTTGCTGGGAGCGCGCTGGGGCGGCGGTCCGGCGGATCACCCCCACTCTCAGCGCCCGCCGCGGTGCCTGCCGCCCCAGCCCGCACCGTGGGGCCTCCTCTTGTCCCAAGCCGCGACACCGCCGCCACGCGGCAGCATGCGTGCCATCTGGACTGTCAGGTCTCAGACCAAAGGTCTGGCACCCTGTCTGACCATCCCCCATGTGTGTGTGGACACACCCAGATCGACACAGCGCACGGCCTGCTCGTCTCCCTTGGGTGTGTGGACACAGCTAGATCCACACTGCGCCCTGCCTGCCTGTGTCCCTTTGGTGTGTGGACACAGCCAGTTCCACACTGCGCCCTGACTGCCCGTCTCCCGTCGCTGAGTTTACACAGTCACATCCACACTGCGCCCTGCCCGCCTGTCTCTGGTGGGTGTGTGGACAGAACAAGTTCCACACTGCGCCTTGCCTGCCCTTCTCCCGTGGGTGTGTGGACACGGCAAGATTCACACTGCGCCCTTCCTGCCTGTCTCCCGTGGGTGAGTGGACACAGCCAGTTCCACACTGCGCCCTACCTGCCCGTCGCTTGGGTGATTGGACACAGCCACATCTACACTGCGCCCTGCCTGCCCATCTCTCGTGGGTGTGTGGACACAGCCAGATCCACACGGCGCCCAGCCTGCCCTTCTCCCGTGGGTGAGTGGACACAGCCAAATCCACACTGTGCCCTGCCTGCCCTTCTCCCGTGGGTGAGTGGACACAGCCTGTTCCACACTGTGCCCTGCCTGCCCATCACCTGTGGGTGAGTGGACACAGCCACATCCACACTGCACCCGGCCTGCCTGTCTCCCGTGGGTGTGTGGCCACAGCCAGTTCCACACTGCGCCCTACCTGCGCGTCTCCCGTGGTTGAGTGGACACAGCTAGATCCACATTGTGCCCTGCCTGCCCGTCTCCGTGGGTGAGTGACATAGCCACATCCACACGGCGCCCTGCCTGCCCATCTCCCGTGGGTGAGTGGACACAGCCACATGCACACTGCGACCTGCCTGCCCATCTCCCGTGGGAGAGTGGACACAGCCAGTTCCACACTGCGCCCTGCCTGCCCGTCTCCCGTTGGTCAGTGGACACAGCCACATCCACACTGCGCCCTGAATGACCGTCTCCCGTGAGTGTGTGGACACAGCCAGATCCACACGGCGCCCAGCCTGCCTGTCTCCTGTGGGTGTGTGTACACAGCCACATCCACACAGCACCCTGCCTGACTGTCTCCCATGGGTGTGTATATACAGCCAGTTCCACACTGCGCCCTGCCTGCCTGTCTCCCGTGGGTGAGTGGACACAGCCAGATCCACACGGCGCCCAGCCTGCCTGTCTCCCGTGGGTGTGTGGACACAGCCACATCCACACAGCACCCTGCCTGACTGTCTCCCATGGGTGTGTAGACACAGCCATTTCCACACTGCGCCCTGCCTGCATGTTTCCCGTGGGTTAGTGGACACAGCCAGATCCAAATGGTGCCCAGCCTGCCCATCTCCCGTGGGTGAGTGTACACAGCCCGATCCACACTGCGCCTTGCCTGCCTGTCTCCCGTCTGTGTGTGGACACAGCCAGTTCTACACAGAGCCCTGCCTGCCCGTCTCCGGTGGGTGAGTGGACACAGCCAATTCCACACTGCGCCCTGCCTGCCCGTCTTCCATGGGTGTGTGGACACAGCCAGATCCACACGGCGCCCAGCCTGCTCGTCTCCCGTGGGGGTGTGGACACGGCAAGATCCACACTGCGCCCTGCCTGCCCGTGTCATATGGGTGAGTGGACACAGCCAGATACACACTGCGCCATGCCTGCCCGTCACCCTTGGGTGTGTGGACGCAGCCAGTTCCACACTGCGCCCTACCTGCCCGTCTCCCATGGGTGAGTGCACACAGCCACATCCACACTGCGCTCTGCCTGCCCGTCTCCGGTGGGTGTGTGGACACAGCCAGTTGCACACTTCGCCCTGCCTACCCATCACACATGGGAGAGAGGACACAGCCAGATCCACACAGCGCCCTCCCTGCCCGTCTACCGTGGGTGAGTGGACACAGCCAGATCCACACTGCGGCCTGTCTGCCCATCTTCAATGGGTGAGTGGACACAGCCAGATCCATATGGCGCCCAGCCTGCCCTTCTCCCGTGGATGAGTGGACACAGCCACATCTACATTGCGCCCTGCCTGACCATCTCCCTTGGGTTTGTGGACACAGCCACATCCACACTGCGCCCTGCCTGCCCGTCTCCCGTGAGTAAGTGGACACAGCCAGTTCCACACAGAGCCCTGCCTGCCCATCTCCCATTGGTGAGTGGACACAGCCACATCCATACTGAGCCCTGCATGCCCGTCTCCCATGGGTGAGTGGACACAGCCAGTTCCACACTGCGCCTAGCCTGCCCGTCACCCATGGGTGAGTGGACACAGCCAGATCCACACTACACCCTGCCTGCTCGTCTCCCGTGTTTGTGTGGACACAGCCAGTTCCATACAGACCCCTGCCTGACCATCTCCCGTAGGTGTGTGGACATAGCCAGTTCCACACTGCGCTCTGCCCTCTCGTCACCCATGCGTGAGTGGACACAGCCAGATCCACACTGCGCCCTGCCTGCCCGTCTCTCGTGGGTGAGTGGACACATCCACATCCACACTGCGCTCTGCCTGCATGTCTCCCGTGGGTGAGTGGATACAGCCAGTTCCACACAGAGCCCTTCCTGCCCGGCTCTCGTGGGTGTGTGGACACAGCCATTTCCCCACTGCGCCCTGCCTGCCTGTCTCCCGCGGGTTAGTATACACAGCCACATCCACACTGCGCCCTACCTGCCAGTCTCCCATGGGTGTGTTGACACAGCGAGTTCCACACAGTGCCCAGCCTTCCCGTCTCCCATGGGTGTGTGGACACAGGCAGATCCACATGACCCCAAGCCGGCCTGGTTCCTGTGAGTGTGTGGACACACCAGATCCACACAGCACCCTGCCTGACCGTCTCCCATGTGTGTGTGAACACAGATCCACACAGCGCCCTGCCTGCCTGTCTCCCGTGGGTGAGTGGATACAACCACATCCACACAGCGCCCTTCCTGCCCATCTCCATTGGGTGTGTGGACACAGCAAGTTCCACACTGCGCACTGCCTGACGGCACCCATGGGTGTGTGGACACAGCCCGTTCCACACAGCGCCCTTACTGCCTGTTTCTCGTGGGTGTCTGGACACGGCCAAATCCACACAACACCCTGCCTGACTGTCTCTTATGGGTGTTTGGACACAGCCAGATCCACACAGCACCCTGCCAGCCCGTCTCCCGTGGTTGTGTGGACACGGCAAGATCCACACTGCGCCCTGCCTGTCCGTCAACCATGGGTGAGTGGACACAGCCAGATCCACACTGCACACTGCCTGCCCGTCTCCCGTTGGTGTTTGGACACAGCCAGTTCCACACTGCCCCCGCCTGCCCATCTCCTGTGGGTGAGTGGACACAGCCAGATCCACACAGCGCCCAGCCTGCCCATCTCCTTTGGGTGAGTGGACACAGCCAGATCCACACAGCGCCCAGCCTGCCCATCTCTCGTGGGTGAGTGGACACAGCCACATCCACACTGCGCCCAGCCTGCCCGTCTTCCTTGGGTTTGTGGACACAGCCAAATCCACACAGGACCCTGCCTGAAAGTCTCCCGATGGTGTGTGGACACAGCCAGTTCCACGCAGCGCCCTACTTGCCTGTCTCCCATGGGTGAGTTGACACAGCCAAGTACACACAGCGCCCTACCTGCCATCTGCAGTGGGTGTGTGGACACAGCAAGGTCCACATGCGCCCTCCCTGCCCGTCACCCGTGGGTGTGTGGACACTGCCAATTCCACACTGCGCCCTGCCTGCCCGTCTCCGGTGGGTGTGTGGACACAACCAGTTCCACACAACACCTAGCCTGCCCTTCTCCCATGGATTTATGGACACAGCCAGATCCACACGGTGCCCAGCTTTCCTGTCTCCCATGGGTGTGTGGACACAGCCAGATCCACAGAGCACCCTGGCTGATCGTCTCCCATGGGTGTGTGAACACAGTCATTTCCACACTGCGCCCTACCTGCCAGTCTCCCGTGGGTGTGTTGACACAGCCAGTTCCACACAGCGCCCAGCCTTCCCATCTCCCATGGGTGTGTGGACACAGCCAGGTCCACACGGCGCCCAGCCTGCCTGTGTCCCGTGAGTGTGTGGACACACCAGACCCACACAGCACCCTGCCAGGCCGTCTTCCTTGGGATTGAGGACACAGCCACATCCCCACAGGACTCTGCCTGACCGTCTCCCGTGGGTGTGTGGACACAGCCAGTTCCACGCAGTGCCCTACCTGCCTGTCTCCCATGGGTGAGTGGACACAGCCACGTCCACACAGCGCCTTAACTGCACGTCTCCGGTGGGTGTGTGGACACAGCAAGCTCCACACTGCGTCCCGCCTGCCAGTCTCCCGTGGGTGTGTGGACACAGCCAGTTCCACACAGCGCTCTGCCTGCCTGTCTCCCGTGGGTGTGTGGATATGGACAGATCCACACAGCGTCTGCTCTGTGTGAACCGACACGCTGGAGGAAACCTTGAGAGTCTGAGAGGGGAGGGAGTTCCAGAAGAAGGCCAGGATGTCATTTTGAGGGAGTATGTGACCAGAACTCATCTCGTTGCTTTTGGGATTCTATGGGCTACACGTAGGAATCTCTGGTGGTGGCACTGGAGGTTGGGGGATCCGGAGTCACACCCAGACCTGCTCCACAGGCCTCCTTTTACTTTTCTCTTCGGATTCATTATTTTTAAAAAGTGTCTCTTATCTCTATGATTGCATTTTCTTTTCTCTCTCTTTTCAAGCAGATGATGGGAGTACAAGTATTAAGGTGACATGTGTTGCCCTTGCCCCACTCCCCCCTGTGTTCTTATTCATTTACCTCTCATGTTGTTCCAGCGTATTGTGGGGGTCCCAATGTTAAGGTCGGGTGCGTTGCCCTCTCCCAGCCTCCCCCCTCGGGTCAGAGTTTCAAGTGCGCCCATCCCCCAGTGGGTGCGCACCCACCCCATTCCTAGTGGATGTGTATGCCCATCCCCTCCCCCCACCCGCCCGACACCCACCCGATGAAGGTGATTCCTCTGTGTCCACTTAGGTGTCCATCGGTTCGTACCCATTTGCTGGTGAGCGCGAGCACGTGGTGCTCGTGTGTCCATTCTTGGGATACTTGGCTTACTGGAACGGGTTCCAGCTCTGGCCAGGAGAACCACGAGAGGTGCCCCCTCACCGCTGCTCCTCACAGCCGAATAGCACTCCGTGGTGTCCACGCGCCACATTTTATTTACGCTCTCGTGGGTCGATGGGCACTCGGGTCGCTTCCAGGTCTTTGAGATTGTGACTTGTGCCCTGACTCTAACCCTAACCCTTAACCAGCCCGTCTCCTCCTCGGCCCCTGCCTGACTGACTCCTTCCCGCCCAGCCTGTACCTGTCACCGTCCTCTGCGCCGCCTGACACGCTCCTCCCCGCCTGGGCCGTCACCGTCCTCGGCCCCTGCCTGACGGGGCTCCTCCGTCGCCTGGGCCTTCCAAGGGCTTGGTGTGGACGCTGGTTCCAGGACGCCCTCCCAGGAACCCGGTAGCAGGGCGGCCGCAGTGTCTCGCGCAACCCAACCGTCCGCCTGCCGCCCTCGCTAAGTGGCCTGCGGGGGACGTGCTCCCCCTGTGCCGCAGGGGCCCAGCCTGGTGTCTTATCTGAGGCCCCGCGGCTGCCACTCCCCGCAAGGGGAGAGCCACGGAGGTGGGGACCGCCTTCTGATGGGGACATACACCCAGCTCTCCACGTCGGATTCCGGGGCTCTCTGTCCTGCCAGAAGGCCCAGCTGGCCTGCGGGTCCTTAGAGTGGCAAAAACACCCGAAAACTGAGATTGAGGGTCCGGTGGGTGTCTGCACTTTTGTGCTGGGCACCCCAGGGAGGCCCGGGGGCTGGCTGGACAACGCGGTCTGCTGGGCGGGGGGTTTGGAGGAGCAACGGATGCCCTTTGCACTTTGGGTAGCAAGTGTCAGAGGTGTCTCTGATCCCTGCACCATGTGGGGGGGAGGAGGAGGAGGAGGAGGAGGAGGAGGAGGAGGAGGGAGGGGCCGGGGCTTACAGTCCTGTTCCCGGGGTGGCATGGCATGTGGCATCTTCCACAGGCTACTTGGCCTGGGCTCCCTGCACCTGGGCCTTTGGAGGACTGGCCCTGTGCTTGCCAACGCTTCCGCTGCAGGGACCCAGAGCTGGGAGGTTGCATCTCTCACCCCTGGGTCGGGCAGAGCCCCAGCGGGCCATGCCCACAACCTCTTTCAGCACGGGTCCCCCAGAAGGCTCCTTTGGGACCAGGATTCTCTTGCGGGTGACTCTTTAAGGTCTGGCCCCTGGATGGAGGGGCACCAGGAGTAGAGGAGCAGGAAGGGGAAGGGGGTGGCCATGCGAGCGGACACTTTCAGGCCAAGTCCCAGCTTCAGCCTGATCCTCCTGGGAACCCCGGTGTGTACATCACACCTCCTGGTTGTCCTGCTCTGAAACAAGGAGCCGGGCTTCGCATTCCCACAGCAGCCAGTCTTGGGCTGAGGACAGCTTGGGCGTTGGGAACTGCCTGGCTTCTCCTTGGATTAACATCTGGAGCTGCTTGGGAATCGTGCCGCCACACACCCCCGAGTGCAGGTGTCTTCTGCACAGACTGCGGGCCTCGTGCTTCTGAATGCCGCTGGCTCGCCACCCACCCACGGGTGAACCTGGTCAGGGTGCTTTCTCTCAGGGGCAGACTCTGATCCTTGCGGGCTACCGGTGTCTCTGTTTGCTTGTTTCTTTCTTCCATTTCGGGAAAGGCTTCCTTGCTGGGTGTGGAAATCTCCTATGCCTTCCCTCGCCTATTCTGTCAGCTTTAAAATTCTTTTTCAGTTGCCACCCTCACAGATGGATTAGGAAACTCTTTTCGGTGCATTCATTAGTGAAATGACCTCAATGGAGCTCGAATCCAATATCTAATCGCCGGCTTTTAGCAAGTGCACACCCCGGGGTGGTTGGGGCCCAATCCACCTCTGGCCAGGCCCAGGCCCCTTGGACTGGGCCACAGGAGGACACAGAGCAGGGTCCCGGCCCCCACGGTAGCGGTGCCGGCAGTTCTCCAAGGGGTTGGGGGTTTTCCAGAGGTTGGAGATGGAGGGGACTGATTTCTTCAGCGCCCCCCAAACCACCCCGCCCCACCCCAGCCATGGGACACATCCCGAGAGACGCGCCTACACTCGCTCCCCTCCCCCATGCGCTGTGCCCCAGCCCTGGCCCTGGGTAATAGGCGGCAGCTCAGGCACAGGGCGGGGGCGCAGCTGACAGGGCTTGTGCAGGAGGGCGGCCCCTGGCTGGGGGCAAAGGTCGAGCTCCCCGCGCGAGCGCAGTCAGCAGAAGCGGCGCGCTGGGGGTGGGGGCGGGTAGGTGAAGGAGGCGAGGTGAGGAGAGGAGGGGGGCTGGAAGGTCTCCACCTTGGCGGGTCCAGCCGTGGAGGCGCATCGTGTGTGTGTGTGTGTGTGTGTGTGTGTGTGTGTGTGTGTGTGTGTGTGTGATTGTGTGTTTGTGCGTGTGTGTGGACGGCCCCCCACCGCCCCGCCCCGCCCCCCACGCCAGTCCCGCGGAGCACGCTAGACCCGGCCGGGGAACTCCACATGCCCGGCCCAGTGTGGGTCAGTGCTGGCGGGGGGGAACCGCAGAGAGGCTCGGCTTCTTGAGCGAGGCAGGGGCGCCCTCCGCCGTCTCTGGCCACGCCGCCCTGAACGGGCCCCATCTCGTCTGGTCTCCGAAGCTAAGCAGCGTCGGGCCTGGTTAGTACTTGGATGGGAGACCGCCTGGGAATCCCGGGTGCCCTGGGCTTTTTTTTTTTTTTTTTGCCTCTTGTTCTGTCCCCTTTCTGGGAGCGCGGCGGCGGCCCGGGGTGGGGGTCACCCCCACCCTCAGCGCCCGCCGCGGTGCCTGGCGCCCCAGCCCGCACCGTGGGGCCTCCTCTTGTCCCAAGTCGCGACACCGCAGCCACGCGGCAGCATGCATGCCATCTGGACTGTCAGGTGTCAGACCAAAGCTCTGGTCTGTGGGACCCACATGCTGGAGGAAACCTTGAGAGTCTGAGAGGGGAGGGAGTTGCAGAAGAATTCCCAGGATGTCATTTTGAGCGAGTATGTGACCAGAATGCGTCCCGTTGCTTTGGAGGTTCTATGGGCTACACTGTAGGAATCTTTGGTGGTGGCACTGGATGTTGGGGGATCCGGAGTCACACCCACACCTGCTCGACAGGCCCCATTTTACATTTCTTTTCGGATTCATTTTCTTAAAAAGTGTCTCTTATCTCTATTGTTGCATTTCCTTTTCTCTCTCTTTTCAAGCAGATTATGGGAGTACAAGTATTGAGGTGACATGTACTGCCCGTGCCCCCCTCCCCCCTGTTTTCTGATTCATTTATTTCTCATTTTCCCCCAGCGAACTGTGGGGGTACCAATGTTAAGGTGGGTGTGAGGACTAAACTCTAATTTTTTGCTAAAAACTCCTTCCTAAGGAGGCCAGCTGGGTTAGGCTGGCAAATGGTAAGGAGGCCAGCAGGGTTAGGCTGACAAAGGGTAAATTCCCACAAGGCGGCTTTTGTTAACCAAACGAAGCAGTGGTTTACTTTTTGACCTGATTCTGGTATAGCATTAACATCACCTAAAAGATAAGAAGCCCCTGTCTTAACTCCAGCATCCTGGCAGTTGCCTATCATAAATCTAAAATGTCTTAACTGAGCATCCTAGCAGGTGCGTATTCTTTAATTTAAAGCATCTTAAAACATCCTAGCAGGTGCCTATTGTAAATTTAAAATGTCCTCCTGTCTGGACCTCCCAGAGTGCCCACAACCTTATCTTAAAGTAAGCATATCCTTTCTGGTCTTCTAGATAAAGTCTAACCCTCTCAGCCAATTGCCAGCCAAAGAATCTTTAAACCCACCTATAACCTGTAAGCCCCCGCTTCGAGATGTCCCACCTTTTTGGGCCAAACCAATGTATGCCTCTCATTTATTGATTTGTGACGTTGCCTATAACCTTTGTCTCTCTAAAAATATATAAAACTAAACTGTAACCCAGCTACAGCGAGCCCACTTGCTCAAGGCTTCTTGAGAGTGGCTCCGGGTCATGGTCCTCAAATTTGGCTCAGAATAAACTTCTTTCAAATATTTCAGGGCTTGGATTTTTTCCATCCACAATTTTGGCGTAGTCGGCAGGATCTCAGAGAAGACTCGGGACCCCCGAAGGAGTCGCCGGAATCCGGAGCTAAGGTATCAGCACAGGCCCATTGAAGCCCTTCTGACTTCTAGCCACTCCTCCGGCGGGAACCGGTAAGTCCTCCTGAGATCCGGACCTCCCACTCTTGGTCAAAGGTCCCGGTTTATTCTGATCTGTCTGTTCTCTTCCTAAAAATTGTTGTTTGGGATCCTAATTTGATGTAAAAGTGCACTCTTACGGGCTTTCTCTGCTGCCTTTTTCCTCTCAAAGACCAATTTCGATTGGCTTGTCTGCATATTTGCGTAAGGAACCCAACTGTCCTATTCGTAGATAAATGAGAGACTGAGTTTCTCAGCTCCAAAGATAAGGGGCAGCTTACTCCTCCCAGACCTAAGGTAGCCCTGGATGACCAGAGCCCTGATTGGGAGTTGCCTGGGGCGATTCCCCGAGGCGCGAGTAGCCCCACAGGGAACCCCCAACAAATTAATTTAAAAAAAGGCTCGTCCAGAAAACGCGCATAAGAGCTGATCACTTGGCGTTTTGAGCCCTCTCAGAGGTACTAGACCCCCAAAGAGAGTAACTGGGACACATAAGAGGGTGAGACCGACTCAGTGGTGAAACACTGAGGAGCCCCACCCACAAGCAGCACACTCTGATTCACTACACCAAACCCTAGACCACAGTTCGTTCGGTTCCTTCTTAAAAAAAAAAAAAAAATGGGAAACAAATTATGTAAAAATGAGAAAAGGCAAAAAGAACGACCTCCTTCAGGCACCCCAGCTGGTTTTATGTTTAATAATTATGGCTCCTCTACTTGCAAGTATTTATATAAATGGAAAGATCTTACTAAAGATGACCTAGGTCTGAGGTTTCCAAAATGGGGAACTTTCAATATTCCCAAATTGGTTTTCTTGCGCGCTAAACTAAAAAAACTAGGTTCTCAAATTAAGAAAAATAAATAAAAATCATACTATTGCTGGCACTTGGAATCATCCAAAAGAGAGAATGATAAACTTGCCTCCCTCCAGGAAGTTAATAAAAAAATACTTGAGGCTGTCTCAGAATTAAAGAAACTAGCAGAAGCCGCTTCTAAAATCAGGAACGCTCCAAAAATTGTCTCTCCTTCTGCTCCCCCTAACCCTCTGTTCTCTAAATTTCCTTATCCTGATGATTTCATTTTCCCCCTTCCTTCCCCTATTCCTTTGCCTCAAGCTGTAAAAGGATCAAAAATAGCTAAAAAAGAAGATAAAATAGTTGTTGCTCCCTTTAAAATAAAACCCACTGGCAGAGGGGACCCTAATACATTATATACACCCTGGACCAAGACAGAGTTAAAGGCTCTGGTGTCTGGGTTCCCTGATCCAACTCAAGACCCCCTCAGGTTTGCCAGAGAATTCCAATTAACACTTAACACCCTGGACCAAGACAGAGTTAAAGGCTCTGGTGTCTGGGTTCCCTGATCCAACTCAAGACCCCCTCAGGTTTGCCAGAGAATTCCAATTAACACTTAACACCCTGGACCAAGACAGAGTTAAAGGCTCTGGTGTCTGGGTTCCCTGATCCAACTCAAGACCCCCTCAGGTTTGCCAGAGAATTCCAATTAACACTTAAGACCTATGATCCAGGTTTCTCTGACCTGTATCAGCTAATTGAGTTACTAGTCCCCAAAAACAAAGCTAAAAAATGGTTCAGGGTAGCAGGTTAAAAACAACCTTTAAAAGATTTTGATAAAATAGATGCAAATAAAAAAAAAATGCAGGGAGCTCTGTGACCGCCTCTATAAAAACTTACCACAAATTTTCCCTAAAGTTATAGATTGGGCAAAAGTGCAACAATGTAAAATACGCCCAAATAAAACCATACCTGACTTTTATAACAGGTTTTAAAAAACATTCAAACAATATTCAGGGATACCTCCTAAAAATTTTGAGCATGGTAAAAGTGACACTTTACTAAATTCTGGATTTGTACAAGGCTTAGACGACAAATTAGTGACCCTGATAAAAAAAAATAATGTGGCCTGGGCTTCTCTGCCCACTAGCAGCCTGGTCATCCTAGCCGACCAGTTGTCATAAACAATAGTTAAGAAGCAAAAGAAAATGGCCTCCAAGATTATGAGTTGCTAAAGCAACTTAGTAACCAAGTCAAAAGGTCGGAGGGGTTCCGTCCCCTACAGAGATCACAGCTGGCCACCGAGAAAGTGATTTATTATTACTGCAAAAAAAAGGGACACCTTAAAAAAGATTGTAAAAAACTTAAATGGGTGCTTGCACAAAAGGAGCAAAAGGCCTTAGAGGGAGGCACCAAAAAAACTTTAAAACTAGAATAGGGAGGCTCCGAGGGAATAGAGAGGATTTTCCCCTTACTTCTAACAAACACTCTAGGGGAAATAGAAATATCCATAAATAAAAAAGACACCAGAGCCCTTGTGGACACTGGTGCCACGCTGTCAGTCCTCAACCCTACCTTAATTAAAAACCCTCTCCCTCAAAGTAAAAATTCAAATGGTAGGGGTTTCAAACTCCCCAATTGTTGCCTTTAAATCTGATCCACTCCAATTTCAATTGGGAGAGCTTATAGGACAGCATGTTTTCCTTTTAATAGATAGTGCTCCTATACACCTGCTGGGACGGGATTTCTTAGAGACCCATAATGCCCACATCTCATTTTCACAGAAGGGAGAAATGATTCTCAATTTGGGAGACACAGAAGACTTACAAAACCCTACATGCAGTATCGTGCTTGCTGAGGTTAATGGAGATTTTGAACAGGGGGACGTAGAGCCTTTCTTATCCAAAATACCAGATTCTCTATGGGCAAACTCTTCCACGGATATTGGACAAATTAAGCCAGCAGTTCCCATAGAGATCACCATAGATGAGTCTAAACCCCTGCCAAACATTAAACAATACCCCCTTAGGCCTGAAGCCTTACTAGGAATCAAGCCAATCATTCAGGACCACTTAGATAAAGGACTCATAACACCCTGCACCAGGATTGTAACACACCAATCCTCCCAGTCAGAAAACCAAATGGGAAAGGCTGGCGGTTTGTTCAGGACCTAAGAGCCATAAATAAAACAGTGGTTCTGAGGCATCCTGTCGTCCCTAACCCCCACACCTTACTGTCCAATATTCCTATCACTGCCAGCCACTTCTCTGTCGTTGACTTGTGCAGTGCTTTCTTTAGCACACCTGTAGATCAGGACAGTCAATATCTTTTTGCCTTCACTTGGGAAAATCGCCAGTGTACATGGACAGTCTTGCCCCAGGGTTACTCTGAAAGTCCTACATATTTTTCTCAAATATTAAAGGCAGATTTAGATGATATTGTATTCCAAAATGAATCTACTCTGATTCAGTATGTGGATGATTTGCTGTTGTGTTCACCCTCCCTGAGTGAATGCAGAGAAGACACTATATACCTGCTGCAACAGCTTGCCTTGAAGGGACACAAAGTGTCCAGAGATAAATTACAATTTAGGCTCCCCCAAGTTAAATACTTAGGGCACACAATTTCCCCAAAGGGACTTCTTATAAACCCAGAAAGAATCTCTACCATCATGGCCTTTCCTTTGCCCAAAACAAAAAAACAATTAAGAGGGTTCTTAGGGCTAACAGGCTACTGCAGAAGTTGGATTCCAAACTACTCATTAATGGCCCAGCCCTTATACAAAAAACTAAAGCATCACCAACCAGACCCAATATGCTGGGGGGAAGTGAAAAGCAATATATAGAGGATTTAAAACAGGCTCTTACCCAGGCACCTGCTTTAGGACACCCAAACTATAGCCTTCCTTTTTTCCTTTTTATACATGAAGTAGATGGAAATGCACTTGGAGTATTAACTCAAAAGCATGGCAACAGTCACAGGCCAGTTGGTTATTTCAGCCAACAGTTAGACCCAGTAGCAAATGGACACCCCCCTTATATGAGAGCCATATCAGCTGCAGCCATTTTATATAAAAAAAATTGAGAAATTTGTCCTGGGGTCCCCACTAATAATTTATGCCCCTCATTCTGTGGACTCTCTCCTAAACTCTCACCACACTCAACACTGTTCTGTAAGTCGCCTTGCCTCCTATAAAGTGCTTTTGCTTCCTGCCCCTAACATCACTTTGAAGCGCTGCAATATTCTTAACCCTGCAACTCTTCTCCCTCTTCCAGGTGAGCAAGAGGAAAAACATGACTGCAGTCTACTAACTGATATCTTACTCTCTCCTAGAGCAGATTTGCAGGAAACTCCTATCGAGAATGCTGAGTTAATTTGGTTTACAGATGGTTCTTATTTAAAGGACCATCAGGGACATTATCAGGCGGGATATGCTGTCACTTCCATGGTAGACATAATAAAAAGCGCCCAACTCAAAGGAGTAAAATCGGCCCAAATGGCTAAATTAATAGAATTAACTAGAGCTTATATTTTGGCTGAAGGGAAGGTAGCTAATATATACACTGATAGCCGCTATGCCTTTAAAATAGCCCATGATTTTGGCATGCTATGGAAACAGAGAGGATTTCTTACCTCCTCTGGACAACCTATAAGAAATGGGCACCAAGTCTCAGAGCTATTAAAAGCAATTCAAATGCCTAAACAACTGGCAATCATAAAAATTCCTGGGCATTCCAAAGATAACACTAAAAAAGCTAAGGGAAACAATCTAGCTGATGCTGCAGCAAAGAATGCTGCCCTAGAAAAGATGACCTGTCCTGTACGAGAATGCCCTTTCTGACCCACCGACACTCTCACTAACATTCTTTTACAGTACCAACAGGCATCAACCCCTAAAAAAAAAACAAATCTGGCAGCAAAAGGGAGGTGTATTTGACCCAAATAGGGAGTTGTGGCTGGGTCCCAACAAAAAACCTATAGTTCCTTTAGGTGCACAATTTCCTCTCCTTCAATTCATTCATAAAATGACTCACTGGGCCCCTGAAAAAATGATATTATGAAAAAAACAATATTTCTAAAAACCATCCCCCACAATAGCCCAAAAGGTATATTTTCGTTATACTATATGTCCAGAACATAACCCTGGCAAGCCTTTGCATGGCTCCCAAGGCCACTTTCCTTTGCCTGCAGGACCATTTAAAGTTTGGCAACTGGATTTTATCCAGATGCCACCATCCCAGAATTACAAATATGTATTGGTCCTGGTTCGCATGTTCTCCCATTGGGTAGAAGCATTTCCTTGTCGGAGGGCTACTGCCTTAACAGTAGGCAAAATACTGCTGGAAAAAATCATTCCAGTTTGGGAAATCCCTTCTGAGTTACACAGTGATCGTGGAACTCACTTTACTGGACAAATTATCCAATCCATCTGCAAAATTTGGCCCATAATACAACATTTCCATTGTGCCCATCATCCTCAGTCGTCTGGGTTGGTAAAACAAACAAATGGCACAATAAAAACTCAATTAGCTAAATTAACTGAGGCCTTTAACCTCCCCTGGCCAAAAGCCCTCCCACTGGTTTTGCTTAACCTTAGATCCTCTCCCTTTGGGAAGCACTGTCTATCACCTTATGAAATAATAACAGGGAGACCTATGAGGCTGGACGAGGGCTTATATGAGCCAGCCTTACTTAAAGGAGAAATACTACATTATTGTCAGGGACTACTTAAAGCTCTAACAAATAATGCAAAGATGATAACAGAGTCTTTCCACAGTGAGCTTACGGGAGCCAAAGACCCCAAGGATCATGGATTACAGCCAGGTGACTTTGTTTATTGGAAAAGGCACCAACTAAAAGACTCCTTACAACCTCGCTAAAAAAGACCTTACCAGGTACTCTTAACTAACTCTTGTGCTGCAAAATTAAAGGGGGTCGCCTCTTGGATTCATGTCTCACATCTAAAACGAGTGCCTGACCACGCTCCCGACCACACCTGGACTTCTAAATTAATCTCTGACACCCGCCTACGACTTCAGAAAACATCTGAGTCTCAATCGGCCTCCAAAGCGACGTCCAAAGCAACAACCGAAGCGGACAGTCTTCCCAAGACATTGGACCAGGCCAGTCCTCATGAACCCTAAAATAACTCTCATTCTTACTTTACTTGCTATAGAGTATATTGCTGCAAACCCTAAATGCCTTAACCAAGACCCCCAAGAGGTTGTTTGGGATTTGTAAAATCTCCCTTGGTATAACTTTCTAAATGGATATGGTTATAAATTTCCTTGTTAAGATTAAAAAAATATTTCACCTGATTATCCTCCTTCCCATAATTTCCCCTATCTGCCTACCCCACACTCCTGTTCTCTTTAAACCTAAAGATTTTTCCTGGCTTCCTGCAAATCTCACTACCTTCCCTGCCGGTAAAAATCATATCATTTGGTATGACATAGATCAGGATGAAATGAAGGCCACTGAATGGAACAGTTCCACTGTAAATCTCCCTAGAGGGGCCCCCTTTGCAGGTTACCTCTATTATAAAGCCTTAACCAAGTATAATGCCCTGCAGGAATATTTACCGAATAATGCCTCAGGACGATTATTGAGGAGATCTAATCAGATAAAATACTGTGTCACAATAGACATGGGTGATGACAAACTCAGACAACTGCCTGGGTATGATGGGAGAAACCTAGCAGCTTCCTGTGTAAACTGTCGCAGCATAAGCTGCCCAGACAACCACCAGCCCTGTGCTTGTGGCTGGATGCCCTTGTCCAGCACCAACCACACTGACACTGCCCATAAAAAACTATTTATGGGAGTCAGTTGGTGGACAGAAGTCCCTGACAGTACAAATTCCACCCTAAGACAAGGGCGCCTCTGGGAAGCCTCATGGCACACTCAGACAAAGGCATACTTAGGAGTAACCTCCACCCGTCTGACAATTGTCTGGGATACCCAGCGGTTCTGGGTTAACTCCATTTATCCGAATTGCACTGAGGGCATTAGTATACAATGGCAACAGCATTCCTGGTGGATACACCAAAATTGGCCATCCAAAAGACTAAAACGCGATCTCACGGAAAAAATTGGAGCTGGGTTAGGTATATTGGGGCAAGCTAAATTCGCAGCTAATGAGGAGAGACATTCCCTAAAAAAAGATTCCCTCTCAAAAATAGAACACATAAAAAAAATGCTGTTCCAAAAAAAATGCTGTTCCAAAAAAAAGAAAAGGGATGGAAAGCTGCCCTAAAAGATAATGCAGGTCTAATAAAGTAGATAGAAGAGACCAGACAAACCCTAAAGACATACGCCCAAACCCAGAGGTGGGAGCGAGCATGTGCTCTGACCCAACAAGGACTCATGTCCATGTTATTACAAATAGAATCTAAAGGGGCTATAAAACAATGGCCTACAATACTCAGTGCTAAGGCTCAATCTATGCACCTATGGAAAATATATGGTTCCCCAAATCTATAAAAATTTTTAGATGGTAGATGTAATCTTAAATATTATATTTTAAAAATTCTGGCACCAAAGTTAAATGAGGCTCAACAATATCCTGTAGTTCAACTAGCTGGCATTAAAACCATTGTCAATAATACCAAAATACTTCCCATAAAAAGTCGATGGGCTATTTTAGCTGATAAAAACACCTGGCATCCCATTTCCCTCTCAGATTGTAAAAATAAAAAAGGAAAATGGCTATGCCCTCAAAACACTTAAAACCCTGATTTCTCCCAGATTTGGCCCCTAGTATCCACCCCCATAGAACATAACATCTGGTATATGAAAAAGGGCCATTTTTGCTGGGAGAAAAAACAAAATGACATTATAGAATTATATGATTTCTTTTGTAACAAAGCCTCCTTTTCCCTCCTAAATACTAGTATATGGTGTAACACAAAGGTGGTGAGAAAAATAAATTTGCTAACTGTAAACAAGTCCTATAATAATTTAAATATTAAAGATCAAATGTTTCTCAAATTCAATTTATACCCTCCTCAGGATGTTATACCTATGGAGACTAATTGGCCAGAGGAAAAATTAAACTTATTAGACTCCAAATTGGTATCAGTTTTACAATCCTCAAATAAAATTTACCATAAAGTTCAATTGACTGTTGATAAAAAAGATAAACATATTATAAGTCTGATTAAAAAATATGATGATGCATGCAGAGGATTTTTTTGCTGGTTAGGCTGCTTGCTACCTTCTCATTCTACCTATGACTTTCCTGGGCACCTTCTGTTTAGTACTTTTATGACACTCATTGCCATATTATTATTATATGTTTCTTGTAAATGCTATACCAGATACAGAAAAAGGAAAAAAAAATCAATCAAAGGCCCAGATCATGATAGCTTGCAAAATAGATCTGGTCCAAGATGTGTTTTTAGACTAAGACCCAGGCCTGACTCTATCTGGCCCCTTTTAACAATTGGCTACTAAATCAAGTAGAGTCAAGTCCCTCCCCTAAGATATAACACCGCCTATTCTACAGCACCCTGGGACCAGATAGACAACCCTAAAAATGAGCCTTCCTAGCGCCGTGGGACCTCATGCTGGTTGTTGGCCTACACATGCATTCCATGGAATGATCTTTGGCCAACAGGGGGAACTGAGGACTAAATTCTAATTTTTTGCTAAAAACTCCTTCCTAAGGAGGCCAGCTGGGTTAGGCTGGCAAATGGTAAGGAGGCCAGCAGGGTTAGGCTGACAAATGGTAAATTCCCACAAAGCGGCTTTTGTTAACCAAACGAAGCAGTGGTTTACTTCCTGACCTGATTCTGGTATAGCATTAACATCACCTAAAAGATAAGAAGCCCCTGTCTTAACTCAAGCATCCTGGCAGATGCCTATCATAAATCTAAAATATCTTAACTGAGCATCCTAGCAGGTGCGTATTCTTTAATTTAAAGCATCTTAAAACATCCTAGCAGGCGCCTATTGTAAATTTAAAATGCCCTCCTGTCTGGATCTCCCAGAGTGCCCACAACCTTATCTTAAAGTAAGCATATCCTTTCTGGTCTTCTAGATAAAGTCTAACCCTCTCAGCCAATTGCCAGCCAAAGAATCTTTAAACCCACCTATAACCTGTAAGCCCCCGCTTCGAGATGTCCCACCTTTTCGGGCCAAACCAATGTATGCCTCTCATGTATTGATTTGTGACCTTGCCTATAACCTTTGTCCCTCTAAAAATATATAAAACTAAACTATAACCCAGCTATAGCGAGCCCACTTGCTCAAGGCTACTTGAGAGTGGCTTCAGGGCATGGTCCTCAAATTTGGCTCAAAATGAACTTCTTTCAAATATTTCAGGGCTTGGATTTTTTCCGTCGACAGGTGCATCGCCCTTTCCCCGCCCCCCCCCCCCCCTGCTCGGGTCAGGTCAGAGCTTCAAGTGCGCCCATCCCCCAGTCGGTGCGCACCCACCCCATTCCTAATGGATGTGTACGCCCATCCCCTCCCCACGCCCGCCCCCCGACACCCACCGGATGAAGGTGATTCCTCTCTGTCCACTTAGGTGTCCATCCGTTCCTACCAATTTGCCGGTGAGCGCGCGCACGTGGTGCTCGTGTGTCCGTTCTTGGGACACCTGGCCTACTGGAACGGGTTCCAGCTCTGGCCAGGAGAACACGAGAGGTGCCCGCTCACCGCTGCTCCTCACAGCCGAATGGCACTCCGTGGTGTCCACGCGCCACACTTTATCAATGCACTCCTGGATGGATGGGCACTCGGGTCGCTTCCACATCTTTGCGATTGTGAATTGTGCCCTAACTGTAACCCTAACCCTTACCCAGCCCGTCTCCTCTGCCCCTGCCTGACGCACTCCTCCCCGGCCAGGCCCGTCACTGTCCTGGGCCCCGGCCTGACCGGATCCTTCCCGCCCGGCCTGTCACCATCCTCTGCCCCTGCCTGACACCCTCCTCCCCGGCCGGGCCATCACATCGGCCCCTGCCTGACTGGCTCCTCCCCACCCGGCCCGTCACTGTCCTTGTCCTCGGCCCCTGCCTGACCGGCTCCTTCCGCCCGGCCTGTTACCATCCTCTGCCCCTGCCTGACATGCTCCTTCCCGCCCGGCCTCTCACCGTCCTCGGCCCCTGCCTGACCGGCTGCTCCGTAGCCTGGGCCTTCCAAGGGCATGGTGTGGACACTGCTTCCAGGAAGCCCTCCAGAAACCCAGCAGCAGGGTGGCCTCAGCAGTCTCCAGCAGGCATCCCTAAGTCGCCTGCAGGGGATGTGCCCCCGCTATGCCGCAGGGGCCCAGCCTGGTGTCTTCCCTGAGGCCCTGGGGCTGCCGCTCCCCGCAAGGGGAGAGCCGTGGAGGTGGGGACCGCCTCCTGATGGGGACATACACGCAGCTCTCCACGTCGGATTCCGGGGCTCTCTGACCTGCCCGAAGGCCCAGCTGGCCTGCGGGTCCTTAGAGTGGCAAAAACATCCGAAACTGAGATTGTGGGTCCGGTGGGTGTCTGCACTTTTGTGCTGGGCACCCCAGGGAGGCCCGGGTCTGGCTGGACAACGTGGTCTGCTGGGCGGGGGGTTTGGAGGAGAAACTGATGCTCTTTGCACTTTGGGTAGCAAGAGTCTGAGGTGTCCCTGAGCCCTGCGCCATGTCGGGGGCTGGGAGGCCGGGGGGTGGAGGAGCAGGAGGAAGAGGAGGAGGAGGAGGAGGAGGAGGTGTGAAGGGCCGGGCCTGCAGTCCTGTTCCCGGGGTGGCACGGCAAGTGGCTTCTTCCACAGGCTGCTTGGCCTGGGCTCCCTGCACCTGGGCCTTTGGAGGACCGGCCCTGTGCTTGCCAACACTTCCTGCAGGGACCCAGAGCTGGGAGGTGGCATCTCTCAGCCCTGGGTCGGGCAGAGCCCCAGCGGGCCATGCCCACAACCTCTCTCAGCACGGGTCCCCCAGAAGGCTCCTTTGGGACCAGGATTCTCTTGCGGTGACTCTTTAAGGTCTGGCCCCTGGATGGAGGGGCACCAGAAGTAGAGGAGCAGGAAGGGGAAGGGGGTGGCCATGCGAGGGGACACTTTGAGGCCAAGTCCCAGCTTCAGCCTGATCCTCCTGGGAACCCCGCTCTGAGACAAGGAGCCGGGCTTCGCATTCCCACAGCAGCCAGTCGTGGGCTGAGGACACCTGGGGCGTTGGGAACTCCCTGGCTTCTCCTTGGTTTAACATCTAGAGCTGCTTGTGAATTGTGCCGCCACACACATCCGAGTGCAGGTGTCTTCCGCACAGACTGCGGGCCTCGCTCTTCTGAATGCCACTGGCTCGCCACCCACCCACGGGTGAACCTGGTCAGGGTGCTTTCTCTCAGGGGCAGACTCTTTTCCGGGCGGGCTACCGGTGTTTCTGTTTGCTCGTTTCTTTCTTCCATTTCGGGAAAGTCTTCCTTACTGGGTGTGGAAATCTCCTATGCCTTTCCTCGCCTATTCTGTCAGCTTTAAAATTCTCTTTCAGTTGCCACCCTCACAGATGGATTAGGAAACTCTTTCCGGTGCACTCATTAGTGAAATGACCTCAAGGAAGCTCGAATCCAATATCTAATGGCCGATTTTTAGCGAGTCCACACGCCAGGGTGGTCGGGGTCCAATGCAGCCCCGGCCAGGCCCGGGCCCCTTGGACTTGGCCACAGGTGGACACAGAGCAGTGTCCCGGCCCCCACGAAGCGGTGCCGGCAGTTCTCCAAGGGCTTGGGCGTTTTCCAGAGGTAGGAGATGGAGGGGACTGATTTCTTCAGCGCCCCACAAACCATGCCACCCCACCCCACCCCACCCATGGGACACATCCCCAGAGAGAGACGTCCCATAAACTGGCTCCCCTCCCCCTTGCACTGTGCCAGAGCCCTGGCCTGAGGGAATAGGCGGCAGCCCACCCACAGGGCAGGGGGCACAGCTGAAAGGGGTTTTGGGGGAGGGCGGCCCCTGGCTGGGGTCAAAGGGCGAGTGGCCGGCGCGTGTGCAGTCAGCGGCGGCGGTGGAGGCGGTGCCGGCAGCAGCGGTGACGCTCTAGGGGTGGGCAGCGGGTAGGTGAAGGAGGCCAGGCGAGGAGAGGAGGAGGGCTGGAAGGTCTCCACCTTGGCGGGTCCAGCTGGGGTGGTTCATCTTGGTGAGTGTGAGTGAGTGTGAGTGTGTGTGTGTGTGTATAGAGAGACAGCCCCCCCGCCCCGCCCCGCCCGTCACCCCCGTCCCTCGGAGCCCGCGGGACCCGGCCGGCGAACTCAACAGGCCCGGCCCGGCGCGGGGCCTGGGGCGGGAGGAGGCGGCGGGGAAGCGCAGAGAGGCTCGGCTTCTTGAGCGGGGCAGGGGCGCCCTCTGCTGCCTATGGCCACAGCACCCTGAATTCGCCCGATCTCATCTGGTCTCGGAAGCTAAGCAGGGTCGGGCCTGGTTAGTACTTGGATGGGAGACCGCCTGGGAATACCGGGTGCCACAGGCTGCTTCTTTTTTTTTTTTTTTGGCCTCTTGTTCTGTCCCCTTTCTGGGAGCACGGCGGCGGCCCGGGGTGGGGGTCACCCCCACCCTCAGCGCCCGCCGCGGTGCCTGGCGCCCCAGCCCGCACCGTGGGGCCTCCTCTTGTCCCAAGCCGCGACACCGCCGCCACGCGGCAGCATGCGTGCCATCTGGACTGTCAGGTCTCAGACCAAAGGTCTGCTCTGTGGGAACCGACATGCTGGAGGAAGTGCGGGCTAGGGATTCTGCAAAGAACCCAACAGACAGGATTCCTGCTCTCCTTCTGGTAACAACATCCGGGGTTCCAGAGGTGGTTGCCAGGGGAAGGGCTCTCTGAGGAGGTGACAACGGAGTAGAGACCTGGATGGAGCCTTCTTGGAGGATGGTGCAGACCCGAATCTGTTGCAGGATGCTGCAGTGTCACCATGTCCTGGGCGCAGGTTAGAAATGCAAAGTCTCCAAGCCCTGACCCTGGAGCGACTGGATCAGAACCTGATCTTTAAGGAGATCCCCAGCTGATTCGTGTACCCTTGAAAGATTGAGAGGCCCCGAGTTAAATCGCGTTTCCCCCCTCTGGGGCTTCCTACATGGGAGGAGAGATCCCCAAGCTCCCTCAAAGTCTTGTAGATTTCATGGGGATTTCACCATCCGCGCCCCCCAGTTTGGTTGTCACCCACACCTTTAGCCCTTTGCACCCGCTTGCCTTCTTCTCGATTCCTTTATTCTACTCGGGATTTAATTTTTTTAAACACCCCAGTTTTTTACAAAGCACGGCAGTAGAGTAAAAAACTGGAGTTTCTTTTCATACGAACTTATTTATTTGGGATTTTTTTTAATATTTCAAATTATTGATACATTCAAAGAGTCATTTTAATCTCTATAAATTTTTCATGATGGGATGTTTGTTGAAGCATTCACCCACACGAAGACCTGGTTTACATGCACATGTTTTGCAAATATAGATCGTCTCTCTTCTTCCTCCTTTGATTTTTCTGTTAGAACAAATGTCACAAGCTTTGTGTGTTTTTTTGTTAGGGTGAGGTGAGATTGTATGGAGCTTTCCATCTACACGTTGCTCTAACTTAGTGGATAATAATCCACCGCTGGGAGTTAGCGGACCATCTCTGAATTCTCCTACAAGATCATGTACTAGTTTCCTAATACATTTCACACGCGTTATCGGTTTTTCATTTTTTCTTTTTTTGGCGTTCTTTGTACGATATATGAATTTACAACACTGGCCTCAAGCCCCCAGAAAAACAACGTACACCACCATTTCAGAGTCTTCCTCATAAAACATTGCAGTGATCAGCTATCTCAACACCCCCCATACGCTTTGTATAGTTGGTCATGACCTTGGGTTTGAGAACTATGTGGCCCGACGTACGAGCTGCCCCCATGCTAACCGTGTCGAGTCACACTCGACATCCGAGTGCAAAGGGTTAGGTGGAAAATCTGGGGGGTGGGCGGGGGGGATTTCAGGGTTTCTAGAACAAGTGACAACGAACAGGCATGCATGTGTCTTGGAGAAGAGGGAGCTCACAATTGCCAGCACAAGGTCCCGCCTCCACCCCACGTGGGGCAGGGGTGGAGCGGCCGTGGTCCCGGCTCCCAACAGGTGGCTGAGCCTGGGAGAAGCATCCTCTCACGGTGGCCTCCAGGAATCCCACAGGGCTGGGGCTGTGGAGGGAATTTTCACTAAGAGGAGGATTAAGGCATCTTCGTGGACCATGGCCGGAACAACCTCATGAGTAACTGAGCACTTAGTGTGCTCCGAGACAAGGTAGCTTTCAGAGCGAGGTTAATTGGCCTTGCCTCTTTGCAACCAGTTTGTTCAGGGGAGACAAAAATGGCCACGTGTGTGGTGACAATTTGCTTTCTACGTGCCCAGGAACTGATGCACAACAACAGTCATCCCAAAACAACAGCAGCAATAACCAGTGCTTACTCTGGTCGGGTGCCACGCTTCCGTTGTTTAGACCAGGCGTCCTCAAACTTTTTAAACAGGGGGCCAGTCCACTGTCCCTCAGACCGTTGGAGGCCGGACTATAGTTTAAAAAAAACAAACTATGAACAAATTCCTATGCACACTGCACATGTCTTATTTCGAAGTAAAAAAACAAACGGGCAAAAACACCCACGTGTGGCCCTCGGGCCGTAGTTTGAGGCCGCCTGGTTTAGAGCCATATTTATTTAATTCTCACCAGGTGTTACAAGGTAGATGTGATTGTTTTTCTGGTGCTGAGGGTTGTTAAATAAATTATCTTAGACCGCCCGGGTAGGGAGAACTGCTGGAATTTGGCTGCAAAATTGAATTTAGCTCATTTTCTTGTGATTCACTGTCTCTTACTACTTATTCTAAGGCAGTGGTCGCAAAGCCTTGAGTCAAATCCAGGTGTGGGTTGATCTGCGCAGCTTATTAAAGAAGGAGGCTTTTCTCTAGCAATACAATCCAGGTTTCCAGCTTCTCTTGAAAAATCTGAAGATGGGGTCACTTCGGGGCCACTTTTCTTACATGACAGTAACTGGCAGGACATGAGTAGTCTCTGTTTAGAGGGGCATGACCTTGGTTTCTCTCTTGTCTCCAACATTCAGGGACCTCTCCAAATATTTAGGCTACCTGCCAGGTACCGGAAATGATTGGAGTTTGTAGATCCTGAACGAGCCATCCTCATCTCTCCAAAAAAGGTTTCTAAAAATAGTTAAGCTTCTCCGGTAGTTACCGTTCTAAAAGCATGGAGGATGCCAGGCAAATGTTTGACATCCTTTGTACCTTATCATTTGTTACAGCCCTGGGCGAGGGGTGCAGTTATTGACACCCATTTTAATAGGTAAGGAAACTGAGTCTCAGAGAGGGTCAACTATCTGCCTGAGGTTGCACAGCCAACTAGTCAATGGTATTCTGACTTCAAAAGTCTGTGTTCTGGCCCAGGACTTCAAACATCACTTGCATGTGAATTACCAGGAGATCTTGTTCAAATTCAGATTCCAATTTTGTATGTTTGAGGTGGGGCCTGAGATTTTGTCTTTCTTTCTTTCTTCCTTCCTTCCTTCCTTCCTTCCTTCCTTCCTTCCTTCCTTCCTTCCTTCCTTCCTTCCTTCCTTCCTTCCTTCCTTCCTTTCTTTCTTTCTTTCTTTCTTTCTTTCTTCTTTCTTTTTTCCTTCCTTCCTTCCTTCCTTCCTTCCTTCCTTCCTTCCTTCCTTCCTTCCTTCCTTCCTTCCTTCCTTCCGTCTTTTCTTTTCCTTCTCTCTCTCTCTCTGTTTTTTTTCCTCCCTCCCTCCCTCCCTCCCTTCCTTCCTTCCTTCCTTCCTTCCTTTTTTATAGAGACAGACTAGAGTGCAGTGGCATGATCCTGGCTCACTATAACCTCAAACTCCCAGCCTCAATCCATCCTCCCATTTCAGCCTCCCAAGTACCGGAAGATGCCACAAAACCCGGCTAATTCTTTTACGTTTTTTCTAGAGATGGGATCTCACTATGTTGCCCAGGCTGGCATCAAATTCTCGGCCTCAAGCAATCCTCCCCCCTCGGCCTCTCAAAAGATTTTGCATTTCTAACAAGCTTGAGGACTGGTCTATGGACCATATGTTGAATAGTGAGGGTCTAGGTCATGGTCAGTAAACTGGGCCAGCTGGTCAAACTTGACCCTTCACCTGTTTTGTGTGGTTCACAAGGTGCATTTTTAAGTGGTTGGGGGAAAAAATCGAAAGAAGAATAATATTTCATGATGCATGAAAATTATACAACATGCAGATTTTGGTGCCCATAAATGAGGTATTATCCGAACAAAGTCACGCCTGTTTGTTTACATCTTATTTCTGGGCTGTTTTGGTGCTGCAATGGTGCAGCTGGTAGCTGGAGCTGAGATTGTTTGGCTCGGAAACCCTAAAACATGAAGTATCTGGCTCGTTGCAAAAAATGTTTGCTGACCCCTGGTCTATACCACTATCTAGGGCAGGGGTCCTCAAGCTTTGTAAACAGGGGGCCAGTTCACTGTCCCTCGGGCCATTGGAGAGTGTGCACTGTGGGCCTGGGACCAGTCGGCTGCTAAGCAGGACAGGCAGTGGCAGCAAAAACACCCGGTGGCTGCATAAATGTGCTAAGTGGCCTGCATGTGGCCCTCGGGCCGTTTGATGACGCCTGCTCTAGGGCAATATGCAAGCAGCTTCTCTCGGTTTAGAGTAAAAGAGTCTGAGAATCTTCTGGAATCGGGGCTGGAGGACACATCCCCTCCAACCTGGATGTGAGCTCTGGTAAAATCAAAGGCAGCCAAAGAACCAGGGTGTGGATCAAAGCGATCTCTTACAGGGCACGAGCTGAAGAGGCTCGCAAGACTGGATCAATGAACCTCCCGGGGCTTCTAAGCCCCCTTGTAATCCCTTTAACGTTTCGGCTTTGCAGATAAATGCAGATCGGACTGGAGCATTAAAAGGCGGGCTCTCCGATCCAGCTTCCTGGAGTCCCAGTTTGATGGGCAGCTGACAAGGGAAGCCCAGAGCAGGGGGGAGTGTTGCGAGTGTGCTGTGATTATGCAGAGCGGTTGGTCTCCAGACGACGGGACACTTTTGGTCATGGTGCAGTCGTTCGCTGCAGAGGCAGGACTGGCTGGGGCAGCCAAGGCTGCTCCCTGAAAAGCATCTTTCCTCAGTTGCCCTGGCGATTGTGTTGATGCACAACTGAGGCAGTTATTCAGGATGACCCTGGCCCGGCTTCCTTCAGCGGGTTGTAATTTGGCCAAAGAAGTGGGTTCCCACCGATTATTTTGCTTGGGCTGGAAAACACTCTGTCTAAATCAACTGACTTGCCAAGAAAAGGGAAAACAAGAGAAAGAGAAAAAGAAAGAGAGGGAAAGATTTATGCCTAGAAATTTAAGGCAGGGAGAAAGACGCTTAGCCAGCTAAGAAGGTCCCTGATCATGGCATTTAATAATATACTTGATAGAAGATACAATATCTCATAGGGTTTTCCTCTAGACCAGGGGTCCTCAAACTTTGTAAACAGGGGGGACCAGGTTACTGTCCCTCAGACTGTTGGAGAGTGCGCACTGTGGGCCCGGGACGAGTCGGCTGCTAAGCAGGACAGGCAGCGAGGGCAAAGACACTGGGCGGGCCGGATAAACAAAGACACTGGGCAGGCCGGATAAACAAAGACACTGGGCAGGCCGGATAAACAAAGACACTGGGCGGGCCGGATAAATGTTCTTGGCAGCCCACGGGCCATAGTTTGAGGACGCCTGCTCTAGAGGAAATATATCAGTTTATCCAAATATATCAATATTAATCTCTCTGTTTTTTTTTTTAAAAATAGACACAGCTATTATAGAAGATACAAAATCTCTCTCTCGCACACATCCGCATATAAAACATACATATCACAGAGAGGAAAATACTTCTTAGCTGTACCTTCTAGACTGGGAGTCGGCAAACCAGCTGGTGGGCCCAAAATTAGCTTGCTACCTGTTTTGTATAGCATGCTGGCTAAAAATGGTTTTCACATTTTTAAATGGTTGAAGCAAAATCAGAAGAAGAGTCACATTTTGTGGCATGTGAAAACTGCACAAAATCTCAGTTTCAAAGTCCATAAATAAAGTTGCATGGGAACGCAGCCATGCTCATTCATGTAGTGGCATCTGAGGCTGCTCTGGCAATGGCTGAGTGGTGGAGACAGGACTTATGTCCCACAAAACTGAAGCATTTGCTACCTGGCTCTATAGCAAAGCAGTTTGCTGACCCCTAAGCTGGAGCCATGTGTTTCCTTAGATTCAATCAAATTATTTCTTAATATTACTTTCCAGGCCAGGCGCGGTGGCTCACGCCTGTCATCCTAGCACTCTGGGAGGCCGAGGCGGGAGGATCGCTCAAGGTCAGGAGTTCGAAACCAGCCTGAGCAAGAGCGAGACACCGTCTCTACTAAAAATAGAAAGAAATTAATTGGCCAGCTAAAAATATATAGAAAACATTAGCCGGGCATGGTGGCGCATGCCTGTAGTCCCAGCTACTTGGGAGGCTGAGGCAGGAGGATCGCTTGAGCCCAGGAGTTTGAGGTTGCTGTGAGCGAGGCTGATGCCACGGCACTCTAGCCCAGGCAACAGAGTGAGACTCTGTCCCACCCCTCAAAAAAAAAAAAAATTACAGAAAATGTGCATTCTACATACTGTCTTTTACAGCTTACTTTTGTCATACTTAGAAATACTTTGGAGATATCCTTCCATGTCAGTCTATAAAGGGCTAAAAGGCCTAATACATTTCTTAGCTTTTAGAATCCATTGTGTGGATTCTCACTGAGTCAAAAATTTCTCCATTCATGGCCACTTTGGTGATTTTCCATTGTTCCCAATTATATACTACAGGACACTAGCTTTTCTTACGCTACAACATGCCTGCGTGCATTTACCCAATTTTATGTTTCTGTGGGGTAGTTGCAATTGCTAGATCAGAGGATAGTCACATTTAAAATTTTAAGAGCTCTTGCCAAATTGGCCTCCAAAATAATGGTGCCCGTTTCTAGCCCCCTTCTTTTAAAAATTGAGCGTATCTGTGTGCTCTTTGGGCTGAAGCTTGGAAATATCTCAGCTTATACAGCAACCTGGTAATTAATTCTTATTGAATTACCCTGAGTGACAATTTATGCCTTACGAATAGTGAGAAAACAACAGAGTATCAATGTCAGTCATTGTTTTTTTTTTCAAAATAAATGTTACTTGTTTTTAATCATAAAAAATGATGCCCACACACACTCTGTTGGAAGGTTGCCATTCATCCTAACGCTTTTGTAGTTTAAGGTTTGTGAGATGAGGGCGAACCTAATAAATTTGTTATTTTGTGGTCTCTTGGTTCAACAAGCTCAAGGGTTTCCCTTTAACCCTGTGATTAATGAGTATCCCAGAGGGATTTCTCTACGGAGAGAAGGAGGATTCCCTAATGGGAATGATTCCCAGATCTTGAGATTTTTAAGATCAAAGAGATTCTACCGTGGGGATGATCTCTGGGGAGAAATGTGTATTTCCAGCCAGTGTTGTAGAAATTTCTATGAAGCTTGTAGAGGCTTATATGGGAGCATTATAAATGAGAAGTTAAAAAGACAGGTTTTGAAGACAGATTGCTGGGATTGTGGTTTTTTGTTCTGTCTTTTACTAGCCAAATGGCCTTGGGCAATTGACTTAACTCCAGCCTCGGTTTTCCGATCCGAGAAATGGGGATGCCATTACTTGTCTTGTGAGGTTGTTTTGGGGCAACGCATGTCATGTCTCCCCACCCCCCACTGTGCATGGCTGATAGCTGGCCTTGATGCTATTAATAGTAGTTGCTTGTGCAAGAGGAGTTTAATAGAAACAGGACGTGATAAAGGAGTAAGAAGATCTGAATTCAAGACCCTGGAAATTGTAGGTCATGTCATGGATAATAAGTCACTTCCTTATCATGGGCCAAAGCCCTTCATTAGTTAAATGGGAGTGATGATTCTTGTCTCACGGACTAAAGCAGAAGAGATAGAATGGAGCCCCTCCTTACGTGGGACTTCAGGTTCTAAAGGAATGAAACTCCTGGCAGAATAGTACATTCATATTGCATGTCACACGCTCACCTAGTGGCTCATGCGCTTAAGGTGACTAGCGTTTGGTAGAATTGGACCCTAAACCCTCACGATCTCTTTGCCTAAGCGAAATATGCACATGATGTTTATAAAAACGGTTTGCAAGCTATAAGAGGAAGGTAACTTTCAAATTCTGCCCCTGGGATCAGTGTATGAAAAGGGGCTTGTGGCTGGGCAAGGTAGCTCACGCCTGTCATCCTAGCACTCTGGGAGGCCGAGGCGGGAGGATCACTCAAGGTCAGGAGTTCGAAACCAGCCTGAGCAAGAGCGAGACCCCGTCTCTACTAAAAATAGAAACAAATCAATTGGCCAACTAAAAATATATAGAGAAAATCAGCTGGGCATGGAGGCGCATACCTGTAGTCCCAGCTACTCGGGAGGCTGAGGCAGGATCGCTTGAGCTCAGGAGTTGGAGGTTGCTGTGAGCGAGGCTAATGCCTCGGCACTCTAGCCTGGGCGACAGAGTGAAACTCTGTCTCAAAAAAAAAATGGGGGGCTTCTTTTGGGTTCTGTGTCTCACCGATTAGACAGTGAGAAATTCACATCCAAGTTGAGAATCACACAGCATTAAGGAAATTCTTCATCAGTGTCACCGTCGCCTGCTTAATAAGTATGAGTTTTTGTGGCCATGCTAAACAAATGTAAATGCATTTAAAGATCACAAGTGCTTAAGGAGAAGCTCACTCTTCTGAGGCCTGAGAAATAAGGATCTTTGTGCAATATTTGAACCTGAGATCATACCCTGGAAACTCCTGAGATTAGATCTGGCCTGTAGGTGTATTTTGTTAGCATTGCACAAGATCTTACATTTTGAATTACCATGTTTCCCTGAAAATAAGACAGGATCTTATATTTAGTTTTCCTCAAGAATTATCTTCCTCAAGAAGATGTTTTTGTTTTTTTTTTTTAAGTACGGTACAACCATCTACATTGATTCAAATAGAGTGAAGTCGTCTTCTTCTGGAACATCATCCTCACTCTCCAAACCCTGGATTCCATCCTGAATGTCTTGCGACTCTATTTCTTTTAGAACCATTGGCCCCAATCTCTCATGTGGAGCCATAGAGCTCTCACGGGGTAGGTGAGAAGGGCTGCTCGTGTTCTTTCCCACTCTGCAACGACATGCATGGGTTGTGCAGATGCACTGCGTAGCCACGCCCATCACTAGGGCTTATTTTCATAGCCACGCCCAGCACCAGGGCTTATTTCCATAGCCACGCCCAGCACCAGGGCTTATTTCCATAGCCACGCCCATCTCTAGAGTTTATTTTCATTGCCAAGCCCATCACCAGGGCTTATTTTCATAGCCACGCCTACCACTAGGGCTTATTTTCATAGCCACGCCCAGCACTAGGGCTTATTTTCATAGCCACACCCATCACCAGGGCTTATTTTCATAGCCACGCCCAGCACTAGGGCTTATTTTCATAGCCACGCCCAGCACTAGGGCTTATTTTCGGGGTGGGGCTTCTATTGTGCACATGCTTAGACATCCTGCTGGGGCTTATTTTATGGGTAGGTCTTATTTTCGGGGAAACACGGTCGTTCCCAGCCTTTATGATTTTGTATAAAAAAATTCAGATCTGGGCTTCCCCTGGGAAAATGAAAAGACTATCTTTGTTGACTCTGGTCTTGCATTTCTTCTTTCCTTTTGGAAAGAATGTGTATCCATCATTGTCACTGTCCCCACCATTCCCCGTTCCCCACCTTGCCCTGGCCGGGATCACCATCAGAGTTGGTGGCTACGGAAGGGCAGTGAGCGATCGATCGCACGTGGCCTGCAGGATGGTGGGAGTGGCGGCTTAGCAAGCAGTGGCCCAGCTCGGGGACGGCCCTGCCGGGCGAGCCATCCAAGCGAGCAGCCAAGTCCTCCCTCCCTTGGCCACACTCCCGGGAGGAGCTCCCGTTGTTTCATTTATGTATTTTTATTTCCCAGTTTTATTGGGGGCCATCGGGGAAGGGGGGCCTCCTCCCTGCCAACAGCGGTGCTCACAGTTTCTTCGGCCTCTGCAAGCTGGGGCCCTGGGGGTGGCTGGGCTCACCAGGCACGTGGGTGGCTGTAGGGTGCAGCCTGGCAGGTCACAATGACATAGCTGGTATAGGGTCAGGGGTCCTCAAACTTTGTAAGCAGGGGGCCAGTCCACTGTCCCCCAGACCGTTGGAGAGTGCGCACTGTGGGCCCGGGACGAGCCAGCTGCTAAGCAGGACAGGCAGCGGTGGCAAAAACACCCAGTGGCAGTCCGGATAAATGTGCTAGGCGGCCCGCATGTGGCCCAAGGGCCATAGTTTGAGGACGCCTGGTGCAGGGGCCGAGGGGAGGGGGCAGAATTATAATGAGGTCCCCGGTGAAAGACATGACCAGCACTGGCTCCTTGGTTCAGGCGTTCTTGAGGACGGCAGGGGTGTCACCGCCCTCCCGGCCTGGTGGCAGTGGTGGCAGCCAGGAGCTGACGTGATCGGGCACCAGCTTCGTGCGTAGCTTTGCTCATGTGTTTCTCTCCATGTCCTGCTGAAAGCAGCCTCCTTCCTGGGGCTCCTCTTTTATCCTCCACTTTTCTAGTTTTTATTTTATTTTATTTTTTGAGACAGAGTCTCACTCTGTCACCCGGGCTAGAGTGAGTGCCATGGCATCAGCCTAGCTCACAGCAACCTCAATCTCCTGGGCTCAAGCGATCCTCCTGCCTCAGCCTCCCGAGTGGCTGGGACTACAGGCATGCGCCACCATGCCCGGCTAATTTTTGTGCTTTATATTTTTAGTTGGCCAATTATTTTCTATGTATTTTTTTAGTAGAGACGGGGTCTCGCTCTTGCTCAGGCTGGTCTCGAACTCCTGAACTGGAGCTATCCTCCCGCCTCGGCCTCCCAGAGTGCTAGGATGACAGGTGCGAGCCACCACGCCCGGCCTGTCCTCCACTTTTTTAAAGACAAGGAAACAGGGAAGTTAGATAACATGCCCTGGTCCACACAGGACTAAATAGTGGAGTCAAGGCATGAAATCGGGTTTTTGGGGGTTCAAGATGACAAGTTCTTGGTTCTTGGTTGCGACAGAGATCTGGCATTTTTTTTGACTCTCCTGGGTGTAAATAGAAAACTGTAGCTTGGGGGAAATATAGTCTTGCATTCTGTATGGCTTGGGCATGAGATCAGACCAGTGTCTGCCAGGAACAGGGTGTCTGAAGACCCCTGGGCTAGTTGGTTTATTTGAGGCTGGGGTCTTAAGAGTGAAATGCCTGTCTCTCAAATCAGAGTACGTGGTGTCCAGCTTACCGAGGTATCAGAAAGATGCAGCATAGTGAGAAAGCGAATCAAATGTAACTCGATTTCCGGTTACTCAGGAGGCCACTTGCAGTTTTCTAATCAGATCTTCCAAATCCTCTGTTCACCATGCAAAAAAATGTGGCGTTAAATTGGGCCGAATGGGACAGATCGTGAAAGGAGCTGCTGCTATTTTTTTTTTTTTTGAGACAGTCTCACTCTGTCACCCAGGTGTGAGTGAGTGCCGTGGCGTCAGCCTCACTCACAGCAACCTCCAACTCCTGAGCTCAAGCCATCCTCCTGCCTCAGCCTCCCGAGTAGCTGGGACTACAGGCATGTGCCACCATGCCCGGCTAATTTTTTCTATGTATTTGTAGTTGGCCAATTAATTTCTTTCTATTTTTAGTAGAGATGGGGTCTCGCTCTTGCTCAGGCTGGTTTCGAATTCCTGACCTTGAGCGATCCTCCCGCCTCGGCCTCCCAGAGTGCTAGGATGACAGGTGTCAGCCACTATGACCGGCTGATTTTTTCTATATATTTTTAGTTGGCCAATTAATTTCTTTCTATTTATAGTAGAGATGGGGTCTTGCTCTTGCTCAGGCTGGTTTGAACTCCTGACCTTGAGCGATCCTCCCACCTCGGCCTCCCAGAGTGCCCGGATGACAGGCGTGAGCCACCGCGCCCGGCTGGGGGCTGCTTCTTTGGAAATGCCATTCGCCTAACGTTCCCTAGAAGAAAACGCCCCAAAAGGGATCAGTGGAGGGATGGAGTTTGCAGTTCATCCAACCGCGGCCAACTGCACATCAACAAGCATAAAAACAAACAAGAAGGTCATCATCCGGACTTTGGACCCAAGCGTTTGAACATGCGACCCCCAATGCTTTAGGGTTATTGCTGCCACCCACGTTGGGAAAAGAGACTGGAGCAAAAGCACTTTTGGCCGTTGGAAGGCGTTTAACGAGGGCGTTTTTTGATTTTATGTTTGGTAAACCTCTTGGTGATGCGGAAATTGCTTTCACAGTTCTTAAAACATTGGCTCGTTATGTGATTGTGCGTGTGCATGTGACACCCAGAGTGGCCCCTCCAACTTGGAGTTTGAATTGGGCCTCCGGGGTACCTATTAGAAGAATGCAGGGGTTTTCTTTCTTCAAGGATGCTACGAAATTACCCTGATGACACAATTTCTCTGGTGTTTGACCCACAGTCAGGCGCCCAGGAGTGATCCTGGTATTGTCATCCCCGACCACTGGGCCGTTGGACCTTCTCCACCCATTTATTCAATTGTTGGGAGATCCCAACAACAGACTGCTCTCATCTTCTTGAAGTCCCAAATCTGGAGACAGTAGGGCACGTGTCTGTCATCTCGGGCCTGGAATATCTGTAGCCACCGGGAAGGGGACAGACATACGTTTTCCTGGGTTCTGAGAAGGTGGAATGACCTCATAGATGTGTCCCACTGCTTGGCATTGCAGATTTTTAAAACAGAGTTTCAACATCTTGGTGATAACAGCCGTTTTATTTGTTTATTTATCTTTTATTTTTGTTCATGTAGAATGGGTGAACTTTTTTTTTCTTTTTCTTTTTTCTTTTTTTTTGATAACAGCATTTTTAACCCTTTGCACTCGCTTGCTTTTTTCTCATTTTCCACTCGACATTATCCACACTCAACATCCGAGTGCAAAGGGGTAAGACAGGTTTACTTCTTATTTTATTTTATTTTATTTTATTTTATTTTATTTATTTTTGAGACAGAGTCTTGCTTTGTTGCCCAGGCTAGAGTGAGTGCCGTGGCATCAGCCTCACTCACAGCAACCTCGAACTCCTGGGCTCAAGCAATCCTCCTGCCTCAGCCTCCCGAGTAGCTGGGACTACAGGCATGCGCCACCACGCCCAGCTAATTTTTTCTATATATATTTGTTGGCCAATTAATTTCTTTCTATTTATAATAGAGATGGGGTCTCGCTCTTGCTCAGGCTGGTTTCGAACTCCTAACCTTGAGCGATCTGCCCGCCTCGGCCTCCCAGAGTGCTAGGGTTACAGGCGTGAGCCACCACGCCCGGCCCACTTCTTATTTTAAATTAATTTTGATGCACTTGTTGGATAATAAATGTCCGGCTTAGATAATTTGGAAAATGCGGCAAACTCAAGTGATTTCTGGAAAAAAAAATTAGCATAATTCCATCGTCTAGTAATGAATACTCTTAGCGTTATGTTGTGATTTCCTTCTAGTCTGTTTTTCTTGCCGTGGAGTTTTACACGGTTGTGTTGGTTTCCTAGAATTGCTGGAACAAATTACTGTCAACTGGGTGACTTAAAATGACAGAAGCTTATTTTTCTCACATTTCTGGTGGCTTGAGGCCGCAAATCAAGGTGTCTGCAGGATCGATTCCTGCCTGAGGCTCCAAGGGCAATCTTTTCTGTGTCGCCGTCCTAGTTTCTTGTGGCTGCTGGCATCTTTGGTGTTCTGGGCCGTGGACACGTCACTCCTGTCTCTGGCTCTGTCGTCACTTGGCGTGTTCTTTGTGTCTCTCTGCTTCCCCTCCTGTCTCTTATAAGGACTTACTGAATTTAGACCCACCCTAATCCAGCCTGCTCTCATCTCAAGATCCTTAACCTCATTACATCTGCAAAGACTTTTTTCCAAATGAGGTCACATTTGGAGGTGACATGTCTTTTGGGGGGACCACTATTTAATCCATTGTAATAGTTATGACAATAAAGTATAAAGCACATGCGGGTTTCTTCTTTTCTTCTTCTTCTTTGAGACAGGGTCTTGCTCTGTGGCCCGGGCTGGAGTGCAGTGGCGCCAGCATAGCTCACTGCAGCCTCTAACCCCTGGGCTCAGGCGATCCTCCTGCCTCAGCCTCCCGAGTAGCTGAGACTACAGGCACATGCCGCTGCACCTGGCTAATTCTTTTTTTTTTTTTTTTGAGACAGAGTCTCACTCTGTCGTCCAGACTAGAGTACCATGTGGTCAGCCTCGCTCACAGCAACCTCAGACTCCTGGGCTCATGCGATCCTCCTGTCTCAGCCTCCCGAGTAGCTGGGACTACAGGCATGTGCCACCATGCCCGGCTAATTTTTTCTATATGTTTTTAGTTGGCCAACTAATTTCTTTCTATTTTTAGTAGAGATGGGGTCTTGCTCTTGCTCAGGCTGGTCTTGAAGTCCTGGCCTCAAGAGAGCCTCCCGCCTCGGCCTCCCACAGTGCTAGGATTACAGGTGTGAGCCACTCAGCCCAACCCAAACACAGTTTTATATTCTAAAGCAGTGTGCACAAGCAGGACTTCCTGCATATATTACCTGTGAAAGGTGGTGGCACTGGTTAAGTTAAGGGCGGCGCCTTAACCTTGGGGCAGCCACGTGAGGAATATGCTTTGCATGCTTGCAACAGGAAGCGATTGCACAAGCTGCTGCAAATGCATGGAATTCCGTGATGGAATTTGCTGCCCCCTGTATTGATGAGGTCAGCTCTCTGAATCAGCTGAGCCCAGGTCACTCTACTGAGTCCATTCATCTTCTCTTTGCTTTTGTTGAACCTTGCCAGAGTGATGGATAAGAAATGAACTGGTAGTGTGTGCACAGTTATTTGGAGGAAGAGCTTTCGGCCCTGGGGCCTTTCAATTAATGTCTGGGTAATAAATCCACTTTCAAAGGAAAAGAACAGGCTTCCTCAGAAAAGGAAATGCTTAGTAATTTTAGAAATGGGTCCCATCTCCACAAAATCCTGCCAAAGCTGGCTCGTTCCACCTCCCACTTCTCTGTAAATACAACCAGAAAAAAATGTATATCATTAATTGTACTTTCTACTCTCCGATTTCTTTAAATCCAGTGGGAAAGGATCTAGGTTTATCAGAATATAAATTATCTGAAGTAATAATAGATCATGATTTTTTTTTTCTTATTTAAGACAGAGTCTCGCTTTGTTGTCCAGGCTAGAGTGAGTGCCATGGCGTCAGCCTCGCTCACAGCAACCTCAATCTCCTGGGCTCAAGCGATCCTCCTGCCTCAGCCTCCCGAGTAGCTGGGACTACAGGCATGCGCCACCACACCCGGCTAATTTTTTCTATATATATTAGTTGGCCAATGAATTTCTTTCCATTTATAGTAGAGACGGTGTCTTGCTCTTGCTCAGGCTGGTTTTGAACTCCTGACCTCGAGCAATCCGCCTGCCTCAGCCGCCCAGAGTGCTAGGATGACAGCTGTGAGCCACCCGGGCTGGGCCCAGATTATGAATTTTATCATCATCCTATTAGTTATCTTTAATTGAACATTTACAATATGCCAGGGATATCATAGTCTAAGCACGTTCTTGCATTTTCGTATTAAAGCCATTTATGAGATAGACATCATTATTCACACGAGGAAACTGGGGTTGCTGCAAATGTTTATGTGACAGGCAGACTTCAGAGACACTGCAGGGTCACTTCTAGACCACTGCAATAAAGTGAATGTTGCAATAAAAGCAAGTCACACAAAGTTTTTGGTCTTCCAGTGCAGATATAAAAGTTATGTTTATATTATACTGTAATCTATTAAGTATGCAATAGCATCTTGTCAGAAAAAATAATGTACATACCTTGATTTAAAAATACTTTATTGGCCGGGTGCAGTGGCTCACACCTGTCATCCTAGCACTCTGGGAGGCCGAGGCAGGCAGATTGCTCGAGGTCAGGAGTTCGAAACCAGCCTGAGCAAGAGTGAGACCCCGTCTCTACTATAAATAGAAAGAAATTAATTGGCCAACTAAAAATACATAGAAAAAATCATCCGGGCATGGTGTCGCATGCTTATAGTCCCAGCTACTTGGGAGGCTGGGGCAGGAGGATCGCTTGAGCCCAGGAGTTGGAGGTTGCTGTGAGCGAGGCTGACCATATGGTACTCTAGTCTGGGCGACAGAGTGAGACTCTGTCTCAAAAAAAAATTAAAAAATTAAAAATATAACTAAATAAAAATACTTTATTGCTATAAGTGGTAATGACCATCTCAGCCTTCCGTTGAGTCTTAATGTTTTTTTTTTTTTTTTTGCTGATCAAAGGTCTTGCCTGCATATTGGTGGCTACTGATTGATTAGGGCGGTGGTCACTGGAGGTTAAGGTAGCTGTGGCAATTGCTTAAGATAAGAGACCTGTGCAGGTTGCCTCTTCGATGGACTCTTCCTTCGGCAAAAGGTTTCTCTTGAGCACGTGATACTATTTGATCAGCCACAGGACAACTCCTTTCGACATTGGAGTCAGTCCTTTCCAAGGCTGCGGCCGCTTTACTCACTAAGTTGCTGGAATGTTCTAAATCCTTGGTAGCCATTTCAGCAATACTCACAGCATCTTCACCAGGAGTAAATTCCATCTCAAGAAACCACTTTCTTTGGTCACCCATAAGAAGCAACTCCTCCTCTGTTCAAGTTCCATCATGAGATTGGATCGAGTTTAGTCGCATCTTCGAGCTCCACTTCGAGCTCTCTTGTTATTTCCACCTTTGTGGTCATTCCCTCTGCTGAAGCCTGAAGTCCCCAAAGTCATCCACGAGGGTTGGAATCCACTGATTGCAAGCTCCTGTTCACCTGGCTATTTTGACCTCCTCTCATGAATCACAGGGGTTCTTAATGGCATCTAGAATGCCGAATCCTTTCCAGAGGGTTTTCAGTCGACGTTGCCCAAATCTATCAGAGGATTCGCTATCTATGGCAGCTGTAGCCTTACAAATTATACTTATTAAATAATAAGACTTGAAAGTCAGAGTTACAACTTGATCCATGGGTTGCAGAATGGAGCATGAAAGTAACATTCATCTGTGTGTATATCTCCATTAGAGCTCTTGGGTGACCAGGTACCTTGTCAACAAGCTGTAATAAATTTCATATATATATATATATATATATATATATATTTTTTTTTTTTAGACAGAGTCTTGCTCTGTCACCTGGGCTAGAGTGCCGTGGCATCAGCCTAGCTCACAGCAACCTCAAATTCCTGGGCTCAAGCGATCCTCCTACCTCAGCCTCCCGAGTAGCTGGGACTACAGGCATGCGCCACCATGCCCGGCTCATTTTTTCTATATATTTTTAGTTGGCCAATGAATTTCTTTCTATTTTTAGTAGAGAAAGGGTCTTGCTCTTTCTCAGGCTGGTTTCGAACTCCTGACCTCAAGTGATCCTCCTGCCTTAGCTTCCCGAGTAGCTGGGACTATGGGCATGTGCCATCATGCCTGGCTAATTTTTTTTCTATATATTTTTAGTTGGCCAATTAATTTCTTTCTATTTTTAGTAGAGACGGGGATCTCGCTCTTGCTCAGGCTGGTTTCGAACTCCTGACCTTGAGCGATCCTCCCGCCTCGGCCTCCCTGAGTGCTAGGATTAACAAGCTGTTCATATTTGAAAGAAATCTTTCTTCTGAGCAGCAGGTCTCAGCAGTGGCTGAAGATATTTGGTAAACCATTCTGGAAACACACACGCTGTCATCCAGGCTTTGTTTAGCCGTTTATAGAGCACAGGCAGAATAGAGATTTAGCAAGATTCTTTGAAGGGCCCCAGGTTTTCCAGAATGGTCAGTGAGCATTGGCTGAGAGTTATCGGCTGCATCGGCCCCTAACGAGAGTCAGCCTGTCCTTTGAACCTTCAGATTCAGGCATTGACTTTTCTTCTCTCTTACGTCTCTTTGCAACTAGCAAGAGCAGATTCTAATAAAGAGCTTTGGAATCGGGGCAGCTGTAGCTTCTGTAAAAGGGGAAAACCAGGAAATATTTTTTTAAAAAAAGAACTTATCCACTGTCATGGCATGAAATATATTTTTTTAATGGTGGTACAATATTTATACCATAAACTTTGGCCCCTTGCCCATTTATAAGTGTGTCGGTTAGTGGCACTGAGCACATGCACAGTGTGGTGCAGCCATGATGGCTGAGTTCTCAGGAATCACCCGTCTGGCGTCTTCAAGGCCACCTAGAGAAGCCTGTGCTGCATGGAAGTGAGGGCGAGCTTTGGAATCAGCTCTGGGTCAGACGTCTCCTCTCTCCTCGAAGCCACTAGCTGTGTGGCTTTCGGCCAGTCAGCAACCTCTCTGAGCTGCAGTGTTACTTCCCTGTAAAATGGTGAGAAGCCTGCTCCTTCAACAGACTGTTCTCCAAGACCGAACTGAACCGAGAGCCTTCTCTAAATGCCTTGCGCAGTGCTGGTGAGTAGCCCATAAAATGTTGGGTCCCTCTCTTCTTTCTTCTCCTCTTTCAGTGTGATTTTTTTTCTTGGTGCAAATGCTAGAGCAATTCAACTCTCCCCATCCCCATCTTCACAGCCTAGAAATTTGTCCGGGAGTCCCAGGAATAAATCTGGGAGTCAGGAAAAAGAAGAAAGCAAGCCCATGACCATGCATTTTGCCAGTTGGCCTGCCTCTGCCTTTTCCAGTTGGAGTCTTAAGTAGCGAAGTGGTTATTTCTTTTTCTTACCCGTGCGTGTGCATGCGCGTGTGTGTGTGTGTAGGATAGTGTTTGGCACACACTGTTGTGTGCATGTGTGTGGGTGTGCCAAAATATAGAGAAAAATGACAGAAAGAGGCCCACTTGAGACGTCACTTCTCTGCGCTGCAAGCCATAGCTGACGAGGAAACCCCCTCTGAAGACCCCAGTGGATTTGGGGAGCATCTTGGATCGGAGAGAGGCACCAACGGTCCAGGACGCCATTCTTGTCCCACGAGAAAAGTATTTGAGGCTCAGCAAAAACACAGGAGGCTACGCTGTCAAACCGGAGCGGTTGGTTATTTTCAGCTCCGTAGAAAATCATATTGTGACAATATTGTGACAATGTGACGTTGTGAAAATCATATAGTGACAATATTATGAGATATTGTGACATGTTGTGAAAATCATATTGTGACAATATTGTGACATTATGACATGTTGTGAAAATCATATTGTGACAATATTGTGATATGTTGTGAAAACCATATTGTGACAAAATTGTGACATGTTGTGAAAAACATGTGACAATATTGTGACACTGTGAAAATCATATTGTGACAATATTGTGATAATATTGTGACACGTGAAAATCATATTGTGACAATATTGTGACATGTTGTGAAAATCATGTGACAATATTGTGACAAACAAGTGACAATATTGTGATAATATTGTGATAAACGTGACAATATTGTGACAAACATGTGACAATATTGTGACAAATATGTGACAATTTGGTGACAATATTGTGACAAAATTATGACAATATTGTGAAAACCATGTGACAATATTGTGACATGTGACAATTTGGTGAGAATATTTTGACAACATGTGACAATTTGGTGACAATAATGTGACAACATGTGACAATACGGTGACAAAATTCTGACAAACATGTGACAATATAGTGACAACATGAGACAATATGGTGACAAACGTGATAATATTGTGACAACAGGTGACAACATGTGACAATTTGGTGACAACAGGTGACGATATGGTGACATGTGACAATTTGGTGACAACAGGAGACAAATTGGTGACAATATGGTGACAACATGTGACGATTTGGTGACAATATGGTGACAACTTCGTGACAATTTGGTGACAATTTGGTGACAACATGCGACAATTTGGTGACAATATGGTGACAATTTGGTGACATGGTGACAACGTGACAATTTGGTGACAATTTGGTGACAATATGGTGAAAACAGGTGACAACATAGTGACAAAATGTGGCAACTTGGTGATAATATGGTGACAACATGCGACAATTTGGTGACAATTTGGTGACAATTTGGTGACAACAGGTGACAATATGGTGACAACAGGTGACAACATGGTGACATTATGGTGACAAGATGTGACAATATGGTGACAATTTGGTGACAACATGTGACAATTTGGTGACAATTTGGTGACAACAGGTGACAACATGTGACAATTTGGTGACAATATGGTGACATGGTGACAATAGGTGACAATTTGGTGACAATATGGAGACAACATGTGACATTTTATTGACAACATGGTGACAACAGGTGACAACAGGTGACAATTTGGTGACAACAGGTGACAATTTGGTGACAACAGGTGACAACAGTTGACAGTATGGTGACAGGTGACAATATGGTGACAACAGGTGACAATTTGGTGACAACAGGTGACAACAGGTGACAATTTGGTGACAAGTAAAAACAGGTGACAACAGGTGACAATATGGTGACAACAGGTGACAATTTGGTGACAACATGTGACAATTTGGTGACAATTTGGTGACAATTTGGTGACAACATGTGACAACATGGTGACAATTTGGTGACAATATGGTGACAATATGGTGACAACAGGTGACAACATGGTGACAAGATGCGGCAATTTGGTGACAATACAGTGACAACATGTGACAATTTGGTGACAATATGGTGACAACATGCGACAATTTGGTGACAATTTGGTGACATGTGACAATTTGGTGACAATATTGTGACAAAATTATGACAATATTGTGACAAACGTGACAATATTGTGACATGTGACAATTTGGTGAGAATATTTTGACAGCATGTGACAATTTGGTAACAATAATGTGACAACATGTGACAATATGGTGACAAAATTCTGACAAACATGTGACAATATAGTGACAACATGAGACAATATGGTGACAAACATGTGATAATATTGTGACAACAGGTGACAACATGTGACAATTTGGTGACAACAGGTGACGATATGGTGACATGTGACAATTTGGTGACAACAGGTGACAATATGGTGACAACAGGTGACAACATGTGACAATATGGTGACAATATAGTGACAACATGCAACAATTTGGTGACAATACGGTGACAACATGTGACAATTTGGTGACAACAGGTGATAATTTGGTGACAACAGGTGACAACATGTGACAATTTGGTGACAATATGGTGACAATTTGGTGACAATACGGTGACAACATGTGACAATTTGGTGACAACAGGTGACAATTTGGTGAAAACAGGTGACAACATGTGACAATATGGTGACAATTTGGTGACAACATGTGACAATTTGGTGACAACAGGTGACAACATGTGACAATTTGGTGACAATATGGAGACAACATGTGACATTTTATTGACAACATGGTGACAACAGGTGACAATTTGGTGACAACATGGTGACAACATGCGACAATTTGGTGACAACAGGTGACAAGAGGTGACAATTTGGTGACAACAGGTGACAATTTGGTGACATCATGGTGACAACATGCGACAATTTGGTGACAACATGTGACAATTTGGTGACAACAGTTGACAATATGGTGACAACTGTGGTCATTGTCACTGCCGATGTCATTGTCACTGCCGATGTCATCACTTTTCATTGTCACTGTCGATATTGTCACTGTGATTGTCATTGTCACTGTCGATGTCATTCTCATTGTCACTGTCGATGTCATTGTCACTGCCAATGTCATTGTCACTGTTGTCATTGTCACTGCCGATGTCATTATCACTGTTGTCATTGTCATGGTCACTGTCGATGTCATTGTCACTGTCATTGTCACTGTCCATGTCATTGTCACTGTTGATGTCATTGTCACTGTCATTGTGATTGTCACTGTCGATGTCATTGTCACTGTCACTGTCATTGTCACTGTTGATGACATTGTCATTTTCACTGTTGATGTCATTGTCATTTTCACTGTTGATGTCATTGTCACTGTCACTGTAGATGTCATTGTCACTGTTGATATCAATGTCACTGTCCATGTCATTGTCATTGTCACTGTTGATATCATTTACTGTCGATGTCATTGTAACTGTCGATGTCATTGTCATTGTCACTGTTGTCATTGTCACTGTCAATGTCATTGTCACTGTCGAAGTCATTGTCACTGTCGATGTCATTGTCACTGTCGATGTCATTGTAATTGTCACTGCCAATGTCATTGTCACTGTTGTCATTGTCACTGTCGATGTCATTGTCACTGTCATTGTCACTGTTGTCATTGTCACTGTTGATGTCACTGTCACTGACATTGTGATTGTCACTGTCGATGTCATTGTCACTGTCACTGTCATTGTCACTGTTGATGACATTGTCATTTTCACTGTTGATGTCATTGTCACTGTCACTGTAGATGTCATTGTCACTGTTGATATCAATTTCACTTTCCATGTCATTGTCATTGTCACTGTTGATATCATTGTCACTGTTGATGTCATTGTAACTGTCGATGTCATTGTCATTGTCACTTGTCATTGTCACTGTCGATGTCATTGTCACTGCCACTGTCATTGTCACTGTTGTCATTGTCACTGCCGATGTCATTGTCACTGTTGTCATTGTCACTGCCAATGTCATTGTCACTGTCATTGTCACTGTTGTCATTGTCACTGTCCATGTCATTGTCACTGTTGTCATTGTCACTGTCATTGTGATTGTCACTGTCGATGTTATTGTCACTGTCACTGTCATTGTCACTGTCCATGTCATTGTCACTGTTGATGTCATTGTCATTTTCGCTGTTGATGTCATTGTCACTGTCACTGTAGATGTCATTGTCACTGTTGATATCAATGTCACTGTCCATGTCATTGTCACTGTTGATATCATTGTCACTGTCGATGTCATTGTCATTGTCACTGTTGATGTCATTGTCACTGTCGAAGTCATTGTCACTGTCATTGTCACTGTCGAAGTCATTGTCACTGTCATTGTCACTGTCGATGTCATTGTCACTGTCATTGTCACTGTTGATGTCATTGTTACTGTCGATGTCATTGTCACTGTTGTCATTGTCACTGTCGATGTCACTGCTGATGTCAGTGTCACTGTTGTCATTGTGACTGTCGATATCATTGTCACCGTCAATGCCATTTTCGATGTCATTGTCACTGTCATTGTCATTGTCAATGTCATTGTCACTGTTGATGTCACTGTCCATGTCATTGTCACTGTCGATGTCATTGTCATTGTCAATGTCACTGTCACTGTCATTGTCACTGTTGATATTATTGTCACTGTCGATGTCATTGTCACTGCCGATGTCATTGTAACTGTTGTCATTGTCACTGCCGATGTCATTGTCACTGTTGTCATTGTCACTGTTGATGTCACTGCCGATGTCATTGTCACTGTGGATGTCATTGTCACTGTCATTGTCACTGTCGATGTCATTGTCATTGTCAATGTCGATGTCATTGTCATTGTCACTGTCGATGTCATTGTAACTGTCGATGTCATTGTCATTGTCACTGTTGATGTCATTGTCACTGTTGATGTCATTGTCACTGTTGTCATTGTCATTGTCATTGTGATTGTCACTGACGATGTCATGGTCACTGTCCATGTCATTGTCGATGTCATTGTCACCGTGCATGTCATTGCCACTGTTATTGTCACTGTCGATGTCATTGTCACTGTCATTGTCACTGTTGATGTCATTGTCACTGTCATTGTGATTATCACTGTCGATGTTATTGTCACTGCTGATGTCACTGTCACTGTCATTGTCATTGTCAATGTCGATGTCATTGTCACTGTTGATGTAATTGTCACTGTCGATGGCATTTGTTCTGTCACCATTTGGAGAGCACGGCGGGGGTCCAGGGGGGTGACCCCAACCCTCAGCACCCACCACCGTGCCTGGCACCCCAGCCCACTCCGTGGGGCCTCCTCTTGCCCAAAGCTGCAGCACTGCAGCCAAGCGACAACAGGCATGGCATCGGGACTGTCGGGACTCAGACCAAGGGTCTGGTCTGTGGGAACCAACAGGCTGGAGAAAACCTTGAGAGTCTGAGAGGGGAGGGAGTTGTAGAAGGCCAGGATGTCATTTTGAGGGAGTATGTGACCAGAACTCTTTCCATTGATTTTGGCGTTCTATGGACTACACATAGGAATCTTTGGTGGTGGCACCGGATGTTGGGGGATGCACAGTCACACACAGACGTGCTCGACAGGCCTACTTTTACTTTTCATTTCGGAGTCATTTTTTAAAAAAAAAATGCCTCTTGGCCGGGCGTGGTGGCTAACGCCTGTAATACTAGCACACTGGGAGGCCAAGGTGGGTGGATTGTTCGAGGTCAGGAGTTCGAAACCAGCCTGAGCAAGAGCGAGACCCCATCTCTACTATAAATAGAAAGAAATTAATTGGCCAACTAATATATATATATATATATATATATATATATATATATATATATATATGCAAAAAAAATGTTAGCCGGGCATGGTGGCGCATTCCTGTAGTCCCAGCTACTTGGGAGGCTGAGGCAGCAGGATTGCTTCAGTCCAGGAGATTGAGGTTGCTGTGAGCTAGGCTGACACCATGGCACTCAATCTAGCCGGAGCAACAAAGCTAGACTCAGTCTCTAAAAAAAAAAATGCATCTAACCTCCATTATTGCATTTTCTTTTCTCTCTATTTTCAAGCAGATTATGGGAGTACAAGTATTCAGGTTCCAGGTATTGCCCGTGCCCCCCTACCCCTGTTGCCTTGTTCATTTATCTCTCATGTTTTAGCAGCGAATTGTGGGGGTACCAATGTTAAGGTCGGGTACATTGCCCTCTCCTCGCCTCCCCCATCTGGTGAGAGCTTCAAGTGCGCCCATCCCCCAGTTGGTGCGCACCCACCCCATTCCTAATGGATTTGGATGCCCATCCCTTCCCCCCACACGACCGACCTCCACCCTATCACGGTGATTCCTCTACGTCCCATTAGGTGTCCATGGGTTACTCCCAATTTGACAGTGAGCACGCAGGTGGTGTTCCTGTGTCCATTCTTGGGATACTTGACTTACTGGAACGGGTTCCAGCACCGGCCAGGAGAACACGAGAGGCGCCCTCTCACCGCTGTTCCTCATAGCCAAATAGCATTCCGTGGTGTCCACGCGCCACATGTTATTAATGCACTCCTGCATGGATGGGCACTCCAGTCGCTTCCACATCTTTGCGATTGTGAATTGTGCCCTAACTGTCACCCTACCCCTTACCCAGCCCGTCTCCTCTGCCCCTGCGTGACGCGCTCCTCCCCCGCCAGGCCCGTCACTGTCCTCAGGACCTGCACATGCCTGACCAGCTCCTTCCTGCCCCGGCCAGTCACCGTCACCGTCGCCGTCCTCTGCCCCTGCCTGACAGGCTCCTCCCCGCCCGGCCCACCACCAGGGCCACTGTCTGACTCGCTCCTCCCCGGCCAGGCCCGTCGCTGTCCTGGGCCCCTGCCTGACCACCTCCTTCCCGCCCGGCCTGTCACCGTCCTCCGCCCCTGCCTGACCGGCTCCTCCATCGCCTGGGCCTTCCAGGGGCTTGGTGTGGACGCTGATTACAGGAAGACCTCCAGAAACCCGGCAGCAGGGCGGCCACAGCAGTCTGGCGCAGGCATCGCTAAGTCGCCTCCAGGGGACGTGCCCCGCTGTGCCACGGGGGCCCAGCCTGGTGTCTTCCCTGAGGCCCTGGGGCTGCTGCTCCCCACAAGGGGAGAGCCACGGAGGTGGGGACCGCCTCCTGATGGGGACGTCCACGCAGCTCTCCACGTCGGATTCCGGGGCTCTCTGTCCTGCCTGAAGGCCCAGCTGGCCTGCGGGTCCTTAGTGACAGAAACATCCTCAAACTGAGATTGCGAGTCCGGTGGTTGTCTGCACTTTTGTGCTGGGCACCCCAGGGAGGCCCAGGGGCTGGCTGGACAACGCGGTCTGCTCGCTCGGGGGCTTTGGAGGAGCAACCGATGCCCTTTGGACTTTGGTAGCAGCCTCCGAGGTGTCTCTGAGACCTGCGCCATGTCGGGGAGGAGGTGGGAGGGGCCGCGACCTGCAGTCCTGTTCCCGGGGTGGCGCGGCAAGTGGCTTCTTCCACAGGCTGCTTGGCCTGGGCTCCCCGCACCTGGGCCTTTGGAGGACTGGCCCTGTTCTTGCCAAGGCTTCCTGCAGGGACCTGGAGCTTGAAGGTTGCATCTCCCAGCCCTGGGTCGGGCAGAGCCCCAGCGGGCCATGCCCACAAGCTCTCTCAGCACGGGTCCCCCAGAAGACTCCTTTGAGACCAGGATTCTCCTGCGGGTGACTTCTTAAAGTCTGGCCCCTGGATGGAGGGGCACCAGGAGTAGAGGAGCCGGAAGCGGAAGGGGGTGCCCATGCAAGGGGACATTTTCAGGCCAAGTCCCAGCTTCAGCCTGATCCTCCTGGGAACCCCGGGGTGTACGTCACACCTGGTTGTCCCGCTCTGAGACAAGGAGCCGGGCTTCGCATTCCCACAGCAGCCAGTCGTGGGCTGAGGACACCTGGGGGTTGGGAACTCCCTGGCTTCTCCTTGGCTTAACATCTGGAGCTGCTTGTGAATTGTGCCGCCACACACCCCCGAGTGCAGGTGTCTTCCGCACAGACTGCGGGCCTCGCTCTTCTGAATGCCGCTGGCTCGCCACCCACCCACGGGTGAACCACCTGGTCAGGGTGCTTTCTCTCAGGGGCAGACTCTTTTCCGGGCGGGCTACCGGTGTCTCTGTTTGCTCGTTTCGTTCTTCCATTTTGGGAAAGTCTTCCTTGCTGGGTGTGGAAATCTCCTATGCCTTCCCTCGCCTATTCTGTCAGCTTTAAAATTCTCTTTCAGTTGCCACCCTCACAGATGAATTAGGAAACTCTTTCCGGTGCACTCATTAGTGAAATGACCTCAAGGAAGCTGGAATCCAATATCTAATGGCCGATTTTTAGCGAGTCCACACGCCAGGGTGGTCGGGATCCAATGAAGCCCCGGCCAGGCCCAGGCCCCTTGGACTGGGCCACAGGAGGACACAGAGGAGGGTCCCGGCCCCCACGAAGCGGTGCCGGCAGTTCTCCATGGGCTTGGGCGTTTTCCAGAGGTAGGAGATGGAGGGGACTGATTTCTTCAGCGCCCCCCAAACCACGCCACCCCACCCCACCCATGGGACACATCCCCAGAGAGAGACGCATCATACACTGGCTCCCCTCCCCGTTGCGCTGTGCCCCAGCCCTGGCCCGGGGGGAATAGGCGGCAGCCCACCCACAGGGCGAGGGGGGGCACAGCTGAAAGGGGTTGTGGGGGAGGGCGGCCCCTGGCAGGGGTCAAAGGGCGAGGGCCCCGCGCGTGCCCGTGCGCAGTCAGCGGTGGCGACGCGCCAGGGGTGGGCAGCGGGTACGTGAAGGAGGCCAGGCGAGGAGACGAGGGGGGCTGGGAGGGCTCCACCTTGGCGAGTCCAGCCGTGGAGGCGCATCTTGTGTGAGTGTGCGTGAGTGTGAGTGTGTGTGTGTGTATAGAGAGACAGCCCCCCACCCCGCCCCGCCCCGCCCCGCCCATCACCCCCGTCCCTGGGAGCCAGCGGGACCCGGCCGGCGAACTCAACAGGCCCGGCCCGGCGCGGGGCCTGGGGCGGGAGGCGGCGGCGGGGAAGCCCAGAGAGGCTCGGCTTCTCGAGCGGGGCAGGGGCGCCCTCCGCCGCCGTCTAGGGCCACACCACCCTGAACGCCCCCGATCTCGTCTGGTCTCGGAAGCTAAGCAGGGTCGGGCCTGGTTAGTACTTGGATGGGAGACCGCCTGGGAATACCGGGTGCCACAGGCTGCTGCTTTTTTTTTTTTTTTTTTCTTGCCTCTTGTTCTGTCCTCTTTCTGGGAGCGAGGCGGCGGCCCGGGGTGGGGGTCACCCCCACCCTCAGCGCCCGCGCGGTGCCTGGCGCCCCAGCCCGCACCGTGGGGCCTCCTCTTGTCCCAAGCCGCGACACCGCCGCCACGCGGCAGCATGCGTGGCATCTGGACTGTCAGGTCTCAGACCAAAGGTCTGCTCTGTGGGAACCGACACGCTGGAGGAAACCTTGAGAGTCTGAGAGGGGAGGGAGTTCCAGAAGAAGGCCAGGATGTCATTTTGAGGGAGTATGTGACCAGAACTCGTCCCGTTGCTTTTGGGGTTCTATGGGCTACACGCAGGAATCTTTGGTGGTGGCACCTGATGTTGGGGGATCCGGAGTCACACCCAGACCTGCTCCACAGGCCTCCTTTTACTTTTCTCTTCGGATTCATTATTTTTAAAAAGTGTCTCTTACCTCTAGGATTGCATTTTCTTTTCTCTCTCTTTTCAAGCAGATGATGGGAGTACAAGTATTCAGGTGACATGTGTTGCCCGTGCCGCCCTCCCCCCTGTGTTCTTTTTTTTTTTTTTTTTGAGACAGAGTCTCGTTTTGCTGCCCAGGCTAGAGTGAGTGCCATGGCGTCAGCCTAGCTCACAGCAACCTCAATCTCCGGGCTCAAGCAATCCTGCTGCCTCAGCCTCCCGAGTAGTTGGGACTACAGGCATGCACCACCACGCCCGGCTGTGTTTTTCTCTATATATTAGTTGGCCAATTAATTTCTTTCTATTTTTAGTAGAGACGGGGTCTCGCTCTTGCTCAGGCTGGTTTCGAACTCCTGACCTGGAGCAATCCGCCCGCCTCGGCCTCCCAGAGAGCTAGGATTACAGGCGTGAGCCACCGCGCCCGGCCCCCCCTGTGTTCTTATTCATATACCTCTCATGTTGTTCCAGCGTATTGTGGGGGTACCAATGTTAAGGTCGGGTGCCTTGCCCTCTCCAAGCCTCCCCCCTCGGGTCAGAGCTTCAAGTGCGCCCATCCCCCAGTCGGTGCGCACCCACCCCATGCCTAATGGATGTGTATGCCCCTCCCCTCCCCCCACCCGCCCGCCCGACACCCACCCGATGAAGGTGATTCCTCTCTGTCCACTTAGGCGTCCATCCGTTCGTACCAATTTGCTGGTGAGCGCGCTCACGTGGTGCTCGTGTGTCCATTCTTGGGATACTTGGCTTCCTGGAACGGGTTCCAGCTCTGGCCAGGAGAACACGAGAGGCGCCCTCTCACCGCTGCTCCTCACAGCCGAATGGCACTCCGTGGTGTCCACGCGCCACATTTTATTGATGCACTCCTGGATGGATGGGCACTCGGGTCGCTTCCACGTCTTTGGGATTGTGAATTGTGCCCTAACTGTAACCCTAACCCTTACCCAGCCCGTCTCCTCTGCCCCTGCCTGACGCACTCCTCCCCGGCCAGGCCCGTCACTGTCCTGGGCCCCCGCCTGACCGGCTCCTCCCCGCCCGGCCGGTCACCGTCCTCTGCCCCTGCCTGACACGCTCCTTCCCGCCCGGCCTCTCACCGTCCTCGGCCCCTGCCTGACCGGCTCCTCCGTCGCCTGGGCCTTCCAAGGGCTTGGTGTGGATGCTGCTTCCAGGAAGCCCTCCAGAAACCCAGCAGCAGGGTGGCCGCAGCAGTCTCCAGCAGCCGTCCCTAAGTCGCGTGAGTGCGGGGGACGTGCCCCCGCTGTGCCGCGGGGGCCCAGCCTGGTGTCTTCCCTGAGGCCCTGCGGCTGCCGGCTGGGCTGCCGCTCCCCGCAAGGGGAGAGCCGCGGAGGTGGGGACCGCCTCCTGATGGGGACGTACACGCAGCTCTCCACGTCGGATTCCGGGGCTCTCTGTCCTGCCCGAAGGCCCAGCTGGCCTGCGGGTCCTTAGAGTGGCAAAAACCTCCGAAAACTGAGACTGAGGGTCCGGTGGGTGTCTGCACTTTTGTGCTGGGCACCCCAGGGAGGCCCGGGGGCTGGCTGGACAACGCGGTCTGCTGGGCGGGGGGTTTGGAGGAGCAACTGATGCCCTTTGCACTTTGGGTAGCAAGAGTCTGAGGTGTCTCTGAGCCCTGTGCCATGTCGGGGGGGGGGTGCGGGGCGGAGGAGGAGGAGGAGGAGGTGGGAAGGGCCGGGGCCTGCAGTCCTGTTCCCGGGGTGGCACGGCAAGTGGCTTCTTCCACAGGCTGCTTGGCCTGGGCTCCCTGCACCTGGGCCTTTGGAGGACCGGCCCTGTGCTTGCCAACACTTCCTGCAGGGACCCAGAGCTGGGAGGTGGCATCTCTCAGCCCTGGGTCGGGCAGAGCCCCAGCGGGCCATGCCCACAACCTCTCTCAGCACCGGTCCCCCAGAAGGCTCCTTTGGGACCAGGATTCTCTTGCGGTGACTCTTTAAGGTCTGGCCCCTGGATGGAGGGGCACCAGGAGTAGAGGAGCAGGAAGGGGAAGGGGGTGGCCATGCGAGGGGACACTTTGAGGCCAAGTCCCAGCTTCAGCCTGATCCTCCTGGGAACCCCGCTCTGAGACAAGGAGCCGGGCTTCGCATTCCCACAGCAGCCAGTCGTGGGCTGAGGACACCTGGGGTGTTGGGAACTCCCTGGCTTCTCCTTGGTTTAACATCTAGAGCTGCTTGCGAATCGCGCCGCCACACACACCCGAGCGCAGGTGTCTTCCGCACAGACTGCGGGCCTCGCTCTTCTGAATGCCGCTAGCTCGCCACCCACCCACGGGTGAACCTGGTCAGGGTGCTTTCTCTCAGGGGCAGACTCTTTTCCGGGCGGGCTACCGGTGTCTCTGTTTGCTCGTTTCTTTCTTCCATTTCGGGAAAGTCTTCCTTGCTGGGTGTGGAAATCTCCTATGCCTTCCCTCGCCTATTCTGTCAGCTTTAAAATTCTCTTTCAGTTGCCACCCTCACAGATGGATTAGGAAACTCTTTCCGGTGCACTCATTAGTGAAATGACCTCCAGGAAGCTGGAATCCAATATCTAATGGCCGATTTTTAGCGAGTCCACACGCCAGGGTGGTCGGGGTCCAATGCAGCCCCGGCCAGGCCCAGGCCCCTTGGACTGGGCCACAGGAGGACACGGAGGAGGGTCCCGGCCCCCACGAAGCGGTGCCGGCAGTTCTCCACGGGCTTGGGCGTTTTCCAGAGGTAGGAGATGGAGGGGACTGATTTCTTCAGCGCCCCCCAAACCACGCCACCCCACCCCACCCATGGGACACATCCCCAGAGAGAGACGCCCCATACACTGGCTGTGCCCCAGCCCTGGCCCGGGGGAATAGGCGGCAGCCCACCCACAGGGCGAGGGGGGGGGCGCAGCTGAAAGGGTTTGTGGGGGAGGGCGGCCCCTGGCTGGGGTCAAAGGGCGAGCGTCCCGCGCGTGCGCAGTCAGCGGCAGCGACGCGCTGGGGGTGGGCAGCGGGTAGGTGAAGGAGGCCGGGCGAGGAGACGAGGGGGGCTGGGAGGGCTCCACCTTGGCGAGTCCAGCCGTGGAGGCGCATCTTGTGTGAGTGTGAGTGAGTGTGAGTGTGTGTGTGTGTGTATAGAGAGACAGCCCCCCACCCCGCCCCGCCCCGCCCCGCCCCGCCCATCACCCCCGTCCCTGGGAGCCAGCGGGACCCGGCCGGCGAACTCAACCGGCCCGGCCCGGCCCGGCGCGGGGCCTGGGGCGGGAGGCGGCGGCGGGGAAGCCCAGAGAGGCTCGGCTTCTCGAGCGGGGCAGGGGCGCCCTCCGCCGCCGTCTAGGGCCACACCACCCTGAACGCCCCCGATCTCGTCTGGTCTCGGAAGCTAAGCAGGGTCGGGCCTGGTTAGTACTTGGATGGGAGACCGCCTGGGAATACCGGGTGCCACAGGCTGCTGCTTTTTTTTTTTTTTTTCTTGCCTCTTGTTCTGTCCCCTTTCTGGGGACAGCGAGGCGGCGGCCCGGGGTGGGGGTCACCCCCACCCTCAGCGCCCGCGCGGTGCCTGGCGCCCCAGCCCGCACCGTGGGGCCTCCTCTTGTCCCAAGCCGCGACACCGCCGCCACGCGGCAGCATGCGTGGCATCTGGACTGTCAGGTCTCAGACCAAAGGTCTGCTCTGTGGGAACCGACACGCTGGAGGAAACCTTGAGAGTCTGAGAGGGGAGGGAGTTCCAGAAGAAGGCCAGGATGTCATTTTGAGGGAGTATGTGACCAGAACTCGTCCCGTTGCTTTTGGGGTTCTATGGGCTACACGCAGGAATCTTTGGTGGTGGCACCTGATGTTGGGGGATCCGGAGTCACACCCAGACCTGCTCCACAGGCCTCCTTTTACTTTTCTCTTCGGATTCATTATTTTTAAAAAGTGTCTCTTACCTCTAGGATTGCATTTTCTTTTCTCTCTCTTTTCAAGCAGATGATGGGAGTACAAGTATTCAGGTGACATGTGTTGCCCGTGCCGCCCTCCCCCCTGTGTTCTTTTTTTTTTTTTTTTTTGAGACAGAGTCTCGTTTTGCTGCCCAGGCTAGAGTGAGTGCCATGGCGTCAGCCTAGCTCACAGCAACCTCAATCTCCGGGCTCAAGCAATCCTGCTGCCTCAGCCTCCCGAGTAGTTGGGACTACAGGCATGCACCACCACGCCCGGCTGTGTTTTTCTCTATATATTAGTTGGCCAATTAATTTCTTTCTATTTTTAGTAGAGACGGGGTCTCGCTCTTGCTCAGGCTGGTTTCGAACTCCTGACCTGGAGCAATCCGCCCGCCTCGGCCTCCCAGAGAGCTAGGATTACAGGCGTGAGCCACCGCGCCCGGCCCCCCCTGTGTTCTTATTCATATACCTCTCATGTTGTTCCAGCGTATTGTGGGGGTACCAATGTTAAGGTCGGGTGCCTTGCCCTCTCCAAGCCTCCCCCCTCGGGTCAGAGCTTCAAGTGCGCCCATCCCCCAGTCGGTGCGCACCCACCCCATGCCTAATGGATGTGTATGCCCCTCCCCTCCCCCCACCCGCCCGCCCGACACCCACCCGATGAAGGTGATTCCTCTCTGTCCACTTAGGCGTCCATCCGTTCGTACCAATTTGCTGGTGAGCGCGCTCACGTGGTGCTCGTGTGTCCATTCTTGGGATACTTGGCTTCCTGGAACGGGTTCCAGCTCTGGCCAGGAGAACACGAGAGGCGCCCTCTCACCGCTGCTCCTCACAGCCGAATGGCACTCCGTGGTGTCCACGCGCCACATTTTATTGATGCACTCCTGGATGGATGGGCACTCGGGTCGCTTCCACGTCTTTGGGATTGTGAATTGTGCCCTAACTGTAACCCTAACCCTTACCCAGCCCGTCTCCTCTGCCCCTGCCTGACGCACTCCTCCCCGGCCAGGCCCGTCACTGTCCTGGGCCCCCGCCTGACCGGCTCCTCCCCGCCCGGCCGGTCACCGTCCTCTGCCCCTGCCTGACACGCTCCTTCCCGCCCGGCCTCTCACCGTCCTCGGCCCCTGCCTGACCGGCTCCTCCGTCGCCTGGGCCTTCCAAGGGCTTGGTGTGGATGCTGCTTCCAGGAAGCCCTCCAGAAACCCGGCAGCAGGGTGGCCGCAGCAGTCTCCAGCAGCCGTCCCTAAGTCGCGTGAGTGCGGGGGACGTGCCCCCGCTGTGCCGCGGGGGCCCAGCCTGGTGTCTTCCCTGAGGCCCTGCGGCTGCCGGCTGGGCTGCCGCTCCCCGCAAGGGGAGAGCCGCGGAGGTGGGGACCGCCTCCTGATGGGGACGTACACGCAGCTCTCCACGTCGGATTCCGGGGCTCTCTGTCCTGCCCGAAGGCCCAGCTGGCCTGCGGGTCCTTAGAGTGGCAAAAACCTCCGAAAACTGAGACTGAGGGTCCGGTGGGTGTCTGCACTTTTGTGCTGGGCACCCCAGGGAGGCCCGGGGGCTGGCTGGACAACGCGGTCTGCTGGGCGGGGGGTTTGGAGGAGCAACTGATGCCCTTTGCACTTTGGGTAGCAAGAGTCTGAGGTGTCTCTGAGCCCTGTGCCATGTCGGGGGGGGGGGGGTGCGGGGCGGAGGAGGAGGAGGAGGAGGTGGGAAGGGCCGGGGCCTGCAGTCCTGTTCCCGGGGTGGCACGGCAAGTGGCTTCTTCCACAGGCTGCTTGGCCTGGGCTCCCGGCACCTGGGCCTTTGGAGGACCGGCCCTGTGCTTGCCAACACTTCCTGCAGGGACCCAGAGCTGGGAGGTGGCATCTCTCAGCCCTGGGTCGGGCAGAGCCCCAGCGGGCCATGCCCACAACCTCTCTCAGCACCGGTCCCCCAGAAGGCTCCTTTGGGACCAGGATTCTCTTGCGGTGACTCTTTAAGGTCTGGCCCCTGGATGGAGGGGCACCAGGAGTAGAGGAGCAGGAAGGGGAAGGGGGTGGCCATGCGAGGGGACACTTTGAGGCCAAGTCCCAGCTTCAGCCTGATCCTCCTGGGAACCCCGCTCTGAGACAAGGAGCCGGGCTTCGCATTCCCACAGCAGCCAGTCGTGGGCTGAGGACACCTGGGGCGTTGGGAACTCCCTGGCTTCTCCTTGGTTTAACATCTAGAGCTGCTTGCGAATCGCGCCGCCACACACACCCGAGCGCAGGTGTCTTCCGCACAGACTGCGGGCCTCGCTCTTCTGAATGCCGCTAGCTCGCCACCCACCCACGGGTGAACCTGGTCAGGGTGCTTTCTCTCAGGGGCAGACTCTTTTCCGGGCGGGCTACCGGTGTCTCTGTTTGCTCGTTTCTTTCTTCCATTTCGGGAAAGTCTTCCTTGCTGGGTGTGGAAATCTCCTATGCCTTTCCTCGCCTATTCTGTCAGCTTTAAAATTCTCTTTCGGTTGCCACCCTCACAGATGGATTAGGAAACTCTTTCCGGTGCACTCATTAGTGAAATGACCTCCAGGAAGCTGGAATCCAATATCTAATGGCCGATTTTTAGCGAGTCCACACGCCAGGGTGGTCGGGGTCCAATGCAGCCCCGGCCAGGCCCAGGCCCCTTGGACTGGGCCACAGGAGGACACGGAGGAGGGTCCCGGCGTCCACGAAGCGGTGCCGGCAGTTCTCCACGGGCTTGGGCGTTTTCCAGAGGTAGGAGATGGAGGGGACTGATTTCTTCAGCGCCCCCCAAACCACGCCACCCCACCCCACCCATGGGACACATCCCCAGAGAGAGACGCCCCATACACTGGCTGTGCCCCAGCCCTGGCCCGGGGGAATAGGCGGCAGCCCACCCACAGGGCGAGGGGGGGGGCGCAGCTGAAAGGGGTTGTGGGGGAGGGCGGCCCCTGGCTGGGGTCAAAGGGCGAGCGTCCCGCGCGTGCGCAGTCAGCGGCAGCGACGCGCTGGGGGTGGGCAGCGGGTAGGTGAAGGAGGCCGGGCGAGGAGACGAGGGGGGCTGGGAGGGCTCCACCTTGGCGAGTCCAGCCGTGGAGGCGCATCTTGTGTGAGTGTGAGTGAGTGTGAGTGTGTGTGTGTGTGTATAGAGAGACAGCCCCCCACCCCGCCCCGCCCCGCCCCGCCCCGCCCATCACCCCCGTCCCTGGGAGCCAGCGGGACCCGGCCGGCGAACTCAACCGGCCCGGCCCGGCCCGGCGCGGGGCCTGGGGCGGGAGGCGGCGGCGGGGAAGCCCAGAGAGGCTCGGCTTCTCGAGCGGGGCAGGGGCGCCCTCCGTCGCCGTCTAGGGCCACACCACCCTGAACGCCCCCGATCTCGTCTGGTCTCGGAAGCTAAGCAGGGTCGGGCCTGGTTAGTACTTGGATGGGAGACCGCCTGGGAATACCGGGTGCCACAGGCTGCTGCTTTTTTTTTTTTTTTTCTTGCCTCTTGTTCTGTCCCTTTTCTGGGGACAGCGAGGCGGCGGCCCGGGGTGGGGGTCACCCCCACCCTCAGCGCCCGCGCGGTGCCTGGCGCCCCAGCCCGCACCGTGGGGCCTCCTCTTGTCCCAAGCCGCGACACCGCCGCCACGCGGCAGCATGCGTGGCATCTGGACTGTCAGGTCTCAGACCAAAGGTCTGCTCTGTGGGAACCGACACGCTGGAGGAAACCTTGAGAGTCTGAGAGGGGAGGGAGTTCCAGAAGAAGGCCAGGATGTCATTTTGAGGGAGTATGTGACCAGAACTCGTCCCGTTGATTTTGGGGTTCTATGGGCTACACGCAGGAATCTTTGGTGGTGGCACCTGATGTTGGGGGATCCGGAGTCACACCCAGACCTGCTCCACAGGCCTCCTTTTACTTTTCTCTTCGGATTCATTATTTTTAAAAAGTGTCTCTTACCTCTAGGATTGCATTTTCTTTTCTCTCTCTTTTCAAGCAGATGATGGGAGTACAAGTATTCAGGTGACATGTGTTGCCCGTGCCGCCCTCCCCCCTGTGTTCTTTTTTTTTTTTTTTTTGAGACAGAGTCTCGTTTTGCTGCCCAGGCTAGAGTGAGTGCCATGGCGTCAGCCTAGCTCACAGCAACCTCAATCTCCGGGCTCAAGCAATCCTGCTGCCTCAGCCTCCCGAGTAGTTGGGACTACAGGCATGCACCACCACGCCCGGCTGTGTTTTTCTATATATATTAGTTGGCCAATTAATTTCTTTCTATTTTTAGTAGAGACGGGGTCTCGCTCTTGCTCAGGCTGGTTTCGAACTCCTGACCTGGAGCAATCCGCCCGCCTCGGCCTCCCAGAGAGCTAGGATTACAGGCGTGAGCCACCGTGCCCGGCCCCCCCTGTGTTCTTATTCATATACCTCTCATGTTGTTCCAGCGTATTGTGGGGGTACCAATGTTAAGGTCGGGTGCCTTGCCCTCTCCAAGCCTCCCCCCTCGGGTCAGAGCTTCAAGTGCGCCCATCCCCCAGTCGGTGCGCACCCACCCCATGCCTAATGGATGTGTATGCCCCTCCCCTCCCCCCACCCGCCCAACACCCACCCGATGAAGGTGATTCCTCTCTGTCCACTTAGGCGTCCATCCGTTCGTACCAATTTGCTGGTGAGCGCGCTCACGTGGTGCTCGTGTGTCCATTCTTGGGATACTTGGCTTCCTGGAACGGGTTCCAGCTCTGGCCAGGAGAACACGAGAGGCGCCCTCTCACCGCTGCTCCTCACAGCCGAATGGCACTCCGTGGTGTCCATGCGCCACATTTTATTGATGCACTCCTGGATGGATGGGCACTCGGGTCGCTTCCACGTCTTTGGGATTGTGAATTGTGCCCTAACTGTAACCCTAACCCTTACCCAGCCCGTCTCCTCTGCCCCTGCCTGACGCACTCCTCCCCGGCCAGGCCCGTCACTGTCCTGGGCCCCCGCCTGACCGGCTCCTCCCCGCCCGGCCGGTCACCGTCCTCTGCCCCTGCCTGACACGCTCCTTCCCGCCCGGCCTCTCACCGTCCTCGGCCCCTGCCTGACCGGCTCCTCCGTCGCCTGGGCCTTCCAAGGGCTTGGTGTGGATGCTGCTTCCAGGAAGCCCTCCAGAAACCCGGCAGCAGGGTGGCCGCAGCAGTCTCCAGCAGCCGTCCCTAAGTCGCGTGAGTGCGGGGGACGTGCCCCCGCTGTGCCGCGGGGGCCCAGCCTGGTGTCTTCCCTGAGGCCCTGCGGCTGCCGGCTGGGCTGCCGCTCCCCGCAAGGGGAGAGCCGCGGAGGTGGGGACCGCCTCCTGATGGGGACGTACACGCAGCTCTCCACGTCGGATTCCGGGGCTCTCTGTCCTGCCCGAAGGCCCAGCTGGCCTGCGGGTCCTTAGAGTGGCAAAAACCTCCGAAAACTGAGACTGAGGGTCCGGTGGGTGTCTGCACTTTTGTGCTGGGCACCCCAGGGAGGCCCGGGGGCTGGCTGGACAACGCGGTCTGCTGGGCGGGGGGTTTGGAGGAGCAACTGATGCCCTTTGCACTTTGGGTAGCAAGAGTCTGAGGTGTCTCTGAGCCCTGTGCCATGTCGGGGGGGGGGGGTGCGGGGCGGAGGAGGAGGAGGAGGAGGTGGGAAGGGCCGGGGCCTGCAGTCCTGTTCCCGGGGTGGCACGGCAAGTGGCTTCTTCCACAGGCTGCTTGGCCTGGGCTCCCTGCACCTGGGCCTTTGGAGGACCGGCCCTGTGCTTGCCAACACTTCCTGCAGGGACCCAGAGCTGGGAGGTGGCATCTCTCAGCCCTGGGTCGGGCAGAGCCCCAGCGGGCCATGCCCACAACCTCTCTCAGCACCGGTCCCCCAGAAGGCTCCTTTGGGACCAGGATTCTCTTGCGGTGACTCTTTAAGGTCTGGCCCCTGGATGGAGGGGCACCAGGAGTAGAGGAGCAGGAAGGGGAAGGGGGTGGCCATGCGAGGGGACACTTTGAGGCCAAGTCCCAGCTTCAGCCTGATCCTCCTGGGAACCCCGCTCTGAGACAAGGAGCCGGGCTTCGCATTCCCACAGCAGCCAGTCGTGGGCTGAGGACACCTGGGGCGTTGGGAACTCCCTGGCTTCTCCTTGGTTTAACATCTAGAGCTGCTTGCGAATCGCGCCGCCACACACACCCGAGCGCAGGTGTCTTCCGCACAGACTGCGGGCCTCGCTCTTCTGAATGCCGCTAGCTCGCCACCCACCCACGGGTGAACCTGGTCAGGGTGCTTTCTCTCAGGGGCAGACTCTTTTCCGGGCGGGCTACCGGTGTCTCTGTTTGCTCGTTTCTTTCTTCCATTTCGGGAAAGTCTTCCTTGCTGGGTGTGGAAATCTCCTATGCCTTCCCTCGCCTATTCTGTCAGCTTTAAAATTCTCTTTCAGTTGCCACCCTCACAGATGGATTAGGAAACTCTTTCCGGTGCACTCATTAGTGAAATGACCTCCAGGAAGCTGGAATCCAATATCTAATGGCCGATTTTTAGCGAGTCCACACGCCAGGGTGGTCGGGGTCCAATGCAGCCCCGGCCAGGCCCAGGCCCCTTGGACTGGGCCACAGGAGGACACGGAGGAGGGTCCCGGCCCCCACGAAGCGGTGCCGGCAGTTCTCCACGGGCTTGGGCGTTTTCCAGAGGTAGGAGATGGAGGGGACTGATTTCTTCAGCGCCCCCCAAACCACGCCACCCCACCCCACCCATGGGACACATCCCCAGAGAGAGACGCCCCATACACTGGCTGTGCCCCAGCCCTGGCCCGGGGGAATAGGCGGCAGCCCACCCACAGGGCGAGGGGGGGGGCGCAGCTGAAAGGGGTTGTGGGGGAGGGCGGCCCCTGGCTGGGGTCAAAGGGCGAGCGTCCCGCGCGTGCGCAGTCAGCGGCAGCGACGCGCTGGGGGTGGGCAGCGGGTAGGTGAAGGAGGCCGGGCGAGGAGACGAGGGGGGCTGGGAGGGCTCCACCTTGGCGAGTCCAGCCGTGGAGGCGCATCTTGTGTGAGTGTGAGTGAGTGTGAGTGTGTGTGTGTGTGTATAGAGAGACAGCCCCCCACCCCGCCCCGCCCCGCCCCGCCCCGCCCATCACCCCCGTCCCTGGGAGCCAGCGGGACCCGGCCGGCGAACTCAACCGGCCCGGCCCGGCCCGGCGCGGGGCCTGGGGCGGGAGGCGGCGGCGGGGAAGCCCAGAGAGGCTCGGCTTCTCGAGCGGGGCAGGGGCGCCCTCCGCCGCCGTCTTGGGCCACACCACCCTGAACGCCCCCGATCTCGTCTGGTCTCGGAAGCTAAGCAGGGTCGGGCCTGGTTAGTACTTGGATGGGAGACCGCCTGGGAATACCGGGTGCCACAGGCTGCTGCTTTTTTTTTTTTTTTTTTTCTTGCCTCTTGTTCTGTCCCCTTTCTGGGAGCGCGGCGGCGGCCCGGGGTGGGGGTCACCCCCACCCTCAGCGCCCGCGCGGTGCCTGGCGCCCCAGCCCGCACCGTGGGGCCTCCTCTTGTCCCAAGCCGCGACACCGCCGCCACGCGGCAGCATGCGTGGCTTCTGGACTGTCAGGTCTCAGACCAAAGGTCTGCTCTGTGGGAACCGACACGCTGGAGGAAACCTTGAGAGTCTGAGAGGGGAGGGAGTTCCAGAAGAAGGCCAGGATGTCATTTTGAGGGAGTATGTGACCAGAACTCGTCCCGTTGCTTTTGGGGTTCTATGGGCTACACGCAGGAATCTTTGGTGGTGGCACCTGATGTTGGGGGATCCGGAGTCACACCCAGACCTGCTCCACAGGCCTCCTTTTACTTTTCTCTTCGGATTCATTATTTTTAAAAAGTGTCTCTTACCTCTAGGATTGCATTTTCTTTTCTCTCTCTTTTCAAGCAGATGATGGGAGTACAAGTATTCAGGTGACATGTGTTGCCCGTGCCGCCCTCCCCCCTGTGTTCTTTTTTTTTTTTTTTTTTGAGACAGAGTCTCGTTTTGCTGCCCAGGCTAGAGTGAGTGCCATGGCGTCAGCCTAGCTCACAGCAACCTCAATCTCCGGGCTCAAGCAATCCTGCTGCCTCAGCCTCCCGAGTAGTTGGGACTACAGGCATGCACCACCACGCCCGGCTGTGTTTTTCTCTATATATTAGTTGGCCAATTAATTTCTTTCTATTTTTAGTAGAGACGGGGTCTCGCTCTTGCTCAGGCTGGTTTCGAACTCCTGACCTGGAGCAATCCGCCCGCCTCGGCCTCCCAGAGAGCTAGGATTACAGGCGTGAGCCACCGCGCCCGGCCCCCCCTGTGTTCTTATTCATATACCTCTCATGTTGTTCCAGCGTATTGTGGGGGTACCAATGTTAAGGTCGGGTGCCTTGCCCTCTCCAAGCCTCCCCCCTCGGGTCAGAGCTTCAAGTGCGCCCATCCCCCAGTCGGTGCGCACCCACCCCATGCCTAATGGATGTGTATGCCCCTCCCCTCCCCCCACCCGCCCAACACCCACCCGATGAAGGTGATTCCTCTCTGTCCACTTAGGCGTCCATCCGTTCGTACCAATTTGCTGGTGAGCGCGCTCACGTGGTGCTCGTGTGTCCATTCTTGGGATACTTGGCTTCCTGGAACGGGTTCCAGCTCTGGCCAGGAGAACACGAGAGGCGCCCTCTCACCGCTGCTCCTCACAGCCGAATGGCACTCCGTGGTGTCCATGCGCCACATTTTATTGATGCACTCCTGGATGGATGGGCACTCGGGTCGCTTCCACGTCTTTGGGATTGTGAATTGTGCCCTAACTGTAACCCTAACCCTTACCCAGCCCGTCTCCTCTGCCCCTGCCTGACGCACTCCTCCCCGGCCAGGCCCGTCACTGTCCTGGGCCCCCGCCTGACCGGCTCCTCCCCGCCCGGCCGGTCACCGTCCTCTGCCCCTGCCTGACACGCTCCTTCCCGCCCGGCCTCTCACCGTCCTCGGCCCCTGCCTGACCGGCTCCTCCGTCGCCTGGGCCTTCCAAGGGCTTGGTGTGGATGCTGCTTCCAGGAAGCCCTCCAGAAACCCGGCAGCAGGGTGGCCGCAGCAGTCTCCAGCAGCCGTCCCTAAGTCGCGTGAGTGCGGGGGACGTGCCCCCGCTGTGCCGCGGGGGCCCAGCCTGGTGTCTTCCCTGAGGCCCTGCGGCTGCCGGCTGGGCTGCCGCTCCCCGCAAGGGGAGAGCCGCGGAGGTGGGGACCGCCTCCTGATGGGGACGTACACGCAGCTCTCCACGTCGGATTCCGGGGCTCTCTGTCCTGCCCGAAGGCCCAGCTGGCCTGCGGGTCCTTAGAGTGGCAAAAACCTCCGAAAACTGAGACTGAGGGTCCGGTGGGTGTCTGCACTTTTGTGCTGGGCACCCCAGGGAGGCCCGGGGGCTGGCTGGACAACGTGGTCTGCTGGGCGGGGGGGGGGGTTGGAGGAGCAACTGATGCCCTTTGCACTTTGGGTAGCAAGAGTCTGAGGTGTCTCTGAGCCCTGTGCCCTGTGGGGGCGGGGCGGGGGGGAGGAGGAGGAGGAGGAGGAGGAGGTGGGAAGGGCCGGGGCCTGCAGTCCTGTTCCCGGGGTGGCACGGCAAGTGGCTTCTTCCACAGGCTGCTTGGCCTGGGCTCCCTGCACCTGGGCCTTTGGAGGACCGGCCCTGTGCTTGCCAACACTTCCTGCAGGAACCCAGAGCTGGGAGGTGGCATCTCTCAGCCCTGGGTCGGGCAGAGCCCCAGCGGGCCATGCCCACAACCTCTCTCAGCACCGGTCCCCCAGAAGGCTCCTTTGGGACCAGGATTCTCTTGCGGTGACTCTTTAAGGTCTGGCCCCTGGATGGAGGGGCACCAGGAGTAGAGGAGCAGGAAGGGGAAGGGGGTGGCCATGCGAGGGGACACTTTGAGGCCAAGTCCCAGCTTCAGCCTGATCCTCCTGGGAACCCCGCTCTGAGACAAGGAGCCGGGCTTCGCATTCCCACAGCAGCCAGTCGTGGGCTGAGGACACCTGGGGCGTTGGGAACTCCCTGGCTTCTCCTTGGTTTAACATCTAGAGCTGCTTGCGAATCGCGCCGCCACACACACCCGAGCGCAGGTGTCTTCCGCACAGACTGCGGGCCTCGCTCTTCTGAATGCCGCTAGCTCGCCACCCACCCACGGGTGAACCTGGTCAGGGTGCTTTCTCTCAGGGGCAGACTCTTTTCCGGGCGGGCTACCGGTGTCTCTGTTTGCTCGTTTCTTTCTTCCATTTCGGGAAAGTCTTCCTTGCTGGGTGTGGAAATCTCCTATGCCTTCCCTCGCCTATTCTGTCAGCTTTAAAATTCTCTTTCAGTTGCCACCCTCACAGATGGATTAGGAAACTCTTTCCGGTGCACTCATTAGTGAAATGACCTCCAGGAAGCTGGAATCCAATATCTAATGGCCGATTTTTAGCGAGTCCACACGCCAGGGTGGTCGGGGTCCAATGCAGCCCCGGCCAGGCCCAGGCCCGTTGGACTGGGCCACAGGAGGACACGGAGGAGGGTCCCGGCCCCCACGAAGCGGTGCCGGCAGTTCTCCACGGGCTTGGGCGTTTTCCAGAGGTAGGAGATGGAGGGGACTGATTTCTTCAGCGCCCCCCAAACCACGCCACCCCACCCCACCCATGGGACACATCCCCAGAGAGAGACGCCCCATACACTGGCTGTGCCCCAGCCCTGGCCCGGGGGTATAGGCGGCAGCCCACCCACAGGGCGAGGGGGGGGGCGCAGCTGAAAGGGGTTGTGGGGGAGGGCGGCCCCTGGCTGGGGTCAAAGGGCGAGCGTCCCGCGCGTGCGCAGTCAGCGGCAGCGACGCGCTGGGGGTGGGCAGCGGGTAGGTGAAGGAGGCCGGGCGAGGAGACGAGGGGGGCTGGGAGGGCTCCACCTTGGCGAGTCCAGCCGTGGAGGCGCATCTTGTGTGAGTGTGAGTGAGTGTGAGTGTGTGTGTGTGTGTAGAGAGAGACAGCCCCCCACCCCGCCCCGCCCCGCCCCGCCCCGCCCATCACCCCCGTCCCTGGGAGCCCGCGGGACCCGGCCGGCCCGGCCCCGCCCGGCGCGGGGCCTGGGGCGGGAGGCGGCGGCGGGGAAGCCCAGAGAGGCTCGGCTTCTCGAGCGGGGCAGGGGCGCCCTCCGCCGCCGTCTAGGGCCACACCACCCTGAACGCCCCCGATCTCGTCTGGTCTCGGAAGCTAAGCAGGGTCGGGCCTGGTTAGTACTTGGATGGGAGACCGCCTGGGAATACCGGGTGCCACAGGCTGCTGCTTTTTTTTTTTTTTTTTTTTCTTGCCTCTTGTTCTGTCCCCTTTCTGGGAGCGCGGCGGCGGCCCGGGGTGGGGGTCACCCCCACCCTCAGCGCCCGCGCGGTGCCTGGCGCCCCAGCCCGCACCTTGGGGCCTCCTCTTGTCCCAAGCCGCGACACCGCCGCCACGCGGCAGCATGCGTGGCTTCTGGACTGTCAGGTCTCAGACCAAAGGTCTGCTCTGTGGGAACCGACACGCTGGAGGAAACCTTGAGAGTCTGAGAGGGGAGGGAGTTCCAGAAGAAGGCCAGGATGTCATTTTGAGGGAGTATGTGACCAGAACTCGTCCCGTTGCTTTTGGGGTTCTATGGGCTACACGCAGGAATCTTTGGTGGTGGCACCTGATGTTGGGGGATCCGGAGTCACACCCAGACCTGCTCCACAGGCCTCCTTTTACTTTTCTCTTCGGATTCATTATTTTTAAAAAGTGTCTCTTACCTCTAGGATTGCATTTTCTTTTCTCTCTCTTTTCAAGCAGATGATGGGAGTACAAGTATTCAGGTGACATGTGTTGCCTGTGCCGCCCTCCCCCCTGTGTTCTTTTTTTTTTTTTTTTTTGAGACAGAGTCTCGTTTTGCTGCCCAGGCTAGAGTGAGTGCCATGGCGTCAGCCTAGCTCACAGCAACCTCAATCTCCGGGCTCAAGCAATCCTGCTGCCTCAGCCTCCCGAGTAGTTGGGACTACAGGCATGCACCACCACGCCCGGCTGTGTTTTTCTCTATATATTAGTTGGCCAATTAATTTCTTTCTATTTTTAGTAGAGACGGGGTCTCGCTCTTGCTCAGGCTGGTTTCGAACTCCTGACCTGGAGCAATCCGCCCGCCTCGGCCTCCCAGAGAGCTAGGATTACAGGCGTGAGCCACCGCGCCCGGCCCCCCCTGTGTTCTTATTCATATACCTCTCATGTTGTTCCAGCGTATTGTGGGGGTACCAATGTTAAGGTCGGGTGCCTTGCCCTCTCCAAGCCTCCCCCCTCGGGTCAGAGCTTCAAGTGCGCCCATCCCCCAGTCGGTGCGTACCCACCCCATGCCTAATGGATGTGTATGCCCCTCCCCTCCCCCCACCCGCCCGCCCGACACCCACCCGATGAAGGTGATTCCTCTCTGTCCACTTAGGCGTCCATCCGTTCGTACCAATTTGCTGGTGAGCGCGCTCACGTGGTGCTCGTGTGTCCATTCTTGGGATACTTGGCTTCCTGGAACGGGTTCCAGCTCTGGCCAGGAGAACACGAGAGGCGCCCTCTCACCGCTGCTCCTCACAGCCGAATGGCACTCCGTGGTGTCCACACGCCACATTTTATTGATGCACTCCTGGATGGATGGGCACTCGGGTCGCTTCCACGTCTTTGGGATTGTGAATTGTGCCCTAACTGTAACCCTAACCCTTACCCAGCCCGTCTCCTCTGCCCCTGCCTGACGCACTCCTCCCCGGCCAGGCCCGTCACTGTCCTGGGCCCCCGCCTGACCGGCTCCTCCCCGCCCGGCCGGTCACCGTCCTCTGCCCCTGCCTGACACGCTCCTTCCCGCCCGGCCTCTCACCGTCCTCGGCCCCTGCCTGACCGGCTCCTCCGTCGCCTGGGCCTTCCAAGGGCTTGGTGTGGATGCTGCTTCCAGGAAGCCCTCCAGAAACCCGGCAGCAGGGTGGCCGCAGCAGTCTCCAGCAGCCGTCCCTAAGTCGCGTGAGTGCGGGGGACGTGCCCCCGCTGTGCCGCGGGGGCCCAGCCTGGTGTCTTCCCTGAGGCCCTGCGGCTGCCGGCTGGGCTGCCGCTCCCCGCAAGGGGAGAGCCGCGGAGGTGGGGACCGCCTCCTGATGGGGACGTACACGCAGCTCTCCACGTCGGATTCCGGGGCTCTCTGTCCTGCCCGAAGGCCCAGCTGGCCTGCGGGTCTTTAGAGTGGCAAAAACCTCCGAAAACTGAGACTGAGGGTCCGGTGGGTGTCTGCACTTTTGTGCTGGGCACCCCAGGGAGGCCCGGGGGCTGGCTGGACAACGTGGTCTGCTGGGCGGGGGGGGGGTTTGGAGGAGCAACTGATGCCCTTTGCACTTTGGGTAGCAAGAGTCTGAGGTGTCTCTGAGCCCTGTGCCCTGTGGGGGCGGGGCGGGGGGGAGGAGGAGGAGGAGGAGGAGGAGGTGGGAAGGGCCGGGGCCTGCAGTCCTGTTCCCGGGGTGGCACGGCAAGTGGCTTCTTCCACAGGCTGCTTGGCCTGGGCTCCCTGCACCTGGGCCTTTGGAGGACCGGCCCTGTGCTTGCCAACACTTCCTGCAGGGACCCAGAGCTGGGAGGTGGCATCTCTCAGCCCTGGGTCGGGCAGAGCCCCAGCGGGCCATGCCCACAACCTCTCTCAGCACCGGTCCCCCAGAAGGCTCCTTTGGGACCAGGATTCTCTTGCGGTGACTCTTTAAGGTCTGGCCCCTGGATGGAGGGGCACCAGGAGTAGAGGAGCAGGAAGGGGAAGGGGGTGGCCATGCGAGGGGACACTTTGAGGCCAAGTCCCAGCTTCAGCCTGATCCTCCTGGGAACCCCGCTCTGAGACAAGGAGCCGGGCTTCGCATTCCCACAGCAGCCAGTCGTGGGCTGAGGACACCTGGGGCGTTGGGAACTCCCTGGCTTCTCCTTGGTTTAACATCTAGAGCTGCTTGTGAATCGCGCCGCCACACACACCCGAGCGCAGGTGTCTTCCGCACAGACTGCGGGCCTCGCTCTTCTGAATGCCGCTAGCTCGCCACCCACCCACGGGTGAACCTGGTCAGGGTGCTTTCTCTCAGGGGCAGACTCTTTTCCGGGCGGGCTACCGGTGTCTCTGTTTGCTCGTTTCTTTCTTCCATTTCGGGAAAGTCTTCCTTGCTGGGTGTGGAAATCTCCTATGCCTTCCCTCGCCTATTCTGTCAGCTTTAAAATTCTCCTTCAGTTGCCACCCTGACAGATGGATTAGGAAACTCTTTCCGGTGCACTCATTAGTGAAATGACCTCCAGGAAGCTGGAATCCAATATCTAATGGCCGATTTTTAGCGAGTCCACACGCCAGGGTGGTCGGGGTCCAATGCAGCCCCGGCCAGGCCCAGGCCCGTTGGACTGGGCCACAGGAGGACACGGAGGAGGGTCCCGGCCCCCACGAAGCGGTGCCGGCAGTTCTCCACGGGCTTGGGCGTTTTCCAGAGGTAGGAGATGGAGGGGACTGATTTCTTCAGCGCCCCCCAAACCACGCCACCCCACCCCACCCATGGGACACATCCCCAGAGAGAGACGCCCCATACACTGGCTGTGCCCCAGCCCTGGCCCGGGGGAATAGGCGGCAGCCCACCCACAGGGCGAGGGGGGGGGCGCAGCTGAAAGGGTTTGTGGGGGAGGGCGGCCCCTGGCTGGGGTCAAAGGGCGAGCGTCCCGCGCGTGCGCAGTCAGCGGCAGCGACGCGCTGGGGGTGGGCAGCGGGTAGGTGAAGGAGGCCGGGCGAGGAGACGAGGGGGGCTGGGAGGGCTCCACCTTGGCGAGTCCAGCCGTGGAGGCGCATCTTGTGTGAGTGTGAGTGAGTGTGAGTGTGTGTGTGTGTGTATAGAGAGACAGCCCCCCACCCCGCCCCGCCCCGCCCCGCCCATCACCCCCGTCCCTGGGAGCCCGCGGGACCCGGCCGGCCCGGGCCCCGCCCGGCGCGGGGCCTGGGGCGGGAGGCGGCGGCGGGGAAGCCCAGAGAGGCTCGGCTTCTCGAGCGGGGCAGGGGCGCCCTCCGCCGCCGTCTAGGGCCACACCACCCTGAACGCCCCCGATCTCGTCTGGTCTCGGAAGCTAAGCAGGGTCGGGCCTGGTTAGTACTTGGATGGGAGACCGCCTGGGAATACCGGGTGCCACAGGCTGCTGCTTTTTTTTTTTTTTTTTTTCTTGCCTCTTGTTCTGTCCCCTTTCTGGGAGCGCGGCGGCGGCCCGGGGTGGGGGTCACCCCCACCCTCAGCGCCCGCGCGGTGCCTGGCGCCCCAGCCCGCACCGTGGGGCCTCCTCTTGTCCCAAGCCGCGACACCGCCGCCACGCGGCAGCATGCGTGGCTTCTGGACTGTCAGGTCTCAGACCAAAGGTCTGCTCTGTGGGAACCGACACGCTGGAGGAAACCTTGAGAGTCTGAGAGGGGAGGGAGTTCCAGAAGAAGGCCAGGATGTCATTTTGAGGGAGTATGTGACCAGAACTCATCCCGTTGCTTTTGGGGTTCTATGGGCTACACGCAGGAATCTTTGGTGGTGGCACCTGATGTTGGGGGATCCGGAGTCACACCCAGACCTGCTCCACAGGCCTCCTTTTACTTTTCTCTTCGGATTCATTATTTTTAAAAAGTGTCTCTTACCTCTAGGATTGCATTTTCTTTTCTCTCTCTTTTCAAGCAGATGATGGGAGTACAAGTATTCAGGTGACATGTGTTGCCCGTGCCGCCCTCCCCCCTGTGTTCTTTTTTTTTTTTTTTTTTTGAGACAGAGTCTCGTTTTGCTGCCCAGGCTAGAGTGAGTGCCATGGCGTCAGCCTAGCTCACAGCAACCTCAATCTCCGGGCTCAAGCAATCCTGCTGCCTCAGCCTCCCGAGTAGTTGGGACTACAGGCATGCACCACCACGCCCGGCTGTGTTTTTCTCTATATATTAGTTGGCCAATTAATTTCTTTCTATTTTTAGTAGAGACGGGGTCTCGCTCTTGCTCAGGCTGGTTTCGAACTCCTGACCTGGAGCAATCCGCCCGCCTCGGCCTCCCAGAGAGCTAGGATTACAGGCGTGAGCCACCGCGCCCGGCCCCCCCTGTGTTCTTATTCATATACCTCTCATGTTGTTCCAGCGTATTGTGGGGGTACCAATGTTAAGGTCGGGTGCCTTGCCCTCTCCAAGCCTCCCCCCTCGGGTCAGAGCTTCAAGTGCGCCCATCCCCCAGTCGGTGCGCACCCACCCCATGCCTAATGGATGTGTATGCCCCTCCCCTCCCCCCACCCGCCCGCCCGACACCCACCCGATGAAGGTGATTCCTCTCTGTCCACTTAGGCGTCCATCCGTTCGTACCAATTTGCTGGTGAGCGCGCTCACGTGGTGCTCGTGTGTCCATTCTTGGGATACTTGGCTTACTGGAACGGGTTCCAGCTCTGGCCAGGAGAACACGAGAGGCGCCCTCTCACCGCTGCTCCTCACAGCCGAATGGCACTCCGTGGTGTCCACGCGCCACATTTTATTGATGCACTCCTGGATGGATGGGCACTCGGGTCGCTTCCACGTCTTTGGGATTGTGAATTGTGCCCTAACTGTAACCCTAACCCTTACCCAGCCCGTCTCCTCTGCCCCTGCCTGACGCACTCCTCCCCGGCCAGGCCCGTCACTGTCCTGGGCCCCCGCCTGACCGGCTCCTCCCCGCCCGGCCGGTCACCGTCCTCTGCCCCTGCCTGACACGCTCCTTCCCGCCCGGCCTCTCACCGTCCTCGGCCCCTGCCTGACCGGCTCCTCCGTCGCCTGGGCCTTCCAAGGGCTTGGTGTGGATGCTGCTTCCAGGAAGCCCTCCAGAAACCCGGCAGCAGGGTGGCCGCAGCAGTCTCCAGCAGCCGTCCCTAAGTCGCGTGAGTGCGGGGGACGTGCCCCCGCTGTGCCGCGGGGGCCCAGCCTGGTGTCTTCCCTGAGGCCCTGCGGCTGCCGGCTGGGCTGCCGCTCCCCGCAAGGGGAGAGCCGCGGAGGTGGGGACCGCCTCCTGATGGGGACGTACACGCAGCTCTCCACGTCGGATTCCGGGGCTCTCTGTCCTGCCCGAAGGCCCAGCTGGCCTGCGGGTCCTTAGAGTGGCAAAAACCTCCGAAAACTGAGACTGAGGGTCCGGTGGGTGTCTGCACTTTTGTGCTGGGCACCCCAGGGAGGCCCGGGGGCTGGCTGGACAACGTGGTCTGCTGGGCGGGGGGGGGGGGTTGGAGGAGCAACTGATGCCCTTTGCACTTTGGGTAGCAAGAGTCTGAGGTGTCTCTGAGCCCTGTGCCCTGTGGGGGCGGGGCGGGGGGGAGGAGGAGGAGGAGGAGGAGGAGGTGGGAAGGGCCGGGGCCTGCAGTCCTGTTCCCGGGGTGGCACGGCAAGTGGCTTCTTCCACAGGCTGCTTGGCCTGGGCTCCCTGCACCTGGGCCTTTGGAGGACCGGCCCTGTGCTTGCCAACACTTCCTGCAGGGACCCAGAGCTGGGAGGTGGCATCTCTCAGCCCTGGGTCGGGCAGAGCCCCAGCGGGCCATGCCCACAACCTCTCTCAGCACCGGTCCCCCAGAAGGCTCCTTTGGGACCAGGATTCTCTTGCGGTGACTCTTTAAGGTCTGGCCCCTGGATGGAGGGGCACCAGGAGTAGAGGAGCAGGAAGGGGAAGGGGGTGGCCATGCGAGGGGACACTTTGAGGCCAAGTCCCAGCTTCAGCCTGATCCTCCTGGGAACCCCGCTCTGAGACAAGGAGCCGGGCTTCGCATTCCCACAGCAGCCAGTCGTGGGCTGAGGACACCTGGGGCGTTGGGAACTCCCTGGCTTCTCCTTGGTTTAACATCTAGAGCTGCTTGTGAATCGCGCCGCCACACACACCCGAGCGCAGGTGTCTTCCGCACAGACTGCGGGCCTCGCTCTTCTGAATGCCGCTAGCTCGCCACCCACCCACGGGTTAACCTGGTCAGGGTGCTTTCTCTCAGGGGCAGACTCTTTTCCGGGCGGGCTACCGGTGTCTCTGTTTGCTCGTTTCTTTCTTCCATTTCGGGAAAGTCTTCCTTGCTGGGTGTGGAAATCTCCTATGCCTTCCCTCGCCTATTCTGTCAGCTTTAAAATTCTCTTTCAGTTGCCACCCTCACAGATGGATTAGGAAACTCTTTCCGGTGCACTCATTAGTGAAATGACCTCCAGGAAGCTGGAATCCAATATCTAATGGCCGATTTTTAGCGAGTCCACACGCCAGGGTGGTCGGGGTCCAATGCAGCCCCGGCCAGGCCCAGGTCCGTTGGACTGGGCCACAGGAGGACACGGAGGAGGGTCCCGGCCCCCACGAAGCGGTGCCGGCAGTTCTCCACGGGCTTGGGCGTTTTCCAGAGGTAGGAGATGGAGGGGACTGATTTCTTCAGCGCCCCCCAAACCACGCCACCCCACCCCACCCATGGGACACATCCCCAGAGAGAGACGCCCCATACACTGGCTGTGCCCCAGCCCTGGCCCGGGGGTATAGGCGGCAGCCCACCCACAGGGCGAGGGGGGGGGCGCAGCTGAAAGGGGTTGTGGGGGAGGGCGGCCCCTGGCTGGGGTCAAAGGGCGAGCGTCCCGCGCGTGCGCAGTCAGCGGCAGCGACGCGCTGGGGGTGGGCAGCGGGTAGGTGAAGGAGGCCGGGCGAGGAGACGAGGGGGGCTGGGAGGGCTCCACCTTGGCGAGTCCAGCCGTGGAGGCGCATCTTGTGTGAGTGTGAGTGAGTGTGAGTGTGTGTGTGTGTGTATAGAGAGACAGCCCCCCACCCCGCCCCGCCCCGCCCCGCCCCGCCCATCACCCCCGTCCCTGGGAGCCCGCGGGACCCGGCCGGCCCGGCCCCGCCCGGCGCGGGGCCTGGGGCGGGAGGCGGCGGCGGGGAAGACCAGAGAGGCTCGGCTTCTCGAGCGGGGCAGGGGCGCCCTCCGCCGCCGTCTAGGGCCACACCACCCTGAACGCCCCCGATCTCGTCTGGTCTCGGAAGCTAAGCAGGGTCGGGCCTGGTTAGTACTTGGATGGGAGACCGCCTGGGAATACCGGGTGCCACAGGCTGCTGCTTTTTTTTTTTTTTTTTTTTCTTGCCTCTTGTTCTGTCCCCTTTCTGGGAGCGCGGCGGCGGCCCGGGGTGGGGGTCACCCCCACCCTCAGCGCCCGCGCGGTGCCTGGCGCCCCAGCCCGCACCTTGGGGCCTCCTCTTGTCCCAAGCCGCGACACCGCCGCCACGCGGCAGCATGCGTGGCTTCTGGACTGTCAGGTCTCAGACCAAAGGTCTGCTCTGTGGGAACCGACACGCTGGAGGAAACCTTGAGAGTCTGAGAGGGGAGGGAGTTCCAGAAGAAGGCCAGGATGTCATTTTGAGGGAGTATGTGACCAGAACTCGTCCCGTTGCTTTTGGGGTTCTATGGGCTACACGCAGGAATCTTTGGTGGTGGCACCTGATGTTGGGGGATCCGGAGTCACACCCAGACCTGCTCCACAGGCCTCCTTTTACTTTTCTCTTCGGATTCATTATTTTTAAAAAGTGTCTCTTACCTCTAGGATTGCATTTTCTTTTCTCTCTCTTTTCAAGCAGATGATGGGAGTACAAGTATTCAGGTGACATGTGTTGCCCGTGCCGCCCTCCCCCCTGTGTTCTTTTTTTTTTTTTTTTTTGAGACAGAGTCTCGTTTTGCTGCCCAGGCTAGAGTGAGTGCCATGGCGTCAGCCTAGCTCACAGCAACCTCAATCTCCGGGCTCAAGCAATCCTGCTGCCTCAGCCTCCCGAGTAGTTGGGACTACAGGCATGCACCACCACGCCCGGCTGTGTTTTTCTCTATATATTAGTTGGCCAATTAATTTCTTTCTATTTTTAGTAGAGACGGGGTCTCGCTCTTGCTCAGGCTGGTTTCGAACTCCTGACCTGGAGCAATCCGCCCGCCTCGGCCTCCCAGAGAGCTAGGATTACAGGCGTGAGCCACCGCGCCCGGCCCCCCCTGTGTTCTTATTCATATACCTCTCATGTTGTTCCAGCGTATTGTGGGGGTACCAATGTTAAGGTCGGGTGCCTTGCCCTCTCCAAGCCTCCCCCCTCGGGTCAGAGCTTCAAGTGCGCCCATCCCCCAGTCGGTGCGCACCCACCCCATGCCTAATGGATGTGTATGCCCCTCCCCTCCCCCCACCCGCCCGCCCGACACCCACCCGATGAAGGTGATTCCTCTCTGTCCACTTAGGCGTCCATCCGTTCGTACCAATTTGCTGGTGAGCGCGCTCACGTGGTGCTCGTGTGTCCATTCTTGGGATACTTGGCTTCCTGGAACGGGTTCCAGCTCTGGCCAGGAGAACACGAGAGGCGCCCTCTCACCGCTGCTCCTCACAGCCGAATGGCACTCCGTGGTGTCCACACGCCACATTTTATTGATGCACTCCTGGATGGATGGGCACTCGGGTCGCTTCCACGTCTTTGGGATTGTGAATTGTGCCCTAACTGTAACCCTAACCCTTACCCAGCCCGTCTCCTCTGCCCCTGCCTGACGCACTCCTCCCCGGCCAGGCCCGTCACTGTCCTGGGCCCCCGCCTGACCGGCTCCTCCCCGCCCGGCCGGTCACCGTCCTCTGCCCCTGCCTGACACGCTCCTTCCCGCCCGGCCTCTCACCGTCCTCGGCCCCTGCCTGACCGGCTCCTCCGTCGCCTGGGCCTTCCAAGGGCTTGGTGTGGATGCTGCTTCCAGGAAGCCCTCCAGAAACCCGGCAGCAGGGTGGCCGCAGCAGTCTCCAGCAGCCGTCCCTAAGTCGCGTGAGTGCGGGGGACGTGCCCCCGCTGTGCCGCGGGGGCCCAGCCTGGTGTCTTCCCTGAGGCCCTGCGGCTGCCGGCTGGGCTGCCGCTCCCCGCAAGGGGAGAGCCGCGGAGGTGGGGACCGCCTCCTGATGGGGACGTACACGCAGCTCTCCACGTCGGATTCCGGGGCTCTCTGTCCTGCCCGAAGGCCCAGCTGGCCTGCGGGTCTTTAGAGTGGCAAAAACCTCCGAAAACTGAGACTGAGGGTCCGGTGGGTGTCTGCACTTTTGTGCTGGGCACCCCAGGGAGGCCCGGGGGCTGGCTGGACAACGTGGTCTGCTGGGCGGGGGGGGAGTTTGGAGGAGCAACTGATGCCCTTTGCACTTTGGGTAGCAAGAGTCTGAGGTGTCTCTGAGCCCTGTGCCCTGTGGGGGCGGGGCGGGGGGGAGGAGGAGGAGGAGGAGGAGGAGGTGGGAAGGGCCGGGGCCTGCAGTCCTGTTCCCGGGGTGGCACGGCAAGTGGCTTCTTCCACAGGCTGCTTGGCCTGGGCTCCCTGCACCTGGGCCTTTGGAGGACCGGCCCTGTGCTTGCCAACACTTCCTGCAGGGACCCAGAGCTGGGAGGTGGCATCTCTCAGCCCTGGGTCGGGCAGAGCCCCAGCGGGCCATGCCCACAACCTCTCTCAGCACCGGTCCCCCAGAAGGCTCCTTTGGGACCAGGATTCTCTTGCGGTGACTCTTTAAGGTCTGGCCCCTGGATGGAGGGGCACCAGGAGTAGAGGAGCAGGAAGGGGAAGGGGGTGGCCATGCGAGGGGACACTTTGAGGCCAAGTCCCAGCTTCAGCCTGATCCTCCTGGGAACCCCGCTCTGAGACAAGGAGCCGGGCTTCGCATTCCCACAGCAGCCAGTCGTGGGCTGAGGACACCTGGGGCGTTGGGAACTCCCTGGCTTCTCCTTGGTTTAACATCTAGAGCTGCTTGTGAATCGCGCCGCCACACACACCCGAGCGCAGGTGTCTTCCGCACAGACTGCGGGCCTCGCTCTTCTGAATGCCGCTAGCTCGCCACCCACCCACGGGTGAACCTGGTCAGGGTGCTTTCTCTCAGGGGCAGACTCTTTTCCGGGCGGGCTACCGGTGTCTCTGTTTGCTCGTTTCTTTCTTCCATTTCGGGAAAGTCTTCCTTGCTGGGTGTGGAAATCTCCTATGCCTTCCCTCGCCTATTCTGTCAGCTTTAAAATTCTCCTTCAGTTGCCACCCTGACAGATGGATTAGGAAACTCTTTCCGGTGCACTCATTAGTGAAATGACCTCCAGGAAGCTGGAATCCAATATCTAATGGCCGATTTTTAGCGAGTCCACACGCCAGGGTGGTCGGGGTCCAATGCAGCCCCGGCCAGGCCCAGGCCCGTTGGACTGGGCCACAGGAGGACACGGAGGAGGGTCCCGGCCCCCACGAAGCGGTGCCGGCAGTTCTCCACGGGCTTGGGCGTTTTCCAGAGGTAGGAGATGGAGGGGACTGATTTCTTCAGCGCCCCCCAAACCACGCCACCCCACCCCACCCATGGGACACATCCCCAGAGAGAGACGCCCCATACACTGGCTGTGCCCCAGCCCTGGCCCGGGGGAATAGGCGGCAGCCCACCCACAGGGCGAGGGGGGGGGCGCAGCTGAAAGGGGTTGTGGGGGAGGGCGGCCCCTGGCTGGGGTCAAAGGGCGAGCGTCCCGCGCGTGCGCAGTCAGCGGCAGCGACGCGCTGGGGGTGGGCAGCGGGTAGGTGAAGGAGGCCGGGCGAGGAGACGAGGGGGGCTGGGAGGGCTCCACCTTGGCGAGTCCAGCCGTGGAGGCGCATCTTGTGTGAGTGTGAGTGAGTGTGAGTGTGTGTGTGTGTGTATAGAGAGACAGCCCCCCACCCCGCCCCGCCCCGCCCCGCCCCGCCCATCACCCCCGTCCCTGGGAGCCCGCGGGACCCGGCCGGCCCGGGCCCCGCCCGGCGCGGGGCCTGGGGCGGGAGGCGGCGGCGGGGAAGCCCAGAGAGGCTCGGCTTCTCGAGCGGGGCAGGGGCGCCCTCCGCCGCCGTCTAGGGCCACACCACCCTGAACGCCCCCGATCTCGTCTGGTCTCGGAAGCTAAGCAGGGTCGGGCCTGGTTAGTACTTGGATGGGAGACCGCCTGGGAATACCGGGTGCCACAGGCTGCTGCTTTTTTTTTTTTTTTTTTTCTTGCCTCTTGTTCTGTCCCCTTTCTGGGAGCGCGGCGGCGGCCCGGGGTGGGGGTCACCCCCACCCTCAGCGCCCGCGCGGTGCCTGGCGCCCCAGCCCGCACCGTGGGGCCTCCTCTTGTCCCAAGCCGCGACACCGCCGCCACGCGGCAGCATGCGTGGCTTCTGGACTGTCAGGTCTCAGACCAAAGGTCTGCTCTGTGGGAACCGACACGCTGGAGGAAACCTTGAGAGTCTGAGAGGGGAGGGAGTTCCAGAAGAAGGCCAGGATGTCATTTTGAGGGAGTATGTGACCAGAACTCGTCCCGTTGCTTTTGGGGTTCTATGGGCTACACGCAGGAATCTTTGGTGGTGGCACCTGATGTTGGGGGATCCGGAGTCACACCCAGACCTGCTCCACAGGCCTCCTTTTACTTTTCTCTTCGGATTCATTATTTTTAAAAAGTGTCTCTTACCTCTAGGATTGCATTTTCTTTTCTCTCTCTTTTCAAGCAGATGATGGGAGTACAAGTATTCAGGTGACATGTGTTGCCCGTGCCGCCCTCCCCCCTGTGTTCTTTTTTTTTTTTTTTTTTGAGACAGAGTCTCGTTTTGCTGCCCAGGCTAGAGTGAGTGCCATGGCGTCAGCCTAGCTCACAGCAACCTCAATCTCCGGGCTCAAGCAATCCTGCTGCCTCAGCCTCCCGAGTAGTTGGGACTACAGGCATGCACCACCACGCCCGGCTGTGTTTTTCTCTATATATTAGTTGGCCAATTAATTTCTTTCTATTTTTAGTAGAGACGGGGTCTCGCTCTTGCTCAGGCTGGTTTCGAACTCCTGACCTGGAGCAATCCGCCCGCCTCGGCCTCCCAGAGAGCTAGGATTACAGGCGTGAGCCACCGCGCCCGGCCCCCCCTGTGTTCTTATTCATATACCTCTCATGTTGTTCCAGCGTATTGTGGGGGTACCAATGTTAAGGTCGGGTGCCTTGCCCTCTCCAAGCCTCCCCCCTCGGGTCAGAGCTTCAAGTGCGCCCATCCCCCAGTCGGTGCGCACCCACCCCATGCCTAATGGATGTGTATGCCCCTCCCCTCCCCCCACCCGCCCGCCCGACACCCACCCGATGAAGGTGATTCCTCTCTGTCCACTTAGGCGTCCATCCGTTCGTACCAATTTGCTGGTGAGCGCGCTCACGTGGTGCTCGTGTGTCCATTCTTGGGATACTTGGCTTCCTGGAACGGGTTCCAGCTCTGGCCAGGAGAACACGAGAGGCGCCCTCTCACCGCTGCTCCTCACAGCTGAATGGCACTCCGTGGTGTCCACACGCCACATTTTATTGATGCACTCCTGGATGGATGGGCACTCGGGTCGCTTCCACGTCTTTGGGATTGTGAATTGTGCCCTAACTGTAACCCTAACCCTTACCCAGCCCGTCTCCTCTGCCCCTGCCTGACGCACTCCTCCCCGGCCAGGCCCGTCACTGTCCTGGGCCCCCGCCTGACCGGCTCCTCCCCGCCCGGCCGGTCACCGTCCTCTGCCCCTGCCTGACACGCTCCTTCCCGCCCGGCCTCTCACCGTCCTCGGCCCCTGCCTGACCGGCTCCTCCGTCGCCTGGGCCTTCCAAGGGCTTGGTGTGGATGCTGCTTCCAGGAAGCCCTCCAGAAACCCGGCAGCAGGGTGGCCGCAGCAGTCTCCAGCAGCCGTCCCTAAGTCGCGTGAGTGCGGGGGACGTGCCCCCGCTGTGCCGCGGGGGCCCAGCCTGGTGTCTTCCCTGAGGCCCTGCGGCTGCCGGCTGGGCTGCCGCTCCCCGCAAGGGGAGAGCCGCGGAGGTGGGGACCGCCTCCTGATGGGGACGTACACGCAGCTCTCCACGTCGGATTCCGGGGCTCTCTGTCCTGCCCGAAGGCCCAGCTGGCCTGCGGGTCTTTAGAGTGGCAAAAACCTCCGAAAACTGAGACTGAGGGTCCGGTGGGTGTCTGCACTTTTGTGCTGGGCACCCCAGGGAGGCCCGGGGGCTGGCTGGACAACGTGGTCTGCTGGGCGGGGGGGGAGTTTGGAGGAGCAACTGATGCCCTTTGCACTTTGGGTAGCAAGAGTCTGAGGTGTCTCTGAGCCCTGTGCCCTGTGGGGGCGGGGCGGGGGGGAGGAGGAGGAGGAGGAGGAGGAGGTGGGAAGGGCCGGGGCCTGCAGTCCTGTTCCCGGGGTGGCACGGCAAGTGGCTTCTTCCACAGGCTGCTTGGCCTGGGCTCCCTGCACCTGGGCCTTTGGAGGACCGGCCCTGTGCTTGCCAACACTTCCTGCAGGGACCCAGAGCTGGGAGGTGGCATCTCTCAGCCCTGGGTCGGGCAGAGCCCCAGCGGGCCATGCCCACAACCTCTCTCAGCACCGGTCCCCCAGAAGGCTCCTTTGGGACCAGGATTCTCTTGCGGTGACTCTTTAAGGTCTGGCCCCTGGATGGAGGGGCACCAGGAGTAGAGGAGCAGGAAGGGGAAGGGGGTGGCCATGCGAGGGGACACTTTGAGGCCAAGTCCCAGCTTCAGCCTGATCCTCCTGGGAACCCCGCTCTGAGACAAGGAGCCGGGCTTCGCATTCCCACAGCAGCCAGTCGTGGGCTGAGGACACCTGGGGCGTTGGGAACTCCCTGGCTTCTCCTTGGTTTAACATCTAGAGCTGCTTGTGAATCGCGCCGCCACACACACCCGAGCGCAGGTGTCTTCCGCACAGACTGCGGGCCTCGCTCTTCTGAATGCCGCTAGCTCGCCACCCACCCACGGGTTAACCTGGTCAGGGTGCTTTCTCTCAGGGGCAGACTCTTTTCCGGGCGGGCTACCGGTGTCTCTGTTTGCTCGTTTCTTTCTTCCATTTCGGGAAAGTCTTCCTTGCTGGGTGTGGAAATCTCCTATGCCTTCCCTCGCCTATTCTGTCAGCTTTAAAATTCTCTTTCAGTTGCCACCCTCACAGATGGATTAGGAAACTCTTTCCGGTGCACTCATTAGTGAAATGACCTCCAGGAAGCTGGAATCCAATATCTAATGGCCGATTTTTAGCGAGTCCACACGCCAGGGTGGTCGGGGTCCAATGCAGCCCCGGCCAGGCCCAGGTCCGTTGGACTGGGCCACAGGAGGACACGGAGGAGGGTCCCGGCCCCCACGAAGCGGTGCCGGCAGTTCTCCACGGGCTTGGGCGTTTTCCAGAGGTAGGAGATGGAGGGGACTGATTTCTTCAGCGCCCCCCAAACCACGCCACCCCACCCCACCCATGGGACACATCCCCAGAGAGAGACGCCCCATACACTGGCTGTGCCCCAGCCCTGGCCCGGGGGTATAGGCGGCAGCCCACCCACAGGGCGAGGGGGGGGGCGCAGCTGAAAGGGGTTGTGGGGGAGGGCGGCCCCTGGCTGGGGTCAAAGGGCGAGCGTCCCGCGCGTGCGCAGTCAGCGGCAGCGACGCGCTGGGGGTGGGCAGCGGGTAGGTGAAGGAGGCCGGGCGAGGAGACGAGGGGGGCTGGGAGGGCTCCACCTTGGCGAGTCCAGCCGTGGAGGCGCATCTTGTGTGAGTGTGAGTGAGTGTGAGTGTGTGTGTGTGTGTATAGAGAGACAGCCCCCCACCCCGCCCCGCCCCGCCCCGCCCATCACCCCCGTCCCTGGGAGCCCGCGGGACCCGGCCGGCCCGGCCCCGCCCGGCGCGGGGCCTGGGGCGGGAGGCGGCGGCGGGGAAGACCAGAGAGGCTCGGCTTCTCGAGCGGGGCAGGGGCGCCCTCCGCCGCCGTCTAGGGCCACACCACCCTGAACGCCCCCGATCTCGTCTGGTCTCGGAAGCTAAGCAGGGTCGGGCCTGGTTAGTACTTGGATGGGAGACCGCCTGGGAATACCGGGTGCCACAGGCTGCTGCTTTTTTTTTTTTTTTTTTTTCTTGCCTCTTGTTCTGTCCCCTTTCTGGGAGCGCGGCGGCGGCCCGGGGTGGGGGTCACCCCCACCCTCAGCGCCCGCGCGGTGCCTGGCGCCCCAGCCCGCACCTTGGGGCCTCCTCTTGTCCCAAGCCGCGACACCGCCGCCACGCGGCAGCATGCGTGGCTTCTGGACTGTCAGGTCTCAGACCAAAGGTCTGCTCTGTGGGAACCGACACGCTGGAGGAAACCTTGAGAGTCTGAGAGGGGAGGGAGTTCCAGAAGAAGGCCAGGATGTCATTTTGAGGGAGTATGTGACCAGAACTCGTCCCGTTGCTTTTGGGGTTCTATGGGCTACACGCAGGAATCTTTGGTGGTGGCACCTGATGTTGGGGGATCCGGAGTCACACCCAGACCTGCTCCACAGGCCTCCTTTTACTTTTCTCTTCGGATTCATTATTTTTAAAAAGTGTCTCTTACCTCTAGGATTGCATTTTCTTTTCTCTCTCTTTTCAAGCAGATGATGGGAGTACAAGTATTCAGGTGACATGTGTTGCCCGTGCCGCCCTCCCCCCTGTGTTCTTTTTTTTTTTTTTTTTTGAGACAGAGTCTCGTTTTGCTGCCCAGGCTAGAGTGAGTGCCATGGCGTCAGCCTAGCTCACAGCAACCTCAATCTCCGGGCTCAAGCAATCCTGCTGCCTCAGCCTCCCGAGTAGTTGGGACTACAGGCATGCACCACCACGCCCGGCTGTGTTTTTCTCTATATATTAGTTGGCCAATTAATTTCTTTCTATTTTTAGTAGAGACGGGGTCTCGCTCTTGCTCAGGCTGGTTTCGAACTCCTGACCTGGAGCAATCCGCCCGCCTCGGCCTCCCAGAGAGCTAGGATTACAGGCGTGAGCCACCGCGCCCGGCCCCCCCTGTGTTCTTATTCATATACCTCTCATGTTGTTCCAGCGTATTGTGGGGGTACCAATGTTAAGGTCGGGTGCCTTGCCCTCTCCAAGCCTCCCCCCTCGGGTCAGAGCTTCAAGTGCGCCCATCCCCCAGTCGGTGCGCACCCACCCCATGCCTAATGGATGTGTATGCCCCTCCCCTCCCCCCACCCGCCCGCCCGACACCCACCCGATGAAGGTGATTCCTCTCTGTCCACTTAGGCGTCCATCCGTTCGTACCAATTTGCTGGTGAGCGCGCTCACGTGGTGCTCGTGTGTCCATTCTTGGGATACTTGGCTTCCTGGAACGGGTTCCAGCTCTGGCCAGGAGAACACGAGAGGCGCCCTCTCACCGCTGCTCCTCACAGCCGAATGGCACTCCGTGGTGTCCACACGCCACATTTTATTGATGCACTCCTGGATGGATGGGCACTCGGGTCGCTTCCACGTCTTTGGGATTGTGAATTGTGCCCTAACTGTAACCCTAACCCTTACCCAGCCCGTCTCCTCTGCCCCTGCCTGACGCACTCCTCCCCGGCCAGGCCCGTCACTGTCCTGGGCCCCCGCCTGACCGGCTCCTCCCCGCCCGGCCGGTCACCGTCCTCTGCCCCTGCCTGACACGCTCCTTCCCGCCCGGCCTCTCACCGTCCTCGGCCCCTGCCTGACCGGCTCCTCCGTCGCCTGGGCCTTCCAAGGGCTTGGTGTGGATGCTGCTTCCAGGAAGCCCTCCAGAAACCCGGCAGCAGGGTGGCCGCAGCAGTCTCCAGCAGCCGTCCCTAAGTCGCGTGAGTGCGGGGGACGTGCCCCCGCTGTGCCGCGGGGGCCCAGCCTGGTGTCTTCCCTGAGGCCCTGCGGCTGCCGGCTGGGCTGCCGCTCCCCGCAAGGGGAGAGCCGCGGAGGTGGGGACCGCCTCCTGATGGGGACGTACACGCAGCTCTCCACGTCGGATTCCGGGGCTCTCTGTCCTGCCCGAAGGCCCAGCTGGCCTGCGGGTCTTTAGAGTGGCAAAAACCTCCGAAAACTGAGACTGAGGGTCCGGTGGGTGTCTGCACTTTTGTGCTGGGCACCCCAGGGAGGCCCGGGGGCTGGCTGGACAACGTGGTCTGCTGGGCGGGGGGGGAGTTTGGAGGAGCAACTGATGCCCTTTGCACTTTGGGTAGCAAGAGTCTGAGGTGTCTCTGAGCCCTGTGCCCTGTGGGGGCGGGGCGGGGGGGAGGAGGAGGAGGAGGAGGAGGAGGTGGGAAGGGCCGGGGCCTGCAGTCCTGTTCCCGGGGTGGCACGGCAAGTGGCTTCTTCCACAGGCTGCTTGGCCTGGGCTCCCTGCACCTGGGCCTTTGGAGGACCGGCCCTGTGCTTGCCAACACTTCCTGCAGGGACCCAGAGCTGGGAGGTGGCATCTCTCAGCCCTGGGTCGGGCAGAGCCCCAGCGGGCCATGCCCACAACCTCTCTCAGCACCGGTCCCCCAGAAGGCTCCTTTGGGACCAGGATTCTCTTGCGGTGACTCTTTAAGGTCTGGCCCCTGGATGGAGGGGCACCAGGAGTAGAGGAGCAGGAAGGGGAAGGGGGTGGCCATGCGAGGGGACACTTTGAGGCCAAGTCCCAGCTTCAGCCTGATCCTCCTGGGAACCCCGCTCTGAGACAAGGAGCCGGGCTTCGCATTCCCACAGCAGCCAGTCGTGGGCTGAGGACACCTGGGGCGTTGGGAACTCCCTGGCTTCTCCTTGGTTTAACATCTAGAGCTGCTTGTGAATCGCGCCGCCACACACACCCGAGCGCAGGTGTCTTCCGCACAGACTGCGGGCCTCGCTCTTCTGAATGCCGCTAGCTCGCCACCCACCCACGGGTGAACCTGGTCAGGGTGCTTTCTCTCAGGGGCAGACTCTTTTCCGGGCGGGCTACCGGTGTCTCTGTTTGCTCGTTTCTTTCTTCCATTTCGGGAAAGTCTTCCTTGCTGGGTGTGGAAATCTCCTATGCCTTCCCTCGCCTATTCTGTCAGCTTTAAAATTCTCCTTCAGTTGCCACCCTGACAGATGGATTAGGAAACTCTTTCCGGTGCACTCATTAGTGAAATGACCTCCAGGAAGCTGGAATCCAATATCTAATGGCCGATTTTTAGCGAGTCCACACGCCAGGGTGGTCGGGGTCCAATGCAGCCCCGGCCAGGCCCAGGCCCGTTGGACTGGGCCACAGGAGGACACGGAGGAGGGTCCCGGCCCCCACGAAGCGGTGCCGGCAGTTCTCCACGGGCTTGGGCGTTTTCCAGAGGTAGGAGATGGAGGGGACTGATTTCTTCAGCGCCCCCCAAACCACGCCACCCCACCCCACCCATGGGACACATCCCCAGAGAGAGACGCCCCATACACTGGCTGTGCCCCAGCCCTGGCCCGGGGGAATAGGCGGCAGCCCACCCACAGGGCGAGGGGGGGGGCGCAGCTGAAAGGGGTTGTGGGGGAGGGCGGCCCCTGGCTGGGGTCAAAGGGCGAGCGTCCCGCGCGTGCGCAGTCAGCGGCAGCGACGCGCTGGGGGTGGGCAGCGGGTAGGTGAAGGAGGCCGGGCGAGGAGACGAGGGGGGCTGGGAGGGCTCCACCTTGGCGAGTCCAGCCGTGGAGGCGCATCTTGTGTGAGTGTGAGTGAGTGTGAGTGTGTGTGTGTGTGTATAGAGAGACAGCCCCCCACCCCGCCCCGCCCCGCCCCGCCCCGCCCATCACCCCCGTCCCTGGGAGCCCGCGGGACCCGGCCGGCCCGGGCCCCGCCCGGCGCGGGGCCTGGGGCGGGAGGCGGCGGCGGGGAAGCCCAGAGAGGCTCGGCTTCTCGAGCGGGGCAGGGGCGCCCTCCGCCGCCGTCTAGGGCCACACCACCCTGAACGCCCCCGATCTCGTCTGGTCTCGGAAGCTAAGCAGGGTCGGGCCTGGTTAGTACTTGGATGGGAGACCGCCTGGGAATACCGGGTGCCACAGGCTGCTGCTTTTTTTTTTTTTTTTTTTCTTGCCTCTTGTTCTGTCCCCTTTCTGGGAGCGCGGCGGCGGCCCGGGGTGGGGGTCACCCCCACCCTCAGCGCCCGCGCGGTGCCTGGCGCCCCAGCCCGCACCGTGGGGCCTCCTCTTGTCCCAAGCCGCGACACCGCCGCCACGCGGCAGCATGCGTGGCTTCTGGACTGTCAGGTCTCAGACCAAAGGTCTGCTCTGTGGGAACCGACACGCTGGAGGAAACCTTGAGAGTCTGAGAGGGGAGGGAGTTCCAGAAGAAGGCCAGGATGTCATTTTGAGGGAGTATGTGACCAGAACTCGTCCCGTTGCTTTTGGGGTTCTATGGGCTACACGCAGGAATCTTTGGTGGTGGCACCTGATGTTGGGGGATCCGGAGTCACACCCAGACCTGCTCCACAGGCCTCCTTTTACTTTTCTCTTCGGATTCATTATTTTTAAAAAGTGTCTCTTACCTCTAGGATTGCATTTTCTTTTCTCTCTCTTTTCAAGCAGATGATGGGAGTACAAGTATTCAGGTGACATGTGTTGCCCGTGCCGCCCTCCCCCCTGTGTTCTTTTTTTTTTTTTTTTTTGAGACAGAGTCTCGTTTTGCTGCCCAGGCTAGAGTGAGTGCCATGGCGTCAGCCTAGCTCACAGCAACCTCAATCTCCGGGCTCAAGCAATCCTGCTGCCTCAGCCTCCCGAGTAGTTGGGACTACAGGCATGCACCACCACGCCCGGCTGTGTTTTTCTCTATATATTAGTTGGCCAATTAATTTCTTTCTATTTTTAGTAGAGACGGGGTCTCGCTCTTGCTCAGGCTGGTTTCGAACTCCTGACCTGGAGCAATCCGCCCGCCTCGGCCTCCCAGAGAGCTAGGATTACAGGCGTGAGCCACCGCGCCCGGCCCCCCCTGTGTTCTTATTCATATACCTCTCATGTTGTTCCAGCGTATTGTGGGGGTACCAATGTTAAGGTCGGGTGCCTTGCCCTCTCCAAGCCTCCCCCCTCGGGTCAGAGCTTCAAGTGCGCCCATCCCCCAGTCGGTGCGCACCCACCCCATGCCTAATGGATGTGTATGCCCCTCCCCTCCCCCCACCCGCCCGCCCGACACCCACCCGATGAAGGTGATTCCTCTCTGTCCACTTAGGCGTCCATCCGTTCGTACCAATTTGCTGGTGAGCGCGCTCACGTGGTGCTCGTGTGTCCATTCTTGGGATACTTGGCTTCCTGGAACGGGTTCCAGCTCTGGCCAGGAGAACACGAGAGGCGCCCTCTCACCGCTGCTCCTCACAGCCGAATGGCACTCCGTGGTGTCCACACGCCACATTTTATTGATGCACTCCTGGATGGATGGGCACTCGGGTCGCTTCCACGTCTTTGGGATTGTGAATTGTGCCCTAACTGTAACCCTAACCCTTACCCAGCCCGTCTCCTCTGCCCCTGCCTGACGCACTCCTCCCCGGCCAGGCCCGTCACTGTCCTGGGCCCCCGCCTGACCGGCTCCTCCCCGCCCGGCCGGTCACCGTCCTCTGCCCCTGCCTGACACGCTCCTTCCCGCCCGGCCTCTCACCGTCCTCGGCCCCTGCCTGACCGGCTCCTCCGTCGCCTGGGCCTTCCAAGGGCTTGGTGTGGATGCTGCTTCCAGGAAGCCCTCCAGAAACCCGGCAGCAGGGTGGCCGCAGCAGTCTCCAGCAGCCGTCCCTAAGTCGCGTGAGTGCGGGGGACGTGCCCCCGCTGTGCCGCGGGGGCCCAGCCTGGTGTCTTCCCTGAGGCCCTGCGGCTGCCGGCTGGGCTGCCGCTCCCCGCAAGGGGAGAGCCGCGGAGGTGGGGACCGCCTCCTGATGGGGACGTACACGCAGCTCTCCACGTCGGATTCCGGGGCTCTCTGTCCTGCCCGAAGGCCCAGCTGGCCTGCGGGTCCTTAGAGTGGCAAAAACCTCCGAAAACTGAGACTGAGGGTCCGGTGGGTGTCTGCACTTTTGTGCTGGGCACCCCAGGGAGGCCCGGGGGCTGGCTGGACAACGTGGTCTGCTGGGCGGGGGGGGGGGTTGGAGGAGCAACTGATGCCCTTTGCACTTTGGGTAGCAAGAGTCTGAGGTGTCTCTGAGCCCTGTGCCCTGTGGGGGCGGGGCGGGGGGGAGGAGGAGGAGGAGGAGGAGGAGGTGGGAAGGGCCGGGGCCTGCAGTCCTGTTCCCGGGGTGGCACGGCAAGTGGCTTCTTCCACAGGCTGCTTGGCCTGGGCTCCCTGCACCTGGGCCTTTGGAGGACCGGCCCTGTGCTTGCCAACACTTCCTGCAGGAACCCAGAGCTGGGAGGTGGCATCTCTCAGCCCTGGGTCGGGCAGAGCCCCAGCGGGCCATGCCCACAACCTCTCTCAGCACCGGTCCCCCAGAAGGCTCCTTTGGGACCAGGATTCTCTTGCGGTGACTCTTTAAGGTCTGGCCCCTGGATGGAGGGGCACCAGGAGTAGAGGAGCAGGAAGGGGAAGGGGGTGGCCATGCGAGGGGACACTTTGAGGCCAAGTCCCAGCTTCAGCCTGATCCTCCTGGGAACCCCGCTCTGAGACAAGGAGCCGGGCTTCGCATTCCCACAGCAGCCAGTCGTGGGCTGAGGACACCTGGGGCGTTGGGAACTCCCTGGCTTCTCCTTGGTTTAACATCTAGAGCTGCTTGCGAATCGCGCCGCCACACACACCCGAGCGCAGGTGTCTTCCGCACAGACTGCGGGCCTCGCTCTTCTGAATGCCGCTAGCTCGCCACCCACCCACGGGTGAACCTGGTCAGGGTGCTTTCTCTCAGGGGCAGACTCTTTTCCGGGCGGGCTACCGGTGTCTCTGTTTGCTCGTTTCTTTCTTCCATTTCGGGAAAGTCTTCCTTGCTGGGTGTGGAAATCTCCTATGCCTTCCCTCGCCTATTCTGTCAGCTTTAAAATTCTCTTTCAGTTGCCACCCTCACAGATGGATTAGGAAACTCTTTCCGGTGCACTCATTAGTGAAATGACCTCCAGGAAGCTGGAATCCAATATCTAATGGCCGATTTTTAGCGAGTCCACACGCCAGGGTGGTCGGGGTCCAATGCAGCCCCGGCCAGGCCCAGGCCCGTTGGACTGGGCCACAGGAGGACACGGAGGAGGGTCCCGGCCCCCACGAAGCGGTGCCGGCAGTTCTCCACGGGCTTGGGCGTTTTCCAGAGGTAGGAGATGGAGGGGACTGATTTCTTCAGCGCCCCCCAAACCACGCCACCCCACCCCACCCATGGGACACATCCCCAGAGAGAGACGCCCCATACACTGGCTGTGCCCCAGCCCTGGCCCGGGGGTATAGGCGGCAGCCCACCCACAGGGCGAGGGGGGGGGCGCAGCTGAAAGGGGTTGTGGGGGAGGGCGGCCCCTGGCTGGGGTCAAAGGGCGAGCGTCCCGCGCGTGCGCAGTCAGCGGCAGCGACGCGCTGGGGGTGGGCAGCGGGTAGGTGAAGGAGGCCGGGCGAGGAGACGAGGGGGGCTGGGAGGGCTCCACCTTGGCGAGTCCAGCCGTGGAGGCGCATCTTGTGTGAGTGTGAGTGAGTGTGAGTGTGTGTGTGTGTGTAGAGAGAGACAGCCCCCCACCCCGCCCCGCCCCGCCCCGCCCCGCCCATCACCCCCGTCCCTGGGAGCCCGCGGGACCCGGCCGGCCCGGCCCCGCCCGGCGCGGGGCCTGGGGCGGGAGGCGGCGGCGGGGAAGCCCAGAGAGGCTCGGCTTCTCGAGCGGGGCAGGGGCGCCCTCCGCCGCCGTCTAGGGCCACACCACCCTGAACGCCCCCGATCTCGTCTGGTCTCGGAAGCTAAGCAGGGTCGGGCCTGGTTAGTACTTGGATGGGAGACCGCCTGGGAATACCGGGTGCCACAGGCTGCTGCTTTTTTTTTTTTTTTTTTTTCTTGCCTCTTGTTCTGTCCCCTTTCTGGGAGCGCGGCGGCGGCCCGGGGTGGGGGTCACCCCCACCCTCAGCGCCCGCGCGGTGCCTGGCGCCCCAGCCCGCACCTTGGGGCCTCCTCTTGTCCCAAGCCGCGACACCGCCGCCACGCGGCAGCATGCGTGGCTTCTGGACTGTCAGGTCTCAGACCAAAGGTCTGCTCTGTGGGAACCGACACGCTGGAGGAAACCTTGAGAGTCTGAGAGGGGAGGGAGTTCCAGAAGAAGGCCAGGATGTCATTTTGAGGGAGTATGTGACCAGAACTCGTCCCGTTGCTTTTGGGGTTCTATGGGCTACACGCAGGAATCTTTGGTGGTGGCACCTGATGTTGGGGGATCCGGAGTCACACCCAGACCTGCTCCACAGGCCTCCTTTTACTTTTCTCTTCGGATTCATTATTTTTAAAAAGTGTCTCTTACCTCTAGGATTGCATTTTCTTTTCTCTCTCTTTTCAAGCAGATGATGGGAGTACAAGTATTCAGGTGACATGTGTTGCCTGTGCCGCCCTCCCCCCTGTGTTCTTTTTTTTTTTTTTTTTTGAGACAGAGTCTCGTTTTGCTGCCCAGGCTAGAGTGAGTGCCATGGCGTCAGCCTAGCTCACAGCAACCTCAATCTCCGGGCTCAAGCAATCCTGCTGCCTCAGCCTCCCGAGTAGTTGGGACTACAGGCATGCACCACCACGCCCGGCTGTGTTTTTCTCTATATATTAGTTGGCCAATTAATTTCTTTCTATTTTTAGTAGAGACGGGGTCTCGCTCTTGCTCAGGCTGGTTTCGAACTCCTGACCTGGAGCAATCCGCCCGCCTCGGCCTCCCAGAGAGCTAGGATTACAGGCGTGAGCCACCGCGCCCGGCCCCCCCTGTGTTCTTATTCATATACCTCTCATGTTGTTCCAGCGTATTGTGGGGGTACCAATGTTAAGGTCGGGTGCCTTGCCCTCTCCAAGCCTCCCCCCTCGGGTCAGAGCTTCAAGTGCGCCCATCCCCCAGTCGGTGCGTACCCACCCCATGCCTAATGGATGTGTATGCCCCTCCCCTCCCCCCACCCGCCCGCCCGACACCCACCCGATGAAGGTGATTCCTCTCTGTCCACTTAGGCGTCCATCCGTTCGTACCAATTTGCTGGTGAGCGCGCTCACGTGGTGCTCGTGTGTCCATTCTTGGGATACTTGGCTTCCTGGAACGGGTTCCAGCTCTGGCCAGGAGAACACGAGAGGCGCCCTCTCACCGCTGCTCCTCACAGCCGAATGGCACTCCGTGGTGTCCACACGCCACATTTTATTGATGCACTCCTGGATGGATGGGCACTCGGGTCGCTTCCACGTCTTTGGGATTGTGAATTGTGCCCTAACTGTAACCCTAACCCTTACCCAGCCCGTCTCCTCTGCCCCTGCCTGACGCACTCCTCCCCGGCCAGGCCCGTCACTGTCCTGGGCCCCCGCCTGACCGGCTCCTCCCCGCCCGGCCGGTCACCGTCCTCTGCCCCTGCCTGACACGCTCCTTCCCGCCCGGCCTCTCACCGTCCTCGGCCCCTGCCTGACCGGCTCCTCCGTCGCCTGGGCCTTCCAAGGGCTTGGTGTGGATGCTGCTTCCAGGAAGCCCTCCAGAAACCCGGCAGCAGGGTGGCCGCAGCAGTCTCCAGCAGCCGTCCCTAAGTCGCGTGAGTGCGGGGGACGTGCCCCCGCTGTGCCGCGGGGGCCCAGCCTGGTGTCTTCCCTGAGGCCCTGCGGCTGCCGGCTGGGCTGCCGCTCCCCGCAAGGGGAGAGCCGCGGAGGTGGGGACCGCCTCCTGATGGGGACGTACACGCAGCTCTCCACGTCGGATTCCGGGGCTCTCTGTCCTGCCCGAAGGCCCAGCTGGCCTGCGGGTCTTTAGAGTGGCAAAAACCTCCGAAAACTGAGACTGAGGGTCCGGTGGGTGTCTGCACTTTTGTGCTGGGCACCCCAGGGAGGCCCGGGGGCTGGCTGGACAACGTGGTCTGCTGGGCGGGGGGGGGGTTTGGAGGAGCAACTGATGCCCTTTGCACTTTGGGTAGCAAGAGTCTGAGGTGTCTCTGAGCCCTGTGCCCTGTGGGGGCGGGGCGGGGGGGAGGAGGAGGAGGAGGAGGAGGAGGTGGGAAGGGCCGGGGCCTGCAGTCCTGTTCCCGGGGTGGCACGGCAAGTGGCTTCTTCCACAGGCTGCTTGGCCTGGGCTCCCTGCACCTGGGCCTTTGGAGGACCGGCCCTGTGCTTGCCAACACTTCCTGCAGGGACCCAGAGCTGGGAGGTGGCATCTCTCAGCCCTGGGTCGGGCAGAGCCCCAGCGGGCCATGCCCACAACCTCTCTCAGCACCGGTCCCCCAGAAGGCTCCTTTGGGACCAGGATTCTCTTGCGGTGACTCTTTAAGGTCTGGCCCCTGGATGGAGGGGCACCAGGAGTAGAGGAGCAGGAAGGGGAAGGGGGTGGCCATGCGAGGGGACACTTTGAGGCCAAGTCCCAGCTTCAGCCTGATCCTCCTGGGAACCCCGCTCTGAGACAAGGAGCCGGGCTTCGCATTCCCACAGCAGCCAGTCGTGGGCTGAGGACACCTGGGGCGTTGGGAACTCCCTGGCTTCTCCTTGGTTTAACATCTAGAGCTGCTTGTGAATCGCGCCGCCACACACACCCGAGCGCAGGTGTCTTCCGCACAGACTGCGGGCCTCGCTCTTCTGAATGCCGCTAGCTCGCCACCCACCCACGGGTGAACCTGGTCAGGGTGCTTTCTCTCAGGGGCAGACTCTTTTCCGGGCGGGCTACCGGTGTCTCTGTTTGCTCGTTTCTTTCTTCCATTTCGGGAAAGTCTTCCTTGCTGGGTGTGGAAATCTCCTATGCCTTCCCTCGCCTATTCTGTCAGCTTTAAAATTCTCCTTCAGTTGCCACCCTGACAGATGGATTAGGAAACTCTTTCCGGTGCACTCATTAGTGAAATGACCTCCAGGAAGCTGGAATCCAATATCTAATGGCCGATTTTTAGCGAGTCCACACGCCAGGGTGGTCGGGGTCCAATGCAGCCCCGGCCAGGCCCAGGCCCGTTGGACTGGGCCACAGGAGGACACGGAGGAGGGTCCCGGCCCCCACGAAGCGGTGCCGGCAGTTCTCCACGGGCTTGGGCGTTTTCCAGAGGTAGGAGATGGAGGGGACTGATTTCTTCAGCGCCCCCCAAACCACGCCACCCCACCCCACCCATGGGACACATCCCCAGAGAGAGACGCCCCATACACTGGCTGTGCCCCAGCCCTGGCCCGGGGGAATAGGCGGCAGCCCACCCACAGGGCGAGGGGGGGGGCGCAGCTGAAAGGGTTTGTGGGGGAGGGCGGCCCCTGGCTGGGGTCAAAGGGCGAGCGTCCCGCGCGTGCGCAGTCAGCGGCAGCGACGCGCTGGGGGTGGGCAGCGGGTAGGTGAAGGAGGCCGGGCGAGGAGACGAGGGGGGCTGGGAGGGCTCCACCTTGGCGAGTCCAGCCGTGGAGGCGCATCTTGTGTGAGTGTGAGTGAGTGTGAGTGTGTGTGTGTGTGTATAGAGAGACAGCCCCCCACCCCGCCCCGCCCCGCCCCGCCCATCACCCCCGTCCCTGGGAGCCCGCGGGACCCGGCCGGCCCGGGCCCCGCCCGGCGCGGGGCCTGGGGCGGGAGGCGGCGGCGGGGAAGCCCAGAGAGGCTCGGCTTCTCGAGCGGGGCAGGGGCGCCCTCCGCCGCCGTCTAGGGCCACACCACCCTGAACGCCCCCGATCTCGTCTGGTCTCGGAAGCTAAGCAGGGTCGGGCCTGGTTAGTACTTGGATGGGAGACCGCCTGGGAATACCGGGTGCCACAGGCTGCTGCTTTTTTTTTTTTTTTTTTTCTTGCCTCTTGTTCTGTCCCCTTTCTGGGAGCGCGGCGGCGGCCCGGGGTGGGGGTCACCCCCACCCTCAGCGCCCGCGCGGTGCCTGGCGCCCCAGCCCGCACCGTGGGGCCTCCTCTTGTCCCAAGCCGCGACACCGCCGCCACGCGGCAGCATGCGTGGCTTCTGGACTGTCAGGTCTCAGACCAAAGGTCTGCTCTGTGGGAACCGACACGCTGGAGGAAACCTTGAGAGTCTGAGAGGGGAGGGAGTTCCAGAAGAAGGCCAGGATGTCATTTTGAGGGAGTATGTGACCAGAACTCATCCCGTTGCTTTTGGGGTTCTATGGGCTACACGCAGGAATCTTTGGTGGTGGCACCTGATGTTGGGGGATCCGGAGTCACACCCAGACCTGCTCCACAGGCCTCCTTTTACTTTTCTCTTCGGATTCATTATTTTTAAAAAGTGTCTCTTACCTCTAGGATTGCATTTTCTTTTCTCTCTCTTTTCAAGCAGATGATGGGAGTACAAGTATTCAGGTGACATGTGTTGCCCGTGCCGCCCTCCCCCCTGTGTTCTTTTTTTTTTTTTTTTTTTGAGACAGAGTCTCGTTTTGCTGCCCAGGCTAGAGTGAGTGCCATGGCGTCAGCCTAGCTCACAGCAACCTCAATCTCCGGGCTCAAGCAATCCTGCTGCCTCAGCCTCCCGAGTAGTTGGGACTACAGGCATGCACCACCACGCCCGGCTGTGTTTTTCTCTATATATTAGTTGGCCAATTAATTTCTTTCTATTTTTAGTAGAGACGGGGTCTCGCTCTTGCTCAGGCTGGTTTCGAACTCCTGACCTGGAGCAATCCGCCCGCCTCGGCCTCCCAGAGAGCTAGGATTACAGGCGTGAGCCACCGCGCCCGGCCCCCCCTGTGTTCTTATTCATATACCTCTCATGTTGTTCCAGCGTATTGTGGGGGTACCAATGTTAAGGTCGGGTGCCTTGCCCTCTCCAAGCCTCCCCCCTCGGGTCAGAGCTTCAAGTGCGCCCATCCCCCAGTCGGTGCGCACCCACCCCATGCCTAATGGATGTGTATGCCCCTCCCCTCCCCCCACCCGCCCGCCCGACACCCACCCGATGAAGGTGATTCCTCTCTGTCCACTTAGGCGTCCATCCGTTCGTACCAATTTGCTGGTGAGCGCGCTCACGTGGTGCTCGTGTGTCCATTCTTGGGATACTTGGCTTACTGGAACGGGTTCCAGCTCTGGCCAGGAGAACACGAGAGGCGCCCTCTCACCGCTGCTCCTCACAGCCGAATGGCACTCCGTGGTGTCCACGCGCCACATTTTATTGATGCACTCCTGGATGGATGGGCACTCGGGTCGCTTCCACGTCTTTGGGATTGTGAATTGTGCCCTAACTGTAACCCTAACCCTTACCCAGCCCGTCTCCTCTGCCCCTGCCTGACGCACTCCTCCCCGGCCAGGCCCGTCACTGTCCTGGGCCCCCGCCTGACCGGCTCCTCCCCGCCCGGCCGGTCACCGTCCTCTGCCCCTGCCTGACACGCTCCTTCCCGCCCGGCCTCTCACCGTCCTCGGCCCCTGCCTGACCGGCTCCTCCGTCGCCTGGGCCTTCCAAGGGCTTGGTGTGGATGCTGCTTCCAGGAAGCCCTCCAGAAACCCGGCAGCAGGGTGGCCGCAGCAGTCTCCAGCAGCCGTCCCTAAGTCGCGTGAGTGCGGGGGACGTGCCCCCGCTGTGCCGCGGGGGCCCAGCCTGGTGTCTTCCCTGAGGCCCTGCGGCTGCCGGCTGGGCTGCCGCTCCCCGCAAGGGGAGAGCCGCGGAGGTGGGGACCGCCTCCTGATGGGGACGTACACGCAGCTCTCCACGTCGGATTCCGGGGCTCTCTGTCCTGCCCGAAGGCCCAGCTGGCCTGCGGGTCCTTAGAGTGGCAAAAACCTCCGAAAACTGAGACTGAGGGTCCGGTGGGTGTCTGCACTTTTGTGCTGGGCACCCCAGGGAGGCCCGGGGGCTGGCTGGACAACGTGGTCTGCTGGGCGGGGGGGGGGGGTTGGAGGAGCAACTGATGCCCTTTGCACTTTGGGTAGCAAGAGTCTGAGGTGTCTCTGAGCCCTGTGCCCTGTGGGGGCGGGGCGGGGGGGAGGAGGAGGAGGAGGAGGAGGAGGTGGGAAGGGCCGGGGCCTGCAGTCCTGTTCCCGGGGTGGCACGGCAAGTGGCTTCTTCCACAGGCTGCTTGGCCTGGGCTCCCTGCACCTGGGCCTTTGGAGGACCGGCCCTGTGCTTGCCAACACTTCCTGCAGGGACCCAGAGCTGGGAGGTGGCATCTCTCAGCCCTGGGTCGGGCAGAGCCCCAGCGGGCCATGCCCACAACCTCTCTCAGCACCGGTCCCCCAGAAGGCTCCTTTGGGACCAGGATTCTCTTGCGGTGACTCTTTAAGGTCTGGCCCCTGGATGGAGGGGCACCAGGAGTAGAGGAGCAGGAAGGGGAAGGGGGTGGCCATGCGAGGGGACACTTTGAGGCCAAGTCCCAGCTTCAGCCTGATCCTCCTGGGAACCCCGCTCTGAGACAAGGAGCCGGGCTTCGCATTCCCACAGCAGCCAGTCGTGGGCTGAGGACACCTGGGGCGTTGGGAACTCCCTGGCTTCTCCTTGGTTTAACATCTAGAGCTGCTTGTGAATCGCGCCGCCACACACACCCGAGCGCAGGTGTCTTCCGCACAGACTGCGGGCCTCGCTCTTCTGAATGCCGCTAGCTCGCCACCCACCCACGGGTTAACCTGGTCAGGGTGCTTTCTCTCAGGGGCAGACTCTTTTCCGGGCGGGCTACCGGTGTCTCTGTTTGCTCGTTTCTTTCTTCCATTTCGGGAAAGTCTTCCTTGCTGGGTGTGGAAATCTCCTATGCCTTCCCTCGCCTATTCTGTCAGCTTTAAAATTCTCTTTCAGTTGCCACCCTCACAGATGGATTAGGAAACTCTTTCCGGTGCACTCATTAGTGAAATGACCTCCAGGAAGCTGGAATCCAATATCTAATGGCCGATTTTTAGCGAGTCCACACGCCAGGGTGGTCGGGGTCCAATGCAGCCCCGGCCAGGCCCAGGTCCGTTGGACTGGGCCACAGGAGGACACGGAGGAGGGTCCCGGCCCCCACGAAGCGGTGCCGGCAGTTCTCCACGGGCTTGGGCGTTTTCCAGAGGTAGGAGATGGAGGGGACTGATTTCTTCAGCGCCCCCCAAACCACGCCACCCCACCCCACCCATGGGACACATCCCCAGAGAGAGACGCCCCATACACTGGCTGTGCCCCAGCCCTGGCCCGGGGGTATAGGCGGCAGCCCACCCACAGGGCGAGGGGGGGGGCGCAGCTGAAAGGGGTTGTGGGGGAGGGCGGCCCCTGGCTGGGGTCAAAGGGCGAGCGTCCCGCGCGTGCGCAGTCAGCGGCAGCGACGCGCTGGGGGTGGGCAGCGGGTAGGTGAAGGAGGCCGGGCGAGGAGACGAGGGGGGCTGGGAGGGCTCCACCTTGGCGAGTCCAGCCGTGGAGGCGCATCTTGTGTGAGTGTGAGTGAGTGTGAGTGTGTGTGTGTGTGTATAGAGAGACAGCCCCCCACCCCGCCCCGCCCCGCCCCGCCCCGCCCATCACCCCCGTCCCTGGGAGCCCGCGGGACCCGGCCGGCCCGGCCCCGCCCGGCGCGGGGCCTGGGGCGGGAGGCGGCGGCGGGGAAGACCAGAGAGGCTCGGCTTCTCGAGCGGGGCAGGGGCGCCCTCCGCCGCCGTCTAGGGCCACACCACCCTGAACGCCCCCGATCTCGTCTGGTCTCGGAAGCTAAGCAGGGTCGGGCCTGGTTAGTACTTGGATGGGAGACCGCCTGGGAATACCGGGTGCCACAGGCTGCTGCTTTTTTTTTTTTTTTTTTTTCTTGCCTCTTGTTCTGTCCCCTTTCTGGGAGCGCGGCGGCGGCCCGGGGTGGGGGTCACCCCCACCCTCAGCGCCCGCGCGGTGCCTGGCGCCCCAGCCCGCACCTTGGGGCCTCCTCTTGTCCCAAGCCGCGACACCGCCGCCACGCGGCAGCATGCGTGGCTTCTGGACTGTCAGGTCTCAGACCAAAGGTCTGCTCTGTGGGAACCGACACGCTGGAGGAAACCTTGAGAGTCTGAGAGGGGAGGGAGTTCCAGAAGAAGGCCAGGATGTCATTTTGAGGGAGTATGTGACCAGAACTCGTCCCGTTGCTTTTGGGGTTCTATGGGCTACACGCAGGAATCTTTGGTGGTGGCACCTGATGTTGGGGGATCCGGAGTCACACCCAGACCTGCTCCACAGGCCTCCTTTTACTTTTCTCTTCGGATTCATTATTTTTAAAAAGTGTCTCTTACCTCTAGGATTGCATTTTCTTTTCTCTCTCTTTTCAAGCAGATGATGGGAGTACAAGTATTCAGGTGACATGTGTTGCCCGTGCCGCCCTCCCCCCTGTGTTCTTTTTTTTTTTTTTTTTTGAGACAGAGTCTCGTTTTGCTGCCCAGGCTAGAGTGAGTGCCATGGCGTCAGCCTAGCTCACAGCAACCTCAATCTCCGGGCTCAAGCAATCCTGCTGCCTCAGCCTCCCGAGTAGTTGGGACTACAGGCATGCACCACCACGCCCGGCTGTGTTTTTCTCTATATATTAGTTGGCCAATTAATTTCTTTCTATTTTTAGTAGAGACGGGGTCTCGCTCTTGCTCAGGCTGGTTTCGAACTCCTGACCTGGAGCAATCCGCCCGCCTCGGCCTCCCAGAGAGCTAGGATTACAGGCGTGAGCCACCGCGCCCGGCCCCCCCTGTGTTCTTATTCATATACCTCTCATGTTGTTCCAGCGTATTGTGGGGGTACCAATGTTAAGGTCGGGTGCCTTGCCCTCTCCAAGCCTCCCCCCTCGGGTCAGAGCTTCAAGTGCGCCCATCCCCCAGTCGGTGCGCACCCACCCCATGCCTAATGGATGTGTATGCCCCTCCCCTCCCCCCACCCGCCCGCCCGACACCCACCCGATGAAGGTGATTCCTCTCTGTCCACTTAGGCGTCCATCCGTTCGTACCAATTTGCTGGTGAGCGCGCTCACGTGGTGCTCGTGTGTCCATTCTTGGGATACTTGGCTTCCTGGAACGGGTTCCAGCTCTGGCCAGGAGAACACGAGAGGCGCCCTCTCACCGCTGCTCCTCACAGCCGAATGGCACTCCGTGGTGTCCACACGCCACATTTTATTGATGCACTCCTGGATGGATGGGCACTCGGGTCGCTTCCACGTCTTTGGGATTGTGAATTGTGCCCTAACTGTAACCCTAACCCTTACCCAGCCCGTCTCCTCTGCCCCTGCCTGACGCACTCCTCCCCGGCCAGGCCCGTCACTGTCCTGGGCCCCCGCCTGACCGGCTCCTCCCCGCCCGGCCGGTCACCGTCCTCTGCCCCTGCCTGACACGCTCCTTCCCGCCCGGCCTCTCACCGTCCTCGGCCCCTGCCTGACCGGCTCCTCCGTCGCCTGGGCCTTCCAAGGGCTTGGTGTGGATGCTGCTTCCAGGAAGCCCTCCAGAAACCCGGCAGCAGGGTGGCCGCAGCAGTCTCCAGCAGCCGTCCCTAAGTCGCGTGAGTGCGGGGGACGTGCCCCCGCTGTGCCGCGGGGGCCCAGCCTGGTGTCTTCCCTGAGGCCCTGCGGCTGCCGGCTGGGCTGCCGCTCCCCGCAAGGGGAGAGCCGCGGAGGTGGGGACCGCCTCCTGATGGGGACGTACACGCAGCTCTCCACGTCGGATTCCGGGGCTCTCTGTCCTGCCCGAAGGCCCAGCTGGCCTGCGGGTCTTTAGAGTGGCAAAAACCTCCGAAAACTGAGACTGAGGGTCCGGTGGGTGTCTGCACTTTTGTGCTGGGCACCCCAGGGAGGCCCGGGGGCTGGCTGGACAACGTGGTCTGCTGGGCGGGGGGGGAGTTTGGAGGAGCAACTGATGCCCTTTGCACTTTGGGTAGCAAGAGTCTGAGGTGTCTCTGAGCCCTGTGCCCTGTGGGGGCGGGGCGGGGGGGAGGAGGAGGAGGAGGAGGAGGAGGTGGGAAGGGCCGGGGCCTGCAGTCCTGTTCCCGGGGTGGCACGGCAAGTGGCTTCTTCCACAGGCTGCTTGGCCTGGGCTCCCTGCACCTGGGCCTTTGGAGGACCGGCCCTGTGCTTGCCAACACTTCCTGCAGGGACCCAGAGCTGGGAGGTGGCATCTCTCAGCCCTGGGTCGGGCAGAGCCCCAGCGGGCCATGCCCACAACCTCTCTCAGCACCGGTCCCCCAGAAGGCTCCTTTGGGACCAGGATTCTCTTGCGGTGACTCTTTAAGGTCTGGCCCCTGGATGGAGGGGCACCAGGAGTAGAGGAGCAGGAAGGGGAAGGGGGTGGCCATGCGAGGGGACACTTTGAGGCCAAGTCCCAGCTTCAGCCTGATCCTCCTGGGAACCCCGCTCTGAGACAAGGAGCCGGGCTTCGCATTCCCACAGCAGCCAGTCGTGGGCTGAGGACACCTGGGGCGTTGGGAACTCCCTGGCTTCTCCTTGGTTTAACATCTAGAGCTGCTTGTGAATCGCGCCGCCACACACACCCGAGCGCAGGTGTCTTCCGCACAGACTGCGGGCCTCGCTCTTCTGAATGCCGCTAGCTCGCCACCCACCCACGGGTGAACCTGGTCAGGGTGCTTTCTCTCAGGGGCAGACTCTTTTCCGGGCGGGCTACCGGTGTCTCTGTTTGCTCGTTTCTTTCTTCCATTTCGGGAAAGTCTTCCTTGCTGGGTGTGGAAATCTCCTATGCCTTCCCTCGCCTATTCTGTCAGCTTTAAAATTCTCCTTCAGTTGCCACCCTGACAGATGGATTAGGAAACTCTTTCCGGTGCACTCATTAGTGAAATGACCTCCAGGAAGCTGGAATCCAATATCTAATGGCCGATTTTTAGCGAGTCCACACGCCAGGGTGGTCGGGGTCCAATGCAGCCCCGGCCAGGCCCAGGCCCGTTGGACTGGGCCACAGGAGGACACGGAGGAGGGTCCCGGCCCCCACGAAGCGGTGCCGGCAGTTCTCCACGGGCTTGGGCGTTTTCCAGAGGTAGGAGATGGAGGGGACTGATTTCTTCAGCGCCCCCCAAACCACGCCACCCCACCCCACCCATGGGACACATCCCCAGAGAGAGACGCCCCATACACTGGCTGTGCCCCAGCCCTGGCCCGGGGGAATAGGCGGCAGCCCACCCACAGGGCGAGGGGGGGGGCGCAGCTGAAAGGGGTTGTGGGGGAGGGCGGCCCCTGGCTGGGGTCAAAGGGCGAGCGTCCCGCGCGTGCGCAGTCAGCGGCAGCGACGCGCTGGGGGTGGGCAGCGGGTAGGTGAAGGAGGCCGGGCGAGGAGACGAGGGGGGCTGGGAGGGCTCCACCTTGGCGAGTCCAGCCGTGGAGGCGCATCTTGTGTGAGTGTGAGTGAGTGTGAGTGTGTGTGTGTGTGTATAGAGAGACAGCCCCCCACCCCGCCCCGCCCCGCCCCGCCCATCACCCCCGTCCCTGGGAGCCCGCGGGACCCGGCCGGCCCGGGCCCCGCCCGGCGCGGGGCCTGGGGCGGGAGGCGGCGGCGGGGAAGCCCAGAGAGGCTCGGCTTCTCGAGCGGGGCAGGGGCGCCCTCCGCCGCCGTCTAGGGCCACACCACCCTGAACGCCCCCGATCTCGTCTGGTCTCGGAAGCTAAGCAGGGTCGGGCCTGGTTAGTACTTGGATGGGAGACCGCCTGGGAATACCGGGTGCCACAGGCTGCTGCTTTTTTTTTTTTTTTTTTTCTTGCCTCTTGTTCTGTCCCCTTTCTGGGAGCGCGGCGGCGGCCCGGGGTGGGGGTCACCCCCACCCTCAGCGCCCGCGCGGTGCCTGGCGCCCCAGCCCGCACCGTGGGGCCTCCTCTTGTCCCAAGCCGCGACACCGCCGCCACGCGGCAGCATGCGTGGCTTCTGGACTGTCAGGTCTCAGACCAAAGGTCTGCTCTGTGGGAACCGACACGCTGGAGGAAACCTTGAGAGTCTGAGAGGGGAGGGAGTTCCAGAAGAAGGCCAGGATGTCATTTTGAGGGAGTATGTGACCAGAACTCATCCCGTTGCTTTTGGGGTTCTATGGGCTACACGCAGGAATCTTTGGTGGTGGCACCTGATGTTGGGGGATCCGGAGTCACACCCAGACCTGCTCCACAGGCCTCCTTTTACTTTTCTCTTCGGATTCATTATTTTTAAAAAGTGTCTCTTACCTCTAGGATTGCATTTTCTTTTCTCTCTCTTTTCAAGCAGATGATGGGAGTACAAGTATTCAGGTGACATGTGTTGCCCGTGCCGCCCTCCCCCCTGTGTTCTTTTTTTTTTTTTTTTTTTGAGACAGAGTCTCGTTTTGCTGCCCAGGCTAGAGTGAGTGCCATGGCGTCAGCCTAGCTCACAGCAACCTCAATCTCCGGGCTCAAGCAATCCTGCTGCCTCAGCCTCCCGAGTAGTTGGGACTACAGGCATGCACCACCACGCCCGGCTGTGTTTTTCTCTATATATTAGTTGGCCAATTAATTTCTTTCTATTTTTAGTAGAGACGGGGTCTCGCTCTTGCTCAGGCTGGTTTCGAACTCCTGACCTGGAGCAATCCGCCCGCCTCGGCCTCCCAGAGAGCTAGGATTACAGGCGTGAGCCACCGCGCCCGGCCCCCCCTGTGTTCTTATTCATATACCTCTCATGTTGTTCCAGCGTATTGTGGGGGTACCAATGTTAAGGTCGGGTGCCTTGCCCTCTCCAAGCCTCCCCCCTCGGGTCAGAGCTTCAAGTGCGCCCATCCCCCAGTCGGTGCGCACCCACCCCATGCCTAATGGATGTGTATGCCCCTCCCCTCCCCCCACCCGCCCGCCCGACACCCACCCGATGAAGGTGATTCCTCTCTGTCCACTTAGGCGTCCATCCGTTCGTACCAATTTGCTGGTGAGCGCGCTCACGTGGTGCTCGTGTGTCCATTCTTGGGATACTTGGCTTACTGGAACGGGTTCCAGCTCTGGCCAGGAGAACACGAGAGGCGCCCTCTCACCGCTGCTCCTCACAGCCGAATGGCACTCCGTGGTGTCCACGCGCCACATTTTATTGATGCACTCCTGGATGGATGGGCACTCGGGTCGCTTCCACGTCTTTGGGATTGTGAATTGTGCCCTAACTGTAACCCTAACCCTTACCCAGCCCGTCTCCTCTGCCCCTGCCTGACGCACTCCTCCCCGGCCAGGCCCGTCACTGTCCTGGGCCCCCGCCTGACCGGCTCCTCCCCGCCCGGCCGGTCACCGTCCTCTGCCCCTGCCTGACACGCTCCTTCCCGCCCGGCCTCTCACCGTCCTCGGCCCCTGCCTGACCGGCTCCTCCGTCGCCTGGGCCTTCCAAGGGCTTGGTGTGGATGCTGCTTCCAGGAAGCCCTCCAGAAACCCGGCAGCAGGGTGGCCGCAGCAGTCTCCAGCAGCCGTCCCTAAGTCGCGTGAGTGCGGGGGACGTGCCCCCGCTGTGCCGCGGGGGCCCAGCCTGGTGTCTTCCCTGAGGCCCTGCGGCTGCCGGCTGGGCTGCCGCTCCCCGCAAGGGGAGAGCCGCGGAGGTGGGGACCGCCTCCTGATGGGGACGTACACGCAGCTCTCCACGTCGGATTCCGGGGCTCTCTGTCCTGCCCGAAGGCCCAGCTGGCCTGCGGGTCCTTAGAGTGGCAAAAACCTCCGAAAACTGAGACTGAGGGTCCGGTGGGTGTCTGCACTTTTGTGCTGGGCACCCCAGGGAGGCCCGGGGGCTGGCTGGACAACGTGGTCTGCTGGGCGGGGGGGGGGGGGTTGGAGGAGCAACTGATGCCCTTTGCACTTTGGGTAGCAAGAGTCTGAGGTGTCTCTGAGCCCTGTGCCCTGTGGGGGCGGGGCGGGGGGGAGGAGGAGGAGGAGGAGGAGGAGGTGGGAAGGGCCGGGGCCTGCAGTCCTGTTCCCGGGGTGGCACGGCAAGTGGCTTCTTCCACAGGCTGCTTGGCCTGGGCTCCCTGCACCTGGGCCTTTGGAGGACCGGCCCTGTGCTTGCCAACACTTCCTGCAGGGACCCAGAGCTGGGAGGTGGCATCTCTCAGCCCTGGGTCGGGCAGAGCCCCAGCGGGCCATGCCCACAACCTCTCTCAGCACCGGTCCCCCAGAAGGCTCCTTTGGGACCAGGATTCTCTTGCGGTGACTCTTTAAGGTCTGGCCCCTGGATGGAGGGGCACCAGGAGTAGAGGAGCAGGAAGGGGAAGGGGGTGGCCATGCGAGGGGACACTTTGAGGCCAAGTCCCAGCTTCAGCCTGATCCTCCTGGGAACCCCGCTCTGAGACAAGGAGCCGGGCTTCGCATTCCCACAGCAGCCAGTCGTGGGCTGAGGACACCTGGGGCGTTGGGAACTCCCTGGCTTCTCCTTGGTTTAACATCTAGAGCTGCTTGTGAATCGCGCCGCCACACACACCCGAGCGCAGGTGTCTTCCGCACAGACTGCGGGCCTCGCTCTTCTGAATGCCGCTAGCTCGCCACCCACCCACGGGTTAACCTGGTCAGGGTGCTTTCTCTCAGGGGCAGACTCTTTTCCGGGCGGGCTACCGGTGTCTCTGTTTGCTCGTTTCTTTCTTCCATTTCGGGAAAGTCTTCCTTGCTGGGTGTGGAAATCTCCTATGCCTTCCCTCGCCTATTCTGTCAGCTTTAAAATTCTCTTTCAGTTGCCACCCTCACAGATGGATTAGGAAACTCTTTCCGGTGCACTCATTAGTGAAATGACCTCCAGGAAGCTGGAATCCAATATCTAATGGCCGATTTTTAGCGAGTCCACACGCCAGGGTGGTCGGGGTCCAATGCAGCCCCGGCCAGGCCCAGGTCCGTTGGACTGGGCCACAGGAGGACACGGAGGAGGGTCCCGGCCCCCACGAAGCGGTGCCGGCAGTTCTCCACGGGCTTGGGCGTTTTCCAGAGGTAGGAGATGGAGGGGACTGATTTCTTCAGCGCCCCCCAAACCACGCCACCCCACCCCACCCATGGGACACATCCCCAGAGAGAGACGCCCCATACACTGGCTGTGCCCCAGCCCTGGCCCGGGGGTATAGGCGGCAGCCCACCCACAGGGCGAGGGGGGGGGGCGCAGCTGAAAGGGGTTGTGGGGGAGGGCGGCCCCTGGCTGGGGTCAAAGGGCGAGCGTCCCGCGCGTGCGCAGTCAGCGGCAGCGACGCGCTGGGGGTGGGCAGCGGGTAGGTGAAGGAGGCCGGGCGAGGAGACGAGGGGGGCTGGGAGGGCTCCACCTTGGCGAGTCCAGCCGTGGAGGCGCATCTTGTGTGAGTGTGAGTGAGTGTGAGTGTGTGTGTGTGTGTATAGAGAGACAGCCCCCCACCCCGCCCCGCCCCGCCCCGCCCCGCCCATCACCCCCGTCCCTGGGAGCCCGCGGGACCCGGCCGGCCCGGCCCCGCCCGGCGCGGGGCCTGGGGCGGGAGGCGGCGGCGGGGAAGACCAGAGAGGCTCGGCTTCTCGAGCGGGGCAGGGGCGCCCTCCGCCGCCGTCTAGGGCCACACCACCCTGAACGCCCCCGATCTCGTCTGGTCTCGGAAGCTAAGCAGGGTCGGGCCTGGTTAGTACTTGGATGGGAGACCGCCTGGGAATACCGGGTGCCACAGGCTGCTGCTTTTTTTTTTTTTTTTTTTTCTTGCCTCTTGTTCTGTCCCCTTTCTGGGAGCGCGGCGGCGGCCCGGGGTGGGGGTCACCCCCACCCTCAGCGCCCGCGCGGTGCCTGGCGCCCCAGCCCGCACCTTGGGGCCTCCTCTTGTCCCAAGCCGCGACACCGCCGCCACGCGGCAGCATGCGTGGCTTCTGGACTGTCAGGTCTCAGACCAAAGGTCTGCTCTGTGGGAACCGACACGCTGGAGGAAACCTTGAGAGTCTGAGAGGGGAGGGAGTTCCAGAAGAAGGCCAGGATGTCATTTTGAGGGAGTATGTGACCAGAACTCGTCCCGTTGCTTTTGGGGTTCTATGGGCTACACGCAGGAATCTTTGGTGGTGGCACCTGATGTTGGGGGATCCGGAGTCACACCCAGACCTGCTCCACAGGCCTCCTTTTACTTTTCTCTTCGGATTCATTATTTTTAAAAAGTGTCTCTTACCTCTAGGATTGCATTTTCTTTTCTCTCTCTTTTCAAGCAGATGATGGGAGTACAAGTATTCAGGTGACATGTGTTGCCCGTGCCGCCCTCCCCCCTGTGTTCTTTTTTTTTTTTTTTTTTGAGACAGAGTCTCGTTTTGCTGCCCAGGCTAGAGTGAGTGCCATGGCGTCAGCCTAGCTCACAGCAACCTCAATCTCCGGGCTCAAGCAATCCTGCTGCCTCAGCCTCCCGAGTAGTTGGGACTACAGGCATGCACCACCACGCCCGGCTGTGTTTTTCTCTATATATTAGTTGGCCAATTAATTTCTTTCTATTTTTAGTAGAGACGGGGTCTCGCTCTTGCTCAGGCTGGTTTCGAACTCCTGACCTGGAGCAATCCGCCCGCCTCGGCCTCCCAGAGAGCTAGGATTACAGGCGTGAGCCACCGCGCCCGGCCCCCCCTGTGTTCTTATTCATATACCTCTCATGTTGTTCCAGCGTATTGTGGGGGTACCAATGTTAAGGTCGGGTGCCTTGCCCTCTCCAAGCCTCCCCCCTCGGGTCAGAGCTTCAAGTGCGCCCATCCCCCAGTCGGTGCGCACCCACCCCATGCCTAATGGATGTGTATGCCCCTCCCCTCCCCCCACCCGCCCGCCCGACACCCACCCGATGAAGGTGATTCCTCTCTGTCCACTTAGGCGTCCATCCGTTCGTACCAATTTGCTGGTGAGCGCGCTCACGTGGTGCTCGTGTGTCCATTCTTGGGATACTTGGCTTCCTGGAACGGGTTCCAGCTCTGGCCAGGAGAACACGAGAGGCGCCCTCTCACCGCTGCTCCTCACAGCCGAATGGCACTCCGTGGTGTCCACACGCCACATTTTATTGATGCACTCCTGGATGGATGGGCACTCGGGTCGCTTCCACGTCTTTGGGATTGTGAATTGTGCCCTAACTGTAACCCTAACCCTTACCCAGCCCGTCTCCTCTGCCCCTGCCTGACGCACTCCTCCCCGGCCAGGCCCGTCACTGTCCTGGGCCCCCGCCTGACCGGCTCCTCCCCGCCCGGCCGGTCACCGTCCTCTGCCCCTGCCTGACACGCTCCTTCCCGCCCGGCCTCTCACCGTCCTCGGCCCCTGCCTGACCGGCTCCTCCGTCGCCTGGGCCTTCCAAGGGCTTGGTGTGGATGCTGCTTCCAGGAAGCCCTCCAGAAACCCGGCAGCAGGGTGGCCGCAGCAGTCTCCAGCAGCCGTCCCTAAGTCGCGTGAGTGCGGGGGACGTGCCCCCGCTGTGCCGCGGGGGCCCAGCCTGGTGTCTTCCCTGAGGCCCTGCGGCTGCCGGCTGGGCTGCCGCTCCCCGCAAGGGGAGAGCCGCGGAGGTGGGGACCGCCTCCTGATGGGGACGTACACGCAGCTCTCCACGTCGGATTCCGGGGCTCTCTGTCCTGCCCGAAGGCCCAGCTGGCCTGCGGGTCTTTAGAGTGGCAAAAACCTCCGAAAACTGAGACTGAGGGTCCGGTGGGTGTCTGCACTTTTGTGCTGGGCACCCCAGGGAGGCCCGGGGGCTGGCTGGACAACGTGGTCTGCTGGGCGGGGGGGGAGTTTGGAGGAGCAACTGATGCCCTTTGCACTTTGGGTAGCAAGAGTCTGAGGTGTCTCTGAGCCCTGTGCCCTGTGGGGGCGGGGCGGGGGGGAGGAGGAGGAGGAGGAGGAGGAGGTGGGAAGGGCCGGGGCCTGCAGTCCTGTTCCCGGGGTGGCACGGCAAGTGGCTTCTTCCACAGGCTGCTTGGCCTGGGCTCCCTGCACCTGGGCCTTTGGAGGACCGGCCCTGTGCTTGCCAACACTTCCTGCAGGGACCCAGAGCTGGGAGGTGGCATCTCTCAGCCCTGGGTCGGGCAGAGCCCCAGCGGGCCATGCCCACAACCTCTCTCAGCACCGGTCCCCCAGAAGGCTCCTTTGGGACCAGGATTCTCTTGCGGTGACTCTTTAAGGTCTGGCCCCTGGATGGAGGGGCACCAGGAGTAGAGGAGCAGGAAGGGGAAGGGGGTGGCCATGCGAGGGGACACTTTGAGGCCAAGTCCCAGCTTCAGCCTGATCCTCCTGGGAACCCCGCTCTGAGACAAGGAGCCGGGCTTCGCATTCCCACAGCAGCCAGTCGTGGGCTGAGGACACCTGGGGCGTTGGGAACTCCCTGGCTTCTCCTTGGTTTAACATCTAGAGCTGCTTGTGAATCGCGCCGCCACACACACCCGAGCGCAGGTGTCTTCCGCACAGACTGCGGGCCTCGCTCTTCTGAATGCCGCTAGCTCGCCACCCACCCACGGGTGAACCTGGTCAGGGTGCTTTCTCTCAGGGGCAGACTCTTTTCCGGGCGGGCTACCGGTGTCTCTGTTTGCTCGTTTCTTTCTTCCATTTCGGGAAAGTCTTCCTTGCTGGGTGTGGAAATCTCCTATGCCTTCCCTCGCCTATTCTGTCAGCTTTAAAATTCTCCTTCAGTTGCCACCCTGACAGATGGATTAGGAAACTCTTTCCGGTGCACTCATTAGTGAAATGACCTCCAGGAAGCTGGAATCCAATATCTAATGGCCGATTTTTAGCGAGTCCACACGCCAGGGTGGTCGGGGTCCAATGCAGCCCCGGCCAGGCCCAGGCCCGTTGGACTGGGCCACAGGAGGACACGGAGGAGGGTCCCGGCCCCCACGAAGCGGTGCCGGCAGTTCTCCACGGGCTTGGGCGTTTTCCAGAGGTAGGAGATGGAGGGGACTGATTTCTTCAGCGCCCCCCAAACCACGCCACCCCACCCCACCCATGGGACACATCCCCAGAGAGAGACGCCCCATACACTGGCTGTGCCCCAGCCCTGGCCCGGGGGAATAGGCGGCAGCCCACCCACAGGGCGAGGGGGGGGGCGCAGCTGAAAGGGGTTGTGGGGGAGGGCGGCCCCTGGCTGGGGTCAAAGGGCGAGCGTCCCGCGCGTGCGCAGTCAGCGGCAGCGACGCGCTGGGGGTGGGCAGCGGGTAGGTGAAGGAGGCCGGGCGAGGAGACGAGGGGGGCTGGGAGGGCTCCACCTTGGCGAGTCCAGCCGTGGAGGCGCATCTTGTGTGAGTGTGAGTGAGTGTGAGTGTGTGTGTGTGTGTATAGAGAGACAGCCCCCCACCCCGCCCCGCCCCGCCCCGCCCCGCCCATCACCCCCGTCCCTGGGAGCCCGCGGGACCCGGCCGGCCCGGGCCCCGCCCGGCGCGGGGCCTGGGGCGGGAGGCGGCGGCGGGGAAGCCCAGAGAGGCTCGGCTTCTCGAGCGGGGCAGGGGCGCCCTCCGCCGCCGTCTAGGGCCACACCACCCTGAACGCCCCCGATCTCGTCTGGTCTCGGAAGCTAAGCAGGGTCGGGCCTGGTTAGTACTTGGATGGGAGACCGCCTGGGAATACCGGGTGCCACAGGCTGCTGCTTTTTTTTTTTTTTTTTTTCTTGCCTCTTGTTCTGTCCCCTTTCTGGGAGCGCGGCGGCGGCCCGGGGTGGGGGTCACCCCCACCCTCAGCGCCCGCGCGGTGCCTGGCGCCCCAGCCCGCACCGTGGGGCCTCCTCTTGTCCCAAGCCGCGACACCGCCGCCACGCGGCAGCATGCGTGGCTTCTGGACTGTCAGGTCTCAGACCAAAGGTCTGCTCTGTGGGAACCGACACGCTGGAGGAAACCTTGAGAGTCTGAGAGGGGAGGGAGTTCCAGAAGAAGGCCAGGATGTCATTTTGAGGGAGTATGTGACCAGAACTCGTCCCGTTGCTTTTGGGGTTCTATGGGCTACACGCAGGAATCTTTGGTGGTGGCACCTGATGTTGGGGGATCCGGAGTCACACCCAGACCTGCTCCACAGGCCTCCTTTTACTTTTCTCTTCGGATTCATTATTTTTAAAAAGTGTCTCTTACCTCTAGGATTGCATTTTCTTTTCTCTCTCTTTTCAAGCAGATGATGGGAGTACAAGTATTCAGGTGACATGTGTTGCCCGTGCCGCCCTCCCCCCTGTGTTCTTTTTTTTTTTTTTTTTTGAGACAGAGTCTCGTTTTGCTGCCCAGGCTAGAGTGAGTGCCATGGCGTCAGCCTAGCTCACAGCAACCTCAATCTCCGGGCTCAAGCAATCCTGCTGCCTCAGCCTCCCGAGTAGTTGGGACTACAGGCATGCACCACCACGCCCGGCTGTGTTTTTCTCTATATATTAGTTGGCCAATTAATTTCTTTCTATTTTTAGTAGAGACGGGGTCTCGCTCTTGCTCAGGCTGGTTTCGAACTCCTGACCTGGAGCAATCCGCCCGCCTCGGCCTCCCAGAGAGCTAGGATTACAGGCGTGAGCCACCGCGCCCGGCCCCCCCTGTGTTCTTATTCATATACCTCTCATGTTGTTCCAGCGTATTGTGGGGGTACCAATGTTAAGGTCGGGTGCCTTGCCCTCTCCAAGCCTCCCCCCTCGGGTCAGAGCTTCAAGTGCGCCCATCCCCCAGTCGGTGCGCACCCACCCCATGCCTAATGGATGTGTATGCCCCTCCCCTCCCCCCACCCGCCCGCCCGACACCCACCCGATGAAGGTGATTCCTCTCTGTCCACTTAGGCGTCCATCCGTTCGTACCAATTTGCTGGTGAGCGCGCTCACGTGGTGCTCGTGTGTCCATTCTTGGGATACTTGGCTTCCTGGAACGGGTTCCAGCTCTGGCCAGGAGAACACGAGAGGCGCCCTCTCACCGCTGCTCCTCACAGCCGAATGGCACTCCGTGGTGTCCACACGCCACATTTTATTGATGCACTCCTGGATGGATGGGCACTCGGGTCGCTTCCACGTCTTTGGGATTGTGAATTGTGCCCTAACTGTAACCCTAACCCTTACCCAGCCCGTCTCCTCTGCCCCTGCCTGACGCACTCCTCCCCGGCCAGGCCCGTCACTGTCCTGGGCCCCCGCCTGACCGGCTCCTCCCCGCCCGGCCGGTCACCGTCCTCTGCCCCTGCCTGACACGCTCCTTCCCGCCCGGCCTCTCACCGTCCTCGGCCCCTGCCTGACCGGCTCCTCCGTCGCCTGGGCCTTCCAAGGGCTTGGTGTGGATGCTGCTTCCAGGAAGCCCTCCAGAAACCCGGCAGCAGGGTGGCCGCAGCAGTCTCCAGCAGCCGTCCCTAAGTCGCGTGAGTGCGGGGGACGTGCCCCCGCTGTGCCGCGGGGGCCCAGCCTGGTGTCTTCCCTGAGGCCCTGCGGCTGCCGGCTGGGCTGCCGCTCCCCGCAAGGGGAGAGCCGCGGAGGTGGGGACCGCCTCCTGATGGGGACGTACACGCAGCTCTCCACGTCGGATTCCGGGGCTCTCTGTCCTGCCCGAAGGCCCAGCTGGCCTGCGGGTCTTTAGAGTGGCAAAAACCTCCGAAAACTGAGACTGAGGGTCCGGTGGGTGTCTGCACTTTTGTGCTGGGCACCCCAGGGAGGCCCGGGGGCTGGCTGGACAACGTGGTCTGCTGGGCGGGGGGGGAGTTTGGAGGAGCAACTGATGCCCTTTGCACTTTGGGTAGCAAGAGTCTGAGGTGTCTCTGAGCCCTGTGCCCTGTGGGGGCGGGGCGGGGGGGAGGAGGAGGAGGAGGAGGAGGAGGTGGGAAGGGCCGGGGCCTGCAGTCCTGTTCCCGGGGTGGCACGGCAAGTGGCTTCTTCCACAGGCTGCTTGGCCTGGGCTCCCTGCACCTGGGCCTTTGGAGGACCGGCCCTGTGCTTGCCAACACTTCCTGCAGGGACCCAGAGCTGGGAGGTGGCATCTCTCAGCCCTGGGTCGGGCAGAGCCCCAGCGGGCCATGCCCACAACCTCTCTCAGCACCGGTCCCCCAGAAGGCTCCTTTGGGACCAGGATTCTCTTGCGGTGACTCTTTAAGGTCTGGCCCCTGGATGGAGGGGCACCAGGAGTAGAGGAGCAGGAAGGGGAAGGGGGTGGCCATGCGAGGGGACACTTTGAGGCCAAGTCCCAGCTTCAGCCTGATCCTCCTGGGAACCCCGCTCTGAGACAAGGAGCCGGGCTTCGCATTCCCACAGCAGCCAGTCGTGGGCTGAGGACACCTGGGGCGTTGGGAACTCCCTGGCTTCTCCTTGGTTTAACATCTAGAGCTGCTTGTGAATCGCGCCGCCACACACACCCGAGCGCAGGTGTCTTCCGCACAGACTGCGGGCCTCGCTCTTCTGAATGCCGCTAGCTCGCCACCCACCCACGGGTGAACCTGGTCAGGGTGCTTTCTCTCAGGGGCAGACTCTTTTCCGGGCGGGCTACCGGTGTCTCTGTTTGCTCGTTTCTTTCTTCCATTTCGGGAAAGTCTTCCTTGCTGGGTGTGGAAATCTCCTATGCCTTCCCTCGCCTATTCTGTCAGCTTTAAAATTCTCCTTCAGTTGCCACCCTGACAGATGGATTAGGAAACTCTTTCCGGTGCACTCATTAGTGAAATGACCTCCAGGAAGCTGGAATCCAATATCTAATGGCCGATTTTTAGCGAGTCCACACGCCAGGGTGGTCGGGGTCCAATGCAGCCCCGGCCAGGCCCAGGCCCGTTGGACTGGGCCACAGGAGGACACGGAGGAGGGTCCCGGCCCCCACGAAGCGGTGCCGGCAGTTCTCCACGGGCTTGGGCGTTTTCCAGAGGTAGGAGATGGAGGGGACTGATTTCTTCAGCGCCCCCCAAACCACGCCACCCCACCCCACCCATGGGACACATCCCCAGAGAGAGACGCCCCATACACTGGCTGTGCCCCAGCCCTGGCCCGGGGGAATAGGCGGCAGCCCACCCACAGGGCGAGGGGGGGGGCGCAGCTGAAAGGGGTTGTGGGGGAGGGCGGCCCCTGGCTGGGGTCAAAGGGCGAGCGTCCCGCGCGTGCGCAGTCAGCGGCAGCGACGCGCTGGGGGTGGGCAGCGGGTAGGTGAAGGAGGCCGGGCGAGGAGACGAGGGGGGCTGGGAGGGCTCCACCTTGGCGAGTCCAGCCGTGGAGGCGCATCTTGTGTGAGTGTGAGTGAGTGTGAGTGTGTGTGTGTGTGTATAGAGAGACAGCCCCCCACCCCGCCCCGCCCCGCCCCGCCCCGCCCATCACCCCCGTCCCTGGGAGCCCGCGGGACCCGGCCGGCCCGGGCCCCGCCCGGCGCGGGGCCTGGGGCGGGAGGCGGCGGCGGGGAAGCCCAGAGAGGCTCGGCTTCTCGAGCGGGGCAGGGGCGCCCTCCGCCGCCGTCTAGGGCCACACCACCCTGAACGCCCCCGATCTCGTCTGGTCTCGGAAGCTAAGCAGGGTCGGGCCTGGTTAGTACTTGGATGGGAGACCGCCTGGGAATACCGGGTGCCACAGGCTGCTGCTTTTTTTTTTTTTTTTTTTTCTTGCCTCTTGTTCTGTCCCCTTTCTGGGAGCGCGGCGGCGGCCCGGGGTGGGGGTCACCCCCACCCTCAGCGCCCGCGCGGTGCCTGGCGCCCCAGCCCGCACCGTGGGGCCTCCTCTTGTCCCAAGCCGCGACACCGCCGCCACGCGGCAGCATGCGTGGCTTCTGGACTGTCAGGTCTCAGACCAAAGGTCTGCTCTGTGGGAACCGACACGCTGGAGGAAACCTTGAGAGTCTGAGAGGGGAGGGAGTTCCAGAAGAAGGCCAGGATGTCATTTTGAGGGAGTATGTGACCAGAACTCGTCCCGTTGCTTTTGGGGTTCTATGGGCTACACGCAGGAATCTTTGGTGGTGGCACCTGATGTTGGGGGATCCGGAGTCACACCCAGACCTGCTCCACAGGCCTCCTTTTACTTTTCTCTTCGGATTCATTATTTTTAAAAAGTGTCTCTTACCTCTAGGATTGCATTTTCTTTTCTCTCTCTTTTCAAGCAGATGATGGGAGTACAAGTATTCAGGTGACATGTGTTGCCCGTGCCGCCCTCCCCCCTGTGTTCTTTTTTTTTTTTTTTTTTGAGACAGAGTCTCGTTTTGCTGCCCAGGCTAGAGTGAGTGCCATGGCGTCAGCCTAGCTCACAGCAACCTCAATCTCCGGGCTCAAGCAATCCTGCTGCCTCAGCCTCCCGAGTAGTTGGGACTACAGGCATGCACCACCACGCCCGGCTGTGTTTTTCTCTATATATTAGTTGGCCAATTAATTTCTTTCTATTTTTAGTAGAGACGGGGTCTCGCTCTTGCTCAGGCTGGTTTCGAACTCCTGACCTGGAGCAATCCGCCCGCCTCGGCCTCCCAGAGAGCTAGGATTACAGGCGTGAGCCACCGCGCCCGGCCCCCCCTGTGTTCTTATTCATATACCTCTCATGTTGTTCCAGCGTATTGTGGGGGTACCAATGTTAAGGTCGGGTGCCTTGCCCTCTCCAAGCCTCCCCCCTCGGGTCAGAGCTTCAAGTGCGCCCATCCCCCAGTCGGTGCGCACCCACCCCATGCCTAATGGATGTGTATGCCCCTCCCCTCCCCCCACCCGCCCGCCCGACACCCACCCGATGAAGGTGATTCCTCTCTGTCCACTTAGGCGTCCATCCGTTCGTACCAATTTGCTGGTGAGCGCGCTCACGTGGTGCTCGTGTGTCCATTCTTGGGATACTTGGCTTCCTGGAACGGGTTCCAGCTCTGGCCAGGAGAACACGAGAGGCGCCCTCTCACCGCTGCTCCTCACAGCCGAATGGCACTCCGTGGTGTCCACACGCCACATTTTATTGATGCACTCCTGGATGGATGGGCACTCGGGTCGCTTCCACGTCTTTGGGATTGTGAATTGTGCCCTAACTGTAACCCTAACCCTTACCCAGCCCGTCTCCTCTGCCCCTGCCTGACGCACTCCTCCCCGGCCAGGCCCGTCACTGTCCTGGGCCCCCGCCTGACCGGCTCCTCCCCGCCCGGCCGGTCACCGTCCTCTGCCCCTGCCTGACACGCTCCTTCCCGCCCGGCCTCTCACCGTCCTCGGCCCCTGCCTGACCGGCTCCTCCGTCGCCTGGGCCTTCCAAGGGCTTGGTGTGGATGCTGCTTCCAGGAAGCCCTCCAGAAACCCGGCAGCAGGGTGGCCGCAGCAGTCTCCAGCAGCCGTCCCTAAGTCGCGTGAGTGCGGGGGACGTGCCCCCGCTGTGCCGCGGGGGCCCAGCCTGGTGTCTTCCCTGAGGCCCTGCGGCTGCCGGCTGGGCTGCCGCTCCCCGCAAGGGGAGAGCCGCGGAGGTGGGGACCGCCTCCTGATGGGGACGTACACGCAGCTCTCCACGTCGGATTCCGGGGCTCTCTGTCCTGCCCGAAGGCCCAGCTGGCCTGCGGGTCTTTAGAGTGGCAAAAACCTCCGAAAACTGAGACTGAGGGTCCGGTGGGTGTCTGCACTTTTGTGCTGGGCACCCCAGGGAGGCCCGGGGGCTGGCTGGACAACGTGGTCTGCTGGGCGGGGGGGGAGTTTGGAGGAGCAACTGATGCCCTTTGCACTTTGGGTAGCAAGAGTCTGAGGTGTCTCTGAGCCCTGTGCCCTGTGGGGGCGGGGCGGGGGGGAGGAGGAGGAGGAGGAGGAGGAGGTGGGAAGGGCCGGGGCCTGCAGTCCTGTTCCCGGGGTGGCACGGCAAGTGGCTTCTTCCACAGGCTGCTTGGCCTGGGCTCCCTGCACCTGGGCCTTTGGAGGACCGGCCCTGTGCTTGCCAACACTTCCTGCAGGGACCCAGAGCTGGGAGGTGGCATCTCTCAGCCCTGGGTCGGGCAGAGCCCCAGCGGGCCATGCCCACAACCTCTCTCAGCACCGGTCCCCCAGAAGGCTCCTTTGGGACCAGGATTCTCTTGCGGTGACTCTTTAAGGTCTGGCCCCTGGATGGAGGGGCACCAGGAGTAGAGGAGCAGGAAGGGGAAGGGGGTGGCCATGCGAGGGGACACTTTGAGGCCAAGTCCCAGCTTCAGCCTGATCCTCCTGGGAACCCCGCTCTGAGACAAGGAGCCGGGCTTCGCATTCCCACAGCAGCCAGTCGTGGGCTGAGGACACCTGGGGCGTTGGGAACTCCCTGGCTTCTCCTTGGTTTAACATCTAGAGCTGCTTGTGAATCGCGCCGCCACACACACCCGAGCGCAGGTGTCTTCCGCACAGACTGCGGGCCTCGCTCTTCTGAATGCCGCTAGCTCGCCACCCACCCACGGGTGAACCTGGTCAGGGTGCTTTCTCTCAGGGGCAGACTCTTTTCCGGGCGGGCTACCGGTGTCTCTGTTTGCTCGTTTCTTTCTTCCATTTCGGGAAAGTCTTCCTTGCTGGGTGTGGAAATCTCCTATGCCTTCCCTCGCCTATTCTGTCAGCTTTAAAATTCTCCTTCAGTTGCCACCCTGACAGATGGATTAGGAAACTCTTTCCGGTGCACTCATTAGTGAAATGACCTCCAGGAAGCTGGAATCCAATATCTAATGGCCGATTTTTAGCGAGTCCACACGCCAGGGTGGTCGGGGTCCAATGCAGCCCCGGCCAGGCCCAGGCCCGTTGGACTGGGCCACAGGAGGACACGGAGGAGGGTCCCGGCCCCCACGAAGCGGTGCCGGCAGTTCTCCACGGGCTTGGGCGTTTTCCAGAGGTAGGAGATGGAGGGGACTGATTTCTTCAGCGCCCCCCAAACCACGCCACCCCACCCCACCCATGGGACACATCCCCAGAGAGAGACGCCCCATACACTGGCTGTGCCCCAGCCCTGGCCCGGGGGAATAGGCGGCAGCCCACCCACAGGGCGAGGGGGGGGGCGCAGCTGAAAGGGGTTGTGGGGGAGGGCGGCCCCTGGCTGGGGTCAAAGGGCGAGCGTCCCGCGCGTGCGCAGTCAGCGGCAGCGACGCGCTGGGGGTGGGCAGCGGGTAGGTGAAGGAGGCCGGGCGAGGAGACGAGGGGGGCTGGGAGGGCTCCACCTTGGCGAGTCCAGCCGTGGAGGCGCATCTTGTGTGAGTGTGAGTGAGTGTGAGTGTGTGTGTGTGTGTATAGAGAGACAGCCCCCCACCCCGCCCCGCCCCGCCCCGCCCCGCCCATCACCCCCGTCCCTGGGAGCCCGCGGGACCCGGCCGGCCCGGCCCCGCCCGGCGCGGGGCCTGGGGCGGGAGGCGGCGGCGGGGAAGCCCAGAGAGGCTCGGCTTCTCGAGCGGGGCAGGGGCGCCCTCCGCCGCCGTCTAGGGCCACACCACCCTGAACGCCCCCGATCTCGTCTGGTCTCGGAAGCTAAGCAGGGTCGGGCCTGGTTAGTACTTGGATGGGAGACCGCCTGGGAATACCGGGTGCCACAGGCTGCTGCTTTTTTTTTTTTTTTTTTTTCTTGCCTCTTGTTCTGTCCCCTTTCTGGGAGCGCGGCGGCGGCCCGGGGTGGGGGTCACCCCCACCCTCAGCGCCCGCGCGGTGCCTGGCGCCCCAGCCCGCACCTTGGGGCCTCCTCTTGTCCCAAGCCGCGACACCGCCGCCACGCGGCAGCATGCGTGGCTTCTGGACTGTCAGGTCTCAGACCAAAGGTCTGCTCTGTGGGAACCGACACGCTGGAGGAAACCTTGAGAGTCTGAGAGGGGAGGGAGTTCCAGAAGAAGGCCAGGATGTCATTTTGAGGGAGTATGTGACCAGAACTCGTCCCGTTGCTTTTGGGGTTCTATGGGCTACACGCAGGAATCTTTGGTGGTGGCACCTGATGTTGGGGGATCCGGAGTCACACCCAGACCTGCTCCACAGGCCTCCTTTTACTTTTCTCTTCGGATTCATTATTTTTAAAAAGTGTCTCTTACCTCTAGGATTGCATTTTCTTTTCTCTCTCTTTTCAAGCAGATGATGGGAGTACAAGTATTCAGGTGACATGTGTTGCCCGTGCCGCCCTCCCCCCTGTGTTCTTTTTTTTTTTTTTTTTTGAGACAGAGTCTCGTTTTGCTGCCCAGGCTAGAGTGAGTGCCATGGCGTCAGCCTAGCTCACAGCAACCTCAATCTCCGGGCTCAAGCAATCCTGCTGCCTCAGCCTCCCGAGTAGTTGGGACTACAGGCATGCACCACCACGCCCGGCTGTGTTTTTCTCTATATATTAGTTGGCCAATTAATTTCTTTCTATTTTTAGTAGAGACGGGGTCTCGCTCTTGCTCAGGCTGGTTTCGAACTCCTGACCTGGAGCAATCCGCCCGCCTCGGCCTCCCAGAGAGCTAGGATTACAGGCGTGAGCCACCGCGCCCGGCCCCCCCTGTGTTCTTATTCATATACCTCTCATGTTGTTCCAGCGTATTGTGGGGGTACCAATGTTAAGGTCGGGTGCCTTGCCCTCTCCAAGCCTCCCCCCTCGGGTCAGAGCTTCAAGTGCGCCCATCCCCCAGTCGGTGCGCACCCACCCCATGCCTAATGGATGTGTATGCCCCTCCCCTCCCCCCACCCGCCCGCCCGACACCCACCCGATGAAGGTGATTCCTCTCTGTCCACTTAGGCGTCCATCCGTTCGTACCAATTTGCTGGTGAGCGCGCTCACGTGGTGCTCGTGTGTCCATTCTTGGGATACTTGGCTTCCTGGAACGGGTTCCAGCTCTGGCCAGGAGAACACGAGAGGCGCCCTCTCACCGCTGCTCCTCACAGCCGAATGGCACTCCGTGGTGTCCACACGCCACATTTTATTGATGCACTCCTGGATGGATGGGCACTCGGGTCGCTTCCACGTCTTTGGGATTGTGAATTGTGCCCTAACTGTAACCCTAACCCTTACCCAGCCCGTCTCCTCTGCCCCTGCCTGACGCACTCCTCCCCGGCCAGGCCCGTCACTGTCCTGGGCCCCCGCCTGACCGGCTCCTCCCCGCCCGGCCGGTCACCGTCCTCTGCCCCTGCCTGACACGCTCCTTCCCGCCCGGCCTCTCACCGTCCTCGGCCCCTGCCTGACCGGCTCCTCCGTCGCCTGGGCCTTCCAAGGGCTTGGTGTGGATGCTGCTTCCAGGAAGCCCTCCAGAAACCCGGCAGCAGGGTGGCCGCAGCAGTCTCCAGCAGCCGTCCCTAAGTCGCGTGAGTGCGGGGGACGTGCCCCCGCTGTGCCGCGGGGGCCCAGCCTGGTGTCTTCCCTGAGGCCCTGCGGCTGCCGGCTGGGCTGCCGCTCCCCGCAAGGGGAGAGCCGCGGAGGTGGGGACCGCCTCCTGATGGGGACGTACACGCAGCTCTCCACGTCGGATTCCGGGGCTCTCTGTCCTGCCCGAAGGCCCAGCTGGCCTGCGGGTCTTTAGAGTGGCAAAAACCTCCGAAAACTGAGACTGAGGGTCCGGTGGGTGTCTGCACTTTTGTGCTGGGCACCCCAGGGAGGCCCGGGGGCTGGCTGGACAACGTGGTCTGCTGGGCGGGGGGGGAGTTTGGAGGAGCAACTGATGCCCTTTGCACTTTGGGTAGCAAGAGTCTGAGGTGTCTCTGAGCCCTGTGCCCTGTGGGGGCGGGGCGGGGGGGAGGAGGAGGAGGAGGAGGAGGAGGTGGGAAGGGCCGGGGCCTGCAGTCCTGTTCCCGGGGTGGCACGGCAAGTGGCTTCTTCCACAGGCTGCTTGGCCTGGGCTCCCTGCACCTGGGCCTTTGGAGGACCGGCCCTGTGCTTGCCAACACTTCCTGCAGGGACCCAGAGCTGGGAGGTGGCATCTCTCAGCCCTGGGTCGGGCAGAGCCCCAGCGGGCCATGCCCACAACCTCTCTCAGCACCGGTCCCCCAGAAGGCTCCTTTGGGACCAGGATTCTCTTGCGGTGACTCTTTAAGGTCTGGCCCCTGGATGGAGGGGCACCAGGAGTAGAGGAGCAGGAAGGGGAAGGGGGTGGCCATGCGAGGGGACACTTTGAGGCCAAGTCCCAGCTTCAGCCTGATCCTCCTGGGAACCCCGCTCTGAGACAAGGAGCCGGGCTTCGCATTCCCACAGCAGCCAGTCATGGGCTGAGGACACCTGGGGCGTTGGGAACTCCCTGGCTTCTCCTTGGTTTAACATCTAGAGCTGCTTGTGAATCGCGCCGCCACACACACCCGAGTGCAGGTGTCTTCCGCACAGACTGCGGGCCTCGCTCTTCTGAATGCCGCTAGCTCGCCACCCACCCACGGGTGAACCTGGTCAGGGTACTTTCTCTCAGGGGCAGACTCTTTTCCGGGCGGGCTACCGGTGTCTCTGTTTGCTCGTTTCTTTCTTCCATTTCGGGAAAGTCTTCCTTGCTGGGTGTGGAAATCTCCTATGCCTTCCCTCGCCTATTCTGTCAGCTTTAAAATTCTCCTTCAGTTGCCACCCTGACAGATGGATTAGGAAACTCTTTCCGGTGCACTCATTAGTGAAATGACCTCCAGGAAGCTGGAATCCAATATCTAATGGCCGATTTTTAGCGAGTCCACACGCCAGGGTGGTCGGGGTCCAATGCAGCCCCGGCCAGGCCCAGGCCCGTTGGACTGGGCCACAGGAGGACACGGAGGAGGGTCCCGGCCCCCACGAAGCGGTGCCGGCAGTTCTCCACGGGCTTGGGCGTTTTCCAGAGGTAGGAGATGGAGGGGACTGATTTCTTCAGCGCCCCCCAAACCACGCCACCCCACCCCACCCATGGGACACATCCCCAGAGAGAGACGCCCCATACACTGGCTGTGCCCCAGCCCTGGCCCGGGGGAATAGGCGGCAGCCCACCCACAGGGCGAGGGGGGGGGCGCAGCTGAAAGGGTTTGTGGGGGAGGGCGGCCCCTGGCTGGGGTCAAAGGGCGAGCGTCCCGCGCGTGCGCAGTCAGCGGCAGCGACGCGCTGGGGGTGGGCAGCGGGTAGGTGAAGGAGGCCGGGCGAGGAGACGAGGGGGGCTGGGAGGGCTCCACCTTGGCGAGTCCAGCCGTGGAGGCGCATCTTGTGTGAGTGTGAGTGAGTGTGAGTGTGTGTGTGTGTGTATAGAGAGACAGCCCCCCACCCCGCCCCGCCCCGCCCCGCCCATCACCCCCGTCCCTGGGAGCCCGCGGGACCCGGCCGGCCCGGGCCCCGCCCGGCGCGGGGCCTGGGGCGGGAGGCGGCGGCGGGGAAGCCCAGAGAGGCTCGGCTTCTCGAGCGGGGCAGGGGCGCCCTCCGCCGCCGTCTAGGGCCACACCACCCTGAACGCCCCCGATCTCGTCTGGTCTCGGAAGCTAAGCAGGGTCGGGCCTGGTTAGTACTTGGATGGGAGACCGCCTGGGAATACCGGGTGCCACAGGCTGCTGCTTTTTTTTTTTTTTTTTTCTTGCCTCTTGTTCTGTCCCCTTTCTGGGAGCGCGGCGGCGGCCCGGGGTGGGGGTCACCCCCACCCTCAGCGCCCGCGCGGTGCCTGGCGCCCCAGCCCGCACCGTGGGGCCTCCTCTTGTCCCAAGCCGCGACACCGCCGCCACGCGGCAGCATGCGTGGCTTCTGGACTGTCAGGTCTCAGACCAAAGGTCTGCTCTGTGGGAACCGACACGCTGGAGGAAACCTTGAGAGTCTGAGAGGGGAGGGAGTTCCAGAAGAAGGCCAGGATGTCATTTTGAGGGAGTATGTGACCAGAACTCATCCCGTTGCTTTTGGGGTTCTATGGGCTACACGCAGGAATCTTTGGTGGTGGCACCTGATGTTGGGGGATCCGGAGTCACACCCAGACCTGCTCCACAGGCCTCCTTTTACTTTTCTCTTCGGATTCATTATTTTTAAAAAGTGTCTCTTACCTCTAGGATTGCATTTTCTTTTCTCTCTCTTTTCAAGCAGATGATGGGAGTACAAGTATTCAGGTGACATGTGTTGCCCGTGCCGCCCTCCCCCCTGTGTTCTTTTTTTTTTTTTTTTTGAGACAGAGTCTCGTTTTGCTGCCCAGGCTAGAGTGAGTGCCATGGCGTCAGCCTAGCTCACAGCAACCTCAATCTCCGGGCTCAAGCAATCCTGCTGCCTCAGCCTCCCGAGTAGTTGGGACTACAGGCATGCACCACCACGCCCGGCTGTGTTTTTCTCTATATATTAGTTGGCCAATTAATTTCTTTCTATTTTTAGTAGAGACGGGGTCTCGCTCTTGCTCAGGCTGGTTTCGAACTCCTGACCTGGAGCAATCCGCCCGCCTCGGCCTCCCAGAGAGCTAGGATTACAGGCGTGAGCCACCGCGCCCGGCCCCCCCTGTGTTCTTATTCATATACCTCTCATGTTGTTCCAGCGTATTGTGGGGGTACCAATGTTAAGGTCGGGTGCCTTGCCCTCTCCAAGCCTCCCCCCTCGGGTCAGAGCTTCAAGTGCGCCCATCCCCCAGTCGGTGCGCACCCACCCCATGCCTAATGGATGTGTATGCCCCTCCCCTCCCCCCACCCGCCCGCCCGACACCCACCCGATGAAGGTGATTCCTCTCTGTCCACTTAGGCGTCCATCCGTTCGTACCAATTTGCTGGTGAGCGCGCTCACGTGGTGCTCGTGTGTCCATTCTTGGGATACTTGGCTTACTGGAACGGGTTCCAGCTCTGGCCAGGAGAACACGAGAGGCGCCCTCTCACCGCTGCTCCTCACAGCCGAATGGCACTCCGTGGTGTCCACGCGCCACATTTTATTGATGCACTCCTGGATGGATGGGCACTCGGGTCGCTTCCACGTCTTTGGGATTGTGAATTGTGCCCTAACTGTAACCCTAACCCTTACCCAGCCCGTCTCCTCTGCCCCTGCCTGACGCACTCCTCCCCGGCCAGGCCCGTCACTGTCCTGGGCCCCCGCCTGACCGGCTCCTCCCCGCCCGGCCGGTCACCGTCCTCTGCCCCTGCCTGACACGCTCCTTCCCGCCCGGCCTCTCACCGTCCTCGGCCCCTGCCTGACCGGCTCCTCCGTCGCCTGGGCCTTCCAAGGGCTTGGTGTGGATGCTGCTTCCAGGAAGCCCTCCAGAAACCCGGCAGCAGGGTGGCCGCAGCAGTCTCCAGCAGCCGTCCCTAAGTCGCGTGAGTGCGGGGGACGTGCCCCCGCTGTGCCGCGGGGGCCCAGCCTGGTGTCTTCCCTGAGGCCCTGCGGCTGCCGGCTGGGCTGCCGCTCCCCGCAAGGGGAGAGCCGCGGAGGTGGGGACCGCCTCCTGATGGGGACGTACACGCAGCTCTCCACGTCGGATTCCGGGGCTCTCTGTCCTGCCCGAAGGCCCAGCTGGCCTGCGGGTCCTTAGAGTGGCAAAAACCTCCGAAAACTGAGACTGAGGGTCCGGTGGGTGTCTGCACTTTTGTGCTGGGCACCCCAGGGAGGCCCGGGGGCTGGCTGGACAACGTGGTCTGCTGGGCGGGGGGGGGGGGGTTGGAGGAGCAACTGATGCCCTTTGCACTTTGGGTAGCAAGAGTCTGAGGTGTCTCTGAGCCCTGTGCCCTGTGGGGGCGGGGCGGGGGGGAGGAGGAGGAGGAGGAGGAGGAGGTGGGAAGGGCCGGGGCCTGCAGTCCTGTTCCCGGGGTGGCACGGCAAGTGGCTTCTTCCACAGGCTGCTTGGCCTGGGCTCCCTGCACCTGGGCCTTTGGAGGACCGGCCCTGTGCTTGCCAACACTTCCTGCAGGGACCCAGAGCTGGGAGGTGGCATCTCTCAGCCCTGGGTCGGGCAGAGCCCCAGCGGGCCATGCCCACAACCTCTCTCAGCACCGGTCCCCCAGAAGGCTCCTTTGGGACCAGGATTCTCTTGCGGTGACTCTTTAAGGTCTGGCCCCTGGATGGAGGGGCACCAGGAGTAGAGGAGCAGGAAGGGGAAGGGGGTGGCCATGCGAGGGGACACTTTGAGGCCAAGTCCCAGCTTCAGCCTGATCCTCCTGGGAACCCCGCTCTGAGACAAGGAGCCGGGCTTCGCATTCCCACAGCAGCCAGTCGTGGGCTGAGGACACCTGGGGCGTTGGGAACTCCCTGGCTTCTCCTTGGTTTAACATCTAGAGCTGCTTGTGAATCGCGCCGCCACACACACCCGAGCGCAGGTGTCTTCCGCACAGACTGCGGGCCTCGCTCTTCTGAATGCCGCTAGCTCGCCACCCACCCACGGGTGAACCTGGTCAGGGTGCTTTCTCTCAGGGGCAGACTCTTTTCCGGGCGGGCTACCGGTGTCTCTGTTTGCTCGTTTCTTTCTTCCATTTCGGGAAAGTCTTCCTTGCTGGGTGTGGAAATCTCCTATGCCTTCCCTCGCCTATTCTGTCAGCTTTAAAATTCTCCTTCAGTTGCCACCCTGACAGATGGATTAGGAAACTCTTTCCGGTGCACTCATTAGTGAAATGACCTCCAGGAAGCTGGAATCCAATATCTAATGGCCGATTTTTAGCGAGTCCACACGCCAGGGTGGTCGGGGTCCAATGCAGCCCCGGCCAGGCCCAGGCCCGTTGGACTGGGCCACAGGAGGACACGGAGGAGGGTCCCGGCCCCCACGAAGCGGTGCCGGCAGTTCTCCACGGGCTTGGGCGTTTTCCAGAGGTAGGAGATGGAGGGGACTGATTTCTTCAGCGCCCCCCAAACCACGCCACCCCACCCCACCCATGGGACACATCCCCAGAGAGAGACGCCCCATACACTGGCTGTGCCCCAGCCCTGGCCCGGGGGAATAGGCGGCAGCCCACCCACAGGGCGAGGGGGGGGGCGCAGCTGAAAGGGGTTGTGGGGGAGGGCGGCCCCTGGCTGGGGTCAAAGGGCGAGCGTCCCGCGCGTGCGCAGTCAGCGGCAGCGACGCGCTGGGGGTGGGCAGCGGGTAGGTGAAGGAGGCCGGGCGAGGAGACGAGGGGGGCTGGGAGGGCTCCACCTTGGCGAGTCCAGCCGTGGAGGCGCATCTTGTGTGAGTGTGAGTGAGTGTGAGTGTGTGTGTGTGTGTATAGAGAGACAGCCCCCCACCCCGCCCCGCCCCGCCCCGCCCCGCCCATCACCCCCGTCCCTGGGAGCCCGCGGGACCCGGCCGGCCCGGGCCCCGCCCGGCGCGGGGCCTGGGGCGGGAGGCGGCGGCGGGGAAGCCCAGAGAGGCTCGGCTTCTCGAGCGGGGCAGGGGCGCCCTCCGCCGCCGTCTAGGGCCACACCACCCTGAACGCCCCCGATCTCGTCTGGTCTCGGAAGCTAAGCAGGGTCGGGCCTGGTTAGTACTTGGATGGGAGACCGCCTGGGAATACCGGGTGCCACAGGCTGCTGCTTTTTTTTTTTTTTTTTTCTTGCCTCTTGTTCTGTCCCCTTTCTGGGAGCGCGGCGGCGGCCCGGGGTGGGGGTCACCCCCACCCTCAGCGCCCGCGCGGTGCCTGGCGCCCCAGCCCGCACCGTGGGGCCTCCTCTTGTCCCAAGCCGCGACACCGCCGCCACGCGGCAGCATGCGTGGCTTCTGGACTGTCAGGTCTCAGACCAAAGGTCTGCTCTGTGGGAACCGACACGCTGGAGGAAACCTTGAGAGTCTGAGAGGGGAGGGAGTTCCAGAAGAAGGCCAGGATGTCATTTTGAGGGAGTATGTGACCAGAACTCATCCCGTTGCTTTTGGGGTTCTATGGGCTACACGCAGGAATCTTTGGTGGTGGCACCTGATGTTGGGGGATCCGGAGTCACACCCAGACCTGCTCCACAGGCCTCCTTTTACTTTTCTCTTCGGATTCATTATTTTTAAAAAGTGTCTCTTACCTCTAGGATTGCATTTTCTTTTCTCTCTCTTTTCAAGCAGATGATGGGAGTACAAGTATTCAGGTGACATGTGTTGCCCGTGCCGCCCTCCCCCCTGTGTTCTTTTTTTTTTTTTTTTTTGAGACAGAGTCTCGTTTTGCTGCCCAGGCTAGAGTGAGTGCCATGGCGTCAGCCTAGCTCACAGCAACCTCAATCTCCGGGCTCAAGCAATCCTGCTGCCTCAGCCTCCCGAGTAGTTGGGACTACAGGCATGCACCACCACGCCCGGCTGTGTTTTTCTCTATATATTAGTTGGCCAATTAATTTCTTTCTATTTTTAGTAGAGACGGGGTCTCGCTCTTGCTCAGGCTGGTTTCGAACTCCTGACCTGGAGCAATCCGCCCGCCTCGGCCTCCCAGAGAGCTAGGATTACAGGCGTGAGCCACCGCGCCCGGCCCCCCCTGTGTTCTTATTCATATACCTCTCATGTTGTTCCAGCGTATTGTGGGGGTACCAATGTTAAGGTCGGGTGCCTTGCCCTCTCCAAGCCTCCCCCCTCGGGTCAGAGCTTCAAGTGCGCCCATCCCCCAGTCGGTGCGCACCCACCCCATGCCTAATGGATGTGTATGCCCCTCCCCTCCCCCCACCCGCCCGCCCGACACCCACCCGATGAAGGTGATTCCTCTCTGTCCACTTAGGCGTCCATCCGTTCGTACCAATTTGCTGGTGAGCGCGCTCACGTGGTGCTCGTGTGTCCATTCTTGGGATACTTGGCTTACTGGAACGGGTTCCAGCTCTGGCCAGGAGAACACGAGAGGCGCCCTCTCACCGCTGCTCCTCACAGCCGAATGGCACTCCGTGGTGTCCACGCGCCACATTTTATTGATGCACTCCTGGATGGATGGGCACTCGGGTCGCTTCCACGTCTTTGGGATTGTGAATTGTGCCCTAACTGTAACCCTAACCCTTACCCAGCCCGTCTCCTCTGCCCCTGCCTGACGCACTCCTCCCCGGCCAGGCCCGTCACTGTCCTGGGCCCCCGCCTGACCGGCTCCTCCCCGCCCGGCCGGTCACCGTCCTCTGCCCCTGCCTGACACGCTCCTTCCCGCCCGGCCTCTCACCGTCCTCGGCCCCTGCCTGACCGGCTCCTCCGTCGCCTGGGCCTTCCAAGGGCTTGGTGTGGATGCTGCTTCCAGGAAGCCCTCCAGAAACCCGGCAGCAGGGTGGCCGCAGCAGTCTCCAGCAGCCGTCCCTAAGTCGCGTGAGTGCGGGGGACGTGCCCCCGCTGTGCCGCGGGGGCCCAGCCTGGTGTCTTCCCTGAGGCCCTGCGGCTGCCGGCTGGGCTGCCGCTCCCCGCAAGGGGAGAGCCGCGGAGGTGGGGACCGCCTCCTGATGGGGACGTACACGCAGCTCTCCACGTCGGATTCCGGGGCTCTCTGTCCTGCCCGAAGGCCCAGCTGGCCTGCGGGTCCTTAGAGTGGCAAAAACCTCCGAAAACTGAGACTGAGGGTCCGGTGGGTGTCTGCACTTTTGTGCTGGGCACCCCAGGGAGGCCCGGGGGCTGGCTGGACAACGTGGTCTGCTGGGCGGGGGGGGGGGGGGTTGGAGGAGCAACTGATGCCCTTTGCACTTTGGGTAGCAAGAGTCTGAGGTGTCTCTGAGCCCTGTGCCCTGTGGGGGCGGGGCGGGGGGGAGGAGGAGGAGGAGGAGGAGGAGGTGGGAAGGGCCGGGGCCTGCAGTCCTGTTCCCGGGGTGGCACGGCAAGTGGCTTCTTCCACAGGCTGCTTGGCCTGGGCTCCCTGCACCTGGGCCTTTGGAGGACCGGCCCTGTGCTTGCCAACACTTCCTGCAGGGACCCAGAGCTGGGAGGTGGCATCTCTCAGCCCTGGGTCGGGCAGAGCCCCAGCGGGCCATGCCCACAACCTCTCTCAGCACCGGTCCCCCAGAAGGCTCCTTTGGGACCAGGATTCTCTTGCGGTGACTCTTTAAGGTCTGGCCCCTGGATGGAGGGGCACCAGGAGTAGAGGAGCAGGAAGGGGAAGGGGGTGGCCATGCGAGGGGACACTTTGAGGCCAAGTCCCAGCTTCAGCCTGATCCTCCTGGGAACCCCGCTCTGAGACAAGGAGCCGGGCTTCGCATTCCCACAGCAGCCAGTCGTGGGCTGAGGACACCTGGGGCGTTGGGAACTCCCTGGCTTCTCCTTGGTTTAACATCTAGAGCTGCTTGTGAATCGCGCCGCCACACACACCCGAGCGCAGGTGTCTTCCGCACAGACTGCGGGCCTCGCTCTTCTGAATGCCGCTAGCTCGCCACCCACCCACGGGTGAACCTGGTCAGGGTGCTTTCTCTCAGGGGCAGACTCTTTTCCGGGCGGGCTACCGGTGTCTCTGTTTGCTCGTTTCTTTCTTCCATTTCGGGAAAGTCTTCCTTGCTGGGTGTGGAAATCTCCTATGCCTTCCCTCGCCTATTCTGTCAGCTTTAAAATTCTCCTTCAGTTGCCACCCTGACAGATGGATTAGGAAACTCTTTCCGGTGCACTCATTAGTGAAATGACCTCCAGGAAGCTGGAATCCAATATCTAATGGCCGATTTTTAGCGAGTCCACACGCCAGGGTGGTCGGGGTCCAATGCAGCCCCGGCCAGGCCCAGGCCCGTTGGACTGGGCCACAGGAGGACACGGAGGAGGGTCCCGGCCCCCACGAAGCGGTGCCGGCAGTTCTCCACGGGCTTGGGCGTTTTCCAGAGGTAGGAGATGGAGGGGACTGATTTCTTCAGCGCCCCCCAAACCACGCCACCCCACCCCACCCATGGGACACATCCCCAGAGAGAGACGCCCCATACACTGGCTGTGCCCCAGCCCTGGCCCGGGGGAATAGGCGGCAGCCCACCCACAGGGCGAGGGGGGGGGCGCAGCTGAAAGGGGTTGTGGGGGAGGGCGGCCCCTGGCTGGGGTCAAAGGGCGAGCGTCCCGCGCGTGCGCAGTCAGCGGCAGCGACGCGCTGGGGGTGGGCAGCGGGTAGGTGAAGGAGGCCGGGCGAGGAGACGAGGGGGGCTGGGAGGGCTCCACCTTGGCGAGTCCAGCCGTGGAGGCGCATCTTGTGTGAGTGTGAGTGAGTGTGAGTGTGTGTGTGTGTGTATAGAGAGACAGCCCCCCACCCCGCCCCGCCCCGCCCCGCCCCGCCCATCACCCCCGTCCCTGGGAGCCCGCGGGACCCGGCCGGCCCGGCCCCGCCCGGCGCGGGGCCTGGGGCGGGAGGCGGCGGCGGGGAAGCCCAGAGAGGCTCGGCTTCTCGAGCGGGGCAGGGGCGCCCTCCGCCGCCGTCTAGGGCCACACCACCCTGAACGCCCCCGATCTCGTCTGGTCTCGGAAGCTAAGCAGGGTCGGGCCTGGTTAGTACTTGGATGGGAGACCGCCTGGGAATACCGGGTGCCACAGGCTGCTGCTTTTTTTTTTTTTTTTTTTTCTTGCCTCTTGTTCTGTCCCCTTTCTGGGAGCGCGGCGGCGGCCCGGGGTGGGGGTCACCCCCACCCTCAGCGCCCGCGCGGTGCCTGGCGCCCCAGCCCGCACCTTGGGGCCTCCTCTTGTCCCAAGCCGCGACACCGCCGCCACGCGGCAGCATGCGTGGCTTCTGGACTGTCAGGTCTCAGACCAAAGGTCTGCTCTGTGGGAACCGACACGCTGGAGGAAACCTTGAGAGTCTGAGAGGGGAGGGAGTTCCAGAAGAAGGCCAGGATGTCATTTTGAGGGAGTATGTGACCAGAACTCGTCCCGTTGCTTTTGGGGTTCTATGGGCTACACGCAGGAATCTTTGGTGGTGGCACCTGATGTTGGGGGATCCGGAGTCACACCCAGACCTGCTCCACAGGCCTCCTTTTACTTTTCTCTTCGGATTCATTATTTTTAAAAAGTGTCTCTTACCTCTAGGATTGCATTTTCTTTTCTCTCTCTTTTCAAGCAGATGATGGGAGTACAAGTATTCAGGTGACATGTGTTGCCCGTGCCGCCCTCCCCCCTGTGTTCTTTTTTTTTTTTTTTTTTGAGACAGAGTCTCGTTTTGCTGCCCAGGCTAGAGTGAGTGCCATGGCGTCAGCCTAGCTCACAGCAACCTCAATCTCCGGGCTCAAGCAATCCTGCTGCCTCAGCCTCCCGAGTAGTTGGGACTACAGGCATGCACCACCACGCCCGGCTGTGTTTTTCTCTATATATTAGTTGGCCAATTAATTTCTTTCTATTTTTAGTAGAGACGGGGTCTCGCTCTTGCTCAGGCTGGTTTCGAACTCCTGACCTGGAGCAATCCGCCCGCCTCGGCCTCCCAGAGAGCTAGGATTACAGGCGTGAGCCACCGCGCCCGGCCCCCCCTGTGTTCTTATTCATATACCTCTCATGTTGTTCCAGCGTATTGTGGGGGTACCAATGTTAAGGTCGGGTGCCTTGCCCTCTCCAAGCCTCCCCCCTCGGGTCAGAGCTTCAAGTGCGCCCATCCCCCAGTCGGTGCGCACCCACCCCATGCCTAATGGATGTGTATGCCCCTCCCCTCCCCCCACCCGCCCGCCCGACACCCACCCGATGAAGGTGATTCCTCTCTGTCCACTTAGGCGTCCATCCGTTCGTACCAATTTGCTGGTGAGCGCGCTCACGTGGTGCTCGTGTGTCCATTCTTGGGATACTTGGCTTCCTGGAACGGGTTCCAGCTCTGGCCAGGAGAACACGAGAGGCGCCCTCTCACCGCTGCTCCTCACAGCCGAATGGCACTCCGTGGTGTCCACGCGCCACATTTTATTGATGCACTCCTGGATGGATGGGCACTCGGGTCGCTTCCACGTCTTTGGGATTGTGAATTGTGCCCTAACTGTAACCCTAACCCTTACCCAGCCCGTCTCCTCTGCCCCTGCCTGACGCACTCCTCCCCGGCCAGGCCCGTCACTGTCCTGGGCCCCCGCCTGACCGGCTCCTCCCCGCCCGGCCGGTCACCGTCCTCTGCCCCTGCCTGACACGCTCCTTCCCGCCCGGCCTCTCACCGTCCTCGGCCCCTGCCTGACCGGCTCCTCCGTCGCCTGGGCCTTCCAAGGGCTTGGTGTGGATGCTGCTTCCAGGAAGCCCTCCAGAAACCCGGCAGCAGGGTGGCCGCAGCAGTCTCCAGCAGCCGTCCCTAAGTCGCGTGAGTGCGGGGGACGTGCCCCCGCTGTGCCGCGGGGGCCCAGCCTGGTGTCTTCCCTGAGGCCCTGCGGCTGCCGGCTGGGCTGCCGCTCCCCGCAAGGGGAGAGCCGCGGAGGTGGGGACCGCCTCCTGATGGGGACGTACACGCAGCTCTCCACGTCGGATTCCGGGGCTCTCTGTCCTGCCCGAAGGCCCAGCTGGCCTGCGGGTCTTTAGAGTGGCAAAAACCTCCGAAAACTGAGACTGAGGGTCCGGTGGGTGTCTGCACTTTTGTGCTGGGCACCCCAGGGAGGCCCGGGGGCTGGCTGGACAACGTGGTCTGCTGGGCGGGGGGGGAGTTTGGAGGAGCAACTGATGCCCTTTGCACTTTGGGTAGCAAGAGTCTGAGGTGTCTCTGAGCCCTGTGCCCTGTGGGGGCGGGGCGGGGGGGAGGAGGAGGAGGAGGAGGAGGAGGTGGGAAGGGCCGGGGCCTGCAGTCCTGTTCCCGGGGTGGCACGGCAAGTGGCTTCTTCCACAGGCTGCTTGGCCTGGGCTCCCTGCACCTGGGCCTTTGGAGGACCGGCCCTGTGCTTGCCAACACTTCCTGCAGGGACCCAGAGCTGGGAGGTGGCATCTCTCAGCCCTGGGTCGGGCAGAGCCCCAGCGGGCCATGCCCACAACCTCTCTCAGCACCGGTCCCCCAGAAGGCTCCTTTGGGACCAGGATTCTCTTGCGGTGACTCTTTAAGGTCTGGCCCCTGGATGGAGGGGCACCAGGAGTAGAGGAGCAGGAAGGGGAAGGGGGTGGCCATGCGAGGGGACACTTTGAGGCCAAGTCCCAGCTTCAGCCTGATCCTCCTGGGAACCCCGCTCTGAGACAAGGAGCCGGGCTTCGCATTCCCACAGCAGCCAGTCATGGGCTGAGGACACCTGGGGCGTTGGGAACTCCCTGGCTTCTCCTTGGTTTAACATCTAGAGCTGCTTGTGAATCGCGCCGCCACACACACCCGAGTGCAGGTGTCTTCCGCACAGACTGCGGGCCTCGCTCTTCTGAATGCCGCTAGCTCGCCACCCACCCACGGGTGAACCTGGTCAGGGTACTTTCTCTCAGGGGCAGACTCTTTTCCGGGCGGGCTACCGGTGTCTCTGTTTGCTCGTTTCTTTCTTCCATTTCGGGAAAGTCTTCCTTGCTGGGTGTGGAAATCTCCTATGCCTTCCCTCGCCTATTCTGTCAGCTTTAAAATTCTCCTTCAGTTGCCACCCTGACAGATGGATTAGGAAACTCTTTCCGGTGCACTCATTAGTGAAATGACCTCCAGGAAGCTGGAATCCAATATCTAATGGCCGATTTTTAGCGAGTCCACACGCCAGGGTGGTCGGGGTCCAATGCAGCCCCGGCCAGGCCCAGGCCCGTTGGACTGGGCCACAGGAGGACACGGAGGAGGGTCCCGGCCCCCACGAAGCGGTGCCGGCAGTTCTCCACGGGCTTGGGCGTTTTCCAGAGGTAGGAGATGGAGGGGACTGATTTCTTCAGCGCCCCCCAAACCACGCCACCCCACCCCACCCATGGGACACATCCCCAGAGAGAGACGCCCCATACACTGGCTGTGCCCCAGCCCTGGCCCGGGGGAATAGGCGGCAGCCCACCCACAGGGCGAGGGGGGGGGCGCAGCTGAAAGGGTTTGTGGGGGAGGGCGGCCCCTGGCTGGGGTCAAAGGGCGAGCGTCCCGCGCGTGCGCAGTCAGCGGCAGCGACGCGCTGGGGGTGGGCAGCGGGTAGGTGAAGGAGGCCGGGCGAGGAGACGAGGGGGGCTGGGAGGGCTCCACCTTGGCGAGTCCAGCCGTGGAGGCGCATCTTGTGTGAGTGTGAGTGAGTGTGAGTGTGTGTGTGTGTGTATAGAGAGACAGCCCCCCACCCCGCCCCGCCCCGCCCCGCCCATCACCCCCGTCCCTGGGAGCCCGCGGGACCCGGCCGGCCCGGGCCCCGCCCGGCGCGGGGCCTGGGGCGGGAGGCGGCGGCGGGGAAGCCCAGAGAGGCTCGGCTTCTCGAGCGGGGCAGGGGCGCCCTCCGCCGCCGTCTAGGGCCACACCACCCTGAACGCCCCCGATCTCGTCTGGTCTCGGAAGCTAAGCAGGGTCGGGCCTGGTTAGTACTTGGATGGGAGACCGCCTGGGAATACCGGGTGCCACAGGCTGCTGCTTTTTTTTTTTTTTTTTTCTTGCCTCTTGTTCTGTCCCCTTTCTGGGAGCGCGGCGGCGGCCCGGGGTGGGGGTCACCCCCACCCTCAGCGCCCGCGCGGTGCCTGGCGCCCCAGCCCGCACCGTGGGGCCTCCTCTTGTCCCAAGCCGCGACACCGCCGCCACGCGGCAGCATGCGTGGCTTCTGGACTGTCAGGTCTCAGACCAAAGGTCTGCTCTGTGGGAACCGACACGCTGGAGGAAACCTTGAGAGTCTGAGAGGGGAGGGAGTTCCAGAAGAAGGCCAGGATGTCATTTTGAGGGAGTATGTGACCAGAACTCATCCCGTTGCTTTTGGGGTTCTATGGGCTACACGCAGGAATCTTTGGTGGTGGCACCTGATGTTGGGGGATCCGGAGTCACACCCAGACCTGCTCCACAGGCCTCCTTTTACTTTTCTCTTCGGATTCATTATTTTTAAAAAGTGTCTCTTACCTCTAGGATTGCATTTTCTTTTCTCTCTCTTTTCAAGCAGATGATGGGAGTACAAGTATTCAGGTGACATGTGTTGCCCGTGCCGCCCTCCCCCCTGTGTTCTTTTTTTTTTTTTTTTTGAGACAGAGTCTCGTTTTGCTGCCCAGGCTAGAGTGAGTGCCATGGCGTCAGCCTAGCTCACAGCAACCTCAATCTCCGGGCTCAAGCAATCCTGCTGCCTCAGCCTCCCGAGTAGTTGGGACTACAGGCATGCACCACCACGCCCGGCTGTGTTTTTCTCTATATATTAGTTGGCCAATTAATTTCTTTCTATTTTTAGTAGAGACGGGGTCTCGCTCTTGCTCAGGCTGGTTTCGAACTCCTGACCTGGAGCAATCCGCCCGCCTCGGCCTCCCAGAGAGCTAGGATTACAGGCGTGAGCCACCGCGCCCGGCCCCCCCTGTGTTCTTATTCATATACCTCTCATGTTGTTCCAGCGTATTGTGGGGGTACCAATGTTAAGGTCGGGTGCCTTGCCCTCTCCAAGCCTCCCCCCTCGGGTCAGAGCTTCAAGTGCGCCCATCCCCCAGTCGGTGCGCACCCACCCCATGCCTAATGGATGTGTATGCCCCTCCCCTCCCCCCACCCGCCCGCCCGACACCCACCCGATGAAGGTGATTCCTCTCTGTCCACTTAGGCGTCCATCCGTTCGTACCAATTTGCTGGTGAGCGCGCTCACGTGGTGCTCGTGTGTCCATTCTTGGGATACTTGGCTTACTGGAACGGGTTCCAGCTCTGGCCAGGAGAACACGAGAGGCGCCCTCTCACCGCTGCTCCTCACAGCCGAATGGCACTCCGTGGTGTCCACGCGCCACATTTTATTGATGCACTCCTGGATGGATGGGCACTCGGGTCGCTTCCACGTCTTTGGGATTGTGAATTGTGCCCTAACTGTAACCCTAACCCTTACCCAGCCCGTCTCCTCTGCCCCTGCCTGACGCACTCCTCCCCGGCCAGGCCCGTCACTGTCCTGGGCCCCCGCCTGACCGGCTCCTCCCCGCCCGGCCGGTCACCGTCCTCTGCCCCTGCCTGACACGCTCCTTCCCGCCCGGCCTCTCACCGTCCTCGGCCCCTGCCTGACCGGCTCCTCCGTCGCCTGGGCCTTCCAAGGGCTTGGTGTGGATGCTGCTTCCAGGAAGCCCTCCAGAAACCCGGCAGCAGGGTGGCCGCAGCAGTCTCCAGCAGCCGTCCCTAAGTCGCGTGAGTGCGGGGGACGTGCCCCCGCTGTGCCGCGGGGGCCCAGCCTGGTGTCTTCCCTGAGGCCCTGCGGCTGCCGGCTGGGCTGCCGCTCCCCGCAAGGGGAGAGCCGCGGAGGTGGGGACCGCCTCCTGATGGGGACGTACACGCAGCTCTCCACGTCGGATTCCGGGGCTCTCTGTCCTGCCCGAAGGCCCAGCTGGCCTGCGGGTCCTTAGAGTGGCAAAAACCTCCGAAAACTGAGACTGAGGGTCCGGTGGGTGTCTGCACTTTTGTGCTGGGCACCCCAGGGAGGCCCGGGGGCTGGCTGGACAACGTGGTCTGCTGGGCGGGGGGGGGGGGGGTTGGAGGAGCAACTGATGCCCTTTGCACTTTGGGTAGCAAGAGTCTGAGGTGTCTCTGAGCCCTGTGCCCTGTGGGGGCGGGGCGGGGGGGAGGAGGAGGAGGAGGAGGAGGAGGTGGGAAGGGCCGGGGCCTGCAGTCCTGTTCCCGGGGTGGCACGGCAAGTGGCTTCTTCCACAGGCTGCTTGGCCTGGGCTCCCTGCACCTGGGCCTTTGGAGGACCGGCCCTGTGCTTGCCAACACTTCCTGCAGGGACCCAGAGCTGGGAGGTGGCATCTCTCAGCCCTGGGTCGGGCAGAGCCCCAGCGGGCCATGCCCACAACCTCTCTCAGCACCGGTCCCCCAGAAGGCTCCTTTGGGACCAGGATTCTCTTGCGGTGACTCTTTAAGGTCTGGCCCCTGGATGGAGGGGCACCAGGAGTAGAGGAGCAGGAAGGGGAAGGGGGTGGCCATGCGAGGGGACACTTTGAGGCCAAGTCCCAGCTTCAGCCTGATCCTCCTGGGAACCCCGCTCTGAGACAAGGAGCCGGGCTTCGCATTCCCACAGCAGCCAGTCGTGGGCTGAGGACACCTGGGGCGTTGGGAACTCCCTGGCTTCTCCTTGGTTTAACATCTAGAGCTGCTTGTGAATCGCGCCGCCACACACACCCGAGCGCAGGTGTCTTCCGCACAGACTGCGGGCCTCGCTCTTCTGAATGCCGCTAGCTCGCCACCCACCCACGGGTGAACCTGGTCAGGGTGCTTTCTCTCAGGGGCAGACTCTTTTCCGGGCGGGCTACCGGTGTCTCTGTTTGCTCGTTTCTTTCTTCCATTTCGGGAAAGTCTTCCTTGCTGGGTGTGGAAATCTCCTATGCCTTCCCTCGCCTATTCTGTCAGCTTTCAAATTCTCCTTCAGTTGCCACCCTGACAGATGGATTAGGAAACTCTTTCCGGTGCACTCATTAGTGAAATGACCTCCAGGAAGCTGGAATCCAATATCTAATGGCCGATTTTTAGCGAGTCCACACGCCAGGGTGGTCGGGGTCCAATGCAGCCCCGGCCAGGCCCAGGCCCGTTGGACTGGGCCACAGGAGGACACGGAGGAGGGTCCCGGCCCCCACGAAGCGGTGCCGGCAGTTCTCCACGGGCTTGGGCGTTTTCCAGAGGTAGGAGATGGAGGGGACTGATTTCTTCAGCGCCCCCCAAACCACGCCACCCCACCCCACCCATGGGACACATCCCCAGAGAGAGACGCCCCATACACTGGCTGTGCCCCAGCCCTGGCCCGGGGGAATAGGCGGCAGCCCACCCACAGGGCGAGGGGGGGGGCGCAGCTGAAAGGGGTTGTGGGGGAGGGCGGCCCCTGGCTGGGGTCAAAGGGCGAGCGTCCCGCGCGTGCGCAGTCAGCGGCAGCGACGCGCTGGGGGTGGGCAGCGGGTAGGTGAAGGAGGCCGGGCGAGGAGACGAGGGGGGCTGGGAGGGCTCCACCTTGGCGAGTCCAGCCGTGGAGGCGCATCTTGTGTGAGTGTGAGTGAGTGTGAGTGTGTGTGTGTGTGTATAGAGAGACAGCCCCCCACCCCGCCCCGCCCCGCCCCGCCCCGCCCATCACCCCCGTCCCTGGGAGCCCGCGGGACCCGGCCGGCCCGGCCCCGCCCGGCGCGGGGCCTGGGGCGGGAGGCGGCGGCGGGGAAGCCCAGAGAGGATCGGCTTCTCGAGCGGGGCAGGGGCGCCCTCCGCCGCCGTCTAGGGCCACACCACCCTGAACGCCCCCGATCTCGTCTGGTCTCGGAAGCTAAGCAGGGTCGGGCCTGGTTAGTACTTGGATGGGAGACCGCCTGGGAATACCGGGTGCCACAGGCTGCTGCTTTTTTTTTTTTTTTTTTTCTTGCCTCTTGTTCTGTCCCCTTTCTGGGAGCGCGGCGGCGGCCCGGGGTGGGGGTCACCCCCACCCTCAGCGCCCGCGCGGTGCCTGGCGCCCCAGCCCGCACCGTGGGGCCTCCTCTTGTCCCAAGCCGCGACACCGCCGCCACGCGGCAGCATGCGTGGCTTCTGGACTGTCAGGTCTCAGACCAAAGGTCTGCTCTGTGGGAACCGACACGCTGGAGGAAACCTTGAGAGTCTGAGAGGGGAGGGAGTTCCAGAAGAAGGCCAGGATGTCATTTTGAGGGAGTATGTGACCAGAACTCATCCCGTTGCTTTTGGGGTTCTATGGGCTACACGCAGGAATCTTTGGTGGTGGCACCTGATGTTGGGGGATCCGGAGTCACACCCAGACCTGCTCCACAGGCCTCCTTTTACTTTTCTCTTCGGATTCATTATTTTTAAAAAGTGTCTCTTACCTCTAGGATTGCATTTTCTTTTCTCTCTCTTTTCAAGCAGATGATGGGAGTACAAGTATTCAGGTGACATGTGTTGCCCGTGCCGCCCTCCCCCCTGTGTTCTTTTTTTTTTTTTTTTTTGAGACAGAGTCTCGTTTTGCTGCCCAGGCTAGAGTGAGTGCCATGGCGTCAGCCTAGCTCACAGCAACCTCAATCTCCGGGCTCAAGCAATCCTGCTGCCTCAGCCTCCCGAGTAGTTGGGACTACAGGCATGCACCACCACGCCCGGCTGTGTTTTTCTCTATATATTAGTTGGCCAATTAATTTCTTTCTATTTTTAGTAGAGACGGGGTCTCGCTCTTGCTCAGGCTGGTTTCGAACTCCTGACCTGGAGCAATCCGCCCGCCTCGGCCTCCCAGAGAGCTAGGATTACAGGCGTGAGCCACCGCGCCCGGCCCCCCCTGTGTTCTTATTCATATACCTCTCATGTTGTTCCAGCGTATTGTGGGGGTACCAATGTTAAGGTCGGGTGCCTTGCCCTCTCCAAGCCTCCCCCCTCGGGTCAGAGCTTCAAGTGCGCCCATCCCCCAGTCGGTGCGCACCCACCCCATGCCTAATGGATGTGTATGCCCCTCCCCTCCCCCCACCCGCCCGCCCGACACCCACCCGATGAAGGTGATTCCTCTCTGTCCACTTAGGCGTCCATCCGTTCGTACCAATTTGCTGGTGAGCGCGCTCACGTGGTGCTCGTGTGTCCATTCTTGGGATACTTGGCTTACTGGAACGGGTTCCAGCTCTGGCCAGGAGAACACGAGAGGCGCCCTCTCACCGCTGCTCCTCACAGCCGAATGGCACTCCGTGGTGTCCACGCGCCACATTTTATTGATGCACTCCTGGATGGATGGGCACTCGGGTCGCTTCCACGTCTTTGGGATTGTGAATTGTGCCCTAACTGTAACCCTAACCCTTACCCAGCCCGTCTCCTCTGCCCCTGCCTGACGCACTCCTCCCCGGCCAGGCCCGTCACTGTCCTGGGCCCCCGCCTGACCGGCTCCTCCCCGCCCGGCCGGTCACCGTCCTCTGCCCCTGCCTGACACGCTCCTTCCCGCCCGGCCTCTCACCGTCCTCGGCCCCTGCCTGACCGGCTCCTCCGTCGCCTGGGCCTTCCAAGGGCTTGGTGTGGATGCTGCTTCCAGGAAGCCCTCCAGAAACCCGGCAGCAGGGTGGCCGCAGCAGTCTCCAGCAGCCGTCCCTAAGTCGCGTGAGTGCGGGGGACGTGCCCCCGCTGTGCCGCGGGGGCCCAGCCTGGTGTCTTCCCTGAGGCCCTGCGGCTGCCGGCTGGGCTGCCGCTCCCCGCAAGGGGAGAGCCGCGGAGGTGGGGACCGCCTCCTGATGGGGACGTACACGCAGCTCTCCACGTCGGATTCCGGGGCTCTCTGTCCTGCCCGAAGGCCCAGCTGGCCTGCGGGTCCTTAGAGTGGCAAAAACCTCCGAAAACTGAGACTGAGGGTCCGGTGGGTGTCTGCACTTTTGTGCTGGGCACCCCAGGGAGGCCCGGGGGCTGGCTGGACAACGTGGTCTGCTGGGCGGGGGGGGGGGGGGTTGGAGGAGCAACTGATGCCCTTTGCACTTTGGGTAGCAAGAGTCTGAGGTGTCTCTGAGCCCTGTGCCCTGTGGGGGCGGGGCGGGGGGGAGGAGGAGGAGGAGGAGGAGGAGGTGGGAAGGGCCGGGGCCTGCAGTCCTGTTCCCGGGGTGGCACGGCAAGTGGCTTCTTCCACAGGCTGCTTGGCCTGGGCTCCCTGCACCTGGGCCTTTGGAGGACCGGCCCTGTGCTTGCCAACACTTCCTGCAGGGACCCAGAGCTGGGAGGTGGCATCTCTCAGCCCTGGGTCGGGCAGAGCCCCAGCGGGCCATGCCCACAACCTCTCTCAGCACCGGTCCCCCAGAAGGCTCCTTTGGGACCAGGATTCTCTTGCGGTGACTCTTTAAGGTCTGGCCCCTGGATGGAGGGGCACCAGGAGTAGAGGAGCAGGAAGGGGAAGGGGGTGGCCATGCGAGGGGACACTTTGAGGCCAAGTCCCAGCTTCAGCCTGATCCTCCTGGGAACCCCGCTCTGAGACAAGGAGCCGGGCTTCGCATTCCCACAGCAGCCAGTCGTGGGCTGAGGACACCTGGGGCGTTGGGAACTCCCTGGCTTCTCCTTGGTTTAACATCTAGAGCTGCTTGTGAATCGCGCCGCCACACACACCCGAGCGCAGGTGTCTTCCGCACAGACTGCGGGCCTCGCTCTTCTGAATGCCGCTAGCTCGCCACCCACCCACGGGTGAACCTGGTCAGGGTGCTTTCTCTCAGGGGCAGACTCTTTTCCGGGCGGGCTACCGGTGTCTCTGTTTGCTCGTTTCTTTCTTCCATTTCGGGAAAGTCTTCCTTGCTGGGTGTGGAAATCTCCTATGCCTTCCCTCGCCTATTCTGTCAGCTTTCAAATTCTCCTTCAGTTGCCACCCTGACAGATGGATTAGGAAACTCTTTCCGGTGCACTCATTAGTGAAATGACCTCCAGGAAGCTGGAATCCAATATCTAATGGCCGATTTTTAGCGAGTCCACACGCCAGGGTGGTCGGGGTCCAATGCAGCCCCGGCCAGGCCCAGGCCCGTTGGACTGGGCCACAGGAGGACACGGAGGAGGGTCCCGGCCCCCACGAAGCGGTGCCGGCAGTTCTCCACGGGCTTGGGCGTTTTCCAGAGGTAGGAGATGGAGGGGACTGATTTCTTCAGCGCCCCCCAAACCACGCCACCCCACCCCACCCATGGGACACATCCCCAGAGAGAGACGCCCCATACACTGGCTGTGCCCCAGCCCTGGCCCGGGGGAATAGGCGGCAGCCCACCCACAGGGCGAGGGGGGGGGCGCAGCTGAAAGGGGTTGTGGGGGAGGGCGGCCCCTGGCTGGGGTCAAAGGGCGAGCGTCCCGCGCGTGCGCAGTCAGCGGCAGCGACGCGCTGGGGGTGGGCAGCGGGTAGGTGAAGGAGGCCGGGCGAGGAGACGAGGGGGGCTGGGAGGGCTCCACCTTGGCGAGTCCAGCCGTGGAGGCGCATCTTGTGTGAGTGTGAGTGAGTGTGAGTGTGTGTGTGTGTGTATAGAGAGACAGCCCCCCACCCCGCCCCGCCCCGCCCCGCCCCGCCCATCACCCCCGTCCCTGGGAGCCCGCGGGACCCGGCCGGCCCGGCCCCGCCCGGCGCGGGGCCTGGGGCGGGAGGCGGCGGCGGGGAAGCCCAGAGAGGCTCGGCTTCTCGAGCGGGGCAGGGGCGCCCTCCGCCGCCGTCTAGGGCCACACCACCCTGAACGCCCCCGATCTCGTCTGGTCTCGGAAGCTAAGCAGGGTCGGGCCTGGTTAGTACTTGGATGGGAGACCGCCTGGGAATACCGGGTGCCACAGGCTGCTGCTTTTTTTTTTTTTTTTTTTCTTGCCTCTTGTTCTGTCCCCTTTCTGGGAGCGCGGCGGCGGCCCGGGGTGGGGGTCACCCCCACCCTCAGCGCCCGCGCGGTGCCTGGCGCCCCAGCCCGCACCGTGGGGCCTCCTCTTGTCCCAAGCCGCGACACCGCCGCCACGCGGCAGCATGCGTGGCTTCTGGACTGTCAGGTCTCAGACCAAAGGTCTGCTCTGTGGGAACCGACACGCTGGAGGAAACCTTGAGAGTCTGAGAGGGGAGGGAGTTCCAGAAGAAGGCCAGGATGTCATTTTGAGGGAGTATGTGACCAGAACTCATCCCGTTGCTTTTGGGGTTCTATGGGCTACACGCAGGAATCTTTGGTGGTGGCACCTGATGTTGGGGGATCCGGAGTCACACCCAGACCTGCTCCACAGGCCTCCTTTTACTTTTCTCTTCGGATTCATTATTTTTAAAAAGTGTCTCTTACCTCTAGGATTGCATTTTCTTTTCTCTCTCTTTTCAAGCAGATGATGGGAGTACAAGTATTCAGGTGACATGTGTTGCCCGTGCCGCCCTCCCCCCTGTGTTCTTTTTTTTTTTTTTTTTTGAGACAGAGTCTCGTTTTGCTGCCCAGGCTAGAGTGAGTGCCATGGCGTCAGCCTAGCTCACAGCAACCTCAATCTCCGGGCTCAAGCAATCCTGCTGCCTCAGCCTCCCGAGTAGTTGGGACTACAGGCATGCACCACCACGCCCGGCTGTGTTTTTCTCTATATATTAGTTGGCCAATTAATTTCTTTCTATTTTTAGTAGAGACGGGGTCTCGCTCTTGCTCAGGCTGGTTTCGAACTCCTGACCTGGAGCAATCCGCCCGCCTCGGCCTCCCAGAGAGCTAGGATTACAGGCGTGAGCCACCGCGCCCGGCCCCCCCTGTGTTCTTATTCATATACCTCTCATGTTGTTCCAGCGTATTGTGGGGGTACCAATGTTAAGGTCGGGTGCCTTGCCCTCTCCAAGCCTCCCCCCTCGGGTCAGAGCTTCAAGTGCGCCCATCCCCCAGTCGGTGCGCACCCACCCCATGCCTAATGGATGTGTATGCCCCTCCCCTCCCCCCACCCGCCCGCCCGACACCCACCCGATGAAGGTGATTCCTCTCTGTCCACTTAGGCGTCCATCCGTTCGTACCAATTTGCTGGTGAGCGCGCTCACGTGGTGCTCGTGTGTCCATTCTTGGGATACTTGGCTTCCTGGAACGGGTTCCAGCTCTGGCCAGGAGAACACGAGAGGCGCCCTCTCACCGCTGCTCCTCACAGCCGAATGGCACTCCGTGGTGTCCACGCGCCACATTTTATTGATGCACTCCTGGATGGATGGGCACTCGGGTCGCTTCCACGTCTTTGGGATTGTGAATTGTGCCCTAACTGTAACCCTAACCCTTACCCAGCCCGTCTCCTCTGCCCCTGCCTGACGCACTCCTCCCCGGCCAGGCCCGTCACTGTCCTGGGCCCCCGCCTGACCGGCTCCTCCCCGCCCGGCCGGTCACCGTCCTCTGCCCCTGCCTGACACGCTCCTTCCCGCCCGGCCTCTCACCGTCCTCGGCCCCTGCCTGACCGGCTCCTCCGTCGCCTGGGCCTTCCAAGGGCTTGGTGTGGATGCTGCTTCCAGGAAGCCCTCCAGAAACCCGGCAGCAGGGTGGCCGCAGCAGTCTCCAGCAGCCGTCCCTAAGTCGCGTGAGTGCGGGGGACGTGCCCCCGCTGTGCCGCGGGGGCCCAGCCTGGTGTCTTCCCTGAGGCCCTGCGGCTGCCGGCTGGGCTGCCGCTCCCCGCAAGGGGAGAGCCGCGGAGGTGGGGACCGCCTCCTGATGGGGACGTACACGCAGCTCTCCACGTCGGATTCCGGGGCTCTCTGTCCTGCCCGAAGGCCCAGCTGGCCTGCGGGTCCTTAGAGTGGCAAAAACCTCCGAAAACTGAGACTGAGGGTCCGGTGGGTGTCTGCACTTTTGTGCTGGGCACCCCAGGGAGGCCCGGGGGCTGGCTGGACAACGTGGTCTGCTGGGCGGGGGGGGGGGGGTTGGAGGAGCAACTGATGCCCTTTGCACTTTGGGTAGCAAGAGTCTGAGGTGTCTCTGAGCCCTGTGCCCTGTGGGGGCGGGGCGGGGGGGAGGAGGAGGAGGAGGAGGAGGAGGTGGGAAGGGCCGGGGCCTGCAGTCCTGTTCCCGGGGTGGCACGGCAAGTGGCTTCTTCCACAGGCTGCTTGGCCTGGGCTCCCTGCACCTGGGCCTTTGGAGGACCGGCCCTGTGCTTGCCAACACTTCCTGCAGGGACCCAGAGCTGGGAGGTGGCATCTCTCAGCCCTGGGTCGGGCAGAGCCCCAGCGGGCCATGCCCACAACCTCTCTCAGCACCGGTCCCCCAGAAGGCTCCTTTGGGACCAGGATTCTCTTGCGGTGACTCTTTAAGGTCTGGCCCCTGGATGGAGGGGCACCAGGAGTAGAGGAGCAGGAAGGGGAAGGGGGTGGCCATGCGAGGGGACACTTTGAGGCCAAGTCCCAGCTTCAGCCTGATCCTCCTGGGAACCCCGCTCTGAGACAAGGAGCCGGGCTTCGCATTCCCACAGCAGCCAGTCGTGGGCTGAGGACACCTGGGGCGTTGGGAACTCCCTGGCTTCTCCTTGGTTTAACATCTAGAGCTGCTTGTGAATCGCGCCGCCACACACACCCGAGCGCAGGTGTCTTCCGCACAGACTGCGGGCCTCGCTCTTCTGAATGCCGCTAGCTCGCCACCCACCCACGGGTGAACCTGGTCAGGGTGCTTTCTCTCAGGGGCAGACTCTTTTCCGGGCGGGCTACCGGTGTCTCTGTTTGCTCGTTTCTTTCTTCCATTTCGGGAAAGTCTTCCTTGCTGGGTGTGGAAATCTCCTATGCCTTCCCTCGCCTATTCTGTCAGCTTTCAAATTCTCCTTCAGTTGCCACCCTGACAGATGGATTAGGAAACTCTTTCCGGTGCACTCATTAGTGAAATGACCTCCAGGAAGCTGGAATCCAATATCTAATGGCCGATTTTTAGCGAGTCCACACGCCAGGGTGGTCGGGGTCCAATGCAGCCCCGGCCAGGCCCAGGCCCGTTGGACTGGGCCACAGGAGGACACGGAGGAGGGTCCCGGCCCCCACGAAGCGGTGCCGGCAGTTCTCCACGGGCTTGGGCGTTTTCCAGAGGTAGGAGATGGAGGGGACTGATTTCTTCAGCGCCCCCCAAACCACGCCACCCCACCCCACCCATGGGACACATCCCCAGAGAGAGACGCCCCATACACTGGCTGTGCCCCAGCCCTGGCCCGGGGGAATAGGCGGCAGCCCACCCACAGGGCGAGGGGGGGGGCGCAGCTGAAAGGGGTTGTGGGGGAGGGCGGCCCCTGGCTGGGGTCAAAGGGCGAGCGTCCCGCGCGTGCGCAGTCAGCGGCAGCGACGCGCTGGGGGTGGGCAGCGGGTAGGTGAAGGAGGCCGGGCGAGGAGACGAGGGGGGCTGGGAGGGCTCCACCTTGGCGAGTCCAGCCGTGGAGGCGCATCTTGTGTGAGTGTGAGTGAGTGTGAGTGTGTGTGTGTGTGTATAGAGAGACAGCCCCCCACCCCGCCCCGCCCCGCCCCGCCCCGCCCATCACCCCCGTCCCTGGGAGCCCGCGGGACCCGGCCGGCCCGGCCCCGCCCGGCGCGGGGCCTGGGGCGGGAGGCGGCGGCGGGGAAGCCCAGAGAGGCTCGGCTTCTCGAGCGGGGCAGGGGCGCCCTCCGCCGCCGTCTAGGGCCACACCACCCTGAACGCCCCCGATCTCGTCTGGTCTCGGAAGCTAAGCAGGGTCGGGCCTGGTTAGTACTTGGATGGGAGACCGCCTGGGAATACCGGGTGCCACAGGCTGCTGCTTTTTTTTTTTTTTTTTTTTCTTGCCTCTTGTTCTGTCCCCTTTCTGGGAGCGCGGCGGCGGCCCGGGGTGGGGGTCACCCCCACCCTCAGCGCCCGCGCGGTGCCTGGCGCCCCAGCCCGCACCTTGGGGCCTCCTCTTGTCCCAAGCCGCGACACCGCCGCCACGCGGCAGCATGCGTGGCTTCTGGACTGTCAGGTCTCAGACCAAAGGTCTGCTCTGTGGGAACCGACACGCTGGAGGAAACCTTGAGAGTCTGAGAGGGGAGGGAGTTCCAGAAGAAGGCCAGGATGTCATTTTGAGGGAGTATGTGACCAGAACTCGTCCCGTTGCTTTTGGGGTTCTATGGGCTACACGCAGGAATCTTTGGTGGTGGCACCTGATGTTGGGGGATCCGGAGTCACACCCAGACCTGCTCCACAGGCCTCCTTTTACTTTTCTCTTCGGATTCATTATTTTTAAAAAGTGTCTCTTACCTCTAGGATTGCATTTTCTTTTCTCTCTCTTTTCAAGCAGATGATGGGAGTACAAGTATTCAGGTGACATGTGTTGCCCGTGCCGCCCTCCCCCCTGTGTTCTTTTTTTTTTTTTTTTTTGAGACAGAGTCTCGTTTTGCTGCCCAGGCTAGAGTGAGTGCCATGGCGTCAGCCTAGCTCACAGCAACCTCAATCTCCGGGCTCAAGCAATCCTGCTGCCTCAGCCTCCCGAGTAGTTGGGACTACAGGCATGCACCACCACGCCCGGCTGTGTTTTTCTCTATATATTAGTTGGCCAATTAATTTCTTTCTATTTTTAGTAGAGACGGGGTCTCGCTCTTGCTCAGGCTGGTTTCGAACTCCTGACCTGGAGCAATCCGCCCGCCTCGGCCTCCCAGAGAGCTAGGATTACAGGCGTGAGCCACCGCGCCCGGCCCCCCCTGTGTTCTTATTCATATACCTCTCATGTTGTTCCAGCGTATTGTGGGGGTACCAATGTTAAGGTCGGGTGCCTTGCCCTCTCCAAGCCTCCCCCCTCGGGTCAGAGCTTCAAGTGCGCCCATCCCCCAGTCGGTGCGCACCCACCCCATGCCTAATGGATGTGTATGCCCCTCCCCTCCCCCCACCCGCCCGCCCGACACCCACCCGATGAAGGTGATTCCTCTCTGTCCACTTAGGCGTCCATCCGTTCGTACCAATTTGCTGGTGAGCGCGCTCACGTGGTGCTCGTGTGTCCATTCTTGGGATACTTGGCTTCCTGGAACGGGTTCCAGCTCTGGCCAGGAGAACACGAGAGGCGCCCTCTCACCGCTGCTCCTCACAGCCGAATGGCACTCCGTGGTGTCCACACGCCACATTTTATTGATGCACTCCTGGATGGATGGGCACTCGGGTCGCTTCCACGTCTTTGGGATTGTGAATTGTGCCCTAACTGTAACCCTAACCCTTACCCAGCCCGTCTCCTCTGCCCCTGCCTGACGCACTCCTCCCCGGCCAGGCCCGTCACTGTCCTGGGCCCCCGCCTGACCGGCTCCTCCCCGCCCGGCCGGTCACCGTCCTCTGCCCCTGCCTGACACGCTCCTTCCCGCCCGGCCTCTCACCGTCCTCGGCCCCTGCCTGACCGGCTCCTCCGTCGCCTGGGCCTTCCAAGGGCTTGGTGTGGATGCTGCTTCCAGGAAGCCCTCCAGAAACCCGGCAGCAGGGTGGCCGCAGCAGTCTCCAGCAGCCGTCCCTAAGTCGCGTGAGTGCGGGGGACGTGCCCCCGCTGTGCCGCGGGGGCCCAGCCTGGTGTCTTCCCTGAGGCCCTGCGGCTGCCGGCTGGGCTGCCGCTCCCCGCAAGGGGAGAGCCGCGGAGGTGGGGACCGCCTCCTGATGGGGACGTACACGCAGCTCTCCACGTCGGATTCCGGGGCTCTCTGTCCTGCCCGAAGGCCCAGCTGGCCTGCGGGTCTTTAGAGTGGCAAAAACCTCCGAAAACTGAGACTGAGGGTCCGGTGGGTGTCTGCACTTTTGTGCTGGGCACCCCAGGGAGGCCCGGGGGCTGGCTGGACAACGTGGTCTGCTGGGCGGGGGGGGGGGGGGTTGGAGGAGCAACTGATGCCCTTTGCACTTTGGGTAGCAAGAGTCTGAGGTGTCTCTGAGCCCTGTGCCCTGTGGGGGCGGGGCGGGGGGGAGGAGGAGGAGGAGGAGGAGGAGGTGGGAAGGGCCGGGGCCTGCAGTCCTGTTCCCGGGGTGGCACGGCAAGTGGCTTCTTCCACAGGCTGCTTGGCCTGGGCTCCCTGCACCTGGGCCTTTGGAGGACCGGCCCTGTGCTTGCCAACACTTCCTGCAGGGACCCAGAGCTGGGAGGTGGCATCTCTCAGCCCTGGGTCGGGCAGAGCCCCAGCGGGCCATGCCCACAACCTCTCTCAGCACCGGTCCCCCAGAAGGCTCCTTTGGGACCAGGATTCTCTTGCGGTGACTCTTTAAGGTCTGGCCCCTGGATGGAGGGGCACCAGGAGTAGAGGAGCAGGAAGGGGAAGGGGGTGGCCATGCGAGGGGACACTTTGAGGCCAAGTCCCAGCTTCAGCCTGATCCTCCTGGGAACCCCGCTCTGAGACAAGGAGCCGGGCTTCGCATTCCCACAGCAGCCAGTCGTGGGCTGAGGACACCTGGGGCGTTGGGAACTCCCTGGCTTCTCCTTGGTTTAACATCTAGAGCTGCTTGTGAATCGCGCCGCCACACACACCCGAGCGCAGGTGTCTTCCGCACAGACTGCGGGCCTCGCTCTTCTGAATGCCGCTAGCTCGCCACCCACCCACGGGTGAACCTGGTCAGGGTGCTTTCTCTCAGGGGCAGACTCTTTTCCGGGCGGGCTACCGGTGTCTCTGTTTGCTCGTTTCTTTCTTCCATTTCGGGAAAGTCTTCCTTGCTGGGTGTGGAAATCTCCTATGCCTTCCCTCGCCTATTCTGTCAGCTTTAAAATTCTCCTTCAGTTGCCACCCTGACAGATGGATTAGGAAACTCTTTCCGGTGCACTCATTAGTGAAATGACCTCCAGGAAGCTGGAATCCAATATCTAATGGCCGATTTTTAGCGAGTCCACACGCCAGGGTGGTCGGGGTCCAATGCAGCCCCGGCCAGGCCCAGGCCCGTTGGACTGGGCCACAGGAGGACACGGAGGAGGGTCCCGGCCCCCACGAAGCGGTGCCGGCAGTTCTCCACGGGCTTGGGCGTTTTCCAGAGGTAGGAGATGGAGGGGACTGATTTCTTCAGCGCCCCCCAAACCACGCCACCCCACCCCACCCATGGGACACATCCCCAGAGAGAGACGCCCCATACACTGGCTGTGCCCCAGCCCTGGCCCGGGGGAATAGGCGGCAGCCCACCCACAGGGCGAGGGGGGGGGCGCAGCTGAAAGGGGTTGTGGGGGAGGGCGGCCCCTGGCTGGGGTCAAAGGGCGAGCGTCCCGCGCGTGCGCAGTCAGCGGCAGCGACGCGCTGGGGGTGGGCAGCGGGTAGGTGAAGGAGGCCGGGCGAGGAGACGAGGGGGGCTGGGAGGGCTCCACCTTGGCGAGTCCAGCCGTGGAGGCGCATCTTGTGTGAGTGTGAGTGAGTGTGAGTGTGTGTGTGTGTGTATAGAGAGACAGCCCCCCACCCCGCCCCGCCCCGCCCCGCCCCGCCCATCACCCCCGTCCCTGGGAGCCCGCGGGACCCGGCCGGCCCGGCCCCGCCCGGCGCGGGGCCTGGGGCGGGAGGCGGCGGCGGGGAAGCCCAGAGAGGCTCGGCTTCTCGAGCGGGGCAGGGGCGCCCTCCGCCGCCGTCTAGGGCCACACCACCCTGAACGCCCCCGATCTCGTCTGGTCTCGGAAGCTAAGCAGGGTCGGGCCTGGTTAGTACTTGGATGGGAGACCGCCTGGGAATACCGGGTGCCACAGGCTGCTGCTTTTTTTTTTTTTTTTTTTTCTTGCCTCTTGTTCTGTCCCCTTTCTGGGAGCGCGGCGGCGGCCCGGGGTGGGGGTCACCCCCACCCTCAGCGCCCGCGCGGTGCCTGGCGCCCCAGCCCGCACCTTGGGGCCTCCTCTTGTCCCAAGCCGCGACACCGCCGCCACGCGGCAGCATGCGTGGCTTCTGGACTGTCAGGTCTCAGACCAAAGGTCTGCTCTGTGGGAACCGACACGCTGGAGGAAACCTTGAGAGTCTGAGAGGGGAGGGAGTTCCAGAAGAAGGCCAGGATGTCATTTTGAGGGAGTATGTGACCAGAACTCGTCCCGTTGCTTTTGGGGTTCTATGGGCTACACGCAGGAATCTTTGGTGGTGGCACCTGATGTTGGGGGATCCGGAGTCACACCCAGACCTGCTCCACAGGCCTCCTTTTACTTTTCTCTTCGGATTCATTATTTTTAAAAAGTGTCTCTTACCTCTAGGATTGCATTTTCTTTTCTCTCTCTTTTCAAGCAGATGATGGGAGTACAAGTATTCAGGTGACATGTGTTGCCCGTGCCGCCCTCCCCCCTGTGTTCTTTTTTTTTTTTTTTTTTGAGACAGAGTCTCGTTTTGCTGCCCAGGCTAGAGTGAGTGCCATGGCGTCAGCCTAGCTCACAGCAACCTCAATCTCCGGGCTCAAGCAATCCTGCTGCCTCAGCCTCCCGAGTAGTTGGGACTACAGGCATGCACCACCACGCCCGGCTGTGTTTTTCTCTATATATTAGTTGGCCAATTAATTTCTTTCTATTTTTAGTAGAGACGGGGTCTCGCTCTTGCTCAGGCTGGTTTCGAACTCCTGACCTGGAGCAATCCGCCCGCCTCGGCCTCCCAGAGAGCTAGGATTACAGGCGTGAGCCACCGCGCCCGGCCCCCCCTGTGTTCTTATTCATATACCTCTCATGTTGTTCCAGCGTATTGTGGGGGTACCAATGTTAAGGTCGGGTGCCTTGCCCTCTCCAAGCCTCCCCCCTCGGGTCAGAGCTTCAAGTGCGCCCATCCCCCAGTCGGTGCGCACCCACCCCATGCCTAATGGATGTGTATGCCCCTCCCCTCCCCCCACCCGCCCGCCCGACACCCACCCGATGAAGGTGATTCCTCTCTGTCCACTTAGGCGTCCATCCGTTCGTACCAATTTGCTGGTGAGCGCGCTCACGTGGTGCTCGTGTGTCCATTCTTGGGATACTTGGCTTCCTGGAACGGGTTCCAGCTCTGGCCAGGAGAACACGAGAGGCGCCCTCTCACCGCTGCTCCTCACAGCCGAATGGCACTCCGTGGTGTCCACACGCCACATTTTATTGATGCACTCCTGGATGGATGGGCACTCGGGTCGCTTCCACGTCTTTGGGATTGTGAATTGTGCCCTAACTGTAACCCTAACCCTTACCCAGCCCGTCTCCTCTGCCCCTGCCTGACGCACTCCTCCCCGGCCAGGCCCGTCACTGTCCTGGGCCCCCGCCTGACCGGCTCCTCCCCGCCCGGCCGGTCACCGTCCTCTGCCCCTGCCTGACACGCTCCTTCCCGCCCGGCCTCTCACCGTCCTCGGCCCCTGCCTGACCGGCTCCTCCGTCGCCTGGGCCTTCCAAGGGCTTGGTGTGGATGCTGCTTCCAGGAAGCCCTCCAGAAACCCGGCAGCAGGGTGGCCGCAGCAGTCTCCAGCAGCCGTCCCTAAGTCGCGTGAGTGCGGGGGACGTGCCCCCGCTGTGCCGCGGGGGCCCAGCCTGGTGTCTTCCCTGAGGCCCTGCGGCTGCCGGCTGGGCTGCCGCTCCCCGCAAGGGGAGAGCCGCGGAGGTGGGGACCGCCTCCTGATGGGGACGTACACGCAGCTCTCCACGTCGGATTCCGGGGCTCTCTGTCCTGCCCGAAGGCCCAGCTGGCCTGCGGGTCTTTAGAGTGGCAAAAACCTCCGAAAACTGAGACTGAGGGTCCGGTGGGTGTCTGCACTTTTGTGCTGGGCACCCCAGGGAGGCCCGGGGGCTGGCTGGACAACGTGGTCTGCTGGGCGGGGGGGGAGTTTGGAGGAGCAACTGATGCCCTTTGCACTTTGGGTAGCAAGAGTCTGAGGTGTCTCTGAGCCCTGTGCCCTGTGGGGGCGGGGCGGGGGGGAGGAGGAGGAGGAGGAGGAGGAGGTGGGAAGGGCCGGGGCCTGCAGTCCTGTTCCCGGGGTGGCACGGCAAGTGGCTTCTTCCACAGGCTGCTTGGCCTGGGCTCCCTGCACCTGGGCCTTTGGAGGACCGGCCCTGTGCTTGCCAACACTTCCTGCAGGGACCCAGAGCTGGGAGGTGGCATCTCTCAGCCCTGGGTCGGGCAGAGCCCCAGCGGGCCATGCCCACAACCTCTCTCAGCACCGGTCCCCCAGAAGGCTCCTTTGGGACCAGGATTCTCTTGCGGTGACTCTTTAAGGTCTGGCCCCTGGATGGAGGGGCACCAGGAGTAGAGGAGCAGGAAGGGGAAGGGGGTGGCCATGCGAGGGGACACTTTGAGGCCAAGTCCCAGCTTCAGCCTGATCCTCCTGGGAACCCCGCTCTGAGACAAGGAGCCGGGCTTCGCATTCCCACAGCAGCCAGTCATGGGCTGAGGACACCTGGGGCGTTGGGAACTCCCTGGCTTCTCCTTGGTTTAACATCTAGAGCTGCTTGTGAATCGCGCCGCCACACACACCCGAGTGCAGGTGTCTTCCGCACAGACTGCGGGCCTCGCTCTTCTGAATGCCGCTAGCTCGCCACCCACCCACGGGTGAACCTGGTCAGGGTACTTTCTCTCAGGGGCAGACTCTTTTCCGGGCGGGCTACCGGTGTCTCTGTTTGCTCGTTTCTTTCTTCCATTTCGGGAAAGTCTTCCTTGCTGGGTGTGGAAATCTCCTATGCCTTCCCTCGCCTATTCTGTCAGCTTTAAAATTCTCCTTCAGTTGCCACCCTGACAGATGGATTAGGAAACTCTTTCCGGTGCACTCATTAGTGAAATGACCTCCAGGAAGCTGGAATCCAATATCTAATGGCCGATTTTTAGCGAGTCCACACGCCAGGGTGGTCGGGGTCCAATGCAGCCCCGGCCAGGCCCAGGCCCGTTGGACTGGGCCACAGGAGGACACGGAGGAGGGTCCCGGCCCCCACGAAGCGGTGCCGGCAGTTCTCCACGGGCTTGGGCGTTTTCCAGAGGTAGGAGATGGAGGGGACTGATTTCTTCAGCGCCCCCCAAACCACGCCACCCCACCCCACCCATGGGACACATCCCCAGAGAGAGACGCCCCATACACTGGCTGTGCCCCAGCCCTGGCCCGGGGGAATAGGCGGCAGCCCACCCACAGGGCGAGGGGGGGGGCGCAGCTGAAAGGGTTTGTGGGGGAGGGCGGCCCCTGGCTGGGGTCAAAGGGCGAGCGTCCCGCGCGTGCGCAGTCAGCGGCAGCGACGCGCTGGGGGTGGGCAGCGGGTAGGTGAAGGAGGCCGGGCGAGGAGACGAGGGGGGCTGGGAGGGCTCCACCTTGGCGAGTCCAGCCGTGGAGGCGCATCTTGTGTGAGTGTGAGTGAGTGTGAGTGTGTGTGTGTGTGTATAGAGAGACAGCCCCCCACCCCGCCCCGCCCCGCCCCGCCCATCACCCCCGTCCCTGGGAGCCCGCGGGACCCGGCCGGCCCGGGCCCCGCCCGGCGCGGGGCCTGGGGCGGGAGGCGGCGGCGGGGAAGCCCAGAGAGGCTCGGCTTCTCGAGCGGGGCAGGGGCGCCCTCCGCCGCCGTCTAGGGCCACACCACCCTGAACGCCCCCGATCTCGTCTGGTCTCGGAAGCTAAGCAGGGTCGGGCCTGGTTAGTACTTGGATGGGAGACCGCCTGGGAATACCGGGTGCCACAGGCTGCTGCTTTTTTTTTTTTTTTTTCTTGCCTCTTGTTCTGTCCCCTTTCTGGGAGCGCGGCGGCGGCCCGGGGTGGGGGTCACCCCCACCCTCAGCGCCCGCGCGGTGCCTGGCGCCCCAGCCCGCACCGTGGGGCCTCCTCTTGTCCCAAGCCGCGACACCGCCGCCACGCGGCAGCATGCGTGGCTTCTGGACTGTCAGGTCTCAGACCAAAGGTCTGCTCTGTGGGAACCGACACGCTGGAGGAAACCTTGAGAGTCTGAGAGGGGAGGGAGTTCCAGAAGAAGGCCAGGATGTCATTTTGAGGGAGTATGTGACCAGAACTCATCCCGTTGCTTTTGGGGTTCTATGGGCTACACGCAGGAATCTTTGGTGGTGGCACCTGATGTTGGGGGATCCGGAGTCACACCCAGACCTGCTCCACAGGCCTCCTTTTACTTTTCTCTTCGGATTCATTATTTTTAAAAAGTGTCTCTTACCTCTAGGATTGCATTTTCTTTTCTCTCTCTTTTCAAGCAGATGATGGGAGTACAAGTATTCAGGTGACATGTGTTGCCCGTGCCGCCCTCCCCCCTGTGTTCTTTTTTTTTTTTTTTTTGAGACAGAGTCTCGTTTTGCTGCCCAGGCTAGAGTGAGTGCCATGGCGTCAGCCTAGCTCACAGCAACCTCAATCTCCGGGCTCAAGCAATCCTGCTGCCTCAGCCTCCCGAGTAGTTGGGACTACAGGCATGCACCACCACGCCCGGCTGTGTTTTTCTCTATATATTAGTTGGCCAATTAATTTCTTTCTATTTTTAGTAGAGACGGGGTCTCGCTCTTGCTCAGGCTGGTTTCGAACTCCTGACCTGGAGCAATCCGCCCGCCTCGGCCTCCCAGAGAGCTAGGATTACAGGCGTGAGCCACCGCGCCCGGCCCCCCCTGTGTTCTTATTCATATACCTCTCATGTTGTTCCAGCGTATTGTGGGGGTACCAATGTTAAGGTCGGGTGCCTTGCCCTCTCCAAGCCTCCCCCCTCGGGTCAGAGCTTCAAGTGCGCCCATCCCCCAGTCGGTGCGCACCCACCCCATGCCTAATGGATGTGTATGCCCCTCCCCTCCCCCCACCCGCCCGCCCGACACCCACCCGATGAAGGTGATTCCTCTCTGTCCACTTAGGCGTCCATCCGTTCGTACCAATTTGCTGGTGAGCGCGCTCACGTGGTGCTCGTGTGTCCATTCTTGGGATACTTGGCTTACTGGAACGGGTTCCAGCTCTGGCCAGGAGAACACGAGAGGCGCCCTCTCACCGCTGCTCCTCACAGCCGAATGGCACTCCGTGGTGTCCACGCGCCACATTTTATTGATGCACTCCTGGATGGATGGGCACTCGGGTCGCTTCCACGTCTTTGGGATTGTGAATTGTGCCCTAACTGTAACCCTAACCCTTACCCAGCCCGTCTCCTCTGCCCCTGCCTGACGCACTCCTCCCCGGCCAGGCCCGTCACTGTCCTGGGCCCCCGCCTGACCGGCTCCTCCCCGCCCGGCCGGTCACCGTCCTCTGCCCCTGCCTGACACGCTCCTTCCCGCCCGGCCTCTCACCGTCCTCGGCCCCTGCCTGACCGGCTCCTCCGTCGCCTGGGCCTTCCAAGGGCTTGGTGTGGATGCTGCTTCCAGGAAGCCCTCCAGAAACCCGGCAGCAGGGTGGCCGCAGCAGTCTCCAGCAGCCGTCCCTAAGTCGCGTGAGTGCGGGGGACGTGCCCCCGCTGTGCCGCGGGGGCCCAGCCTGGTGTCTTCCCTGAGGCCCTGCGGCTGCCGGCTGGGCTGCCGCTCCCCGCAAGGGGAGAGCCGCGGAGGTGGGGACCGCCTCCTGATGGGGACGTACACGCAGCTCTCCACGTCGGATTCCGGGGCTCTCTGTCCTGCCCGAAGGCCCAGCTGGCCTGCGGGTCCTTAGAGTGGCAAAAACCTCCGAAAACTGAGACTGAGGGTCCGGTGGGTGTCTGCACTTTTGTGCTGGGCACCCCAGGGAGGCCCGGGGGCTGGCTGGACAACGTGGTCTGCTGGGCGGGGGGGGGGGGGGTTGGAGGAGCAACTGATGCCCTTTGCACTTTGGGTAGCAAGAGTCTGAGGTGTCTCTGAGCCCTGTGCCCTGTGGGGGCGGGGCGGGGGGGAGGAGGAGGAGGAGGAGGAGGAGGTGGGAAGGGCCGGGGCCTGCAGTCCTGTTCCCGGGGTGGCACGGCAAGTGGCTTCTTCCACAGGCTGCTTGGCCTGGGCTCCCTGCACCTGGGCCTTTGGAGGACCGGCCCTGTGCTTGCCAACACTTCCTGCAGGGACCCAGAGCTGGGAGGTGGCATCTCTCAGCCCTGGGTCGGGCAGAGCCCCAGCGGGCCATGCCCACAACCTCTCTCAGCACCGGTCCCCCAGAAGGCTCCTTTGGGACCAGGATTCTCTTGCGGTGACTCTTTAAGGTCTGGCCCCTGGATGGAGGGGCACCAGGAGTAGAGGAGCAGGAAGGGGAAGGGGGTGGCCATGCGAGGGGACACTTTGAGGCCAAGTCCCAGCTTCAGCCTGATCCTCCTGGGAACCCCGCTCTGAGACAAGGAGCCGGGCTTCGCATTCCCACAGCAGCCAGTCGTGGGCTGAGGACACCTGGGGCGTTGGGAACTCCCTGGCTTCTCCTTGGTTTAACATCTAGAGCTGCTTGTGAATCGCGCCGCCACACACACCCGAGCGCAGGTGTCTTCCGCACAGACTGCGGGCCTCGCTCTTCTGAATGCCGCTAGCTCGCCACCCACCCACGGGTGAACCTGGTCAGGGTGCTTTCTCTCAGGGGCAGACTCTTTTCCGGGCGGGCTACCGGTGTCTCTGTTTGCTCGTTTCTTTCTTCCATTTCGGGAAAGTCTTCCTTGCTGGGTGTGGAAATCTCCTATGCCTTCCCTCGCCTATTCTGTCAGCTTTCAAATTCTCCTTCAGTTGCCACCCTGACAGATGGATTAGGAAACTCTTTCCGGTGCACTCATTAGTGAAATGACCTCCAGGAAGCTGGAATCCAATATCTAATGGCCGATTTTTAGCGAGTCCACACGCCAGGGTGGTCGGGGTCCAATGCAGCCCCGGCCAGGCCCAGGCCCGTTGGACTGGGCCACAGGAGGACACGGAGGAGGGTCCCGGCCCCCACGAAGCGGTGCCGGCAGTTCTCCACGGGCTTGGGCGTTTTCCAGAGGTAGGAGATGGAGGGGACTGATTTCTTCAGCGCCCCCCAAACCACGCCACCCCACCCCACCCATGGGACACATCCCCAGAGAGAGACGCCCCATACACTGGCTGTGCCCCAGCCCTGGCCCGGGGGAATAGGCGGCAGCCCACCCACAGGGCGAGGGGGGGGGCGCAGCTGAAAGGGGTTGTGGGGGAGGGCGGCCCCTGGCTGGGGTCAAAGGGCGAGCGTCCCGCGCGTGCGCAGTCAGCGGCAGCGACGCGCTGGGGGTGGGCAGCGGGTAGGTGAAGGAGGCCGGGCGAGGAGACGAGGGGGGCTGGGAGGGCTCCACCTTGGCGAGTCCAGCCGTGGAGGCGCATCTTGTGTGAGTGTGAGTGAGTGTGAGTGTGTGTGTGTGTGTATAGAGAGACAGCCCCCCACCCCGCCCCGCCCCGCCCCGCCCCGCCCATCACCCCCGTCCCTGGGAGCCCGCGGGACCCGGCCGGCCCGGCCCCGCCCGGCGCGGGGCCTGGGGCGGGAGGCGGCGGCGGGGAAGCCCAGAGAGGATCGGCTTCTCGAGCGGGGCAGGGGCGCCCTCCGCCGCCGTCTAGGGCCACACCACCCTGAACGCCCCCGATCTCGTCTGGTCTCGGAAGCTAAGCAGGGTCGGGCCTGGTTAGTACTTGGATGGGAGACCGCCTGGGAATACCGGGTGCCACAGGCTGCTGCTTTTTTTTTTTTTTTTTTTCTTGCCTCTTGTTCTGTCCCCTTTCTGGGAGCGCGGCGGCGGCCCGGGGTGGGGGTCACCCCCACCCTCAGCGCCCGCGCGGTGCCTGGCGCCCCAGCCCGCACCGTGGGGCCTCCTCTTGTCCCAAGCCGCGACACCGCCGCCACGCGGCAGCATGCGTGGCTTCTGGACTGTCAGGTCTCAGACCAAAGGTCTGCTCTGTGGGAACCGACACGCTGGAGGAAACCTTGAGAGTCTGAGAGGGGAGGGAGTTCCAGAAGAAGGCCAGGATGTCATTTTGAGGGAGTATGTGACCAGAACTCATCCCGTTGCTTTTGGGGTTCTATGGGCTACACGCAGGAATCTTTGGTGGTGGCACCTGATGTTGGGGGATCCGGAGTCACACCCAGACCTGCTCCACAGGCCTCCTTTTACTTTTCTCTTCGGATTCATTATTTTTAAAAAGTGTCTCTTACCTCTAGGATTGCATTTTCTTTTCTCTCTCTTTTCAAGCAGATGATGGGAGTACAAGTATTCAGGTGACATGTGTTGCCCGTGCCGCCCTCCCCCCTGTGTTCTTTTTTTTTTTTTTTTTTGAGACAGAGTCTCGTTTTGCTGCCCAGGCTAGAGTGAGTGCCATGGCGTCAGCCTAGCTCACAGCAACCTCAATCTCCGGGCTCAAGCAATCCTGCTGCCTCAGCCTCCCGAGTAGTTGGGACTACAGGCATGCACCACCACGCCCGGCTGTGTTTTTCTCTATATATTAGTTGGCCAATTAATTTCTTTCTATTTTTAGTAGAGACGGGGTCTCGCTCTTGCTCAGGCTGGTTTCGAACTCCTGACCTGGAGCAATCCGCCCGCCTCGGCCTCCCAGAGAGCTAGGATTACAGGCGTGAGCCACCGCGCCCGGCCCCCCCTGTGTTCTTATTCATATACCTCTCATGTTGTTCCAGCGTATTGTGGGGGTACCAATGTTAAGGTCGGGTGCCTTGCCCTCTCCAAGCCTCCCCCCTCGGGTCAGAGCTTCAAGTGCGCCCATCCCCCAGTCGGTGCGCACCCACCCCATGCCTAATGGATGTGTATGCCCCTCCCCTCCCCCCACCCGCCCGCCCGACACCCACCCGATGAAGGTGATTCCTCTCTGTCCACTTAGGCGTCCATCCGTTCGTACCAATTTGCTGGTGAGCGCGCTCACGTGGTGCTCGTGTGTCCATTCTTGGGATACTTGGCTTACTGGAACGGGTTCCAGCTCTGGCCAGGAGAACACGAGAGGCGCCCTCTCACCGCTGCTCCTCACAGCCGAATGGCACTCCGTGGTGTCCACGCGCCACATTTTATTGATGCACTCCTGGATGGATGGGCACTCGGGTCGCTTCCACGTCTTTGGGATTGTGAATTGTGCCCTAACTGTAACCCTAACCCTTACCCAGCCCGTCTCCTCTGCCCCTGCCTGACGCACTCCTCCCCGGCCAGGCCCGTCACTGTCCTGGGCCCCCGCCTGACCGGCTCCTCCCCGCCCGGCCGGTCACCGTCCTCTGCCCCTGCCTGACACGCTCCTTCCCGCCCGGCCTCTCACCGTCCTCGGCCCCTGCCTGACCGGCTCCTCCGTCGCCTGGGCCTTCCAAGGGCTTGGTGTGGATGCTGCTTCCAGGAAGCCCTCCAGAAACCCGGCAGCAGGGTGGCCGCAGCAGTCTCCAGCAGCCGTCCCTAAGTCGCGTGAGTGCGGGGGACGTGCCCCCGCTGTGCCGCGGGGGCCCAGCCTGGTGTCTTCCCTGAGGCCCTGCGGCTGCCGGCTGGGCTGCCGCTCCCCGCAAGGGGAGAGCCGCGGAGGTGGGGACCGCCTCCTGATGGGGACGTACACGCAGCTCTCCACGTCGGATTCCGGGGCTCTCTGTCCTGCCCGAAGGCCCAGCTGGCCTGCGGGTCCTTAGAGTGGCAAAAACCTCCGAAAACTGAGACTGAGGGTCCGGTGGGTGTCTGCACTTTTGTGCTGGGCACCCCAGGGAGGCCCGGGGGCTGGCTGGACAACGTGGTCTGCTGGGCGGGGGGGGGGGGGTTGGAGGAGCAACTGATGCCCTTTGCACTTTGGGTAGCAAGAGTCTGAGGTGTCTCTGAGCCCTGTGCCCTGTGGGGGCGGGGCGGGGGGGAGGAGGAGGAGGAGGAGGAGGAGGTGGGAAGGGCCGGGGCCTGCAGTCCTGTTCCCGGGGTGGCACGGCAAGTGGCTTCTTCCACAGGCTGCTTGGCCTGGGCTCCCTGCACCTGGGCCTTTGGAGGACCGGCCCTGTGCTTGCCAACACTTCCTGCAGGGACCCAGAGCTGGGAGGTGGCATCTCTCAGCCCTGGGTCGGGCAGAGCCCCAGCGGGCCATGCCCACAACCTCTCTCAGCACCGGTCCCCCAGAAGGCTCCTTTGGGACCAGGATTCTCTTGCGGTGACTCTTTAAGGTCTGGCCCCTGGATGGAGGGGCACCAGGAGTAGAGGAGCAGGAAGGGGAAGGGGGTGGCCATGCGAGGGGACACTTTGAGGCCAAGTCCCAGCTTCAGCCTGATCCTCCTGGGAACCCCGCTCTGAGACAAGGAGCCGGGCTTCGCATTCCCACAGCAGCCAGTCGTGGGCTGAGGACACCTGGGGCGTTGGGAACTCCCTGGCTTCTCCTTGGTTTAACATCTAGAGCTGCTTGTGAATCGCGCCGCCACACACACCCGAGCGCAGGTGTCTTCCGCACAGACTGCGGGCCTCGCTCTTCTGAATGCCGCTAGCTCGCCACCCACCCACGGGTGAACCTGGTCAGGGTGCTTTCTCTCAGGGGCAGACTCTTTTCCGGGCGGGCTACCGGTGTCTCTGTTTGCTCGTTTCTTTCTTCCATTTCGGGAAAGTCTTCCTTGCTGGGTGTGGAAATCTCCTATGCCTTCCCTCGCCTATTCTGTCAGCTTTAAAATTCTCCTTCAGTTGCCACCCTGACAGATGGATTAGGAAACTCTTTCCGGTGCACTCATTAGTGAAATGACCTCCAGGAAGCTGGAATCCAATATCTAATGGCCGATTTTTAGCGAGTCCACACGCCAGGGTGGTCGGGGTCCAATGCAGCCCCGGCCAGGCCCAGGCCCGTTGGACTGGGCCACAGGAGGACACGGAGGAGGGTCCCGGCCCCCACGAAGCGGTGCCGGCAGTTCTCCACGGGCTTGGGCGTTTTCCAGAGGTAGGAGATGGAGGGGACTGATTTCTTCAGCGCCCCCCAAACCACGCCACCCCACCCATGGGACACATCCCCAGAGAGAGACGCCCCATACACTGGCTGTGCCCCAGCCCTGGCCCGGGGGAATAGGCGGCAGCCCACCCACAGGGCGAGGGGGGGGGCGCAGCTGAAAGGGGTTGTGGGGGAGGGCGGCCCCTGGCTGGGGTCAAAGGGCGAGCGTCCCGCGCGTGCGCAGTCAGCGGCAGCGACGCGCTGGGGGTGGGCAGCGGGTAGGTGAAGGAGGCCGGGCGAGGAGACGAGGGGGGCTGGGAGGGCTCCACCTTGGCGAGTCCAGCCGTGGAGGCGCATCTTGTGTGAGTGTGAGTGAGTGTGAGTGTGTGTGTGTGTGTATAGAGAGACAGCCCCCCACCCCGCCCCGCCCCGCCCCGCCCCGCCCATCACCCCCGTCCCTGGGAGCCCGCGGGACCCGGCCGGCCCGGCCCGCCGCCCGGCGCGGGCCTGGGGGCGGGAGGCGGCGGCGGGGAAGCCCAGAGAGGCTCGGCTTCTCGAGCGGGGCAGGGGCGCCCTCCGCCGCCGTCTAGGGCCACACCACCCTGAACGCCCCCGATCTCGTCTGGTCTCGGAAGCTAAGCAGGGTCGGGCCTGGTTAGTACTTGGGATGGGAGACCGCCTGGGAATACGGGGTGCACACAGGCTGCTGCTTTTTTTTTTTTTTTTTCCTTGCCTCTTGTTCTGTCCCCTTTCTGGGAGCGCGGCGGCGGCCCGGGGTGGGGGTCACCCCCACCCTCAGCGCCCGCGCGGTGCCTGGCGCCCCAGCCCGCACCGTGGGCCTCCTCTTGTCCCAAGCCGCGACACCGCCGCCACGCGGCAGCATGCGTGGCTTCTGGACTGTCAGGTCTCAGACCAAAGGTCTGCTCTGTGGGAACCGACACGCTGGAGGAAACCTTGAGAGTCTGAGAGGGGAGGGAGTTCCAGAAGAAGGCCAGGATGTCATTTTGAGGGAGTATGTGACCAGAACTCATCCCGTTGCTTTTGGGGTTCTATGGGCTACACGCAGGAATCTTTGGTGGTGGCACCTGATGTTGGGGGATCCGGAGTCACACCCAGACCTGCTCCACAGGCCTCCTTTTACTTTTCTCTCGGATTCATTATTTTTAAAAAGTGTCTCTTACCTCTAGGATTGCATTTTCTTTTCTCTCTCTTTTCAAGCAGATGATGGGAGTACAAGTATTCAGGTGACATGTGTTGCCCGTGCCGCCCTCCCCCCTGTGTTCTTTTTTTTTTTTTTTTTTGAGACAGAGTCTCGTTTTGCTGCCCAGGCTAGAGTGAGTGCCATGGCGTCAGCCTAGCTCACAGCAACCTCAATCTCCGGGCTCAAGCAATCCTGCTGCCTCAGCCTCCCGAGTAGTTGGGACTACAGGCATGCACCACCACGCCCGGCTGTGTTTTTCTCTATATATTAGTTGGCCAATTAATTTCTTTCTATTTTTAGTAGAGACGGGGTCTCGCTCTTGCTCAGGCTGGTTTCGAACTCCTGACCTGGAGCAATCCGCCCGCCTCGGCCTCCCAGAGAGCTAGGATTACAGGCGTGAGCCACCGCGCCCGGCCCCCCCTGTGTTCTTATTCATATACCTCTCATGTTGTTCCAGCGTATTGTGGGGGTACCAATGTTAAGGTCGGGTGCCTTGCCCTCTCCAAGCCTCCCCCCTCGGGTCAGAGCTTCAAGTGCGCCCATCCCCCAGTCGGTGCGCACCCACCCCATGCCTAATGGATGTGTATGCCCCTCCCCTCCCCCCACCCGCCCGCCCGACACCCACCCGATGAAGGTGATTCCTCTCTGTCCACTTAGGCGTCCATCCGTTCGTACCAATTTGCTGGTGAGCGCGCTCACGTGGTGCTCGTGTGTCCATTCTTGGGATACTTGGCTTACTGGAACGGGTTCCAGCTCTGGCCAGGAGAACACGAGAGGCGCCCTCTCACCGCTGCTCCTCACAGCCGAATGGCACTCCGTGGTGTCCACGCGCCACATTTTATTGATGCACTCCTGGATGGATGGGCACTCGGGTCGCTTCCACGTCTTTGGGATTGTGAATTGTGCCCTAACTGTAACCCTAACCCTTACCCAGCCCGTCTCCTCTGCCCCTGCCTGACGCACTCCTCCCCGGCCAGGCCCGTCACTGTCCTGGGCCCCCGCCTGACCGGCTCCTCCCCGCCCGGCCGGTCACCGTCCTCTGCCCCTGCCTGACACGCTCCTTCCCGCCCGGCCTCTCACCGTCCTCGGCCCCTGCCTGACCGGCTCCTCCGTCGCCTGGGCCTTCCAAGGGCTTGGTGTGGATGCTGCTTCCAGGAAGCCCTCCAGAAACCCGGCAGCAGGGTGGCCGCAGCAGTCTCCAGCAGCCGTCCCTAAGTCGCGTGAGTGCGGGGGACGTGCCCCCGCTGTGCCGCGGGGGCCCAGCCTGGTGTCTTCCCTGAGGCCCTGCGGCTGCCGGCTGGGCTGCCGCTCCCCGCAAGGGGAGAGCCGCGGAGGTGGGGACCGCCTCCTGATGGGGACGTACACGCAGCTCTCCACGTCGGATTCCGGGGCTCTCTGTCCTGCCCGAAGGCCCAGCTGGCCTGCGGGTCCTTAGAGTGGCAAAAACCTCCGAAAACTGAGACTGAGGGTCCGGTGGGTGTCTGCACTTTTGTGCTGGGCACCCCAGGGAGGCCCGGGGGCTGGCTGGACAACGTGGTCTGCTGGGCGGGGGGGGGGGGGTTGGAGGAGCAACTGATGCCCTTTGCACTTTGGGTAGCAAGAGTCTGAGGTGTCTCTGAGCCCTGTGCCCTGTGGGGGCGGGGCGGGGGGGAGGAGGAGGAGGAGGAGGAGGAGGTGGGAAGGGCCGGGGCCTGCAGTCCTGTTCCCGGGGTGGCACGGCAAGTGGCTTCTTCCACAGGCTGCTTGGCCTGGGCTCCCTGCACCTGGGCCTTTGGAGGACCGGCCCTGTGCTTGCCAACACTTCCTGCAGGGACCCAGAGCTGGGAGGTGGCATCTCTCAGCCCTGGGTCGGGCAGAGCCCCAGCGGGCCATGCCCACAACCTCTCTCAGCACCGGTCCCCCAGAAGGCTCCTTTGGGACCAGGATTCTCTTGCGGTGACTCTTTAAGGTCTGGCCCCTGGATGGAGGGGCACCAGGAGTAGAGGAGCAGGAAGGGGAAGGGGGTGGCCATGCGAGGGGACACTTTGAGGCCAAGTCCCAGCTTCAGCCTGATCCTCCTGGGAACCCCGCTCTGAGACAAGGAGCCGGGCTTCGCATTCCCACAGCAGCCAGTCGTGGGCTGAGGACACCTGGGGCGTTGGGAACTCCCTGGCTTCTCCTTGGTTTAACATCTAGAGCTGCTTGTGAATCGCGCCGCCACACACACCCGAGCGCAGGTGTCTTCCGCACAGACTGCGGGCCTCGCTCTTCTGAATGCCGCTAGCTCGCCACCCACCCACGGGTGAACCTGGTCAGGGTGCTTTCTCTCAGGGGCAGACTCTTTTCCGGGCGGGCTACCGGTGTCTCTGTTTGCTCGTTTCTTTCTTCCATTTCGGGAAAGTCTTCCTTGCTGGGTGTGGAAATCTCCTATGCCTTCCCTCGCCTATTCTGTCAGCTTTAAAATTCTCCTTCAGTTGCCACCCTGACAGATGGATTAGGAAACTCTTTCCGGTGCACTCATTAGTGAAATGACCTCCAGGAAGCTGGAATCCAATATCTAATGGCCGATTTTTAGCGAGTCCACACGCCAGGGTGGTCGGGGTCCAATGCAGCCCCGGCCAGGCCCAGGCCCGTTGGACTGGGCCACAGGAGGACACGGAGGAGGGTCCCGGCCCCCACGAAGCGGTGCCGGCAGTTCTCCACGGGCTTGGGCGTTTTCCAGAGGTAGGAGATGGAGGGGACTGATTTCTTCAGCGCCCCCCAAACCACGCCACCCCACCCCACCCATGGGACACATCCCCAGAGAGAGACGCCCCATACACTGGCTGTGCCCCAGCCCTGGCCCGGGGGAATAGGCGGCAGCCCACCCACAGGGCGAGGGGGGGGGCGCAGCTGAAAGGGGTTGTGGGGGAGGGCGGCCCCTGGCTGGGGTCAAAGGGCGAGCGTCCCGCGCGTGCGCAGTCAGCGGCAGCGACGCGCTGGGGGTGGGCAGCGGGTAGGTGAAGGAGGCCGGGCGAGGAGACGAGGGGGGCTGGGAGGGCTCCACCTTGGCGAGTCCAGCCGTGGAGGCGCATCTTGTGTGAGTGTGAGTGAGTGTGAGTGTGTGTGTGTGTGTATAGAGAGACAGCCCCCCACCCCGCCCCGCCCCGCCCCGCCCCGCCCATCACCCCCGTCCCTGGGAGCCCGCGGGACCCGGCCGGCCCGGCCCCGCCCGGCGCGGGGCCTGGGGCGGGAGGCGGCGGCGGGGAAGCCCAGAGAGGCTCGGCTTCTCGAGCGGGGCAGGGGCGCCCTCCGCCGCCGTCTAGGGCCACACCACCCTGAACGCCCCCGATCTCGTCTGGTCTCGGAAGCTAAGCAGGGTCGGGCCTGGTTAGTACTTGGATGGGAGACCGCCTGGGAATACCGGGTGCCACAGGCTGCTGCTTTTTTTTTTTTTTTTTTTCTTGCCTCTTGTTCTGTCCCCTTTCTGGGAGCGCGGCGGCGGCCCGGGGTGGGGGTCACCCCCACCCTCAGCGCCCGCGCGGTGCCTGGCGCCCCAGCCCGCACCGTGGGGCCTCCTCTTGTCCCAAGCCGCGACACCGCCGCCACGCGGCAGCATGCGTGGCTTCTGGACTGTCAGGTCTCAGACCAAAGGTCTGCTCTGTGGGAACCGACACGCTGGAGGAAACCTTGAGAGTCTGAGAGGGGAGGGAGTTCCAGAAGAAGGCCAGGATGTCATTTTGAGGGAGTATGTGACCAGAACTCATCCCGTTGCTTTTGGGGTTCTATGGGCTACACGCAGGAATCTTTGGTGGTGGCACCTGATGTTGGGGGATCCGGAGTCACACCCAGACCTGCTCCACAGGCCTCCTTTTACTTTTCTCTTCGGATTCATTATTTTTAAAAAGTGTCTCTTACCTCTAGGATTGCATTTTCTTTTCTCTCTCTTTTCAAGCAGATGATGGGAGTACAAGTATTCAGGTGACATGTGTTGCCCGTGCCGCCCTCCCCCCTGTGTTCTTTTTTTTTTTTTTTTTTGAGACAGAGTCTCGTTTTGCTGCCCAGGCTAGAGTGAGTGCCATGGCGTCAGCCTAGCTCACAGCAACCTCAATCTCCGGGCTCAAGCAATCCTGCTGCCTCAGCCTCCCGAGTAGTTGGGACTACAGGCATGCACCACCACGCCCGGCTGTGTTTTTCTCTATATATTAGTTGGCCAATTAATTTCTTTCTATTTTTAGTAGAGACGGGGTCTCGCTCTTGCTCAGGCTGGTTTCGAACTCCTGACCTGGAGCAATCCGCCCGCCTCGGCCTCCCAGAGAGCTAGGATTACAGGCGTGAGCCACCGCGCCCGGCCCCCCCTGTGTTCTTATTCATATACCTCTCATGTTGTTCCAGCGTATTGTGGGGGTACCAATGTTAAGGTCGGGTGCCTTGCCCTCTCCAAGCCTCCCCCCTCGGGTCAGAGCTTCAAGTGCGCCCATCCCCCAGTCGGTGCGCACCCACCCCATGCCTAATGGATGTGTATGCCCCTCCCCTCCCCCCACCCGCCCGCCCGACACCCACCCGATGAAGGTGATTCCTCTCTGTCCACTTAGGCGTCCATCCGTTCGTACCAATTTGCTGGTGAGCGCGCTCACGTGGTGCTCGTGTGTCCATTCTTGGGATACTTGGCTTACTGGAACGGGTTCCAGCTCTGGCCAGGAGAACACGAGAGGCGCCCTCTCACCGCTGCTCCTCACAGCCGAATGGCACTCCGTGGTGTCCACGCGCCACATTTTATTGATGCACTCCTGGATGGATGGGCACTCGGGTCGCTTCCACGTCTTTGGGATTGTGAATTGTGCCCTAACTGTAACCCTAACCCTTACCCAGCCCGTCTCCTCTGCCCCTGCCTGACGCACTCCTCCCCGGCCAGGCCCGTCACTGTCCTGGGCCCCCGCCTGACCGGCTCCTCCCCGCCCGGCCGGTCACCGTCCTCTGCCCCTGCCTGACACGCTCCTTCCCGCCCGGCCTCTCACCGTCCTCGGCCCCTGCCTGACCGGCTCCTCCGTCGCCTGGGCCTTCCAAGGGCTTGGTGTGGATGCTGCTTCCAGGAAGCCCTCCAGAAACCCGGCAGCAGGGTGGCCGCAGCAGTCTCCAGCAGCCGTCCCTAAGTCGCGTGAGTGCGGGGGACGTGCCCCCGCTGTGCCGCGGGGGCCCAGCCTGGTGTCTTCCCTGAGGCCCTGCGGCTGCCGGCTGGGCTGCCGCTCCCCGCAAGGGGAGAGCCGCGGAGGTGGGGACCGCCTCCTGATGGGGACGTACACGCAGCTCTCCACGTCGGATTCCGGGGCTCTCTGTCCTGCCCGAAGGCCCAGCTGGCCTGCGGGTCCTTAGAGTGGCAAAAACCTCCGAAAACTGAGACTGAGGGTCCGGTGGGTGTCTGCACTTTTGTGCTGGGCACCCCAGGGAGGCCCGGGGGCTGGCTGGACAACGTGGTCTGCTGGGCGGGGGGGGGGGGGGGTTGGAGGAGCAACTGATGCCCTTTGCACTTTGGGTAGCAAGAGTCTGAGGTGTCTCTGAGCCCTGTGCCCTGTGGGGGCGGGGCGGGGGGGAGGAGGAGGAGGAGGAGGAGGAGGTGGGAAGGGCCGGGGCCTGCAGTCCTGTTCCCGGGGTGGCACGGCAAGTGGCTTCTTCCACAGGCTGCTTGGCCTGGGCTCCCTGCACCTGGGCCTTTGGAGGACCGGCCCTGTGCTTGCCAACACTTCCTGCAGGGACCCAGAGCTGGGAGGTGGCATCTCTCAGCCCTGGGTCGGGCAGAGCCCCAGCGGGCCATGCCCACAACCTCTCTCAGCACCGGTCCCCCAGAAGGCTCCTTTGGGACCAGGATTCTCTTGCGGTGACTCTTTAAGGTCTGGCCCCTGGATGGAGGGGCACCAGGAGTAGAGGAGCAGGAAGGGGAAGGGGGTGGCCATGCGAGGGGACACTTTGAGGCCAAGTCCCAGCTTCAGCCTGATCCTCCTGGGAACCCCGCTCTGAGACAAGGAGCCGGGCTTCGCATTCCCACAGCAGCCAGTCGTGGGCTGAGGACACCTGGGGCGTTGGGAACTCCCTGGCTTCTCCTTGGTTTAACATCTAGAGCTGCTTGTGAATCGCGCCGCCACACACACCCGAGCGCAGGTGTCTTCCGCACAGACTGCGGGCCTCGCTCTTCTGAATGCCGCTAGCTCGCCACCCACCCACGGGTGAACCTGGTCAGGGTGCTTTCTCTCAGGGGCAGACTCTTTTCCGGGCGGGCTACCGGTGTCTCTGTTTGCTCGTTTCTTTCTTCCATTTCGGGAAAGTCTTCCTTGCTGGGTGTGGAAATCTCCTATGCCTTCCCTCGCCTATTCTGTCAGCTTTAAAATTCTCCTTCAGTTGCCACCCTGACAGATGGATTAGGAAACTCTTTCCGGTGCACTCATTAGTGAAATGACCTCCAGGAAGCTGGAATCCAATATCTAATGGCCGATTTTTAGCGAGTCCACACGCCAGGGTGGTCGGGGTCCAATGCAGCCCCGGCCAGGCCCAGGCCCGTTGGACTGGGCCACAGGAGGACACGGAGGAGGGTCCCGGCCCCCACGAAGCGGTGCCGGCAGTTCTCCACGGGCTTGGGCGTTTTCCAGAGGTAGGAGATGGAGGGGACTGATTTCTTCAGCGCCCCCCAAACCACGCCACCCCACCCCACCCATGGGACACATCCCCAGAGAGAGACGCCCCATACACTGGCTGTGCCCCAGCCCTGGCCCGGGGGAATAGGCGGCAGCCCACCCACAGGGCGAGGGGGGGGGCGCAGCTGAAAGGGGTTGTGGGGGAGGGCGGCCCCTGGCTGGGGTCAAAGGGCGAGCGTCCCGCGCGTGCGCAGTCAGCGGCAGCGACGCGCTGGGGGTGGGCAGCGGGTAGGTGAAGGAGGCCGGGCGAGGAGACGAGGGGGGCTGGGAGGGCTCCACCTTGGCGAGTCCAGCCGTGGAGGCGCATCTTGTGTGAGTGTGAGTGAGTGTGAGTGTGTGTGTGTGTGTATAGAGAGACAGCCCCCCACCCCGCCCCGCCCCGCCCCGCCCCGCCCATCACCCCCGTCCCTGGGAGCCCGCGGGACCCGGCCGGCCCAGGCCCCACCCGGCGCGGGGCCTGGGGCGGGAGGCGGCGGCGGGGAAGCCCAGAGAGGCTCGGCTTCTCGAGCGGGGCAGGGGCGCCCTCCGCCGCCGTCTAGGGCCACACCACCCTGAACGCCCCCGATCTCGTCTGGTCTCGGAAGCTAAGCAGGGTCGGGCCTGGTTAGTACTTGGATGGGAGACCGCCTGGGAATACCGGGTGCCACAGGCTGCTGCTTTTTTTTTTTTTTTTTTCTTGCCTCTTGTTCTGTCCCCTTTCTGGGAGCGCGGCGGCGGCCCGGGGTGGGGGTCACCCCCACCCTCAGCGCCCGCGCGGTGCCTGGCGCCCCAGCCCGCACCGTGGGGCCTCCTCTTGTCCCAAGCCGCGACACCGCCGCCACGCGGCAGCATGCGTGGCTTCTGGACTGTCAGGTCTCAGACCAAAGGTCTGCTCTGTGGGAACCGACACGCTGGAGGAAACCTTGAGAGTCTGAGAGGGGAGGGAGTTCCAGAAGAAGGCCAGGATGTCATTTTGAGGGAGTATGTGACCAGAACTCATCCCGTTGCTTTTGGGGTTCTATGGGCTACACGCAGGAATCTTTGGTGGTGGCACCTGATGTTGGGGGATCCGGAGTCACACCCAGACCTGCTCCACAGGCCTCCTTTTACTTTTCTCTTCGGATTCATTATTTTTAAAAAGTGTCTCTTACCTCTAGGATTGCATTTTCTTTTCTCTCTCTTTTCAAGCAGATGATGGGAGTACAAGTATTCAGGTGACATGTGTTGCCCGTGCCGCCCTCCCCCCTGTGTTCTTTTTTTTTTTTTTTTTTGAGACAGAGTCTCGTTTTGCTGCCCAGGCTAGAGTGAGTGCCATGGCGTCAGCCTAGCTCACAGCAACCTCAATCTCCGGGCTCAAGCAATCCTGCTGCCTCAGCCTCCCGAGTAGTTGGGACTACAGGCATGCACCACCACGCCCGGCTGTGTTTTTCTCTATATATTAGTTGGCCAATTAATTTCTTTCTATTTTTAGTAGAGACGGGGTCTCGCTCTTGCTCAGGCTGGTTTCGAACTCCTGACCTGGAGCAATCCGCCCGCCTCGGCCTCCCAGAGAGCTAGGATTACAGGCGTGAGCCACCGCGCCCGGCCCCCCCTGTGTTCTTATTCATATACCTCTCATGTTGTTCCAGCGTATTGTGGGGGTACCAATGTTAAGGTCGGGTGCCTTGCCCTCTCCAAGCCTCCCCCCTCGGGTCAGAGCTTCAAGTGCGCCCATCCCCCAGTCGGTGCGCACCCACCCCATGCCTAATGGATGTGTATGCCCCTCCCCTCCCCCCACCCGCCCGCCCGACACCCACCCGATGAAGGTGATTCCTCTCTGTCCACTTAGGCGTCCATCCGTTCGTACCAATTTGCTGGTGAGCGCGCTCACGTGGTGCTCGTGTGTCCATTCTTGGGATACTTGGCTTCCTGGAACGGGTTCCAGCTCTGGCCAGGAGAACACGAGAGGCGCCCTCTCACCGCTGCTCCTCACAGCCGAATGGCACTCCGTGGTGTCCACACGCCACATTTTATTGATGCACTCCTGGATGGATGGGCACTCGGGTCGCTTCCACGTCTTTGGGATTGTGAATTGTGCCCTAACTGTAACCCTAACCCTTACCCAGCCCGTCTCCTCTGCCCCTGCCTGACGCACTCCTCCCCGGCCAGGCCCGTCACTGTCCTGGGCCCCCGCCTGACCGGCTCCTCCCCGCCCGGCCGGTCACCGTCCTCTGCCCCTGCCTGACACGCTCCTTCCCGCCCGGCCTCTCACCGTCCTCGGCCCCTGCCTGACCGGCTCCTCCGTCGCCTGGGCCTTCCAAGGGCTTGGTGTGGATGCTGCTTCCAGGAAGCCCTCCAGAAACCCGGCAGCAGGGTGGCCGCAGCAGTCTCCAGCAGCCGTCCCTAAGTCGCGTGAGTGCGGGGGACGTGCCCCCGCTGTGCCGCGGGGGCCCAGCCTGGTGTCTTCCCTGAGGCCCTGCGGCTGCCGGCTGGGCTGCCGCTCCCCGCAAGGGGAGAGCCGCGGAGGTGGGGACCGCCTCCTGATGGGGACGTACACGCAGCTCTCCACGTCGGATTCCGGGGCTCTCTGTCCTGCCCGAAGGCCCAGCTGGCCTGCGGGTCCTTAGAGTGGCAAAAACCTCCGAAAACTGAGACTGAGGGTCCGGTGGGTGTCTGCACTTTTGTGCTGGGCACCCCAGGGAGGCCCGGGGGCTGGCTGGACAACGTGGTCTGCTGGGCGGGGGGGGGGGGGTTGGAGGAGCAACTGATGCCCTTTGCACTTTGGGTAGCAAGAGTCTGAGGTGTCTCTGAGCCCTGTGCCCTGTGGGGGCGGGGCGGGGGGGAGGAGGAGGAGGAGGAGGAGGAGGTGGGAAGGGCCGGGGCCTGCAGTCCTGTTCCCGGGGTGGCACGGCAAGTGGCTTCTTCCACAGGCTGCTTGGCCTGGGCTCCCTGCACCTGGGCCTTTGGAGGACCGGCCCTGTGCTTGCCAACACTTCCTGCAGGGACCCAGAGCTGGGAGGTGGCATCTCTCAGCCCTGGGTCGGGCAGAGCCCCAGCGGGCCATGCCCACAACCTCTCTCAGCACCGGTCCCCCAGAAGGCTCCTTTGGGACCAGGATTCTCTTGCGGTGACTCTTTAAGGTCTGGCCCCTGGATGGAGGGGCACCAGGAGTAGAGGAGCAGGAAGGGGAAGGGGGTGGCCATGCGAGGGGACACTTTGAGGCCAAGTCCCAGCTTCAGCCTGATCCTCCTGGGAACCCCGCTCTGAGACAAGGAGCCGGGCTTCGCATTCCCACAGCAGCCAGTCGTGGGCTGAGGACACCTGGGGCGTTGGGAACTCCCTGGCTTCTCCTTGGTTTAACATCTAGAGCTGCTTGTGAATCGCGCCGCCACACACACCCGAGCGCAGGTGTCTTCCGCACAGACTGCGGGCCTCGCTCTTCTGAATGCCGCTAGCTCGCCACCCACCCACGGGTGAACCTGGTCAGGGTGCTTTCTCTCAGGGGCAGACTCTTTTCCGGGCGGGCTACCGGTGTCTCTGTTTGCTCGTTTCTTTCTTCCATTTCGGGAAAGTCTTCCTTGCTGGGTGTGGAAATCTCCTATGCCTTCCCTCGCCTATTCTGTCAGCTTTAAAATTCTCCTTCAGTTGCCACCCTGACAGATGGATTAGGAAACTCTTTCCGGTGCACTCATTAGTGAAATGACCTCCAGGAAGCTGGAATCCAATATCTAATGGCCGATTTTTAGCGAGTCCACACGCCAGGGTGGTCGGGGTCCAATGCAGCCCCGGCCAGGCCCAGGCCCGTTGGACTGGGCCACAGGAGGACACGGAGGAGGGTCCCGGCCCCCACGAAGCGGTGCCGGCAGTTCTCCACGGGCTTGGGCGTTTTCCAGAGGTAGGAGATGGAGGGGACTGATTTCTTCAGCGCCCCCCAAACCACGCCACCCCACCCCACCCATGGGACACATCCCCAGAGAGAGACGCCCCATACACTGGCTGTGCCCCAGCCCTGGCCCGGGGGAATAGGCGGCAGCCCACCCACAGGGCGAGGGGGGGGGCGCAGCTGAAAGGGGTTGTGGGGGAGGGCGGCCCCTGGCTGGGGTCAAAGGGCGAGCGTCCCGCGCGTGCGCAGTCAGCGGCAGCGACGCGCTGGGGGTGGGCAGCGGGTAGGTGAAGGAGGCCGGGCGAGGAGACGAGGGGGGCTGGGAGGGCTCCACCTTGGCGAGTCCAGCCGTGGAGGCGCATCTTGTGTGAGTGTGAGTGAGTGTGAGTGTGTGTGTGTGTGTATAGAGAGACAGCCCCCCACCCCGCCCCGCCCCGCCCCGCCCATCACCCCCGTCCCTGGGAGCCCGCGGGACCCGGCCGGCCCGGCCCCGCCCGGCGCGGGGCCTGGGGCGGGAGGCGGCGGCGGGGAAGCCCAGAGAGGCTCGGCTTCTCGAGCGGGGCAGGGGCGCCCTCCGCCGCCGTCTAGGGCCACACCACCCTGAACGCCCCCGATCTCGTCTGGTCTCGGAAGCTAAGCAGGGTCGGGCCTGGTTAGTACTTGGATGGGAGACCGCCTGGGAATACCGGGTGCCACAGGCTGCTGCTTTTTTTTTTTTTTTTTTTCTTGCCTCTTGTTCTGTCCCCTTTCTGGGAGCGCGGCGGCGGCCCGGGGTGGGGGTCACCCCCACCCTCAGCGCCCGCGCGGTGCCTGGCGCCCCAGCCCGCACCGTGGGGCCTCCTCTTGTCCCAAGCCGCGACACCGCCGCCACGCGGCAGCATGCGTGGCTTCTGGACTGTCAGGTCTCAGACCAAAGGTCTGCTCTGTGGGAACCGACACGCTGGAGGAAACCTTGAGAGTCTGAGAGGGGAGGGAGTTCCAGAAGAAGGCCAGGATGTCATTTTGAGGGAGTATGTGACCAGAACTCATCCCGTTGCTTTTGGGGTTCTATGGGCTACACGCAGGAATCTTTGGTGGTGGCACCTGATGTTGGGGGATCCGGAGTCACACCCAGACCTGCTCCACAGGCCTCCTTTTACTTTTCTCTTCGGATTCATTATTTTTAAAAAGTGTCTCTTACCTCTAGGATTGCATTTTCTTTTCTCTCTCTTTTCAAGCAGATGATGGGAGTACAAGTATTCAGGTGACATGTGTTGCCCGTGCCGCCCTCCCCCCTGTGTTCTTTTTTTTTTTTTTTTTTTGAGACAGAGTCTCGTTTTGCTGCCCAGGCTAGAGTGAGTGCCATGGCGTCAGCCTAGCTCACAGCAACCTCAATCTCCGGGCTCAAGCAATCCTGCTGCCTCAGCCTCCCGAGTAGTTGGGACTACAGGCATGCACCACCACGCCCGGCTGTGTTTTTCTCTATATATTAGTTGGCCAATTAATTTCTTTCTATTTTTAGTAGAGACGGGGTCTCGCTCTTGCTCAGGCTGGTTTCGAACTCCTGACCTGGAGCAATCCGCCCGCCTCGGCCTCCCAGAGAGCTAGGATTACAGGCGTGAGCCACCGCGCCCGGCCCCCCCTGTGTTCTTATTCATATACCTCTCATGTTGTTCCAGCGTATTGTGGGGGTACCAATGTTAAGGTCGGGTGCCTTGCCCTCTCCAAGCCTCCCCCCTCGGGTCAGAGCTTCAAGTGCGCCCATCCCCCAGTCGGTGCGCACCCACCCCATGCCTAATGGATGTGTATGCCCCTCCCCTCCCCCCACCCGCCCGCCCGACACCCACCCGATGAAGGTGATTCCTCTCTGTCCACTTAGGCGTCCATCCGTTCGTACCAATTTGCTGGTGAGCGCGCTCACGTGGTGCTCGTGTGTCCATTCTTGGGATACTTGGCTTACTGGAACGGGTTCCAGCTCTGGCCAGGAGAACACGAGAGGCGCCCTCTCACCGCTGCTCCTCACAGCCGAATGGCACTCCGTGGTGTCCACGCGCCACATTTTATTGATGCACTCCTGGATGGATGGGCACTCGGGTCGCTTCCACGTCTTTGGGATTGTGAATTGTGCCCTAACTGTAACCCTAACCCTTACCCAGCCCGTCTCCTCTGCCCCTGCCTGACGCACTCCTCCCCGGCCAGGCCCGTCACTGTCCTGGGCCCCCGCCTGACCGGCTCCTCCCCGCCCGGCCGGTCACCGTCCTCTGCCCCTGCCTGACACGCTCCTTCCCGCCCGGCCTCTCACCATCCTCGGCCCCTGCCTGACCGGCTCCTCCGTCGCCTGGGCCTTCCAAGGGCTTGGTGTGGATGCTGCTTCCAGGAAGCCCTCCAGAAACCCGGCAGCAGGGTGGCCGCAGCAGTCTCCAGCAGCCGTCCCTAAGTCGCGTGAGTGCGGGGGACGTGCCCCCGCTGTGCCGCGGGGGCCCAGCCTGGTGTCTTCCCTGAGGCCCTGCGGCTGCCGGCTGGGCTGCCGCTCCCCGCAAGGGGAGAGCCGCGGAGGTGGGGACCGCCTCCTGATGGGGACGTACACGCAGCTCTCCACGTCGGATTCCGGGGCTCTCTGTCCTGCCCGAAGGCCCAGCTGGCCTGCGGGTCCTTAGAGTGGCAAAAACCTCCGAAAACTGAGACTGAGGGTCCGGTGGGTGTCTGCACTTTTGTGCTGGGCACCCCAGGGAGGCCCGGGGGCTGGCTGGACAACGTGGTCTGCTGGGCGGGGGGGGGGGTTGGAGGAGCAACTGATGCCCTTTGCACTTTGGGTAGCAAGAGTCTGAGGTGTCTCTGAGCCCTGTGCCCTGTGGGGGCGGGGCGGGGGGGAGGAGGAGGAGGAGGAGGAGGAGGTGGGAAGGGCCGGGGCCTGCAGTCCTGTTCCCGGGGTGGCACGGCAAGTGGCTTCTTCCACAGGCTGCTTGGCCTGGGCTCCCTGCACCTGGGCCTTTGGAGGACCGGCCCTGTGCTTGCCAACACTTCCTGCAGGGACCCAGAGCTGGGAGGTGGCATCTCTCAGCCCTGGGTCGGGCAGAGCCCCAGCGGGCCATGCCCACAACCTCTCTCAGCACCGGTCCCCCAGAAGGCTCCTTTGGGACCAGGATTCTCTTGCGGTGACTCTTTAAGGTCTGGCCCCTGGATGGAGGGGCACCAGGAGTAGAGGAGCAGGAAGGGGAAGGGGGTGGCCATGCGAGGGGACACTTTGAGGCCAAGTCCCAGCTTCAGCCTGATCCTCCTGGGAACCCCGCTCTGAGACAAGGAGCCGGGCTTCGCATTCCCACAGCAGCCAGTCGTGGGCTGAGGACACCTGGGGCGTTGGGAACTCCCTGGCTTCTCCTTGGTTTAACATCTGGAGCTGCTTGTGAATCGCGCCGCCACACACACCCGAGCGCAGGTGTCTTCCGCACAGACTGCGGGCCTCGCTCTTCTGAATGCCGCTAGCTCGCCACCCACCCACGGGTGAACCTGGTCAGGGTGCTTTCTCTCAGGGGCAGGCTCTTTTCCGGGCGGGCTACCGGTGTCTCTGTTTGCTCGTTTCTTTCTTCCATTTCGGGAAAGTCTTCCTTGCTGGGTGTGGAAATCTCCTATGCCTTCCCTCGCCTATTCTGTCAGCTTTAAAATTCTCCTTCAGTTGCCACCCTGACAGATGGATTAGGAAACTCTTTCCGGTGCACTCATTAGTGAAATGACCTCCAGGAAGCTGGAATCCAATATCTAATGGCCGATTTTTAGCGAGTCCACACGCCAGGGTGGTCGGGGTCCAATGCAGCCCCGGCCAGGCCCAGGCCCGTTGGACTGGGCCACAGGAGGACACGGAGGAGGGTCCCGGCCCCCACGAAGCGGTGCCGGCAGTTCTCCACGGGCTTGGGCGTTTTCCAGAGGTAGGAGATGGAGGGGACTGATTTCTTCAGCGCCCCCCAAACCACGCCACCCCACCCCACCCATGGGACACATCCCCAGAGAGAGACGCCCCATACACTGGCTGTGCCCCAGCCCTGGCCCGGGGGAATAGGCGGCAGCCCACCCACAGGGCGAGGGGGGGGGCGCAGCTGAAAGGGGTTGTGGGGGAGGGCGGCCCCTGGCTGGGGTCAAAGGGCGAGCGTCCCGCGCGTGCGCAGTCAGCGGCAGCGACGCGCTGGGGGTGGGCAGCGGGTAGGTGAAGGAGGCCGGGCGAGGAGACGAGGGGGGCTGGGAGGGCTCCACCTTGGCGAGTCCAGCCGTGGAGGCGCATCTTGTGTGAGTGTGAGTGAGTGTGAGTGTGTGTGTGTGTGTATAGAGAGACAGCCCCCCACCCCGCCCCGCCCCGCCCCGCCCCGCCCATCACCCCCGTCCCTGGGAGCCCGCGGGACCCGGCCGGCCCGGGCCCCGCCCGGCGCGGGGCCTGGGGCGGGAGGCGGCGGCGGGGAAGCCCAGAGAGGCTCGGCTTCTCGAGCGGGGCAGGGGCGCCCTCCGCCGCCGTCTAGGGCCACACCACCCTGAACGCCCCCGATCTCGTCTGGTCTCGGAAGCTAAGCAGGGTCGGGCCTGGTTAGTACTTGGATGGGAGACCGCCTGGGAATACCGGGTGCCACAGGCTGCTGCTTTTTTTTTTTTTTTTTTTCTTGCCTCTTGTTCTGTCCCCTTTCTGGGAGCGCGGCGGCGGCCCGGGGTGGGGGTCACCCCCACCCTCAGCGCCCGCGCGGTGCCTGGCGCCCCAGCCCGCACCGTGGGGCCTCCTCTTGTCCCAAGCCGCGACACCGCCGCCACGCGGCAGCATGCGTGGCTTCTGGACTGTCAGGTCTCAGACCAAAGGTCTGCTCTGTGGGAACCGACACGCTGGAGGAAACCTTGAGAGTCTGAGAGGGGAGGGAGTTCCAGAAGAAGGCCAGGATGTCATTTTGAGGGAGTATGTGACCAGAACTCATCCCGTTGCTTTTGGGGTTCTATGGGCTACACGCAGGAATCTTTGGTGGTGGCACCTGATGTTGGGGGATCCGGAGTCACACCCAGACCTGCTCCACAGGCCTCCTTTTACTTTTCTCTTCGGATTCATTATTTTTAAAAAGTGTCTCTTACCTCTAGGATTGCATTTTCTTTTCTCTCTCTTTTCAAGCAGATGATGGGAGTACAAGTATTCAGGTGACATGTGTTGCCCGTGCCGCCCTCCCCCCTGTGTTCTTTTTTTTTTTTTTTTTGAGACAGAGTCTCGTTTTGCTGCCCAGGCTAGAGTGAGTGCCATGGCGTCAGCCTAGCTCACAGCAACCTCAATCTCCGGGCTCAAGCAATCCTGCTGCCTCAGCCTCCCGAGTAGTTGGGACTACAGGCATGCACCACCACGCCCGGCTGTGTTTTTCTCTATATATTAGTTGGCCAATTAATTTCTTTCTATTTTTAGTAGAGACGGGGTCTCGCTCTTGCTCAGGCTGGTTTCGAACTCCTGACCTGGAGCAATCCGCCCGCCTCGGCCTCCCAGAGAGCTAGGATTACAGGCGTGAGCCACCGCGCCCGGCCCCCCCTGTGTTCTTATTCATATACCTCTCATGTTGTTCCAGCGTATTGTGGGGGTACCAATGTTAAGGTCGGGTGCCTTGCCCTCTCCAAGCCTCCCCCCTCGGGTCAGAGCTTCAAGTGCGCCCATCCCCCAGTCGGTGCGCACCCACCCCATGCCTAATGGATGTGTATGCCCCTCCCCTCCCCCCACCCGCCCGCCCGACACCCACCCGATGAAGGTGATTCCTCTCTGTCCACTTAGGCGTCCATCCGTTCGTACCAATTTGCTGGTGAGCGCGCTCACGTGGTGCTCGTGTGTCCATTCTTGGGATACTTGGCTTCCTGGAACGGGTTCCAGCTCTGGCCAGGAGAACACGAGAGGCGCCCTCTCACCGCTGCTCCTCACAGCCGAATGGCACTCCGTGGTGTCCACGCGCCACATTTTATTGATGCACTCCTGGATGGATGGGCACTCGGGTCGCTTCCACGTCTTTGGGATTGTGAATTGTGCCCTAACTGTAACCCTAACCCTTACCCAGCCCGTCTCCTCTGCCCCTGCCTGACGCACTCCTCCCCGGCCAGGCCCGTCACTGTCCTGGGCCCCCGCCTGACCGGCTCCTCCCCGCCCGGCCGGTCACCGTCCTCTGCCCCTGCCTGACACGCTCCTTCCCGCCCGGCCTCTCACCGTCCTCGGCCCCTGCCTGACCGGCTCCTCCGTCGCCTGGGCCTTCCAAGGGCTTGGTGTGGATGCTGCTTCCAGGAAGCCCTCCAGAAACCCGGCAGCAGGGTGGCCGCAGCAGTCTCCAGCAGCCGTCCCTAAGTCGCGTGAGTGCGGGGGACGTGCCCCCGCTGTGCCGCGGGGGCCCAGCCTGGTGTCTTCCCTGAGGCCCTGCGGCTGCCGGCTGGGCTGCCGCTCCCCGCAAGGGGAGAGCCGCGGAGGTGGGGACCGCCTCCTGATGGGGACGTACACGCAGCTCTCCACGTCGGATTCCGGGGCTCTCTGTCCTGCCCGAAGGCCCAGCTGGCCTGCGGGTCCTTAGAGTGGCAAAAACCTCCGAAAACTGAGACTGAGGGTCCGGTGGGTGTCTGCACTTTTGTGCTGGGCACCCCAGGGAGGCCCGGGGGCTGGCTGGACAACGTGGTCTGCTGGGCGGGGGGGGGGGGGGTTGGAGGAGCAACTGATGCCCTTTGCACTTTGGGTAGCAAGAGTCTGAGGTGTCTCTGAGCCCTGTGCCCTGTGGGGGCGGGGCGGGGGGGAGGAGGAGGAGGAGGAGGAGGAGGTGGGAAGGGCCGGGGCCTGCAGTCCTGTTCCCGGGGTGGCACGGCAAGTGGCTTCTTCCACAGGCTGCTTGGCCTGGGCTCCCTGCACCTGGGCCTTTGGAGGACCGGCCCTGTGCTTGCCAACACTTCCTGCAGGGACCCAGAGCTGGGAGGTGGCATCTCTCAGCCCTGGGTCGGGCAGAGCCCCAGCGGGCCATGCCCACAACCTCTCTCAGCACCAGTCCCCCAGAAGGCTCCTTTGGGACCAGGATTCTCTTGCGGTGACTCTTTAAGGTCTGGCCCCTGGATGGAGGGGCACCAGGAGTAGAGGAGCAGGAAGGGGAAGGGGGTGGCCATGCGAGGGGACACTTTGAGGCCAAGTCCCAGCTTCAGCCTGATCCTCCTGGGAACCCCGCTCTGAGACAAGGAGCCGGGCTTCGCATTCCCACAGCAGCCAGTCGTGGGCTGAGGACACCTGGGGCGTTGGGAACTCCCTGGCTTCTCCTTGGTTTAACATCTAGAGCTGCTTGTGAATCGCGCCGCCACACACACCCGAGCGCAGGTGTCTTCCGCACAGACTGCGGGCCTCGCTCTTCTGAATGCCGCTAGCTCGCCACCCACCCACGGGTGAACCTGGTCAGGGTGCTTTCTCTCAGGGGCAGACTCTTTTCCGGGCGGGCTACCGGTGTCTCTGTTTGCTCGTTTCTTTCTTCCATTTCGGGAAAGTCTTCCTTGCTGGGTGTGGAAATCTCCTATGCCTTCCCTCGCCTATTCTGTCAGCTTTCAAATTCTCCTTCAGTTGCCACCCTGACAGATGGATTAGGAAACTCTTTCCGGTGCACTCATTAGTGAAATGACCTCCAGGAAGCTGGAATCCAATATCTAATGGCCGATTTTTAGCGAGTCCACACGCCAGGGTGGTCGGGGTCCAATGCAGCCCCGGCCAGGCCCAGGCCCGTTGGACTGGGCCACAGGAGGACACGGAGGAGGGTCCCGGCCCCCACGAAGCGGTGCCGGCAGTTCTCCACGGGCTTGGGCGTTTTCCAGAGGTAGGAGATGGAGGGGACTGATTTCTTCAGCGCCCCCCAAACCACGCCACCCCACCCCACCCATGGGACACATCCCCAGAGAGAGACGCCCCATACACTGGCTGTGCCCCAGCCCTGGCCCGGGGGAATAGGCGGCAGCCCACCCACAGGGCGAGGGGGGGGGCGCAGCTGAAAGGGGTTGTGGGGGAGGGCGGCCCCTGGCTGGGGTCAAAGGGCGAGCGTCCCGCGCGTGCGCAGTCAGCGGCAGCGACGCGCTGGGGGTGGGCAGCGGGTAGGTGAAGGAGGCCGGGCGAGGAGACGAGGGGGGCTGGGAGGGCTCCACCTTGGCGAGTCCAGCCGTGGAGGCGCATCTTGTGTGAGTGTGAGTGAGTGTGAGTGTGTGTGTGTGTGTATAGAGAGACAGCCCCCCACCCCGCCCCGCCCCGCCCCGCCCCGCCCATCACCCCCGTCCCTGGGAGCCCGCGGGACCCGGCCGGCCCAGGCCCCACCCGGCGCGGGGCCTGGGGCGGGAGGCGGCGGCGGGGAAGCCCAGAGAGGCTCGGCTTCTCGAGCGGGGCAGGGGCGCCCTCCGCCGCCGTCTAGGGCCACACCACCCTGAACGCCCCGATCTCGTCTGGTCTCGGAAGCTAAGCAGGGTCGGGCCTGGTTAGTACTTGGATGGGAGACCGCCTGGGAATACCGGGTGCCACAGGCTGCTGCTTTTTTTTTTTTTTTTTTCTTGCCTCTTGTTCTGTCCCCTTTCTGGGAGCGCGGCGGCGGCCCGGGGTGGGGGTCACCCCCACCCTCAGCGCCCGCGCGGTGCCTGGCGCCCCAGCCCGCACCGTGGGGCCTCCTCTTGTCCCAAGCCGCGACACCGCCGCCACGCGGCAGCATGCGTGGCTTCTGGACTGTCAGGTCTCAGACCAAAGGTCTGCTCTGTGGGAACCGACACGCTGGAGGAAACCTTGAGAGTCTGAGAGGGGAGGGAGTTCCAGAAGAAGGCCAGGATGTCATTTTGAGGGAGTATGTGACCAGAACTCATCCCGTTGCTTTTGGGGTTCTATGGGCTACACGCAGGAATCTTTGGTGGTGGCACCTGATGTTGGGGGATCCGGAGTCACACCCAGACCTGCTCCACAGGCCTCCTTTTACTTTTCTCTTCGGATTCATTATTTTTAAAAAGTGTCTCTTACCTCTAGGATTGCATTTTCTTTTCTCTCTCTTTTCAAGCAGATGATGGGAGTACAAGTATTCAGGTGACATGTGTTGCCCGTGCCGCCCTCCCCCCTGTGTTCTTTTTTTTTTTTTTTTTTGAGACAGAGTCTCGTTTTGCTGCCCAGGCTAGAGTGAGTGCCATGGCGTCAGCCTAGCTCACAGCAACCTCAATCTCCGGGCTCAAGCAATCCTGCTGCCTCAGCCTCCCGAGTAGTTGGGACTACAGGCATGCACCACCACGCCCGGCTGTGTTTTTCTCTATATATTAGTTGGCCAATTAATTTCTTTCTATTTTTAGTAGAGACGGGGTCTCGCTCTTGCTCAGGCTGGTTTCGAACTCCTGACCTGGAGCAATCCGCCCGCCTCGGCCTCCCAGAGAGCTAGGATTACAGGCGTGAGCCACCGCGCCCGGCCCCCCCTGTGTTCTTATTCATATACCTCTCATGTTGTTCCAGCGTATTGTGGGGGTACCAATGTTAAGGTCGGGTGCCTTGCCCTCTCCAAGCCTCCCCCCTCGGGTCAGAGCTTCAAGTGCGCCCATCCCCCAGTCGGTGCGCACCCACCCCATGCCTAATGGATGTGTATGCCCCTCCCCTCCCCCCACCCGCCCGCCCGACACCCACCCGATGAAGGTGATTCCTCTCTGTCCACTTAGGCGTCCATCCGTTCGTACCAATTTGCTGGTGAGCGCGCTCACGTGGTGCTCGTGTGTCCATTCTTGGGATACTTGGCTTCCTGGAACGGGTTCCAGCTCTGGCCAGGAGAACACGAGAGGCGCCCTCTCACCGCTGCTCCTCACAGCCGAATGGCACTCCGTGGTGTCCACACGCCACATTTTATTGATGCACTCCTGGATGGATGGGCACTCGGGTCGCTTCCACGTCTTTGGGATTGTGAATTGTGCCCTAACTGTAACCCTAACCCTTACCCAGCCCGTCTCCTCTGCCCCTGCCTGACGCACTCCTCCCCGGCCAGGCCCGTCACTGTCCTGGGCCCCCGCCTGACCGGCTCCTCCCCGCCCGGCCGGTCACCGTCCTCTGCCCCTGCCTGACACGCTCCTTCCCGCCCGGCCTCTCACCGTCCTCGGCCCCTGCCTGACCGGCTCCTCCGTCGCCTGGGCCTTCCAAGGGCTTGGTGTGGATGCTGCTTCCAGGAAGCCCTCCAGAAACCCGGCAGCAGGGTGGCCGCAGCAGTCTCCAGCAGCCGTCCCTAAGTCGCGTGAGTGCGGGGGACGTGCCCCCGCTGTGCCGCGGGGGCCCAGCCTGGTGTCTTCCCTGAGGCCCTGCGGCTGCCGGCTGGGCTGCCGCTCCCCGCAAGGGGAGAGCCGCGGAGGTGGGGACCGCCTCCTGATGGGGACGTACACGCAGCTCTCCACGTCGGATTCCGGGGCTCTCTGTCCTGCCCGAAGGCCCAGCTGGCCTGCGGGTCCTTAGAGTGGCAAAAACCTCCGAAAACTGAGACTGAGGGTCCGGTGGGTGTCTGCACTTTTGTGCTGGGCACCCCAGGGAGGCCCGGGGGCTGGCTGGACAACGTGGTCTGCTGGGCGGGGGGGGGGGGGGGTTGGAGGAGCAACTGATGCCCTTTGCACTTTGGGTAGCAAGAGTCTGAGGTGTCTCTGAGCCCTGTGCCCTGTGGGGGCGGGGCGGGGGGGAGGAGGAGGAGGAGGAGGAGGAGGTGGGAAGGGCCGGGGCCTGCAGTCCTGTTCCCGGGGTGGCACGGCAAGTGGCTTCTTCCACAGGCTGCTTGGCCTGGGCTCCCTGCACCTGGGCCTTTGGAGGACCGGCCCTGTGCTTGCCAACACTTCCTGCAGGGACCCAGAGCTGGGAGGTGGCATCTCTCAGCCCTGGGTCGGGCAGAGCCCCAGCGGGCCATGCCCACAACCTCTCTCAGCACCGGTCCCCCAGAAGGCTCCTTTGGGACCAGGATTCTCTTGCGGTGACTCTTTAAGGTCTGGCCCCTGGATGGAGGGGCACCAGGAGTAGAGGAGCAGGAAGGGGAAGGGGGTGGCCATGCGAGGGGACACTTTGAGGCCAAGTCCCAGCTTCAGCCTGATCCTCCTGGGAACCCCGCTCTGAGACAAGGAGCCGGGCTTCGCATTCCCACAGCAGCCAGTCGTGGGCTGAGGACACCTGGGGCGTTGGGAACTCCCTGGCTTCTCCTTGGTTTAACATCTAGAGCTGCTTGTGAATCGCGCCGCCACACACACCCGAGCGCAGGTGTCTTCCGCACAGACTGCGGGCCTCGCTCTTCTGAATGCCGCTAGCTCGCCACCCACCCACGGGTGAACCTGGTCAGGGTGCTTTCTCTCAGGGGCAGACTCTTTTCCGGGCGGGCTACCGGTGTCTCTGTTTGCTCGTTTCTTTCTTCCATTTCGGGAAAGTCTTCCTTGCTGGGTGTGGAAATCTCCTATGCCTTCCCTCGCCTATTCTGTCAGCTTTAAAATTCTCCTTCAGTTGCCACCCTGACAGATGGATTAGGAAACTCTTTCCGGTGCACTCATTAGTGAAATGACCTCCAGGAAGCTGGAATCCAATATCTAATGGCCGATTTTTAGCGAGTCCACACGCCAGGGTGGTCGGGGTCCAATGCAGCCCCGGCCAGGCCCAGGCCCGTTGGACTGGGCCACAGGAGGACACGGAGGAGGGTCCCGGCCCCCACGAAGCGGTGCCGGCAGTTCTCCACGGGCTTGGGCGTTTTCCAGAGGTAGGAGATGGAGGGGACTGATTTCTTCAGCGCCCCCCAAACCACGCCACCCCACCCCACCCATGGGACACATCCCCAGAGAGAGACGCCCCATACACTGGCTGTGCCCCAGCCCTGGCCCGGGGGAATAGGCGGCAGCCCACCCACAGGGCGAGGGGGGGGGCGCAGCTGAAAGGGGTTGTGGGGGAGGGCGGCCCCTGGCTGGGGTCAAAGGGCGAGCGTCCCGCGCGTGCGCAGTCAGCGGCAGCGACGCGCTGGGGGTGGGCAGCGGGTAGGTGAAGGAGGCCGGGCGAGGAGACGAGGGGGGCTGGGAGGGCTCCACCTTGGCGAGTCCAGCCGTGGAGGCGCATCTTGTGTGAGTGTGAGTGAGTGTGAGTGTGTGTGTGTGTGTATAGAGAGACAGCCCCCCACCCCGCCCCGCCCCGCCCCGCCCATCACCCCCGTCCCTGGGAGCCCGCGGGACCCGGCCGGCCCGGCCCCGCCCGGCGCGGGGCCTGGGGCGGGAGGCGGCGGCGGGGAAGCCCAGAGAGGCTCGGCTTCTCGAGCGGGGCAGGGGCGCCCTCCGCCGCCGTCTAGGGCCACACCACCCTGAACGCCCCCGATCTCGTCTGGTCTCGGAAGCTAAGCAGGGTCGGGCCTGGTTAGTACTTGGATGGGAGACCGCCTGGGAATACCGGGTGCCACAGGCTGCTGCTTTTTTTTTTTTTTTTTTTCTTGCCTCTTGTTCTGTCCCCTTTCTGGGAGCGCGGCGGCGGCCCGGGGTGGGGGTCACCCCCACCCTCAGCGCCCGCGCGGTGCCTGGCGCCCCAGCCCGCACCGTGGGGCCTCCTCTTGTCCCAAGCCGCGACACCGCCGCCACGCGGCAGCATGCGTGGCTTCTGGACTGTCAGGTCTCAGACCAAAGGTCTGCTCTGTGGGAACCGACACGCTGGAGGAAACCTTGAGAGTCTGAGAGGGGAGGGAGTTCCAGAAGAAGGCCAGGATGTCATTTTGAGGGAGTATGTGACCAGAACTCATCCCGTTGCTTTTGGGGTTCTATGGGCTACACGCAGGAATCTTTGGTGGTGGCACCTGATGTTGGGGGATCCGGAGTCACACCCAGACCTGCTCCACAGGCCTCCTTTTACTTTTCTCTTCGGATTCATTATTTTTAAAAAGTGTCTCTTACCTCTAGGATTGCATTTTCTTTTCTCTCTCTTTTCAAGCAGATGATGGGAGTACAAGTATTCAGGTGACATGTGTTGCCCGTGCCGCCCTCCCCCCTGTGTTCTTTTTTTTTTTTTTTTTTGAGACAGAGTCTCGTTTTGCTGCCCAGGCTAGAGTGAGTGCCATGGCGTCAGCCTAGCTCACAGCAACCTCAATCTCCGGGCTCAAGCAATCCTGCTGCCTCAGCCTCCCGAGTAGTTGGGACTACAGGCATGCACCACCACGCCCGGCTGTGTTTTTCTCTATATATTAGTTGGCCAATTAATTTCTTTCTATTTTTAGTAGAGACGGGGTCTCGCTCTTGCTCAGGCTGGTTTCGAACTCCTGACCTGGAGCAATCCGCCCGCCTCGGCCTCCCAGAGAGCTAGGATTACAGGCGTGAGCCACCGCGCCCGGCCCCCCCTGTGTTCTTATTCATATACCTCTCATGTTGTTCCAGCGTATTGTGGGGGTACCAATGTTAAGGTCGGGTGCCTTGCCCTCTCCAAGCCTCCCCCCTCGGGTCAGAGCTTCAAGTGCGCCCATCCCCCAGTCGGTGCGCACCCACCCCATGCCTAATGGATGTGTATGCCCCTCCCCTCCCCCCACCCGCCCGCCCGACACCCACCCGATGAAGGTGATTCCTCTCTGTCCACTTAGGCGTCCATCCGTTCGTACCAATTTGCTGGTGAGCGCGCTCACGTGGTGCTCGTGTGTCCATTCTTGGGATACTTGGCTTACTGGAACGGGTTCCAGCTCTGGCCAGGAGAACACGAGAGGCGCCCTCTCACCGCTGCTCCTCACAGCCGAATGGCACTCCGTGGTGTCCACGCGCCACATTTTATTGATGCACTCCTGGATGGATGGGCACTCGGGTCGCTTCCACGTCTTTGGGATTGTGAATTGTGCCCTAACTGTAACCCTAACCCTTACCCAGCCCGTCTCCTCTGCCCCTGCCTGACGCACTCCTCCCCGGCCAGGCCCGTCACTGTCCTGGGCCCCCGCCTGACCGGCTCCTCCCCGCCCGGCCGGTCACCGTCCTCTGCCCCTGCCTGACACGCTCCTTCCCGCCCGGCCTCTCACCATCCTCGGCCCCTGCCTGACCGGCTCCTCCGTCGCCTGGGCCTTCCAAGGGCTTGGTGTGGATGCTGCTTCCAGGAAGCCCTCCAGAAACCCGGCAGCAGGGTGGCCGCAGCAGTCTCCAGCAGCCGTCCCTAAGTCGCGTGAGTGCGGGGGACGTGCCCCCGCTGTGCCGCGGGGGCCCAGCCTGGTGTCTTCCCTGAGGCCCTGCGGCTGCCGGCTGGGCTGCCGCTCCCCGCAAGGGGAGAGCCGCGGAGGTGGGGACCGCCTCCTGATGGGGACGTACACGCAGCTCTCCACGTCGGATTCCGGGGCTCTCTGTCCTGCCCGAAGGCCCAGCTGGCCTGCGGGTCCTTAGAGTGGCAAAAACCTCCGAAAACTGAGACTGAGGGTCCGGTGGGTGTCTGCACTTTTGTGCTGGGCACCCCAGGGAGGCCCGGGGGCTGGCTGGACAACGTGGTCTGCTGGGCGGGGGGGGGGGGTTGGAGGAGCAACTGATGCCCTTTGCACTTTGGGTAGCAAGAGTCTGAGGTGTCTCTGAGCCCTGTGCCCTGTGGGGGCGGGGCGGGGGGGAGGAGGAGGAGGAGGAGGAGGAGGTGGGAAGGGCCGGGGCCTGCAGTCCTGTTCCCGGGGTGGCACGGCAAGTGGCTTCTTCCACAGGCTGCTTGGCCTGGGCTCCCTGCACCTGGGCCTTTGGAGGACCGGCCCTGTGCTTGCCAACACTTCCTGCAGGGACCCAGAGCTGGGAGGTGGCATCTCTCAGCCCTGGGTCGGGCAGAGCCCCAGCGGGCCATGCCCACAACCTCTCTCAGCACCGGTCCCCCAGAAGGCTCCTTTGGGACCAGGATTCTCTTGCGGTGACTCTTTAAGGTCTGGCCCCTGGATGGAGGGGCACCAGGAGTAGAGGAGCAGGAAGGGGAAGGGGGTGGCCATGCGAGGGGACACTTTGAGGCCAAGTCCCAGCTTCAGCCTGATCCTCCTGGGAACCCCGCTCTGAGACAAGGAGCCGGGCTTCGCATTCCCACAGCAGCCAGTCGTGGGCTGAGGACACCTGGGGCGTTGGGAACTCCCTGGCTTCTCCTTGGTTTAACATCTGGAGCTGCTTGTGAATCGCGCCGCCACACACACCCGAGCGCAGGTGTCTTCCGCACAGACTGCGGGCCTCGCTCTTCTGAATGCCGCTAGCTCGCCACCCACCCACGGGTGAACCTGGTCAGGGTGCTTTCTCTCAGGGGCAGGCTCTTTTCCGGGCGGGCTACCGGTGTCTCTGTTTGCTCGTTTCTTTCTTCCATTTCGGGAAAGTCTTCCTTGCTGGGTGTGGAAATCTCCTATGCCTTCCCTCGCCTATTCTGTCAGCTTTAAAATTCTCCTTCAGTTGCCACCCTGACAGATGGATTAGGAAACTCTTTCCGGTGCACTCATTAGTGAAATGACCTCCAGGAAGCTGGAATCCAATATCTAATGGCCGATTTTTAGCGAGTCCACACGCCAGGGTGGTCGGGGTCCAATGCAGCCCCGGCCAGGCCCAGGCCCGTTGGACTGGGCCACAGGAGGACACGGAGGAGGGTCCCGGCCCCCACGAAGCGGTGCCGGCAGTTCTCCACGGGCTTGGGCGTTTTCCAGAGGTAGGAGATGGAGGGGACTGATTTCTTCAGCGCCCCCCAAACCACGCCACCCCACCCCACCCATGGGACACATCCCCAGAGAGAGACGCCCCATACACTGGCTGTGCCCCAGCCCTGGCCCGGGGGAATAGGCGGCAGCCCACCCACAGGGCGAGGGGGGGGGCGCAGCTGAAAGGGGTTGTGGGGGAGGGCGGCCCCTGGCTGGGGTCAAAGGGCGAGCGTCCCGCGCGTGCGCAGTCAGCGGCAGCGACGCGCTGGGGGTGGGCAGCGGGTAGGTGAAGGAGGCCGGGCGAGGAGACGAGGGGGGCTGGGAGGGCTCCACCTTGGCGAGTCCAGCCGTGGAGGCGCATCTTGTGTGAGTGTGAGTGAGTGTGAGTGTGTGTGTGTGTGTATAGAGAGACAGCCCCCCACCCCGCCCCGCCCCGCCCCGCCCCGCCCATCACCCCCGTCCCTGGGAGCCCGCGGGACCCGGCCGGCCCGGGCCCCGCCCGGCGCGGGGCCTGGGGCGGGAGGCGGCGGCGGGGAAGCCCAGAGAGGCTCGGCTTCTCGAGCGGGGCAGGGGCGCCCTCCGCCGCCGTCTAGGGCCACACCACCCTGAACGCCCCCGATCTCGTCTGGTCTCGGAAGCTAAGCAGGGTCGGGCCTGGTTAGTACTTGGATGGGAGACCGCCTGGGAATACCGGGTGCCACAGGCTGCTGCTTTTTTTTTTTTTTTTTTTCTTGCCTCTTGTTCTGTCCCCTTTCTGGGAGCGCGGCGGCGGCCCGGGGTGGGGGTCACCCCCACCCTCAGCGCCCGCGCGGTGCCTGGCGCCCCAGCCCGCACCGTGGGGCCTCCTCTTGTCCCAAGCCGCGACACCGCCGCCACGCGGCAGCATGCGTGGCTTCTGGACTGTCAGGTCTCAGACCAAAGGTCTGCTCTGTGGGAACCGACACGCTGGAGGAAACCTTGAGAGTCTGAGAGGGGAGGGAGTTCCAGAAGAAGGCCAGGATGTCATTTTGAGGGAGTATGTGACCAGAACTCATCCCGTTGCTTTTGGGGTTCTATGGGCTACACGCAGGAATCTTTGGTGGTGGCACCTGATGTTGGGGGATCCGGAGTCACACCCAGACCTGCTCCACAGGCCTCCTTTTACTTTTCTCTTCGGATTCATTATTTTTAAAAAGTGTCTCTTACCTCTAGGATTGCATTTTCTTTTCTCTCTCTTTTCAAGCAGATGATGGGAGTACAAGTATTCAGGTGACATGTGTTGCCCGTGCCGCCCTCCCCCCTGTGTTCTTTTTTTTTTTTTTTTTTGAGACAGAGTCTCGTTTTGCTGCCCAGGCTAGAGTGAGTGCCATGGCGTCAGCCTAGCTCACAGCAACCTCAATCTCCGGGCTCAAGCAATCCTGCTGCCTCAGCCTCCCGAGTAGTTGGGACTACAGGCATGCACCACCACGCCCGGCTGTGTTTTTCTCTATATATTAGTTGGCCAATTAATTTCTTTCTATTTTTAGTAGAGACGGGGTCTCGCTCTTGCTCAGGCTGGTTTCGAACTCCTGACCTGGAGCAATCCGCCCGCCTCGGCCTCCCAGAGAGCTAGGATTACAGGCGTGAGCCACCGCGCCCGGCCCCCCCTGTGTTCTTATTCATATACCTCTCATGTTGTTCCAGCGTATTGTGGGGGTACCAATGTTAAGGTCGGGTGCCTTGCCCTCTCCAAGCCTCCCCCCTCGGGTCAGAGCTTCAAGTGCGCCCATCCCCCAGTCGGTGCGCACCCACCCCATGCCTAATGGATGTGTATGCCCCTCCCCTCCCCCCACCCGCCCGCCCGACACCCACCCGATGAAGGTGATTCCTCTCTGTCCACTTAGGCGTCCATCCGTTCGTACCAATTTGCTGGTGAGCGCGCTCACGTGGTGCTCGTGTGTCCATTCTTGGGATACTTGGCTTCCTGGAACGGGTTCCAGCTCTGGCCAGGAGAACACGAGAGGCGCCCTCTCACCGCTGCTCCTCACAGCCGAATGGCACTCCGTGGTGTCCACGCGCCACATTTTATTGATGCACTCCTGGATGGATGGGCACTCGGGTCGCTTCCACGTCTTTGGGATTGTGAATTGTGCCCTAACTGTAACCCTAACCCTTACCCAGCCCGTCTCCTCTGCCCCTGCCTGACGCACTCCTCCCCGGCCAGGCCCGTCACTGTCCTGGGCCCCCGCCTGACCGGCTCCTCCCCGCCCGGCCGGTCACCGTCCTCTGCCCCTGCCTGACACGCTCCTTCCCGCCCGGCCTCTCACCGTCCTCGGCCCCTGCCTGACCGGCTCCTCCGTCGCCTGGGCCTTCCAAGGGCTTGGTGTGGATGCTGCTTCCAGGAAGCCCTCCAGAAACCCGGCAGCAGGGTGGCCGCAGCAGTCTCCAGCAGCCGTCCCTAAGTCGCGTGAGTGCGGGGGACGTGCCCCCGCTGTGCCGCGGGGGCCCAGCCTGGTGTCTTCCCTGAGGCCCTGCGGCTGCCGGCTGGGCTGCCGCTCCCCGCAAGGGGAGAGCCGCGGAGGTGGGGACCGCCTCCTGATGGGGACGTACACGCAGCTCTCCACGTCGGATTCCGGGGCTCTCTGTCCTGCCCGAAGGCCCAGCTGGCCTGCGGGTCCTTAGAGTGGCAAAAACCTCCGAAAACTGAGACTGAGGGTCCGGTGGGTGTCTGCACTTTTGTGCTGGGCACCCCAGGGAGGCCCGGGGGCTGGCTGGACAACGTGGTCTGCTGGGCGGGGGGGGGGGGGGGGTTGGAGGAGCAACTGATGCCCTTTGCACTTTGGGTAGCAAGAGTCTGAGGTGTCTCTGAGCCCTGTGCCCTGTGGGGGCGGGGCGGGGGGGAGGAGGAGGAGGAGGAGGAGGAGGTGGGAAGGGCCGGGGCCTGCAGTCCTGTTCCCGGGGTGGCACGGCAAGTGGCTTCTTCCACAGGCTGCTTGGCCTGGGCTCCCTGCACCTGGGCCTTTGGAGGACCGGCCCTGTGCTTGCCAACACTTCCTGCAGGGACCCAGAGCTGGGAGGTGGCATCTCTCAGCCCTGGGTCGGGCAGAGCCCCAGCGGGCCATGCCCACAACCTCTCTCAGCACCGGTCCCCCAGAAGGCTCCTTTGGGACCAGGATTCTCTTGCGGTGACTCTTTAAGGTCTGGCCCCTGGATGGAGGGGCACCAGGAGTAGAGGAGCAGGAAGGGGAAGGGGGTGGCCATGCGAGGGGACACTTTGAGGCCAAGTCCCAGCTTCAGCCTGATCCTCCTGGGAACCCCGCTCTGAGACAAGGAGCCGGGCTTCGCATTCCCACAGCAGCCAGTCGTGGGCTGAGGACACCTGGGGCGTTGGGAACTCCCTGGCTTCTCCTTGGTTTAACATCTAGAGCTGCTTGTGAATCGCGCCGCCACACACACCCGAGCGCAGGTGTCTTCCGCACAGACTGCGGGCCTCGCTCTTCTGAATGCCGCTAGCTCGCCACCCACCCACGGGTGAACCTGGTCAGGGTGCTTTCTCTCAGGGGCAGACTCTTTTCCGGGCGGGCTACCGGTGTCTCTGTTTGCTCGTTTCTTTCTTCCATTTCGGGAAAGTCTTCCTTGCTGGGTGTGGAAATCTCCTATGCCTTCCCTCGCCTATTCTGTCAGCTTTCAAATTCTCCTTCAGTTGCCACCCTGACAGATGGATTAGGAAACTCTTTCCGGTGCACTCATTAGTGAAATGACCTCCAGGAAGCTGGAATCCAATATCTAATGGCCGATTTTTAGCGAGTCCACACGCCAGGGTGGTCGGGGTCCAATGCAGCCCCGGCCAGGCCCAGGCCCGTTGGACTGGGCCACAGGAGGACACGGAGGAGGGTCCCGGCCCCCACGAAGCGGTGCCGGCAGTTCTCCACGGGCTTGGGCGTTTTCCAGAGGTAGGAGATGGAGGGGACTGATTTCTTCAGCGCCCCCCAAACCACGCCACCCCACCCCACCCATGGGACACATCCCCAGAGAGAGACGCCCCATACACTGGCTGTGCCCCAGCCCTGGCCCGGGGGAATAGGCGGCAGCCCACCCACAGGGCGAGGGGGGGGGCGCAGCTGAAAGGGGTTGTGGGGGAGGGCGGCCCCTGGCTGGGGTCAAAGGGCGAGCGTCCCGCGCGTGCGCAGTCAGCGGCAGCGACGCGCTGGGGGTGGGCAGCGGGTAGGTGAAGGAGGCCGGGCGAGGAGACGAGGGGGGCTGGGAGGGCTCCACCTTGGCGAGTCCAGCCGTGGAGGCGCATCTTGTGTGAGTGTGAGTGAGTGTGAGTGTGTGTGTGTGTGTATAGAGAGACAGCCCCCCACCCCGCCCCGCCCCGCCCCGCCCCGCCCATCACCCCCGTCCCTGGGAGCCCGCGGGACCCGGCCGGCCCGGGCCCCGCCCGGCGCGGGGCCTGGGGCGGGAGGCGGCGGCGGGGAAGCCCAGAGAGGCTCGGCTTCTCGAGCGGGGCAGGGGCGCCCTCCGCCGCCGTCTAGGGCCACACCACCCTGAACGCCCCCGATCTCGTCTGGTCTCGGAAGCTAAGCAGGGTCGGGCCTGGTTAGTACTTGGATGGGAGACCGCCTGGGAATACCGGGTGCCACAGGCTGCTGCTTTTTTTTTTTTTTTTTTTCTTGCCTCTTGTTCTGTCCCCTTTCTGGGAGCGCGGCGGCGGCCCGGGGTGGGGGTCACCCCCACCCTCAGCGCCCGCGCGGTGCCTGGCGCCCCAGCCCGCACCGTGGGGCCTCCTCTTGTCCCAAGCCGCGACACCGCCGCCACGCGGCAGCATGCGTGGCTTCTGGACTGTCAGGTCTCAGACCAAAGGTCTGCTCTGTGGGAACCGACACGCTGGAGGAAACCTTGAGAGTCTGAGAGGGGAGGGAGTTCCAGAAGAAGGCCAGGATGTCATTTTGAGGGAGTATGTGACCAGAACTCATCCCGTTGCTTTTGGGGTTCTATGGGCTACACGCAGGAATCTTTGGTGGTGGCACCTGATGTTGGGGGATCCGGAGTCACACCCAGACCTGCTCCACAGGCCTCCTTTTACTTTTCTCTTCGGATTCATTATTTTTAAAAAGTGTCTCTTACCTCTAGGATTGCATTTTCTTTTCTCTCTCTTTTCAAGCAGATGATGGGAGTACAAGTATTCAGGTGACATGTGTTGCCCGTGCCGCCCTCCCCCCTGTGTTCTTTTTTTTTTTTTTTTTTGAGACAGAGTCTCGTTTTGCTGCCCAGGCTAGAGTGAGTGCCATGGCGTCAGCCTAGCTCACAGCAACCTCAATCTCCGGGCTCAAGCAATCCTGCTGCCTCAGCCTCCCGAGTAGTTGGGACTACAGGCATGCACCACCACGCCCGGCTGTGTTTTTCTCTATATATTAGTTGGCCAATTAATTTCTTTCTATTTTTAGTAGAGACGGGGTCTCGCTCTTGCTCAGGCTGGTTTCGAACTCCTGACCTGGAGCAATCCGCCCGCCTCGGCCTCCCAGAGAGCTAGGATTACAGGCGTGAGCCACCGCGCCCGGCCCCCCCTGTGTTCTTATTCATATACCTCTCATGTTGTTCCAGCGTATTGTGGGGGTACCAATGTTAAGGTCGGGTGCCTTGCCCTCTCCAAGCCTCCCCCCTCGGGTCAGAGCTTCAAGTGCGCCCATCCCCCAGTCGGTGCGCACCCACCCCATGCCTAATGGATGTGTATGCCCCTCCCCTCCCCCCACCCGCCCGCCCGACACCCACCCGATGAAGGTGATTCCTCTCTGTCCACTTAGGCGTCCATCCGTTCGTACCAATTTGCTGGTGAGCGCGCTCACGTGGTGCTCGTGTGTCCATTCTTGGGATACTTGGCTTCCTGGAACGGGTTCCAGCTCTGGCCAGGAGAACACGAGAGGCGCCCTCTCACCGCTGCTCCTCACAGCCGAATGGCACTCCGTGGTGTCCACGCGCCACATTTTATTGATGCACTCCTGGATGGATGGGCACTCGGGTCGCTTCCACGTCTTTGGGATTGTGAATTGTGCCCTAACTGTAACCCTAACCCTTACCCAGCCCGTCTCCTCTGCCCCTGCCTGACGCACTCCTCCCCGGCCAGGCCCGTCACTGTCCTGGGCCCCCGCCTGACCGGCTCCTCCCCGCCCGGCCGGTCACCGTCCTCTGCCCCTGCCTGACACGCTCCTTCCCGCCCGGCCTCTCACCGTCCTCGGCCCCTGCCTGACCGGCTCCTCCGTCGCCTGGGCCTTCCAAGGGCTTGGTGTGGATGCTGCTTCCAGGAAGCCCTCCAGAAACCCGGCAGCAGGGTGGCCGCAGCAGTCTCCAGCAGCCGTCCCTAAGTCGCGTGAGTGCGGGGGACGTGCCCCCGCTGTGCCGCGGGGGCCCAGCCTGGTGTCTTCCCTGAGGCCCTGCGGCTGCCGGCTGGGCTGCCGCTCCCCGCAAGGGGAGAGCCGCGGAGGTGGGGACCGCCTCCTGATGGGGACGTACACGCAGCTCTCCACGTCGGATTCCGGGGCTCTCTGTCCTGCCCGAAGGCCCAGCTGGCCTGCGGGTCCTTAGAGTGGCAAAAACCTCCGAAAACTGAGACTGAGGGTCCGGTGGGTGTCTGCACTTTTGTGCTGGGCACCCCAGGGAGGCCCGGGGGCTGGCTGGACAACGTGGTCTGCTGGGCGGGGGGGGGGGGGTTGGAGGAGCAACTGATGCCCTTTGCACTTTGGGTAGCAAGAGTCTGAGGTGTCTCTGAGCCCTGTGCCCTGTGGGGGCGGGGCGGGGGGGAGGAGGAGGAGGAGGAGGAGGAGGTGGGAAGGGCCGGGGCCTGCAGTCCTGTTCCCGGGGTGGCACGGCAAGTGGCTTCTTCCACAGGCTGCTTGGCCTGGGCTCCCTGCACCTGGGCCTTTGGAGGACCGGCCCTGTGCTTGCCAACACTTCCTGCAGGGACCCAGAGCTGGGAGGTGGCATCTCTCAGCCCTGGGTCGGGCAGAGCCCCAGCGGGCCATGCCCACAACCTCTCTCAGCACCGGTCCCCCAGAAGGCTCCTTTGGGACCAGGATTCTCTTGCGGTGACTCTTTAAGGTCTGGCCCCTGGATGGAGGGGCACCAGGAGTAGAGGAGCAGGAAGGGGAAGGGGGTGGCCATGCGAGGGGACACTTTGAGGCCAAGTCCCAGCTTCAGCCTGATCCTCCTGGGAACCCCGCTCTGAGACAAGGAGCCGGGCTTCGCATTCCCACAGCAGCCAGTCGTGGGCTGAGGACACCTGGGGCGTTGGGAACTCCCTGGCTTCTCCTTGGTTTAACATCTAGAGCTGCTTGTGAATCGCGCCGCCACACACACCCGAGCGCAGGTGTCTTCCGCACAGACTGCGGGCCTCGCTCTTCTGAATGCCGCTAGCTCGCCACCCACCCACGGGTGAACCTGGTCAGGGTGCTTTCTCTCAGGGGCAGACTCTTTTCCGGGCGGGCTACCGGTGTCTCTGTTTGCTCGTTTCTTTCTTCCATTTCGGGAAAGTCTTCCTTGCTGGGTGTGGAAATCTCCTATGCCTTCCCTCGCCTATTCTGTCAGCTTTCAAATTCTCCTTCAGTTGCCACCCTGACAGATGGATTAGGAAACTCTTTCCGGTGCACTCATTAGTGAAATGACCTCCAGGAAGCTGGAATCCAATATCTAATGGCCGATTTTTAGCGAGTCCACACGCCAGGGTGGTCGGGGTCCAATGCAGCCCCGGCCAGGCCCAGGCCCGTTGGACTGGGCCACAGGAGGACACGGAGGAGGGTCCCGGCCCCCACGAAGCGGTGCCGGCAGTTCTCCACGGGCTTGGGCGTTTTCCAGAGGTAGGAGATGGAGGGGACTGATTTCTTCAGCGCCCCCCAAACCACGCCACCCCACCCCACCCATGGGACACATCCCCAGAGAGAGACGCCCCATACACTGGCTGTGCCCCAGCCCTGGCCCGGGGGAATAGGCGGCAGCCCACCCACAGGGCGAGGGGGGGGGCGCAGCTGAAAGGGGTTGTGGGGGAGGGCGGCCCCTGGCTGGGGTCAAAGGGCGAGCGTCCCGCGCGTGCGCAGTCAGCGGCAGCGACGCGCTGGGGGTGGGCAGCGGGTAGGTGAAGGAGGCCGGGCGAGGAGACGAGGGGGGCTGGGAGGGCTCCACCTTGGCGAGTCCAGCCGTGGAGGCGCATCTTGTGTGAGTGTGAGTGAGTGTGAGTGTGTGTGTGTGTGTATAGAGAGACAGCCCCCCACCCCGCCCCGCCCCGCCCCGCCCCGCCCATCACCCCCGTCCCTGGGAGCCCGCGGGACCCGGCCGGCCCGGGCCCCGCCCGGCGCGGGGCCTGGGGCGGGAGGCGGCGGCGGGGAAGCCCAGAGAGGCTCGGCTTCTCGAGCGGGGCAGGGGCGCCCTCCGCCGCCGTCTAGGGCCACACCACCCTGAACGCCCCCGATCTCGTCTGGTCTCGGAAGCTAAGCAGGGTCGGGCCTGGTTAGTACTTGGATGGGAGACCGCCTGGGAATACCGGGTGCCACAGGCTGCTGCTTTTTTTTTTTTTTTTTTTCTTGCCTCTTGTTCTGTCCCCTTTCTGGGAGCGCGGCGGCGGCCCGGGGTGGGGGTCACCCCCACCCTCAGCGCCCGCGCGGTGCCTGGCGCCCCAGCCCGCACCGTGGGGCCTCCTCTTGTCCCAAGCCGCGACACCGCCGCCACGCGGCAGCATGCGTGGCTTCTGGACTGTCAGGTCTCAGACCAAAGGTCTGCTCTGTGGGAACCGACACGCTGGAGGAAACCTTGAGAGTCTGAGAGGGGAGGGAGTTCCAGAAGAAGGCCAGGATGTCATTTTGAGGGAGTATGTGACCAGAACTCATCCCGTTGCTTTTGGGGTTCTATGGGCTACACGCAGGAATCTTTGGTGGTGGCACCTGATGTTGGGGGATCCGGAGTCACACCCAGACCTGCTCCACAGGCCTCCTTTTACTTTTCTCTTCGGATTCATTATTTTTAAAAAGTGTCTCTTACCTCTAGGATTGCATTTTCTTTTCTCTCTCTTTTCAAGCAGATGATGGGAGTACAAGTATTCAGGTGACATGTGTTGCCCGTGCCGCCCTCCCCCCTGTGTTCTTTTTTTTTTTTTTTTTTGAGACAGAGTCTCGTTTTGCTGCCCAGGCTAGAGTGAGTGCCATGGCGTCAGCCTAGCTCACAGCAACCTCAATCTCCGGGCTCAAGCAATCCTGCTGCCTCAGCCTCCCGAGTAGTTGGGACTACAGGCATGCACCACCACGCCCGGCTGTGTTTTTCTCTATATATTAGTTGGCCAATTAATTTCTTTCTATTTTTAGTAGAGACGGGGTCTCGCTCTTGCTCAGGCTGGTTTCGAACTCCTGACCTGGAGCAATCCGCCCGCCTCGGCCTCCCAGAGAGCTAGGATTACAGGCGTGAGCCACCGCGCCCGGCCCCCCCTGTGTTCTTATTCATATACCTCTCATGTTGTTCCAGCGTATTGTGGGGGTACCAATGTTAAGGTCGGGTGCCTTGCCCTCTCCAAGCCTCCCCCCTCGGGTCAGAGCTTCAAGTGCGCCCATCCCCCAGTCGGTGCGCACCCACCCCATGCCTAATGGATGTGTATGCCCCTCCCCTCCCCCCACCCGCCCGCCCGACACCCACCCGATGAAGGTGATTCCTCTCTGTCCACTTAGGCGTCCATCCGTTCGTACCAATTTGCTGGTGAGCGCGCTCACGTGGTGCTCGTGTGTCCATTCTTGGGATACTTGGCTTCCTGGAACGGGTTCCAGCTCTGGCCAGGAGAACACGAGAGGCGCCCTCTCACCGCTGCTCCTCACAGCCGAATGGCACTCCGTGGTGTCCACGCGCCACATTTTATTGATGCACTCCTGGATGGATGGGCACTCGGGTCGCTTCCACGTCTTTGGGATTGTGAATTGTGCCCTAACTGTAACCCTAACCCTTACCCAGCCCGTCTCCTCTGCCCCTGCCTGACGCACTCCTCCCCGGCCAGGCCCGTCACTGTCCTGGGCCCCCGCCTGACCGGCTCCTCCCCGCCCGGCCGGTCACCGTCCTCTGCCCCTGCCTGACACGCTCCTTCCCGCCCGGCCTCTCACCGTCCTCGGCCCCTGCCTGACCGGCTCCTCCGTCGCCTGGGCCTTCCAAGGGCTTGGTGTGGATGCTGCTTCCAGGAAGCCCTCCAGAAACCCGGCAGCAGGGTGGCCGCAGCAGTCTCCAGCAGCCGTCCCTAAGTCGCGTGAGTGCGGGGGACGTGCCCCCGCTGTGCCGCGGGGGCCCAGCCTGGTGTCTTCCCTGAGGCCCTGCGGCTGCCGGCTGGGCTGCCGCTCCCCGCAAGGGGAGAGCCGCGGAGGTGGGGACCGCCTCCTGATGGGGACGTACACGCAGCTCTCCACGTCGGATTCCGGGGCTCTCTGTCCTGCCCGAAGGCCCAGCTGGCCTGCGGGTCCTTAGAGTGGCAAAAACCTCCGAAAACTGAGACTGAGGGTCCGGTGGGTGTCTGCACTTTTGTGCTGGGCACCCCAGGGAGGCCCGGGGGCTGGCTGGACAACGTGGTCTGCTGGGCGGGGGGGGGGGGGGGGTTGGAGGAGCAACTGATGCCCTTTGCACTTTGGGTAGCAAGAGTCTGAGGTGTCTCTGAGCCCTGTGCCCTGTGGGGGCGGGGCGGGGGGGAGGAGGAGGAGGAGGAGGAGGAGGTGGGAAGGGCCGGGGCCTGCAGTCCTGTTCCCGGGGTGGCACGGCAAGTGGCTTCTTCCACAGGCTGCTTGGCCTGGGCTCCCTGCACCTGGGCCTTTGGAGGACCGGCCCTGTGCTTGCCAACACTTCCTGCAGGGACCCAGAGCTGGGAGGTGGCATCTCTCAGCCCTGGGTCGGGCAGAGCCCCAGCGGGCCATGCCCACAACCTCTCTCAGCACCGGTCCCCCAGAAGGCTCCTTTGGGACCAGGATTCTCTTGCGGTGACTCTTTAAGGTCTGGCCCCTGGATGGAGGGGCACCAGGAGTAGAGGAGCAGGAAGGGGAAGGGGGTGGCCATGCGAGGGGACACTTTGAGGCCAAGTCCCAGCTTCAGCCTGATCCTCCTGGGAACCCCGCTCTGAGACAAGGAGCCGGGCTTCGCATTCCCACAGCAGCCAGTCGTGGGCTGAGGACACCTGGGGCGTTGGGAACTCCCTGGCTTCTCCTTGGTTTAACATCTAGAGCTGCTTGTGAATCGCGCCGCCACACACACCCGAGCGCAGGTGTCTTCCGCACAGACTGCGGGCCTCGCTCTTCTGAATGCCGCTAGCTCGCCACCCACCCACGGGTGAACCTGGTCAGGGTGCTTTCTCTCAGGGGCAGACTCTTTTCCGGGCGGGCTACCGGTGTCTCTGTTTGCTCGTTTCTTTCTTCCATTTCGGGAAAGTCTTCCTTGCTGGGTGTGGAAATCTCCTATGCCTTCCCTCGCCTATTCTGTCAGCTTTCAAATTCTCCTTCAGTTGCCACCCTGACAGATGGATTAGGAAACTCTTTCCGGTGCACTCATTAGTGAAATGACCTCCAGGAAGCTGGAATCCAATATCTAATGGCCGATTTTTAGCGAGTCCACACGCCAGGGTGGTCGGGGTCCAATGCAGCCCCGGCCAGGCCCAGGCCCGTTGGACTGGGCCACAGGAGGACACGGAGGAGGGTCCCGGCCCCCACGAAGCGGTGCCGGCAGTTCTCCACGGGCTTGGGCGTTTTCCAGAGGTAGGAGATGGAGGGGACTGATTTCTTCAGCGCCCCCCAAACCACGCCACCCCACCCCACCCATGGGACACATCCCCAGAGAGAGACGCCCCATACACTGGCTGTGCCCCAGCCCTGGCCCGGGGGAATAGGCGGCAGCCCACCCACAGGGCGAGGGGGGGGGCGCAGCTGAAAGGGGTTGTGGGGGAGGGCGGCCCCTGGCTGGGGTCAAAGGGCGAGCGTCCCGCGCGTGCGCAGTCAGCGGCAGCGACGCGCTGGGGGTGGGCAGCGGGTAGGTGAAGGAGGCCGGGCGAGGAGACGAGGGGGGCTGGGAGGGCTCCACCTTGGCGAGTCCAGCCGTGGAGGCGCATCTTGTGTGAGTGTGAGTGAGTGTGAGTGTGTGTGTGTGTGTATAGAGAGACAGCCCCCCACCCCGCCCCGCCCCGCCCCGCCCCGCCCATCACCCCCGTCCCTGGGAGCCCGCGGGACCCGGCCGGCCCGGGCCCCGCCCGGCGCGGGGCCTGGGGCGGGAGGCGGCGGCGGGGAAGCCCAGAGAGGCTCGGCTTCTCGAGCGGGGCAGGGGCGCCCTCCGCCGCCGTCTAGGGCCACACCACCCTGAACGCCCCCGATCTCGTCTGGTCTCGGAAGCTAAGCAGGGTCGGGCCTGGTTAGTACTTGGATGGGAGACCGCCTGGGAATACCGGGTGCCACAGGCTGCTGCTTTTTTTTTTTTTTTTTTTCTTGCCTCTTGTTCTGTCCCCTTTCTGGGAGCGCGGCGGCGGCCCGGGGTGGGGGTCACCCCCACCCTCAGCGCCCGCGCGGTGCCTGGCGCCCCAGCCCGCACCGTGGGGCCTCCTCTTGTCCCAAGCCGCGACACCGCCGCCACGCGGCAGCATGCGTGGCTTCTGGACTGTCAGGTCTCAGACCAAAGGTCTGCTCTGTGGGAACCGACACGCTGGAGGAAACCTTGAGAGTCTGAGAGGGGAGGGAGTTCCAGAAGAAGGCCAGGATGTCATTTTGAGGGAGTATGTGACCAGAACTCATCCCGTTGCTTTTGGGGTTCTATGGGCTACACGCAGGAATCTTTGGTGGTGGCACCTGATGTTGGGGGATCCGGAGTCACACCCAGACCTGCTCCACAGGCCTCCTTTTACTTTTCTCTTCGGATTCATTATTTTTAAAAAGTGTCTCTTACCTCTAGGATTGCATTTTCTTTTCTCTCTCTTTTCAAGCAGATGATGGGAGTACAAGTATTCAGGTGACATGTGTTGCCCGTGCCGCCCTCCCCCCTGTGTTCTTTTTTTTTTTTTTTTTTGAGACAGAGTCTCGTTTTGCTGCCCAGGCTAGAGTGAGTGCCATGGCGTCAGCCTAGCTCACAGCAACCTCAATCTCCGGGCTCAAGCAATCCTGCTGCCTCAGCCTCCCGAGTAGTTGGGACTACAGGCATGCACCACCACGCCCGGCTGTGTTTTTCTCTATATATTAGTTGGCCAATTAATTTCTTTCTATTTTTAGTAGAGACGGGGTCTCGCTCTTGCTCAGGCTGGTTTCGAACTCCTGACCTGGAGCAATCCGCCCGCCTCGGCCTCCCAGAGAGCTAGGATTACAGGCGTGAGCCACCGCGCCCGGCCCCCCCTGTGTTCTTATTCATATACCTCTCATGTTGTTCCAGCGTATTGTGGGGGTACCAATGTTAAGGTCGGGTGCCTTGCCCTCTCCAAGCCTCCCCCCTCGGGTCAGAGCTTCAAGTGCGCCCATCCCCCAGTCGGTGCGCACCCACCCCATGCCTAATGGATGTGTATGCCCCTCCCCTCCCCCCACCCGCCCGCCCGACACCCACCCGATGAAGGTGATTCCTCTCTGTCCACTTAGGCGTCCATCCGTTCGTACCAATTTGCTGGTGAGCGCGCTCACGTGGTGCTCGTGTGTCCATTCTTGGGATACTTGGCTTCCTGGAACGGGTTCCAGCTCTGGCCAGGAGAACACGAGAGGCGCCCTCTCACCGCTGCTCCTCACAGCCGAATGGCACTCCGTGGTGTCCACGCGCCACATTTTATTGATGCACTCCTGGATGGATGGGCACTCGGGTCGCTTCCACGTCTTTGGGATTGTGAATTGTGCCCTAACTGTAACCCTAACCCTTACCCAGCCCGTCTCCTCTGCCCCTGCCTGACGCACTCCTCCCCGGCCAGGCCCGTCACTGTCCTGGGCCCCCGCCTGACCGGCTCCTCCCCGCCCGGCCGGTCACCGTCCTCTGCCCCTGCCTGACACGCTCCTTCCCGCCCGGCCTCTCACCATCCTCGGCCCCTGCCTGACCGGCTCCTCCGTCGCCTGGGCCTTCCAAGGGCTTGGTGTGGATGCTGCTTCCAGGAAGCCCTCCAGAAACCCGGCAGCAGGGTGGCCGCAGCAGTCTCCAGCAGCCGTCCCTAAGTCGCGTGAGTGCGGGGGACGTGCCCCCGCTGTGCCGCGGGGGCCCAGCCTGGTGTCTTCCCTGAGGCCCTGCGGCTGCCGGCTGGGCTGCCGCTCCCCGCAAGGGGAGAGCCGCGGAGGTGGGGACCGCCTCCTGATGGGGACGTACACGCAGCTCTCCACGTCGGATTCCGGGGCTCTCTGTCCTGCCCGAAGGCCCAGCTGGCCTGCGGGTCCTTAGAGTGGCAAAAACCTCCGAAAACTGAGACTGAGGGTCCGGTGGGTGTCTGCACTTTTGTGCTGGGCACCCCAGGGAGGCCCGGGGGCTGGCTGGACAACGTGGTCTGCTGGGCGGGGGGGGGGGTTGGAGGAGCAACTGATGCCCTTTGCACTTTGGGTAGCAAGAGTCTGAGGTGTCTCTGAGCCCTGTGCCCTGTGGGGGCGGGGCGGGGGGGAGGAGGAGGAGGAGGAGGAGGAGGTGGGAAGGGCCGGGGCCTGCAGTCCTGTTCCCGGGGTGGCACAGCAAGTGGCTTCTTCCACAGGCTGCTTGGCCTGGGCTCCCTGCACCTGGGCCTTTGGAGGACCGGCCCTGTGCTTGCCAACACTTCCTGCAGGGACCCAGAGCTGGGAGGTGGCATCTCTCAGCCCTGGGTCGGGCAGAGCCCCAGCGGGCCATGCCCACAACCTCTCTCAGCACCGGTCCCCCAGAAGGCTCCTTTGGGACCAGGATTCTCTTGCGGTGACTCTTTAAGGTCTGGCCCCTGGATGGAGGGGCACCAGGAGTAGAGGAGCAGGAAGGGGAAGGGGGTGGCCATGCGAGGGGACACTTTGAGGCCAAGTCCCAGCTTCAGCCTGATCCTCCTGGGAACCCCGCTCTGAGACAAGGAGCCGGGCTTCGCATTCCCACAGCAGCCAGTCGTGGGCTGAGGACACCTGGGGCGTTGGGAACTCCCTGGCTTCTCCTTGGTTTAACATCTAGAGCTGCTTGTGAATCGCGCCGCCACACACACCCGAGCGCAGGTGTCTTCCGCACAGACTGCGGGCCTCGCTCTTCTGAATGCCGCTAGCTCGCCACCCACCCACGGGTGAACCTGGTCAGGGTGCTTTCTCTCAGGGGCAGGCTCTTTTCCGGGCGGGCTACCGGTGTCTCTGTTTGCTCGTTTCTTTCTTCCATTTCGGGAAAGTCTTCCTTGCTGGGTGTGGAAATCTCCTATGCCTTCCCTCGCCTATTCTGTCAGCTTTAAAATTCTCCTTCAGTTGCCACCCTGACAGATGGATTAGGAAACTCTTTCCGGTGCACTCATTAGTGAAATGACCTCCAGGAAGCTGGAATCCAATATCTAATGGCCGATTTTTAGCGAGTCCACACGCCAGGGTGGTCGGGGTCCAATGCAGCCCCGGCCAGGCCCAGGCCCGTTGGACTGGGCCACAGGAGGACACGGAGGAGGGTCCCGGCCCCCACGAAGCGGTGCCGGCAGTTCTCCACGGGCTTGGGCGTTTTCCAGAGGTAGGAGATGGAGGGGACTGATTTCTTCAGCGCCCCCCAAACCACGCCACCCCACCCCACCCATGGGACACATCCCCAGAGAGAGACGCCCCATACACTGGCTGTGCCCCAGCCCTGGCCCGGGGGAATAGGCGGCAGCCCACCCACAGGGCGAGGGGGGGGGCGCAGCTGAAAGGGTTTGTGGGGGAGGGCGGCCCCTGGCTGGGGTCAAAGGGCGAGCGTCCCGCGCGTGCGCAGTCAGCGGCAGCGACGCGCTGGGGGTGGGCAGCGGGTAGGTGAAGGAGGCCGGGCGAGGAGACGAGGGGGGCTGGGAGGGCTCCACCTTGGCGAGTCCAGCCGTGGAGGCGCATCTTGTGTGAGTGTGAGTGAGTGTGAGTGTGTGTGTGTGTGTATAGAGAGACAGCCCCCCACCCCGCCCCGCCCCGCCCCGCCCCGCCCATCACCCCCGTCCCTGGGAGCCCGCGGGACCCGGCCGGCCCGGGCCCCGCCCGGCGCGGGGCCTGGGGCGGGAGGCGGCGGCGGGGAAGCCCAGAGAGGCTCGGCTTCTCGAGCGGGGCAGGGGCGCCCTCCGCCGCCGTCTAGGGCCACACCACCCTGAACGCCCCCGATCTCGTCTGGTCTCGGAAGCTAAGCAGGGTCGGGCCTGGTTAGTACTTGGATGGGAGACCGCCTGGGAATACCGGGTGCCACAGGCTGCTGCTTTTTTTTTTTTTTTTTTTCTTGCCTCTTGTTCTGTCCCCTTTCTGGGAGCGCGGCGGCGGCCCGGGGTGGGGGTCACCCCCACCCTCAGCGCCCGCGCGGTGCCTGGCGCCCCAGCCCGCACCGTGGGGCCTCCTCTTGTCCCAAGCCGCGACACCGCCGCCACGCGGCAGCATGCGTGGCTTCTGGACTGTCAGGTCTCAGACCAAAGGTCTGCTCTGTGGGAACCGACACGCTGGAGGAAACCTTGAGAGTCTGAGAGGGGAGGGAGTTCCAGAAGAAGGCCAGGATGTCATTTTGAGGGAGTATGTGACCAGAACTCATCCCGTTGCTTTTGGGGTTCTATGGGCTACACGCAGGAATCTTTGGTGGTGGCACCTGATGTTGGGGGATCCGGAGTCACACCCAGACCTGCTCCACAGGCCTCCTTTTACTTTTCTCTTCGGATTCATTATTTTTAAAAAGTGTCTCTTACCTCTAGGATTGCATTTTCTTTTCTCTCTCTTTTCAAGCAGATGATGGGAGTACAAGTATTCAGGTGACATGTGTTGCCCGTGCCGCCCTCCCCCCTGTGTTCTTTTTTTTTTTTTTTTGAGACAGAGTCTCGTTTTGCTGCCCAGGCTAGAGTGAGTGCCATGGCGTCAGCCTAGCTCACAGCAACCTCAATCTCCGGGCTCAAGCAATCCTGCTGCCTCAGCCTCCCGAGTAGTTGGGACTACAGGCATGCACCACCACGCCCGGCTGTGTTTTTCTCTATATATTAGTTGGCCAATTAATTTCTTTCTATTTTTAGTAGAGACGGGGTCTCGCTCTTGCTCAGGCTGGTTTCGAACTCCTGACCTGGAGCAATCCGCCCGCCTCGGCCTCCCAGAGAGCTAGGATTACAGGCGTGAGCCACCGCGCCCGGCCCCCCCTGTGTTCTTATTCATATACCTCTCATGTTGTTCCAGCGTATTGTGGGGGTACCAATGTTAAGGTCGGGTGCCTTGCCCTCTCCAAGCCTCCCCCCTCGGGTCAGAGCTTCAAGTGCGCCCATCCCCCAGTCGGTGCGCACCCACCCCATGCCTAATGGATGTGTATGCCCCTCCCCTCCCCCCACCCGCCCGCCCGACACCCACCCGATGAAGGTGATTCCTCTCTGTCCACTTAGGCGTCCATCCGTTCGTACCAATTTGCTGGTGAGCGCGCTCACGTGGTGCTCGTGTGTCCATTCTTGGGATACTTGGCTTCCTGGAACGGGTTCCAGCTCTGGCCAGGAGAACACGAGAGGCGCCCTCTCACCGCTGCTCCTCACAGCCGAATGGCACTCCGTGGTGTCCACGCGCCACATTTTATTGATGCACTCCTGGATGGATGGGCACTCGGGTCGCTTCCACGTCTTTGGGATTGTGAATTGTGCCCTAACTGTAACCCTAACCCTTACCCAGCCCGTCTCCTCTGCCCCTGCCTGACGCACTCCTCCCCGGCCAGGCCCGTCACTGTCCTGGGCCCCCGCCTGACCGGCTCCTCCCCGCCCGGCCGGTCACCGTCCTCTGCCCCTGCCTGACACGCTCCTTCCCGCCCGGCCTCTCACCGTCCTCGGCCCCTGCCTGACCGGCTCCTCCGTCGCCTGGGCCTTCCAAGGGCTTGGTGTGGATGCTGCTTCCAGGAAGCCCTCCAGAAACCCGGCAGCAGGGTGGCCGCAGCAGTCTCCAGCAGCCGTCCCTAAGTCGCGTGAGTGCGGGGGACGTGCCCCCGCTGTGCCGCGGGGGCCCAGCCTGGTGTCTTCCCTGAGGCCCTGCGGCTGCCGGCTGGGCTGCCGCTCCCCGCAAGGGGAGAGCCGCGGAGGTGGGGACCGCCTCCTGATGGGGACGTACACGCAGCTCTCCACGTCGGATTCCGGGGCTCTCTGTCCTGCCCGAAGGCCCAGCTGGCCTGCGGGTCCTTAGAGTGGCAAAAACCTCCGAAAACTGAGACTGAGGGTCCGGTGGGTGTCTGCACTTTTGTGCTGGGCACCCCAGGGAGGCCCGGGGGCTGGCTGGACAACGTGGTCTGCTGGGCGGGGGGGGGGGGGGGGGTTGGAGGAGCAACTGATGCCCTTTGCACTTTGGGTAGCAAGAGTCTGAGGTGTCTCTGAGCCCTGTGCCCTGTGGGGGCGGGGCGGGGGGGAGGAGGAGGAGGAGGAGGAGGAGGTGGGAAGGGCCGGGGCCTGCAGTCCTGTTCCCGGGGTGGCACGGCAAGTGGCTTCTTCCACAGGCTGCTTGGCCTGGGCTCCCTGCACCTGGGCCTTTGGAGGACCGGCCCTGTGCTTGCCAACACTTCCTGCAGGGACCCAGAGCTGGGAGGTGGCATCTCTCAGCCCTGGGTCGGGCAGAGCCCCAGCGGGCCATGCCCACAACCTCTCTCAGCACCGGTCCCCCAGAAGGCTCCTTTGGGACCAGGATTCTCTTGCGGTGACTCTTTAAGGTCTGGCCCCTGGATGGAGGGGCACCAGGAGTAGAGGAGCAGGAAGGGGAAGGGGGTGGCCATGCGAGGGGACACTTTGAGGCCAAGTCCCAGCTTCAGCCTGATCCTCCTGGGAACCCCGCTCTGAGACAAGGAGCCGGGCTTCGCATTCCCACAGCAGCCAGTCGTGGGCTGAGGACACCTGGGGCGTTGGGAACTCCCTGGCTTCTCCTTGGTTTAACATCTAGAGCTGCTTGTGAATCGCGCCGCCACACACACCCGAGCGCAGGTGTCTTCCGCACAGACTGCGGGCCTCGCTCTTCTGAATGCCGCTAGCTCGCCACCCACCCACGGGTGAACCTGGTCAGGGTGCTTTCTCTCAGGGGCAGACTCTTTTCCGGGCGGGCTACCGGTGTCTCTGTTTGCTCGTTTCTTTCTTCCATTTCGGGAAAGTCTTCCTTGCTGGGTGTGGAAATCTCCTATGCCTTCCCTCGCCTATTCTGTCAGCTTTAAAATTCTCCTTCAGTTGCCACCCTGACAGATGGATTAGGAAACTCTTTCCGGTGCACTCATTAGTGAAATGACCTCCAGGAAGCTGGAATCCAATATCTAATGGCCGATTTTTAGCGAGTCCACACGCCAGGGTGGTCGGGGTCCAATGCAGCCCCGGCCAGGCCCAGGCCCGTTGGACTGGGCCACAGGAGGACACGGAGGAGGGTCCCGGCCCCCACGAAGCGGTGCCGGCAGTTCTCCACGGGCTTGGGCGTTTTCCAGAGGTAGGAGATGGAGGGGACTGATTTCTTCAGCGCCCCCCAAACCACGCCACCCCACCCCACCCATGGGACACATCCCCAGAGAGAGACGCCCCATACACTGGCTGTGCCCCAGCCCTGGCCCGGGGGAATAGGCGGCAGCCCACCCACAGGGCGAGGGGGGGGGCGCAGCTGAAAGGGGTTGTGGGGGAGGGCGGCCCCTGGCTGGGGTCAAAGGGCGAGCGTCCCGCGCGTGCGCAGTCAGCGGCAGCGACGCGCTGGGGGTGGGCAGCGGGTAGGTGAAGGAGGCCGGGCGAGGAGACGAGGGGGGCTGGGAGGGCTCCACCTTGGCGAGTCCAGCCGTGGAGGCGCATCTTGTGTGAGTGTGAGTGAGTGTGAGTGTGTGTGTGTGTGTATAGAGAGACAGCCCCCCACCCCGCCCCGCCCCGCCCCGCCCCGCCCATCACCCCCGTCCCTGGGAGCCCGCGGGACCCGGCCGGCCCGGCCCCGCCCGGCGCGGGGCCTGGGGCGGGAGGCGGCGGCGGGGAAGCCCAGAGAGGCTCGGCTTCTCGAGCGGGGCAGGGGCGCCCTCCGCCGCCGTCTAGGGCCACACCACCCTGAACGCCCCCGATCTCGTCTGGTCTCGGAAGCTAAGCAGGGTCGGGCCTGGTTAGTACTTGGATGGGAGACCGCCTGGGAATACCGGGTGCCACAGGCTGCTGCTTTTTTTTTTTTTTTTTTTCTTGCCTCTTGTTCTGTCCCCTTTCTGGGAGCGCGGCGGCGGCCCGGGGTGGGGGTCACCCCCACCCTCAGCGCCCGCGCGGTGCCTGGCGCCCCAGCCCGCACCGTGGGGCCTCCTCTTGTCCCAAGCCGCGACACCGCCGCCACGCGGCAGCATGCGTGGCTTCTGGACTGTCAGGTCTCAGACCAAAGGTCTGCTCTGTGGGAACCGACACGCTGGAGGAAACCTTGAGAGTCTGAGAGGGGAGGGAGTTCCAGAAGAAGGCCAGGATGTCATTTTGAGGGAGTATGTGACCAGAACTCATCCCGTTGCTTTTGGGGTTCTATGGGCTACACGCAGGAATCTTTGGTGGTGGCACCTGATGTTGGGGGATCCGGAGTCACACCCAGACCTGCTCCACAGGCCTCCTTTTACTTTTCTCTTCGGATTCATTATTTTTAAAAAGTGTCTCTTACCTCTAGGATTGCATTTTCTTTTCTCTCTCTTTTCAAGCAGATGATGGGAGTACAAGTATTCAGGTGACATGTGTTGCCCGTGCCGCCCTCCCCCCTGTGTTCTTTTTTTTTTTTTTTTTGAGACAGAGTCTCGTTTTGCTGCCCAGGCTAGAGTGAGTGCCATGGCGTCAGCCTAGCTCACAGCAACCTCAATCTCCGGGCTCAAGCAATCCTGCTGCCTCAGCCTCCCGAGTAGTTGGGACTACAGGCATGCACCACCACGCCCGGCTGTGTTTTTCTCTATATATTAGTTGGCCAATTAATTTCTTTCTATTTTTAGTAGAGACGGGGTCTCGCTCTTGCTCAGGCTGGTTTCGAACTCCTGACCTGGAGCAATCCGCCCGCCTCGGCCTCCCAGAGAGCTAGGATTACAGGCGTGAGCCACCGCGCCCGGCCCCCCCTGTGTTCTTATTCATATACCTCTCATGTTGTTCCAGCGTATTGTGGGGGTACCAATGTTAAGGTCGGGTGCCTTGCCCTCTCCAAGCCTCCCCCCTCGGGTCAGAGCTTCAAGTGCGCCCATCCCCCAGTCGGTGCGCACCCACCCCATGCCTAATGGATGTGTATGCCCCTCCCCTCCCCCCACCCGCCCGCCCGACACCCACCCGATGAAGGTGATTCCTCTCTGTCCACTTAGGCGTCCATCCGTTCGTACCAATTTGCTGGTGAGCGCGCTCACGTGGTGCTCGTGTGTCCATTCTTGGGATACTTGGCTTCCTGGAACGGGTTCCAGCTCTGGCCAGGAGAACACGAGAGGCGCCCTCTCACCGCTGCTCCTCACAGCCGAATGGCACTCCGTGGTGTCCACGCGCCACATTTTATTGATGCACTCCTGGATGGATGGGCACTCGGGTCGCTTCCACGTCTTTGGGATTGTGAATTGTGCCCTAACTGTAACCCTAACCCTTACCCAGCCCGTCTCCTCTGCCCCTGCCTGACGCACTCCTCCCCGGCCAGGCCCGTCACTGTCCTGGGCCCCCGCCTGACCGGCTCCTCCCCGCCCGGCCGGTCACCGTCCTCTGCCCCTGCCTGACACGCTCCTTCCCGCCCGGCCTCTCACCATCCTCGGCCCCTGCCTGACCGGCTCCTCCGTCGCCTGGGCCTTCCAAGGGCTTGGTGTGGATGCTGCTTCCAGGAAGCCCTCCAGAAACCCGGCAGCAGGGTGGCCGCAGCAGTCTCCAGCAGCCGTCCCTAAGTCGCGTGAGTGCGGGGGACGTGCCCCCGCTGTGCCGCGGGGGCCCAGCCTGGTGTCTTCCCTGAGGCCCTGCGGCTGCCGGCTGGGCTGCCGCTCCCCGCAAGGGGAGAGCCGCGGAGGTGGGGACCGCCTCCTGATGGGGACGTACACGCAGCTCTCCACGTCGGATTCCGGGGCTCTCTGTCCTGCCCGAAGGCCCAGCTGGCCTGCGGGTCCTTAGAGTGGCAAAAACCTCCGAAAACTGAGACTGAGGGTCCGGTGGGTGTCTGCACTTTTGTGCTGGGCACCCCAGGGAGGCCCGGGGGCTGGCTGGACAACGTGGTCTGCTGGGCGGGGGGGGGGGTTGGAGGAGCAACTGATGCCCTTTGCACTTTGGGTAGCAAGAGTCTGAGGTGTCTCTGAGCCCTGTGCCCTGTGGGGGCGGGGCGGGGGGGAGGAGGAGGAGGAGGAGGAGGAGGTGGGAAGGGCCGGGGCCTGCAGTCCTGTTCCCGGGGTGGCACGGCAAGTGGCTTCTTCCACAGGCTGCTTGGCCTGGGCTCCCTGCACCTGGGCCTTTGGAGGACCGGCCCTGTGCTTGCCAACACTTCCTGCAGGGACCCAGAGCTGGGAGGTGGCATCTCTCAGCCCTGGGTCGGGCAGAGCCCCAGCGGGCCATGCCCACAACCTCTCTCAGCACCGGTCCCCCAGAAGGCTCCTTTGGGACCAGGATTCTCTTGCGGTGACTCTTTAAGGTCTGGCCCCTGGATGGAGGGGCACCAGGAGTAGAGGAGCAGGAAGGGGAAGGGGGTGGCCATGCGAGGGGACACTTTGAGGCCAAGTCCCAGCTTCAGCCTGATCCTCCTGGGAACCCCGCTCTGAGACAAGGAGCCGGGCTTCGCATTCCCACAGCAGCCAGTCGTGGGCTGAGGACACCTGGGGCGTTGGGAACTCCCTGGCTTCTCCTTGGTTTAACATCTAGAGCTGCTTGTGAATCGCGCCGCCACACACACCCGAGCGCAGGTGTCTTCCGCACAGACTGCGGGCCTCGCTCTTCTGAATGCCGCTAGCTCGCCACCCACCCACGGGTGAACCTGGTCAGGGTGCTTTCTCTCAGGGGCAGGCTCTTTTCCGGGCGGGCTACCGGTGTCTCTGTTTGCTCGTTTCTTTCTTCCATTTCGGGAAAGTCTTCCTTGCTGGGTGTGGAAATCTCCTATGCCTTCCCTCGCCTATTCTGTCAGCTTTAAAATTCTCCTTCAGTTGCCACCCTGACAGATGGATTAGGAAACTCTTTCCGGTGCACTCATTAGTGAAATGACCTCCAGGAAGCTGGAATCCAATATCTAATGGCCGATTTTTAGCGAGTCCACACGCCAGGGTGGTCGGGGTCCAATGCAGCCCCGGCCAGGCCCAGGCCCGTTGGACTGGGCCACAGGAGGACACGGAGGAGGGTCCCGGCCCCCACGAAGCGGTGCCGGCAGTTCTCCACGGGCTTGGGCGTTTTCCAGAGGTAGGAGATGGAGGGGACTGATTTCTTCAGCGCCCCCCAAACCACGCCACCCCACCCCACCCATGGGACACATCCCCAGAGAGAGACGCCCCATACACTGGCTGTGCCCCAGCCCTGGCCCGGGGGAATAGGCGGCAGCCCACCCACAGGGCGAGGGGGGGGGCGCAGCTGAAAGGGTTTGTGGGGGAGGGCGGCCCCTGGCTGGGGTCAAAGGGCGAGCGTCCCGCGCGTGCGCAGTCAGCGGCAGCGACGCGCTGGGGGTGGGCAGCGGGTAGGTGAAGGAGGCCGGGCGAGGAGACGAGGGGGGCTGGGAGGGCTCCACCTTGGCGAGTCCAGCCGTGGAGGCGCATCTTGTGTGAGTGTGAGTGAGTGTGAGTGTGTGTGTGTGTGTATAGAGAGACAGCCCCCCACCCCGCCCCGCCCCGCCCCGCCCCGCCCATCACCCCCGTCCCTGGGAGCCCGCGGGACCCGGCCGGCCCGGGCCCCGCCCGGCGCGGGGCCTGGGGCGGGAGGCGGCGGCGGGGAAGCCCAGAGAGGCTCGGCTTCTCGAGCGGGGCAGGGGCGCCCTCCGCCGCCGTCTAGGGCCACACCACCCTGAACGCCCCCGATCTCGTCTGGTCTCGGAAGCTAAGCAGGGTCGGGCCTGGTTAGTACTTGGATGGGAGACCGCCTGGGAATACCGGGTGCCACAGGCTGCTGCTTTTTTTTTTTTTTTTTTTCTTGCCTCTTGTTCTGTCCCCTTTCTGGGAGCGCGGCGGCGGCCCGGGGTGGGGGTCACCCCCACCCTCAGCGCCCGCGCGGTGCCTGGCGCCCCAGCCCGCACCGTGGGGCCTCCTCTTGTCCCAAGCCGCGACACCGCCGCCACGCGGCAGCATGCGTGGCTTCTGGACTGTCAGGTCTCAGACCAAAGGTCTGCTCTGTGGGAACCGACACGCTGGAGGAAACCTTGAGAGTCTGAGAGGGGAGGGAGTTCCAGAAGAAGGCCAGGATGTCATTTTGAGGGAGTATGTGACCAGAACTCATCCCGTTGCTTTTGGGGTTCTATGGGCTACACGCAGGAATCTTTGGTGGTGGCACCTGATGTTGGGGGATCCGGAGTCACACCCAGACCTGCTCCACAGGCCTCCTTTTACTTTTCTCTTCGGATTCATTATTTTTAAAAAGTGTCTCTTACCTCTAGGATTGCATTTTCTTTTCTCTCTCTTTTCAAGCAGATGATGGGAGTACAAGTATTCAGGTGACATGTGTTGCCCGTGCCGCCCTCCCCCCTGTGTTCTTTTTTTTTTTTTTTTTGAGACAGAGTCTCGTTTTGCTGCCCAGGCTAGAGTGAGTGCCATGGCGTCAGCCTAGCTCACAGCAACCTCAATCTCCGGGCTCAAGCAATCCTGCTGCCTCAGCCTCCCGAGTAGTTGGGACTACAGGCATGCACCACCACGCCCGGCTGTGTTTTTCTCTATATATTAGTTGGCCAATTAATTTCTTTCTATTTTTAGTAGAGACGGGGTCTCGCTCTTGCTCAGGCTGGTTTCGAACTCCTGACCTGGAGCAATCCGCCCGCCTCGGCCTCCCAGAGAGCTAGGATTACAGGCGTGAGCCACCGCGCCCGGCCCCCCCTGTGTTCTTATTCATATACCTCTCATGTTGTTCCAGCGTATTGTGGGGGTACCAATGTTAAGGTCGGGTGCCTTGCCCTCTCCAAGCCTCCCCCCTCGGGTCAGAGCTTCAAGTGCGCCCATCCCCCAGTCGGTGCGCACCCACCCCATGCCTAATGGATGTGTATGCCCCTCCCCTCCCCCCACCCGCCCGCCCGACACCCACCCGATGAAGGTGATTCCTCTCTGTCCACTTAGGCGTCCATCCGTTCGTACCAATTTGCTGGTGAGCGCGCTCACGTGGTGCTCGTGTGTCCATTCTTGGGATACTTGGCTTCCTGGAACGGGTTCCAGCTCTGGCCAGGAGAACACGAGAGGCGCCCTCTCACCGCTGCTCCTCACAGCCGAATGGCACTCCGTGGTGTCCACGCGCCACATTTTATTGATGCACTCCTGGATGGATGGGCACTCGGGTCGCTTCCACGTCTTTGGGATTGTGAATTGTGCCCTAACTGTAACCCTAACCCTTACCCAGCCCGTCTCCTCTGCCCCTGCCTGACGCACTCCTCCCCGGCCAGGCCCGTCACTGTCCTGGGCCCCCGCCTGACCGGCTCCTCCCCGCCCGGCCGGTCACCGTCCTCTGCCCCTGCCTGACACGCTCCTTCCCGCCCGGCCTCTCACCGTCCTCGGCCCCTGCCTGACCGGCTCCTCCGTCGCCTGGGCCTTCCAAGGGCTTGGTGTGGATGCTGCTTCCAGGAAGCCCTCCAGAAACCCGGCAGCAGGGTGGCCGCAGCAGTCTCCAGCAGCCGTCCCTAAGTCGCGTGAGTGCGGGGGACGTGCCCCCGCTGTGCCGCGGGGGCCCAGCCTGGTGTCTTCCCTGAGGCCCTGCGGCTGCCGGCTGGGCTGCCGCTCCCCGCAAGGGGAGAGCCGCGGAGGTGGGGACCGCCTCCTGATGGGGACGTACACGCAGCTCTCCACGTCGGATTCCGGGGCTCTCTGTCCTGCCCGAAGGCCCAGCTGGCCTGCGGGTCCTTAGAGTGGCAAAAACCTCCGAAAACTGAGACTGAGGGTCCGGTGGGTGTCTGCACTTTTGTGCTGGGCACCCCAGGGAGGCCCGGGGGCTGGCTGGACAACGTGGTCTGCTGGGCGGGGGGGGGGGGGGTTGGAGGAGCAACTGATGCCCTTTGCACTTTGGGTAGCAAGAGTCTGAGGTGTCTCTGAGCCCTGTGCCCTGTGGGGGCGGGGCGGGGGGGAGGAGGAGGAGGAGGAGGAGGAGGTGGGAAGGGCCGGGGCCTGCAGTCCTGTTCCCGGGGTGGCACGGCAAGTGGCTTCTTCCACAGGCTGCTTGGCCTGGGCTCCCTGCACCTGGGCCTTTGGAGGACCGGCCCTGTGCTTGCCAACACTTCCTGCAGGGACCCAGAGCTGGGAGGTGGCATCTCTCAGCCCTGGGTCGGGCAGAGCCCCAGCGGGCCATGCCCACAACCTCTCTCAGCACCGGTCCCCCAGAAGGCTCCTTTGGGACCAGGATTCTCTTGCGGTGACTCTTTAAGGTCTGGCCCCTGGATGGAGGGGCACCAGGAGTAGAGGAGCAGGAAGGGGAAGGGGGTGGCCATGCGAGGGGACACTTTGAGGCCAAGTCCCAGCTTCAGCCTGATCCTCCTGGGAACCCCGCTCTGAGACAAGGAGCCGGGCTTCGCATTCCCACAGCAGCCAGTCGTGGGCTGAGGACACCTGGGGCGTTGGGAACTCCCTGGCTTCTCCTTGGTTTAACATCTAGAGCTGCTTGTGAATCGCGCCGCCACACACACCCGAGCGCAGGTGTCTTCCGCACAGACTGCGGGCCTCGCTCTTCTGAATGCCGCTAGCTCGCCACCCACCCACGGGTGAACCTGGTCAGGGTGCTTTCTCTCAGGGGCAGACTCTTTTCCGGGCGGGCTACCGGTGTCTCTGTTTGCTCGTTTCTTTCTTCCATTTCGGGAAAGTCTTCCTTGCTGGGTGTGGAAATCTCCTATGCCTTCCCTCGCCTATTCTGTCAGCTTTAAAATTCTCCTTCAGTTGCCACCCTGACAGATGGATTAGGAAACTCTTTCCGGTGCACTCATTAGTGAAATGACCTCCAGGAAGCTGGAATCCAATATCTAATGGCCGATTTTTAGCGAGTCCACACGCCAGGGTGGTCGGGGTCCAATGCAGCCCCGGCCAGGCCCAGGCCCGTTGGACTGGGCCACAGGAGGACACGGAGGAGGGTCCCGGCCCCCACGAAGCGGTGCCGGCAGTTCTCCACGGGCTTGGGCGTTTTCCAGAGGTAGGAGATGGAGGGGACTGATTTCTTCAGCGCCCCCCAAACCACGCCACCCCACCCCACCCATGGGACACATCCCCAGAGAGAGACGCCCCATACACTGGCTGTGCCCCAGCCCTGGCCCGGGGGAATAGGCGGCAGCCCACCCACAGGGCGAGGGGGGGGGCGCAGCTGAAAGGGGTTGTGGGGGAGGGCGGCCCCTGGCTGGGGTCAAAGGGCGAGCGTCCCGCGCGTGCGCAGTCAGCGGCAGCGACGCGCTGGGGGTGGGCAGCGGGTAGGTGAAGGAGGCCGGGCGAGGAGACGAGGGGGGCTGGGAGGGCTCCACCTTGGCGAGTCCAGCCGTGGAGGCGCATCTTGTGTGAGTGTGAGTGAGTGTGAGTGTGTGTGTGTGTGTATAGAGAGACAGCCCCCCACCCCGCCCCGCCCCGCCCCGCCCCGCCCATCACCCCCGTCCCTGGGAGCCCGCGGGACCCGGCCGGCCCGGCCCCGCCCGGCGCGGGGCCTGGGGCGGGAGGCGGCGGCGGGGAAGCCCAGAGAGGCTCGGCTTCTCGAGCGGGGCAGGGGCGCCCTCCGCCGCCGTCTAGGGCCACACCACCCTGAACGCCCCCGATCTCGTCTGGTCTCGGAAGCTAAGCAGGGTCGGGCCTGGTTAGTACTTGGATGGGAGACCGCCTGGGAATACCGGGTGCCACAGGCTGCTGCTTTTTTTTTTTTTTTTTTTCTTGCCTCTTGTTCTGTCCCCTTTCTGGGAGCGCGGCGGCGGCCCGGGGTGGGGGTCACCCCCACCCTCAGCGCCCGCGCGGTGCCTGGCGCCCCAGCCCGCACCGTGGGGCCTCCTCTTGTCCCAAGCCGCGACACCGCCGCCACGCGGCAGCATGCGTGGCTTCTGGACTGTCAGGTCTCAGACCAAAGGTCTGCTCTGTGGGAACCGACACGCTGGAGGAAACCTTGAGAGTCTGAGAGGGGAGGGAGTTCCAGAAGAAGGCCAGGATGTCATTTTGAGGGAGTATGTGACCAGAACTCATCCCGTTGCTTTTGGGGTTCTATGGGCTACACGCAGGAATCTTTGGTGGTGGCACCTGATGTTGGGGGATCCGGAGTCACACCCAGACCTGCTCCACAGGCCTCCTTTTACTTTTCTCTTCGGATTCATTATTTTTAAAAAGTGTCTCTTACCTCTAGGATTGCATTTTCTTTTCTCTCTCTTTTCAAGCAGATGATGGGAGTACAAGTATTCAGGTGACATGTGTTGCCCGTGCCGCCCTCCCCCCTGTGTTCTTTTTTTTTTTTTTTTTGAGACAGAGTCTCGTTTTGCTGCCCAGGCTAGAGTGAGTGCCATGGCGTCAGCCTAGCTCACAGCAACCTCAATCTCCGGGCTCAAGCAATCCTGCTGCCTCAGCCTCCCGAGTAGTTGGGACTACAGGCATGCACCACCACGCCCGGCTGTGTTTTTCTCTATATATTAGTTGGCCAATTAATTTCTTTCTATTTTTAGTAGAGACGGGGTCTCGCTCTTGCTCAGGCTGGTTTCGAACTCCTGACCTGGAGCAATCCGCCCGCCTCGGCCTCCCAGAGAGCTAGGATTACAGGCGTGAGCCACCGCGCCCGGCCCCCCCTGTGTTCTTATTCATATACCTCTCATGTTGTTCCAGCGTATTGTGGGGGTACCAATGTTAAGGTCGGGTGCCTTGCCCTCTCCAAGCCTCCCCCCTCGGGTCAGAGCTTCAAGTGCGCCCATCCCCCAGTCGGTGCGCACCCACCCCATGCCTAATGGATGTGTATGCCCCTCCCCTCCCCCCACCCGCCCGCCCGACACCCACCCGATGAAGGTGATTCCTCTCTGTCCACTTAGGCGTCCATCCGTTCGTACCAATTTGCTGGTGAGCGCGCTCACGTGGTGCTCGTGTGTCCATTCTTGGGATACTTGGCTTCCTGGAACGGGTTCCAGCTCTGGCCAGGAGAACACGAGAGGCGCCCTCTCACCGCTGCTCCTCACAGCCGAATGGCACTCCGTGGTGTCCACGCGCCACATTTTATTGATGCACTCCTGGATGGATGGGCACTCGGGTCGCTTCCACGTCTTTGGGATTGTGAATTGTGCCCTAACTGTAACCCTAACCCTTACCCAGCCCGTCTCCTCTGCCCCTGCCTGACGCACTCCTCCCCGGCCAGGCCCGTCACTGTCCTGGGCCCCCGCCTGACCGGCTCCTCCCCGCCCGGCCGGTCACCGTCCTCTGCCCCTGCCTGACACGCTCCTTCCCGCCCGGCCTCTCACCGTCCTCGGCCCCTGCCTGACCGGCTCCTCCGTCGCCTGGGCCTTCCAAGGGCTTGGTGTGGATGCTGCTTCCAGGAAGCCCTCCAGAAACCCGGCAGCAGGGTGGCCGCAGCAGTCTCCAGCAGCCGTCCCTAAGTCGCGTGAGTGCGGGGGACGTGCCCCCGCTGTGCCGCGGGGGCCCAGCCTGGTGTCTTCCCTGAGGCCCTGCGGCTGCCGGCTGGGCTGCCGCTCCCCGCAAGGGGAGAGCCGCGGAGGTGGGGACCGCCTCCTGATGGGGACGTACACGCAGCTCTCCACGTCGGATTCCGGGGCTCTCTGTCCTGCCCGAAGGCCCAGCTGGCCTGCGGGTCCTTAGAGTGGCAAAAACCTCCGAAAACTGAGACTGAGGGTCCGGTGGGTGTCTGCACTTTTGTGCTGGGCACCCCAGGGAGGCCCGGGGGCTGGCTGGACAACGTGGTCTGCTGGGCGGGGGGGGGGGGGGGGGTTGGAGGAGCAACTGATGCCCTTTGCACTTTGGGTAGCAAGAGTCTGAGGTGTCTCTGAGCCCTGTGCCCTGTGGGGGCGGGGCGGGGGGGAGGAGGAGGAGGAGGAGGAGGAGGTGGGAAGGGCCGGGGCCTGCAGTCCTGTTCCCGGGGTGGCACGGCAAGTGGCTTCTTCCACAGGCTGCTTGGCCTGGGCTCCCTGCACCTGGGCCTTTGGAGGACCGGCCCTGTGCTTGCCAACACTTCCTGCAGGGACCCAGAGCTGGGAGGTGGCATCTCTCAGCCCTGGGTCGGGCAGAGCCCCAGCGGGCCATGCCCACAACCTCTCTCAGCACCGGTCCCCCAGAAGGCTCCTTTGGGACCAGGATTCTCTTGCGGTGACTCTTTAAGGTCTGGCCCCTGGATGGAGGGGCACCAGGAGTAGAGGAGCAGGAAGGGGAAGGGGGTGGCCATGCGAGGGGACACTTTGAGGCCAAGTCCCAGCTTCAGCCTGATCCTCCTGGGAACCCCGCTCTGAGACAAGGAGCCGGGCTTCGCATTCCCACAGCAGCCAGTCGTGGGCTGAGGACACCTGGGGCGTTGGGAACTCCCTGGCTTCTCCTTGGTTTAACATCTAGAGCTGCTTGTGAATCGCGCCGCCACACACACCCGAGCGCAGGTGTCTTCCGCACAGACTGCGGGCCTCGCTCTTCTGAATGCCGCTAGCTCGCCACCCACCCACGGGTGAACCTGGTCAGGGTGCTTTCTCTCAGGGGCAGACTCTTTTCCGGGCGGGCTACCGGTGTCTCTGTTTGCTCGTTTCTTTCTTCCATTTCGGGAAAGTCTTCCTTGCTGGGTGTGGAAATCTCCTATGCCTTCCCTCGCCTATTCTGTCAGCTTTAAAATTCTCCTTCAGTTGCCACCCTGACAGATGGATTAGGAAACTCTTTCCGGTGCACTCATTAGTGAAATGACCTCCAGGAAGCTGGAATCCAATATCTAATGGCCGATTTTTAGCGAGTCCACACGCCAGGGTGGTCGGGGTCCAATGCAGCCCCGGCCAGGCCCAGGCCCGTTGGACTGGGCCACAGGAGGACACGGAGGAGGGTCCCGGCCCCCACGAAGCGGTGCCGGCAGTTCTCCACGGGCTTGGGCGTTTTCCAGAGGTAGGAGATGGAGGGGACTGATTTCTTCAGCGCCCCCCAAACCACGCCACCCCACCCCACCCATGGGACACATCCCCAGAGAGAGACGCCCCATACACTGGCTGTGCCCCAGCCCTGGCCCGGGGGAATAGGCGGCAGCCCACCCACAGGGCGAGGGGGGGGGCGCAGCTGAAAGGGGTTGTGGGGGAGGGCGGCCCCTGGCTGGGGTCAAAGGGCGAGCGTCCCGCGCGTGCGCAGTCAGCGGCAGCGACGCGCTGGGGGTGGGCAGCGGGTAGGTGAAGGAGGCCGGGCGAGGAGACGAGGGGGGCTGGGAGGGCTCCACCTTGGCGAGTCCAGCCGTGGAGGCGCATCTTGTGTGAGTGTGAGTGAGTGTGAGTGTGTGTGTGTGTGTATAGAGAGACAGCCCCCCACCCCGCCCCGCCCCGCCCCGCCCCGCCCATCACCCCCGTCCCTGGGAGCCCGCGGGACCCGGCCGGCCCGGGCCCCGCCCGGCGCGGGGCCTGGGGCGGGAGGCGGCGGCGGGGAAGCCCAGAGAGGCTCGGCTTCTCGAGCGGGGCAGGGGCGCCCTCCGCCGCCGTCTAGGGCCACACCACCCTGAACGCCCCCGATCTCGTCTGGTCTCGGAAGCTAAGCAGGGTCGGGCCTGGTTAGTACTTGGATGGGAGACCGCCTGGGAATACCGGGTGCCACAGGCTGCTGCTTTTTTTTTTTTTTTTTTTCTTGCCTCTTGTTCTGTCCCCTTTCTGGGAGCGCGGCGGCGGCCCGGGGTGGGGGTCACCCCCACCCTCAGCGCCCGCGCGGTGCCTGGCGCCCCAGCCCGCACCGTGGGGCCTCCTCTTGTCCCAAGCCGCGACACCGCCGCCACGCGGCAGCATGCGTGGCTTCTGGACTGTCAGGTCTCAGACCAAAGGTCTGCTCTGTGGGAACCGACACGCTGGAGGAAACCTTGAGAGTCTGAGAGGGGAGGGAGTTCCAGAAGAAGGCCAGGATGTCATTTTGAGGGAGTATGTGACCAGAACTCATCCCGTTGCTTTTGGGGTTCTATGGGCTACACGCAGGAATCTTTGGTGGTGGCACCTGATGTTGGGGGATCCGGAGTCACACCCAGACCTGCTCCACAGGCCTCCTTTTACTTTTCTCTTCGGATTCATTATTTTTAAAAAGTGTCTCTTACCTCTAGGATTGCATTTTCTTTTCTCTCTCTTTTCAAGCAGATGATGGGAGTACAAGTATTCAGGTGACATGTGTTGCCCGTGCCGCCCTCCCCCCTGTGTTCTTTTTTTTTTTTTTTTTTGAGACAGAGTCTCGTTTTGCTGCCCAGGCTAGAGTGAGTGCCATGGCGTCAGCCTAGCTCACAGCAACCTCAATCTCCGGGCTCAAGCAATCCTGCTGCCTCAGCCTCCCGAGTAGTTGGGACTACAGGCATGCACCACCACGCCCGGCTGTGTTTTTCTCTATATATTAGTTGGCCAATTAATTTCTTTCTATTTTTAGTAGAGACGGGGTCTCGCTCTTGCTCAGGCTGGTTTCGAACTCCTGACCTGGAGCAATCCGCCCGCCTCGGCCTCCCAGAGAGCTAGGATTACAGGCGTGAGCCACCGCGCCCGGCCCCCCCTGTGTTCTTATTCATATACCTCTCATGTTGTTCCAGCGTATTGTGGGGGTACCAATGTTAAGGTCGGGTGCCTTGCCCTCTCCAAGCCTCCCCCCTCGGGTCAGAGCTTCAAGTGCGCCCATCCCCCAGTCGGTGCGCACCCACCCCATGCCTAATGGATGTGTATGCCCCTCCCCTCCCCCCACCCGCCCGCCCGACACCCACCCGATGAAGGTGATTCCTCTCTGTCCACTTAGGCGTCCATCCGTTCGTACCAATTTGCTGGTGAGCGCGCTCACGTGGTGCTCGTGTGTCCATTCTTGGGATACTTGGCTTACTGGAACGGGTTCCAGCTCTGGCCAGGAGAACACGAGAGGCGCCCTCTCACCGCTGCTCCTCACAGCCGAATGGCACTCCGTGGTGTCCACGCGCCACATTTTATTGATGCACTCCTGGATGGATGGGCACTCGGGTCGCTTCCACGTCTTTGGGATTGTGAATTGTGCCCTAACTGTAACCCTAACCCTTACCCAGCCCGTCTCCTCTGCCCCTGCCTGACGCACTCCTCCCCGGCCAGGCCCGTCACTGTCCTGGGCCCCCGCCTGACCGGCTCCTCCCCGCCCGGCCGGTCACCGTCCTCTGCCCCTGCCTGACACGCTCCTTCCCGCCCGGCCTCTCACCATCCTCGGCCCCTGCCTGACCGGCTCCTCCGTCGCCTGGGCCTTCCAAGGGCTTGGTGTGGATGCTGCTTCCAGGAAGCCCTCCAGAAACCCGGCAGCAGGGTGGCCGCAGCAGTCTCCAGCAGCCGTCCCTAAGTCGCGTGAGTGCGGGGGACGTGCCCCCGCTGTGCCGCGGGGGCCCAGCCTGGTGTCTTCCCTGAGGCCCTGCGGCTGCCGGCTGGGCTGCCGCTCCCCGCAAGGGGAGAGCCGCGGAGGTGGGGACCGCCTCCTGATGGGGACGTACACGCAGCTCTCCACGTCGGATTCCGGGGCTCTCTGTCCTGCCCGAAGGCCCAGCTGGCCTGCGGGTCCTTAGAGTGGCAAAAACCTCCGAAAACTGAGACTGAGGGTCCGGTGGGTGTCTGCACTTTTGTGCTGGGCACCCCAGGGAGGCCCGGGGGCTGGCTGGACAACGTGGTCTGCTGGGCGGGGGGGGGGGGTTGGAGGAGCAACTGATGCCCTTTGCACTTTGGGTAGCAAGAGTCTGAGGTGTCTCTGAGCCCTGTGCCCTGTGGGGGCGGGGCGGGGGGGAGGAGGAGGAGGAGGAGGAGGAGGTGGGAAGGGCCGGGGCCTGCAGTCCTGTTCCCGGGGTGGCACGGCAAGTGGCTTCTTCCACAGGCTGCTTGGCCTGGGCTCCCTGCACCTGGGCCTTTGGAGGACCGGCCCTGTGCTTGCCAACACTTCCTGCAGGGACCCAGAGCTGGGAGGTGGCATCTCTCAGCCCTGGGTCGGGCAGAGCCCCAGCGGGCCATGCCCACAACCTCTCTCAGCACCGGTCCCCCAGAAGGCTCCTTTGGGACCAGGATTCTCTTGCGGTGACTCTTTAAGGTCTGGCCCCTGGATGGAGGGGCACCAGGAGTAGAGGAGCAGGAAGGGGAAGGGGGTGGCCATGCGAGGGGACACTTTGAGGCCAAGTCCCAGCTTCAGCCTGATCCTCCTGGGAACCCCGCTCTGAGACAAGGAGCCGGGCTTCGCATTCCCACAGCAGCCAGTCGTGGGCTGAGGACACCTGGGGCGTTGGGAACTCCCTGGCTTCTCCTTGGTTTAACATCTAGAGCTGCTTGTGAATCGCGCCGCCACACACACCCGAGCGCAGGTGTCTTCCGCACAGACTGCGGGCCTCGCTCTTCTGAATGCCGCTAGCTCGCCACCCACCCACGGGTGAACCTGGTCAGGGTGCTTTCTCTCAGGGGCAGACTCTTTTCCGGGCGGGCTACCGGTGTCTCTGTTTGCTCGTTTCTTTCTTCCATTTCGGGAAAGTCTTCCTTGCTGGGTGTGGAAATCTCCTATGCCTTCCCTCGCCTATTCTGTCAGCTTTAAAATTCTCCTTCAGTTGCCACCCTGACAGATGGATTAGGAAACTCTTTCCGGTGCACTCATTAGTGAAATGACCTCCAGGAAGCTGGAATCCAATATCTAATGGCCGATTTTTAGCGAGTCCACACGCCAGGGTGGTCGGGGTCCAATGCAGCCCCGGCCAGGCCCAGGCCCGTTGGACTGGGCCACAGGAGGACACGGAGGAGGGTCCCGGCCCCCACGAAGCGGTGCCGGCAGTTCTCCACGGGCTTGGGCGTTTTCCAGAGGTAGGAGATGGAGGGGACTGATTTCTTCAGCGCCCCCCAAACCACGCCACCCCACCCCACCCATGGGACACATCCCCAGAGAGAGACGCCCCATACACTGGCTGTGCCCCAGCCCTGGCCCGGGGGAATAGGCGGCAGCCCACCCACAGGGCGAGGGGGGGGGCGCAGCTGAAAGGGGTTGTGGGGGAGGGCGGCCCCTGGCTGGGGTCAAAGGGCGAGCGTCCCGCGCGTGCGCAGTCAGCGGCAGCGACGCGCTGGGGGTGGGCAGCGGGTAGGTGAAGGAGGCCGGGCGAGGAGACGAGGGGGGCTGGGAGGGCTCCACCTTGGCGAGTCCAGCCGTGGAGGCGCATCTTGTGTGAGTGTGAGTGAGTGTGAGTGTGTGTGTGTGTGTATAGAGAGACAGCCCCCCACCCCGCCCCGCCCCGCCCCGCCCCGCCCATCACCCCCGTCCCTGGGAGCCCGCGGGACCCGGCCGGCCCGGCCCCGCCCGGCGCGGGGCCTGGGGCGGGAGGCGGCGGCGGGGAAGCCCAGAGAGGCTCGGCTTCTCGAGCGGGGCAGGGGCGCCCTCCGCCGCCGTCTAGGGCCACACCACCCTGAACGCCCCCGATCTCGTCTGGTCTCGGAAGCTAAGCAGGGTCGGGCCTGGTTAGTACTTGGATGGGAGACCGCCTGGGAATACCGGGTGCCACAGGCTGCTGCTTTTTTTTTTTTTTTTTTTTCTTGCCTCTTGTTCTGTCCCCTTTCTGGGAGCGCGGCGGCGGCCCGGGGTGGGGGTCACCCCCACCCTCAGCGCCCGCGCGGTGCCTGGCGCCCCAGCCCGCACCGTGGGGCCTCCTCTTGTCCCAAGCCGCGACACCGCCGCCACGCGGCAGCATGCGTGGCTTCTGGACTGTCAGGTCTCAGACCAAAGGTCTGCTCTGTGGGAACCGACACGCTGGAGGAAACCTTGAGAGTCTGAGAGGGGAGGGAGTTCCAGAAGAAGGCCAGGATGTCATTTTGAGGGAGTATGTGACCAGAACTCATCCCGTTGCTTTTGGGGTTCTATGGGCTACACGCAGGAATCTTTGGTGGTGGCACCTGATGTTGGGGGATCCGGAGTCACACCCAGACCTGCTCCACAGGCCTCCTTTTACTTTTCTCTTCGGATTCATTATTTTTAAAAAGTGTCTCTTACCTCTAGGATTGCATTTTCTTTTCTCTCTCTTTTCAAGCAGATGATGGGAGTACAAGTATTCAGGTGACATGTGTTGCCCGTGCCGCCCTCCCCCCTGTGTTCTTTTTTTTTTTTTTTTTGAGACAGAGTCTCGTTTTGCTGCCCAGGCTAGAGTGAGTGCCATGGCGTCAGCCTAGCTCACAGCAACCTCAATCTCCGGGCTCAAGCAATCCTGCTGCCTCAGCCTCCCGAGTAGTTGGGACTACAGGCATGCACCACCACGCCCGGCTGTGTTTTTCTCTATATATTAGTTGGCCAATTAATTTCTTTCTATTTTTAGTAGAGACGGGGTCTCGCTCTTGCTCAGGCTGGTTTCGAACTCCTGACCTGGAGCAATCCGCCCGCCTCGGCCTCCCAGAGAGCTAGGATTACAGGCGTGAGCCACCGCGCCCGGCCCCCCCTGTGTTCTTATTCATATACCTCTCATGTTGTTCCAGCGTATTGTGGGGGTACCAATGTTAAGGTCGGGTGCCTTGCCCTCTCCAAGCCTCCCCCCTCGGGTCAGAGCTTCAAGTGCGCCCATCCCCCAGTCGGTGCGCACCCACCCCATGCCTAATGGATGTGTATGCCCCTCCCCTCCCCCCACCCGCCCGCCCGACACCCACCCGATGAAGGTGATTCCTCTCTGTCCACTTAGGCGTCCATCCGTTCGTACCAATTTGCTGGTGAGCGCGCTCACGTGGTGCTCGTGTGTCCATTCTTGGGATACTTGGCTTCCTGGAACGGGTTCCAGCTCTGGCCAGGAGAACACGAGAGGCGCCCTCTCACCGCTGCTCCTCACAGCCGAATGGCACTCCGTGGTGTCCACGCGCCACATTTTATTGATGCACTCCTGGATGGATGGGCACTCGGGTCGCTTCCACGTCTTTGGGATTGTGAATTGTGCCCTAACTGTAACCCTAACCCTTACCCAGCCCGTCTCCTCTGCCCCTGCCTGACGCACTCCTCCCCGGCCAGGCCCGTCACTGTCCTGGGCCCCCGCCTGACCGGCTCCTCCCCGCCCGGCCGGTCACCGTCCTCTGCCCCTGCCTGACACGCTCCTTCCCGCCCGGCCTCTCACCGTCCTCGGCCCCTGCCTGACCGGCTCCTCCGTCGCCTGGGCCTTCCAAGGGCTTGGTGTGGATGCTGCTTCCAGGAAGCCCTCCAGAAACCCGGCAGCAGGGTGGCCGCAGCAGTCTCCAGCAGCCGTCCCTAAGTCGCGTGAGTGCGGGGGACGTGCCCCCGCTGTGCCGCGGGGGCCCAGCCTGGTGTCTTCCCTGAGGCCCTGCGGCTGCCGGCTGGGCTGCCGCTCCCCGCAAGGGGAGAGCCGCGGAGGTGGGGACCGCCTCCTGATGGGGACGTACACGCAGCTCTCCACGTCGGATTCCGGGGCTCTCTGTCCTGCCCGAAGGCCCAGCTGGCCTGCGGGTCCTTAGAGTGGCAAAAACCTCCGAAAACTGAGACTGAGGGTCCGGTGGGTGTCTGCACTTTTGTGCTGGGCACCCCAGGGAGGCCCGGGGGCTGGCTGGACAACGTGGTCTGCTGGGCGGGGGGGGGGGGGGGGGTTGGAGGAGCAACTGATGCCCTTTGCACTTTGGGTAGCAAGAGTCTGAGGTGTCTCTGAGCCCTGTGCCCTGTGGGGGCGGGGCGGGGGGGAGGAGGAGGAGGAGGAGGAGGAGGTGGGAAGGGCCGGGGCCTGCAGTCCTGTTCCCGGGGTGGCACGGCAAGTGGCTTCTTCCACAGGCTGCTTGGCCTGGGCTCCCTGCACCTGGGCCTTTGGAGGACCGGCCCTGTGCTTGCCAACACTTCCTGCAGGGACCCAGAGCTGGGAGGTGGCATCTCTCAGCCCTGGGTCGGGCAGAGCCCCAGCGGGCCATGCCCACAACCTCTCTCAGCACCGGTCCCCCAGAAGGCTCCTTTGGGACCAGGATTCTCTTGCGGTGACTCTTTAAGGTCTGGCCCCTGGATGGAGGGGCACCAGGAGTAGAGGAGCAGGAAGGGGAAGGGGGTGGCCATGCGAGGGGACACTTTGAGGCCAAGTCCCAGCTTCAGCCTGATCCTCCTGGGAACCCCGCTCTGAGACAAGGAGCCGGGCTTCGCATTCCCACAGCAGCCAGTCGTGGGCTGAGGACACCTGGGGCGTTGGGAACTCCCTGGCTTCTCCTTGGTTTAACATCTAGAGCTGCTTGTGAATCGCGCCGCCACACACACCCGAGCGCAGGTGTCTTCCGCACAGACTGCGGGCCTCGCTCTTCTGAATGCCGCTAGCTCGCCACCCACCCACGGGTGAACCTGGTCAGGGTGCTTTCTCTCAGGGGCAGACTCTTTTCCGGGCGGGCTACCGGTGTCTCTGTTTGCTCGTTTCTTTCTTCCATTTCGGGAAAGTCTTCCTTGCTGGGTGTGGAAATCTCCTATGCCTTCCCTCGCCTATTCTGTCAGCTTTAAAATTCTCCTTCAGTTGCCACCCTGACAGATGGATTAGGAAACTCTTTCCGGTGCACTCATTAGTGAAATGACCTCCAGGAAGCTGGAATCCAATATCTAATGGCCGATTTTTAGCGAGTCCACACGCCAGGGTGGTCGGGGTCCAATGCAGCCCCGGCCAGGCCCAGGCCCGTTGGACTGGGCCACAGGAGGACACGGAGGAGGGTCCCGGCCCCCACGAAGCGGTGCCGGCAGTTCTCCACGGGCTTGGGCGTTTTCCAGAGGTAGGAGATGGAGGGGACTGATTTCTTCAGCGCCCCCCAAACCACGCCACCCCACCCCACCCATGGGACACATCCCCAGAGAGAGACGCCCCATACACTGGCTGTGCCCCAGCCCTGGCCCGGGGGAATAGGCGGCAGCCCACCCACAGGGCGAGGGGGGGGGCGCAGCTGAAAGGGGTTGTGGGGGAGGGCGGCCCCTGGCTGGGGTCAAAGGGCGAGCGTCCCGCGCGTGCGCAGTCAGCGGCAGCGACGCGCTGGGGGTGGGCAGCGGGTAGGTGAAGGAGGCCGGGCGAGGAGACGAGGGGGGCTGGGAGGGCTCCACCTTGGCGAGTCCAGCCGTGGAGGCGCATCTTGTGTGAGTGTGAGTGAGTGTGAGTGTGTGTGTGTGTGTATAGAGAGACAGCCCCCCACCCCGCCCCGCCCCGCCCCGCCCCGCCCATCACCCCCGTCCCTGGGAGCCCGCGGGACCCGGCCGGCCCGGGCCCCGCCCGGCGCGGGGCCTGGGGCGGGAGGCGGCGGCGGGGAAGCCCAGAGAGGCTCGGCTTCTCGAGCGGGGCAGGGGCGCCCTCCGCCGCCGTCTAGGGCCACACCACCCTGAACGCCCCCGATCTCGTCTGGTCTCGGAAGCTAAGCAGGGTCGGGCCTGGTTAGTACTTGGATGGGAGACCGCCTGGGAATACCGGGTGCCACAGGCTGCTGCTTTTTTTTTTTTTTTTTTTTCTTGCCTCTTGTTCTGTCCCCTTTCTGGGAGCGCGGCGGCGGCCCGGGGTGGGGGTCACCCCCACCCTCAGCGCCCGCGCGGTGCCTGGCGCCCCAGCCCGCACCGTGGGGCCTCCTCTTGTCCCAAGCCGCGACACCGCCGCCACGCGGCAGCATGCGTGGCTTCTGGACTGTCAGGTCTCAGACCAAAGGTCTGCTCTGTGGGAACCGACACGCTGGAGGAAACCTTGAGAGTCTGAGAGGGGAGGGAGTTCCAGAAGAAGGCCAGGATGTCATTTTGAGGGAGTATGTGACCAGAACTCATCCCGTTGCTTTTGGGGTTCTATGGGCTACACGCAGGAATCTTTGGTGGTGGCACCTGATGTTGGGGGATCCGGAGTCACACCCAGACCTGCTCCACAGGCCTCCTTTTACTTTTCTCTTCGGATTCATTATTTTTAAAAAGTGTCTCTTACCTCTAGGATTGCATTTTCTTTTCTCTCTCTTTTCAAGCAGATGATGGGAGTACAAGTATTCAGGTGACATGTGTTGCCCGTGCCGCCCTCCCCCCTGTGTTCTTTTTTTTTTTTTTTTTTGAGACAGAGTCTCGTTTTGCTGCCCAGGCTAGAGTGAGTGCCATGGCGTCAGCCTAGCTCACAGCAACCTCAATCTCCGGGCTCAAGCAATCCTGCTGCCTCAGCCTCCCGAGTAGTTGGGACTACAGGCATGCACCACCACGCCCGGCTGTGTTTTTCTCTATATATTAGTTGGCCAATTAATTTCTTTCTATTTTTAGTAGAGACGGGGTCTCGCTCTTGCTCAGGCTGGTTTCGAACTCCTGACCTGGAGCAATCCGCCCGCCTCGGCCTCCCAGAGAGCTAGGATTACAGGCGTGAGCCACCGCGCCCGGCCCCCCCTGTGTTCTTATTCATATACCTCTCATGTTGTTCCAGCGTATTGTGGGGGTACCAATGTTAAGGTCGGGTGCCTTGCCCTCTCCAAGCCTCCCCCCTCGGGTCAGAGCTTCAAGTGCGCCCATCCCCCAGTCGGTGCGCACCCACCCCATGCCTAATGGATGTGTATGCCCCTCCCCTCCCCCCACCCGCCCGCCCGACACCCACCCGATGAAGGTGATTCCTCTCTGTCCACTTAGGCGTCCATCCGTTCGTACCAATTTGCTGGTGAGCGCGCTCACGTGGTGCTCGTGTGTCCATTCTTGGGATACTTGGCTTACTGGAACGGGTTCCAGCTCTGGCCAGGAGAACACGAGAGGCGCCCTCTCACCGCTGCTCCTCACAGCCGAATGGCACTCCGTGGTGTCCACGCGCCACATTTTATTGATGCACTCCTGGATGGATGGGCACTCGGGTCGCTTCCACGTCTTTGGGATTGTGAATTGTGCCCTAACTGTAACCCTAACCCTTACCCAGCCCGTCTCCTCTGCCCCTGCCTGACGCACTCCTCCCCGGCCAGGCCCGTCACTGTCCTGGGCCCCCGCCTGACCGGCTCCTCCCCGCCCGGCCGGTCACCGTCCTCTGCCCCTGCCTGACACGCTCCTTCCCGCCCGGCCTCTCACCATCCTCGGCCCCTGCCTGACCGGCTCCTCCGTCGCCTGGGCCTTCCAAGGGCTTGGTGTGGATGCTGCTTCCAGGAAGCCCTCCAGAAACCCGGCAGCAGGGTGGCCGCAGCAGTCTCCAGCAGCCGTCCCTAAGTCGCGTGAGTGCGGGGGACGTGCCCCCGCTGTGCCGCGGGGGCCCAGCCTGGTGTCTTCCCTGAGGCCCTGCGGCTGCCGGCTGGGCTGCCGCTCCCCGCAAGGGGAGAGCCGCGGAGGTGGGGACCGCCTCCTGATGGGGACGTACACGCAGCTCTCCACGTCGGATTCCGGGGCTCTCTGTCCTGCCCGAAGGCCCAGCTGGCCTGCGGGTCCTTAGAGTGGCAAAAACCTCCGAAAACTGAGACTGAGGGTCCGGTGGGTGTCTGCACTTTTGTGCTGGGCACCCCAGGGAGGCCCGGGGGCTGGCTGGACAACGTGGTCTGCTGGGCGGGGGGGGGGGGTTGGAGGAGCAACTGATGCCCTTTGCACTTTGGGTAGCAAGAGTCTGAGGTGTCTCTGAGCCCTGTGCCCTGTGGGGGCGGGGCGGGGGGGAGGAGGAGGAGGAGGAGGAGGAGGTGGGAAGGGCCGGGGCCTGCAGTCCTGTTCCCGGGGTGGCACGGCAAGTGGCTTCTTCCACAGGCTGCTTGGCCTGGGCTCCCTGCACCTGGGCCTTTGGAGGACCGGCCCTGTGCTTGCCAACACTTCCTGCAGGGACCCAGAGCTGGGAGGTGGCATCTCTCAGCCCTGGGTCGGGCAGAGCCCCAGCGGGCCATGCCCACAACCTCTCTCAGCACCGGTCCCCCAGAAGGCTCCTTTGGGACCAGGATTCTCTTGCGGTGACTCTTTAAGGTCTGGCCCCTGGATGGAGGGGCACCAGGAGTAGAGGAGCAGGAAGGGGAAGGGGGTGGCCATGCGAGGGGACACTTTGAGGCCAAGTCCCAGCTTCAGCCTGATCCTCCTGGGAACCCCGCTCTGAGACAAGGAGCCGGGCTTCGCATTCCCACAGCAGCCAGTCGTGGGCTGAGGACACCTGGGGCGTTGGGAACTCCCTGGCTTCTCCTTGGTTTAACATCTAGAGCTGCTTGTGAATCGCGCCGCCACACACACCCGAGCGCAGGTGTCTTCCGCACAGACTGCGGGCCTCGCTCTTCTGAATGCCGCTAGCTCGCCACCCACCCACGGGTGAACCTGGTCAGGGTGCTTTCTCTCAGGGGCAGACTCTTTTCCGGGCGGGCTACCGGTGTCTCTGTTTGCTCGTTTCTTTCTTCCATTTCGGGAAAGTCTTCCTTGCTGGGTGTGGAAATCTCCTATGCCTTCCCTCGCCTATTCTGTCAGCTTTAAAATTCTCCTTCAGTTGCCACCCTGACAGATGGATTAGGAAACTCTTTCCGGTGCACTCATTAGTGAAATGACCTCCAGGAAGCTGGAATCCAATATCTAATGGCCGATTTTTAGCGAGTCCACACGCCAGGGTGGTCGGGGTCCAATGCAGCCCCGGCCAGGCCCAGGCCCGTTGGACTGGGCCACAGGAGGACACGGAGGAGGGTCCCGGCCCCCACGAAGCGGTGCCGGCAGTTCTCCACGGGCTTGGGCGTTTTCCAGAGGTAGGAGATGGAGGGGACTGATTTCTTCAGCGCCCCCCAAACCACGCCACCCCACCCCACCCATGGGACACATCCCCAGAGAGAGACGCCCCATACACTGGCTGTGCCCCAGCCCTGGCCCGGGGGAATAGGCGGCAGCCCACCCACAGGGCGAGGGGGGGGGCGCAGCTGAAAGGGGTTGTGGGGGAGGGCGGCCCCTGGCTGGGGTCAAAGGGCGAGCGTCCCGCGCGTGCGCAGTCAGCGGCAGCGACGCGCTGGGGGTGGGCAGCGGGTAGGTGAAGGAGGCCGGGCGAGGAGACGAGGGGGGCTGGGAGGGCTCCACCTTGGCGAGTCCAGCCGTGGAGGCGCATCTTGTGTGAGTGTGAGTGAGTGTGAGTGTGTGTGTGTGTGTATAGAGAGACAGCCCCCCACCCCGCCCCGCCCCGCCCCGCCCCGCCCATCACCCCCGTCCCTGGGAGCCCGCGGGACCCGGCCGGCCCGGGCCCCGCCCGGCGCGGGGCCTGGGGCGGGAGGCGGCGGCGGGGAAGCCCAGAGAGGCTCGGCTTCTCGAGCGGGGCAGGGGCGCCCTCCGCCGCCGTCTAGGGCCACACCACCCTGAACGCCCCCGATCTCGTCTGGTCTCGGAAGCTAAGCAGGGTCGGGCCTGGTTAGTACTTGGATGGGAGACCGCCTGGGAATACCGGGTGCCACAGGCTGCTGCTTTTTTTTTTTTTTTTTTTTCTTGCCTCTTGTTCTGTCCCCTTTCTGGGAGCGCGGCGGCGGCCCGGGGTGGGGGTCACCCCCACCCTCAGCGCCCGCGCGGTGCCTGGCGCCCCAGCCCGCACCGTGGGGCCTCCTCTTGTCCCAAGCCGCGACACCGCCGCCACGCGGCAGCATGCGTGGCTTCTGGACTGTCAGGTCTCAGACCAAAGGTCTGCTCTGTGGGAACCGACACGCTGGAGGAAACCTTGAGAGTCTGAGAGGGGAGGGAGTTCCAGAAGAAGGCCAGGATGTCATTTTGAGGGAGTATGTGACCAGAACTCATCCCGTTGCTTTTGGGGTTCTATGGGCTACACGCAGGAATCTTTGGTGGTGGCACCTGATGTTGGGGGATCCGGAGTCACACCCAGACCTGCTCCACAGGCCTCCTTTTACTTTTCTCTTCGGATTCATTATTTTTAAAAAGTGTCTCTTACCTCTAGGATTGCATTTTCTTTTCTCTCTCTTTTCAAGCAGATGATGGGAGTACAAGTATTCAGGTGACATGTGTTGCCCGTGCCGCCCTCCCCCCTGTGTTCTTTTTTTTTTTTTTTTTTGAGACAGAGTCTCGTTTTGCTGCCCAGGCTAGAGTGAGTGCCATGGCGTCAGCCTAGCTCACAGCAACCTCAATCTCCGGGCTCAAGCAATCCTGCTGCCTCAGCCTCCCGAGTAGTTGGGACTACAGGCATGCACCACCACGCCCGGCTGTGTTTTTCTCTATATATTAGTTGGCCAATTAATTTCTTTCTATTTTTAGTAGAGACGGGGTCTCGCTCTTGCTCAGGCTGGTTTCGAACTCCTGACCTGGAGCAATCCGCCCGCCTCGGCCTCCCAGAGAGCTAGGATTACAGGCGTGAGCCACCGCGCCCGGCCCCCCCTGTGTTCTTATTCATATACCTCTCATGTTGTTCCAGCGTATTGTGGGGGTACCAATGTTAAGGTCGGGTGCCTTGCCCTCTCCAAGCCTCCCCCCTCGGGTCAGAGCTTCAAGTGCGCCCATCCCCCAGTCGGTGCGCACCCACCCCATGCCTAATGGATGTGTATGCCCCTCCCCTCCCCCCACCCGCCCGCCCGACACCCACCCGATGAAGGTGATTCCTCTCTGTCCACTTAGGCGTCCATCCGTTCGTACCAATTTGCTGGTGAGCGCGCTCACGTGGTGCTCGTGTGTCCATTCTTGGGATACTTGGCTTCCTGGAACGGGTTCCAGCTCTGGCCAGGAGAACACGAGAGGCGCCCTCTCACCGCTGCTCCTCACAGCCGAATGGCACTCCGTGGTGTCCACGCGCCACATTTTATTGATGCACTCCTGGATGGATGGGCACTCGGGTCGCTTCCACGTCTTTGGGATTGTGAATTGTGCCCTAACTGTAACCCTAACCCTTACCCAGCCCGTCTCCTCTGCCCCTGCCTGACGCACTCCTCCCCGGCCAGGCCCGTCACTGTCCTGGGCCCCCGCCTGACCGGCTCCTCCCCGCCCGGCCGGTCACCGTCCTCTGCCCCTGCCTGACACGCTCCTTCCCGCCCGGCCTCTCACCGTCCTCGGCCCCTGCCTGACCGGCTCCTCCGTCGCCTGGGCCTTCCAAGGGCTTGGTGTGGATGCTGCTTCCAGGAAGCCCTCCAGAAACCCGGCAGCAGGGTGGCCGCAGCAGTCTCCAGCAGCCGTCCCTAAGTCGCGTGAGTGCGGGGGACGTGCCCCCGCTGTGCCGCGGGGGCCCAGCCTGGTGTCTTCCCTGAGGCCCTGCGGCTGCCGGCTGGGCTGCCGCTCCCCGCAAGGGGAGAGCCGCGGAGGTGGGGACCGCCTCCTGATGGGGACGTACACGCAGCTCTCCACGTCGGATTCCGGGGCTCTCTGTCCTGCCCGAAGGCCCAGCTGGCCTGCGGGTCCTTAGAGTGGCAAAAACCTCCGAAAACTGAGACTGAGGGTCCGGTGGGTGTCTGCACTTTTGTGCTGGGCACCCCAGGGAGGCCCGGGGGCTGGCTGGACAACGTGGTCTGCTGGGCGGGGGGGGGGGGGGGGGGGGGGTTGGAGGAGCAACTGATGCCCTTTGCACTTTGGGTAGCAAGAGTCTGAGGTGTCTCTGAGCCCTGTGCCCTGTGGGGGCGGGGCGGGGGGGAGGAGGAGGAGGAGGAGGAGGAGGTGGGAAGGGCCGGGGCCTGCAGTCCTGTTCCCGGGGTGGCACGGCAAGTGGCTTCTTCCACAGGCTGCTTGGCCTGGGCTCCCTGCACCTGGGCCTTTGGAGGACCGGCCCTGTGCTTGCCAACACTTCCTGCAGGGACCCAGAGCTGGGAGGTGGCATCTCTCAGCCCTGGGTCGGGCAGAGCCCCAGCGGGCCATGCCCACAACCTCTCTCAGCACCGGTCCCCCAGAAGGCTCCTTTGGGACCAGGATTCTCTTGCGGTGACTCTTTAAGGTCTGGCCCCTGGATGGAGGGGCACCAGGAGTAGAGGAGCAGGAAGGGGAAGGGGGTGGCCATGCGAGGGGACACTTTGAGGCCAAGTCCCAGCTTCAGCCTGATCCTCCTGGGAACCCCGCTCTGAGACAAGGAGCCGGGCTTCGCATTCCCACAGCAGCCAGTCGTGGGCTGAGGACACCTGGGGCGTTGGGAACTCCCTGGCTTCTCCTTGGTTTAACATCTAGAGCTGCTTGTGAATCGCGCCGCCACACACACCCGAGCGCAGGTGTCTTCCGCACAGACTGCGGGCCTCGCTCTTCTGAATGCCGCTAGCTCGCCACCCACCCACGGGTGAACCTGGTCAGGGTGCTTTCTCTCAGGGGCAGACTCTTTTCCGGGCGGGCTACCGGTGTCTCTGTTTGCTCGTTTCTTTCTTCCATTTCGGGAAAGTCTTCCTTGCTGGGTGTGGAAATCTCCTATGCCTTCCCTCGCCTATTCTGTCAGCTTTAAAATTCTCCTTCAGTTGCCACCCTGACAGATGGATTAGGAAACTCTTTCCGGTGCACTCATTAGTGAAATGACCTCCAGGAAGCTGGAATCCAATATCTAATGGCCGATTTTTAGCGAGTCCACACGCCAGGGTGGTCGGGGTCCAATGCAGCCCCGGCCAGGCCCAGGCCCGTTGGACTGGGCCACAGGAGGACACGGAGGAGGGTCCCGGCCCCCACGAAGCGGTGCCGGCAGTTCTCCACGGGCTTGGGCGTTTTCCAGAGGTAGGAGATGGAGGGGACTGATTTCTTCAGCGCCCCCCAAACCACGCCACCCCACCCCACCCATGGGACACATCCCCAGAGAGAGACGCCCCATACACTGGCTGTGCCCCAGCCCTGGCCCGGGGGAATAGGCGGCAGCCCACCCACAGGGCGAGGGGGGGGGGCGCAGCTGAAAGGGGTTGTGGGGGAGGGCGGCCCCTGGCTGGGGTCAAAGGGCGAGCGTCCCGCGCGTGCGCAGTCAGCGGCAGCGACGCGCTGGGGGTGGGCAGCGGGTAGGTGAAGGAGGCCGGGCGAGGAGACGAGGGGGGCTGGGAGGGCTCCACCTTGGCGAGTCCAGCCGTGGAGGCGCATCTTGTGTGAGTGTGAGTGAGTGTGAGTGTGTGTGTGTGTGTATAGAGAGACAGCCCCCCACCCCGCCCCGCCCCGCCCCGCCCCGCCCATCACCCCCGTCCCTGGGAGCCCGCGGGACCCGGCCGGCCCGGCCCCGCCCGGCGCGGGGCCTGGGGCGGGAGGCGGCGGCGGGGAAGCCCAGAGAGGCTCGGCTTCTCGAGCGGGGCAGGGGCGCCCTCCGCCGCCGTCTAGGGCCACACCACCCTGAACGCCCCCGATCTCGTCTGGTCTCGGAAGCTAAGCAGGGTCGGGCCTGGTTAGTACTTGGATGGGAGACCGCCTGGGAATACCGGGTGCCACAGGCTGCTGCTTTTTTTTTTTTTTTTTTTCTTGCCTCTTGTTCTGTCCCCTTTCTGGGAGCGCGGCGGCGGCCCGGGGTGGGGGTCACCCCCACCCTCAGCGCCCGCGCGGTGCCTGGCGCCCCAGCCCGCACCGTGGGGCCTCCTCTTGTCCCAAGCCGCGACACCGCCGCCACGCGGCAGCATGCGTGGCTTCTGGACTGTCAGGTCTCAGACCAAAGGTCTGCTCTGTGGGAACCGACACGCTGGAGGAAACCTTGAGAGTCTGAGAGGGGAGGGAGTTCCAGAAGAAGGCCAGGATGTCATTTTGAGGGAGTATGTGACCAGAACTCATCCCGTTGCTTTTGGGGTTCTATGGGCTACACGCAGGAATCTTTGGTGGTGGCACCTGATGTTGGGGGATCCGGAGTCACACCCAGACCTGCTCCACAGGCCTCCTTTTACTTTTCTCTTCGGATTCATTATTTTTAAAAAGTGTCTCTTACCTCTAGGATTGCATTTTCTTTTCTCTCTCTTTTCAAGCAGATGATGGGAGTACAAGTATTCAGGTGACATGTGTTGCCCGTGCCGCCCTCCCCCCTGTGTTCTTTTTTTTTTTTTTTTTTGAGACAGAGTCTCGTTTTGCTGCCCAGGCTAGAGTGAGTGCCATGGCGTCAGCCTAGCTCACAGCAACCTCAATCTCCGGGCTCAAGCAATCCTGCTGCCTCAGCCTCCCGAGTAGTTGGGACTACAGGCATGCACCACCACGCCCGGCTGTGTTTTTCTCTATATATTAGTTGGCCAATTAATTTCTTTCTATTTTTAGTAGAGACGGGGTCTCGCTCTTGCTCAGGCTGGTTTCGAACTCCTGACCTGGAGCAATCCGCCCGCCTCGGCCTCCCAGAGAGCTAGGATTACAGGCGTGAGCCACCGCGCCCGGCCCCCCCTGTGTTCTTATTCATATACCTCTCATGTTGTTCCAGCGTATTGTGGGGGTACCAATGTTAAGGTCGGGTGCCTTGCCCTCTCCAAGCCTCCCCCCTCGGGTCAGAGCTTCAAGTGCGCCCATCCCCCAGTCGGTGCGCACCCACCCCATGCCTAATGGATGTGTATGCCCCTCCCCTCCCCCCACCCGCCCGCCCGACACCCACCCGATGAAGGTGATTCCTCTCTGTCCACTTAGGCGTCCATCCGTTCGTACCAATTTGCTGGTGAGCGCGCTCACGTGGTGCTCGTGTGTCCATTCTTGGGATACTTGGCTTCCTGGAACGGGTTCCAGCTCTGGCCAGGAGAACACGAGAGGCGCCCTCTCACCGCTGCTCCTCACAGCCGAATGGCACTCCGTGGTGTCCACGCGCCACATTTTATTGATGCACTCCTGGATGGATGGGCACTCGGGTCGCTTCCACGTCTTTGGGATTGTGAATTGTGCCCTAACTGTAACCCTAACCCTTACCCAGCCCGTCTCCTCTGCCCCTGCCTGACGCACTCCTCCCCGGCCAGGCCCGTCACTGTCCTGGGTCCCCGCCTGACCGGCTCCTCCCCGCCCGGCCGGTCACCGTCCTCTGCCCCTGCCTGACACGCTCCTTCCCGCCCGGCCTCTCACCGTCCTCGGCCCCTGCCTGACCGGCTCCTCCGTCGCCTGGGCCTTCCAAGGGCTTGGTGTGGATGCTGCTTCCAGGAAGCCCTCCAGAAACCCGGCAGCAGGGTGGCCGCAGCAGTCTCCAGCAGCCGTCCCTAAGTCGCGTGAGTGCGGGGGACGTGCCCCCGCTGTGCCGCGGGGGCCCAGCCTGGTGTCTTCCCTGAGGCCCTGCGGCTGCCGGCTGGGCTGCCGCTCCCCGCAAGGGGAGAGCCGCGGAGGTGGGGACCGCCTCCTGATGGGGACGTACACGCAGCTCTCCACGTCGGATTCCGGGGCTCTCTGTCCTGCCCGAAGGCCCAGCTGGCCTGCGGGTCCTTAGAGTGGCAAAAACCTCCGAAAACTGAGACTGAGGGTCCGGTGGGTGTCTGCACTTTTGTGCTGGGCACCCCAGGGAGGCCCGGGGGCTGGCTGGACAACGTGGTCTGCTGGGCGGGGGGGGGGGTTGGAGGAGCAACTGATGCCCTTTGCACTTTGGGTAGCAAGAGTCTGAGGTGTCTCTGAGCCCTGTGCCCTGTGGGGGCGGGGCGGGGGGGAGGAGGAGGAGGAGTAGGAGGAGGTGGGAAGGGCCGGGGCCTGCAGTCCTGTTCCCGGGGTGGCACGGCAAGTGGCTTCTTCCACAGGCTGCTTGGCCTGGGCTCCCTGCACCTGGGCCTTTGGAGGACCGGCCCTGTGCTTGCCAACACTTCCTGCAGGGACCCAGAGCTGGGAGGTGGCATCTCTCAGCCCTGGGTCGGGCAGAGCCCCAGCGGGCCATGCCCACAACCTCTCTCAGCACCGGTCCCCCAGAAGGCTCCTTTGGGACCAGGATTCTCTTGCGGTGACTCTTTAAGGTCTGGCCCCTGGATGGAGGGGCACCAGGAGTAGAGGAGCAGGAAGGGGAAGGGGGTGGCCATGCGAGGGGACACTTTGAGGCCAAGTCCCAGCTTCAGCCTGATCCTCCTGGGAACCCCGCTCTGAGACAAGGAGCCGGGCTTCGCATTCCCACAGCAGCCAGTCGTGGGCTGAGGACACCTGGGGCGTTGGGAACTCCCTGGCTTCTCCTTGGTTTAACATCTAGAGCTGCTTGTGAATCGCGCCGCCACACACACCCGAGCGCAGGTGTCTTCCGCACAGACTGCGGGCCTCGCTCTTCTGAATGCCGCTAGCTCGCCACCCACCCACGGGTGAACCTGGTCAGGGTGCTTTCTCTCAGGGGCAGACTCTTTTCCGGGCGGGCTACCGGTGTCTCTGTTTGCTCGTTTCTTTCTTCCATTTCGGGAAAGTCTTCCTTGCTGGGTGTGGAAATCTCCTATGCCTTCCCTCGCCTATTCTGTCAGCTTTAAAATTCTCTTTCAGTTGCCACCCTCACAGATGGATTAGGAAACTCTTTCCGGTGCACTCATTAGTGAAATGACCTCCAGGAAGCTGGAATCCAATATCTAATGGCCGATTTTTAGCGAGTCCACACGCCAGGGTGGTCGGGGTCCAATGCAGCCCCGGCCAGGCCCAGGTCCGTTGGACTGGGCCACAGGAGGACACGGAGGAGGGTCCCGGCCCCCACGAAGCGGTGCCGGCAGTTCTCCACGGGCTTGGGCGTTTTCCAGAGGTAGGAGATGGAGGGGACTGATTTCTTCAGCGCCCCCCAAACCACGCCACCCCACCCCACCCATGGGACACATCCCCAGAGAGAGACGCCCCATACACTGGCTGTGCCCCAGCCCTGGCCCGGGGGAATAGGCGGCAGCCCACCCACAGGGCGAGGGGGGGGGCGCAGCTGAAAGGGGTTGTGGGGGAGGGCGGCCCCTGGCTGGGGTCAAAGGGCGAGCGTCCCGCGCGTGCGCAGTCAGCGGCAGCGACGCGCTGGGGGTGGGCAGCGGGTAGGTGAAGGAGGCCGGGCGAGGAGACGAGGGGGGCTGGGAGGGCTCCACCTTGGCTAGTCCAGCCGTGGAGGCGCATCTTGTGTGAGTGTGAGTGAGTGTGAGTGTGTGTGTGTGTGTATAGAGAGACAGCCCCCCACCCCGCCCCGCCCCGCCCCGCCCCGCCCATCACCCCCGTCCCTGGGAGCCCGCGGGACCCGGCCGGCCCGGCCCCGCCCGGCGCGGGGCCTGGGGCGGGAGGCGGCGGCGGGGAAGACCAGAGAGGCTCGGCTTCTCGAGCGGGGCAGGGGCGCCCTCCGCCGCCGTCTAGGGCCACACCACCCTGAACGCCCCCGATCTCGTCTGGTCTCGGAAGCTAAGCAGGGTCGGGCCTGGTTAGTACTTGGATGGGAGACCGCCTGGGAATACCGGGTGCCACAGGCTGCTGCTTTTTTTTTTTTTTTTTTTTCTTGCCTCTTGTTCTGTCCCCTTTCTGGGAGCGCGGCGGCGGCCCGGGGTGGGGGTCACCCCCACCCTCAGCGCCCGCGCGGTGCCTGGCGCCCCAGCCCGCACCTTGGGGCCTCCTCTTGCCCCAAGCCGCGACACCGCCGCCACGCGGCAGCATGCGTGGCTTCTGGACTGTCAGGTCTCAGACCAAAGGTCTGCTCTGTGGGAACCGACACGCTGGAGGAAACCTTGAGAGTCTGAGAGGGGAGGGAGTTCCAGAAGAAGGCCAGGATGTCATTTTGAGGGAGTATGTGACCAGAACTCGTCCCGTTGCTTTTGGGGTTCTATGGGCTACACGCAGGAATCTTTGGTGGTGGCACCTGATGTTGGGGGATCCGGAGTCACACCCAGACCTGCTCCACAGGCCTCCTTTTACTTTTCTCTTCGGATTCATTATTTTTAAAAAGTGTCTCTTACCTCTAGGATTGCATTTTCTTTTCTCTCTCTTTTCAAGCAGATGATGGGAGTACAAGTATTCAGGTGACATGTGTTGCCCGTGCCGCCCTCCCCCCTGTGTTCTTTTTTTTTTTTTTTTTTGAGACAGAGTCTCGTTTTGCTGCCCAGGCTAGAGTGAGTGCCATGGCGTCAGCCTAGCTCACAGCAACCTCAATCTCCGGGCTCAAGCAATCCTGCTGCCTCAGCCTCCCGAGTAGTTGGGACTACAGGCATGCACCACCACGCCCGGCTGTGTTTTTCTCTATATATTAGTTGGCCAATTAATTTCTTTCTATTTTTAGTAGAGACGGGGTCTCGCTCTTGCTCAGGCTGGTTTCGAACTCCTGACCTGGAGCAATCCGCCCGCCTCGGCCTCCCAGAGAGCTAGGATTACAGGCGTGAGCCACCGCGCCCGGCCCCCCCTGTGTTCTTATTCATATACCTCTCATGTTGTTCCAGCGTATTGTGGGGGTACCAATGTTAAGGTCGGGTGCCTTGCCCTCTCCAAGCCTCCCCCCTCGGGTCAGAGCTTCAAGTGCGCCCATCCCCCAGTCGGTGCGCACCCACCCCATGCCTAATGGATGTGTATGCCCCTCCCCTCCCCCCACCCGCCCGCCCGACACCCACCCGATGAAGGTGATTCCTCTCTGTCCACTTAGGCGTCCATCCGTTCGTACCAATTTGCTGGTGAGCGCGCTCACGTGGTGCTCGTGTGTCCATTCTTGGGATACTTGGCTTCCTGGAACGGGTTCCAGCTCTGGCCAGGAGAACACGAGAGGCGCCCTCTCACCGCTGCTCCTCACAGCCGAATGGCACTCCGTGGTGTCCACGCGCCACATTTTATTGATGCACTCCTGGATGGATGGGCACTCGGGTCGCTTCCACGTCTTTGGGATTGTGAATTGTGCCCTAACTGTAACCCTAACCCTTACCCAGCCCGTCTCCTCTGCCCCTGCCTGACGCACTCCTCCCCGGCCAGGCCCGTCACTGTCCTGGGCCCCCGCCTGACCGGCTCCTCCCCGCCCGGCCGGTCACCGTCCTCTGCCCCTGCCTGACACGCTCCTTCCCGCCCGGCCTCTCACCGTCCTCGGCCCCTGCCTGACCGGCTCCTCCGTCGCCTGGGCCTTCCAAGGGCTTGGTGTGGATGCTGCTTCCAGGAAGCCCTCCAGAAACCCGGCAGCAGGGTGGCCGCAGCAGTCTCCAGCAGCCGTCCCTAAGTCGCGTGAGTGCGGGGGACGTGCCCCCGCTGTGCCGCGGGGGCCCAGCCTGGTGTCTTCCCTGAGGCCCTGCGGCTGCCGGCTGGGCTGCCGCTCCCCGCAAGGGGAGAGCCGCGGAGGTGGGGACCGCCTCCTGATGGGGACGTACACGCAGCTCTCCACGTCGGATTCCGGGGCTCTCTGTCCTGCCCGAAGGCCCAGCTGGCCTGCGGGTCCTTAGAGTGGCAAAAACCTCCGAAAACTGAGACTGAGGGTCCGGTGGGTGTCTGCACTTTTGTGCTGGGCACCCCAGGGAGGCCCGGGGGCTGGCTGGACAACGTGGTCTGCTGGGCGGGGGGGAGTTTGGAGGAGCAACTGATGCCCTTTGCACTTTGGGTAGCAAGAGTCTGAGGTGTCTCTGAGCCCTGTGCCCTGTGGGGGCGGGGCGGGGGGGAGGAGGAGGAGGAGGAGGAGGAGGTGGGAAGGGCCGGGGCCTGCAGTCCTGTTCCCGGGGTGGCACGGCAAGTGGCTTCTTCCACAGGCTGCTTGGCCTGGGCTCCCTGCACCTGGGCCTTTGGAGGACCGGCCCTGTGCTTGCCAACACTTCCTGCAGGGACCCAGAGCTGGGAGGTGGCATCTCTCAGCCCTGGGTCGGGCAGAGCCCCAGCGGGCCATGCCCACAACCTCTCTCAGCACCGGTCCCCCAGAAGGCTCCTTTGGGACCAGGATTCTCTTGCGGTGACTCTTTAAGGTCTGGCCCCTGGATGGAGGGGCACCAGGAGTAGAGGAGCAGGAAGGGGAAGGGGGTGGCCATGCGAGGGGACACTTTGAGGCCAAGTCCCAGCTTCAGCCTGATCCTCCTGGGAACCCCGCTCTGAGACAAGGAGCCGGGCTTCGCATTCCCACAGCAGCCAGTCGTGGGCTGAGGACACCTGGGGCGTTGGGAACTCCCTGGCTTCTCCTTGGTTTAACATCTAGAGCTGCTTGTGAATCGCGCCGCCACACACACCCGAGCGCAGGTGTCTTCCGCACAGACTGCGGGCCTCGCTCTTCTGAATGCCGCTAGCTCGCCACCCACCCACGGGTGAACCTGGTCAGGGTGCTTTCTCTCAGGGGCAGACTCTTTTCCGGGCGGGCTACCGGTGTCTCTGTTTGCTCGTTTCTTTCTTCCATTTCGGGAAAGTCTTCCTTGCTGGGTGTGGAAATCTCCTATGCCTTCCCTCGCCTATTCTGTCAGCTTTAAAATTCTCCTTCAGTTGCCACCCTGACAGATGGATTAGGAAACTCTTTCCGGTGCACTCATTAGTGAAATGACCTCCAGGAAGCTGGAATCCAATATCTAATGGCCGATTTTTAGCGAGTCCACACGCCAGGGTGGTCGGGGTCCAATGCAGCCCCGGCCAGGCCCAGGCCCGTTGGACTGGGCCACAGGAGGACACGGAGGAGGGTCCCGGCCCCCACGAAGCGGTGCCGGCAGTTCTCCACGGGCTTGGGCGTTTTCCAGAGGTAGGAGATGGAGGGGACTGATTTCTTCAGCGCCCCCCAAACCACGCCACCCCACCCCACCCATGGGACACATCCCCAGAGAGAGACGCCCCATACACTGGCTGTGCCCCAGCCCTGGCCCGGGGGAATAGGCGGCAGCCCACCCACAGGGCGAGGGGGGGGGCGCAGCTGAAAGGGGTTGTGGGGGAGGGCGGCCCCTGGCTGGGGTCAAAGGGCGAGCGTCCCGCGCGTGCGCAGTCAGCGGCAGCGACGCGCTGGGGGTGGGCAGCGGGTAGGTGAAGGAGGCCGGGCGAGGAGACGAGGGGGGCTGGGAGGGCTCCACCTTGGCGAGTCCAGCCGTGGAGGCGCATCTTGTGTGAGTGTGAGTGAGTGTGAGTGTGTGTGTGTGTGTATAGAGAGACAGCCCCCCACCCCGCCCCGCCCCGCCCCGCCCATCACCCCCGTCCCTGGGAGCCCGCGGGACCCGGCCGGCCCGGCCCCGCCCGGCGCGGGGCCTGGGGCGGGAGGCGGCGGCGGGGAAGCCCAGAGAGGCTCGGCTTCTCGAGCGGGGCAGGGGCGCCCTCCGCCGCCGTCTAGGGCCACACCACCCTGAACGCCCCCGATCTCGTCTGGTCTCGGAAGCTAAGCAGGGTCGGGCCTGGTTAGTACTTGGATGGGAGACCGCCTGGGAATACCGGGTGCCACAGGCTGCTGCTTTTTTTTTTTTTTTTTTTCTTGCCTCTTGTTCTGTCCCCTTTCTGGGAGCGCGGCGGCGGCCCGGGGTGGGGGTCACCCCCACCCTCAGCGCCCGCGCGGTGCCTGGCGCCCCAGCCCGCACCGTGGGGCCTCCTCTTGTCCCAAGCCGCGACACCGCCGCCACGCGGCAGCATGCGTGGCTTCTGGACTGTCAGGTCTCAGACCAAAGGTCTGCTCTGTGGGAACCGACACGCTGGAGGAAACCTTGAGAGTCTGAGAGGGGAGGGAGTTCCAGAAGAAGGCCAGGATGTCATTTTGAGGGAGTATGTGACCAGAACTCATCCCGTTGCTTTTGGGGTTCTATGGGCTACACGCAGGAATCTTTGGTGGTGGCACCTGATGTTGGGGGATCCGGAGTCACACCCAGACCTGCTCCACAGGCCTCCTTTTACTTTTCTCTTCGGATTCATTATTTTTAAAAAGTGTCTCTTACCTCTAGGATTGCATTTTCTTTTCTCTCTCTTTTCAAGCAGATGATGGGAGTACAAGTATTCAGGTGACATGTGTTGCCCGTGCCGCCCTCCCCCCTGTGTTCTTTTTTTTTTTTTTTTTGAGACAGAGTCTCGTTTTGCTGCCCAGGCTAGAGTGAGTGCCATGGCGTCAGCCTAGCTCACAGCAACCTCAATCTCCGGGCTCAAGCAATCCTGCTGCCTCAGCCTCCCGAGTAGTTGGGACTACAGGCATGCACCACCACGCCCGGCTGTGTTTTTCTCTATATATTAGTTGGCCAATTAATTTCTTTCTATTTTTAGTAGAGACGGGGTCTCGCTCTTGCTCAGGCTGGTTTCGAACTCCTGACCTGGAGCAATCCGCCCGCCTCGGCCTCCCAGAGAGCTAGGATTACAGGCGTGAGCCACCGCGCCCGGCCCCCCCTGTGTTCTTATTCATATACCTCTCATGTTGTTCCAGCGTATTGTGGGGGTACCAATGTTAAGGTCGGGTGCCTTGCCCTCTCCAAGCCTCCCCCCTCGGGTCAGAGCTTCAAGTGCGCCCATCCCCCAGTCGGTGCGCACCCACCCCATGCCTAATGGATGTGTATGCCCCTCCCCTCCCCCCACCCGCCCGCCCGACACCCACCCGATGAAGGTGATTCCTCTCTGTCCACTTAGGCGTCCATCCGTTCGTACCAATTTGCTGGTGAGCGCGCTCACGTGGTGCTCGTGTGTCCATTCTTGGGATACTTGGCTTCCTGGAACGGGTTCCAGCTCTGGCCAGGAGAACACGAGAGGCGCCCTCTCACCGCTGCTCCTCACAGCCGAATGGCACTCCGTGGTGTCCACGCGCCACATTTTATTGATGCACTCCTGGATGGATGGGCACTCGGGTCGCTTCCACGTCTTTGGGATTGTGAATTGTGCCCTAACTGTAACCCTAACCCTTACCCAGCCCGTCTCCTCTGCCCCTGCCTGACGCACTCCTCCCCGGCCAGGCCCGTCACTGTCCTGGGCCCCCGCCTGACCGGCTCCTCCCCGCCCGGCCGGTCACCGTCCTCTGCCCCTGCCTGACACGCTCCTTCCCGCCCGGCCTCTCACCGTCCTCGGCCCCTGCCTGACCGGCTCCTCCGTCGCCTGGGCCTTCCAAGGGCTTGGTGTGGATGCTGCTTCCAGGAAGCCCTCCAGAAACCCGGCAGCAGGGTGGCCGCAGCAGTCTCCAGCAGCCGTCCCTAAGTCGCGTGAGTGCGGGGGACGTGCCCCCGCTGTGCCGCGGGGGCCCAGCCTGGTGTCTTCCCTGAGGCCCTGCGGCTGCCGGCTGGGCTGCCGCTCCCCGCAAGGGGAGAGCCGCGGAGGTGGGGACCGCCTCCTGATGGGGACGTACACGCAGCTCTCCACGTCGGATTCCGGGGCTCTCTGTCCTGCCCGAAGGCCCAGCTGGCCTGCGGGTCCTTAGAGTGGCAAAAACCTCCGAAAACTGAGACTGAGGGTCCGGTGGGTGTCTGCACTTTTGTGCTGGGCACCCCAGGGAGGCCCGGGGGCTGGCTGGACAACGTGGTCTGCTGGGCGGGGGGGGGGGGGTTGGAGGAGCAACTGATGCCCTTTGCACTTTGGGTAGCAAGAGTCTGAGGTGTCTCTGAGCCCTGTGCCCTGTGGGGGCGGGGCGGGGGGGAGGAGGAGGAGGAGGAGGAGGAGGTGGGAAGGGCCGGGGCCTGCAGTCCTGTTCCCGGGGTGGCACGGCAAGTGGCTTCTTCCACAGGCTGCTTGGCCTGGGCTCCCTGCACCTGGGCCTTTGGAGGACCGGCCCTGTGCTTGCCAACACTTCCTGCAGGGACCCAGAGCTGGGAGGTGGCATCTCTCAGCCCTGGGTCGGGCAGAGCCCCAGCGGGCCATGCCCACAACCTCTCTCAGCACCGGTCCCCCAGAAGGCTCCTTTGGGACCAGGATTCTCTTGCGGTGACTCTTTAAGGTCTGGCCCCTGGATGGAGGGGCACCAGGAGTAGAGGAGCAGGAAGGGGAAGGGGGTGGCCATGCGAGGGGACACTTTGAGGCCAAGTCCCAGCTTCAGCCTGATCCTCCTGGGAACCCCGCTCTGAGACAAGGAGCCGGGCTTCGCATTCCCACAGCAGCCAGTCGTGGGCTGAGGACACCTGGGGCGTTGGGAACTCCCTGGCTTCTCCTTGGTTTAACATCTAGAGCTGCTTGTGAATCGCGCCGCCACACACACCCGAGCGCAGGTGTCTTCCGCACAGACTGCGGGCCTCGCTCTTCTGAATGCCGCTAGCTCGCCACCCACCCACGGGTGAACCTGGTCAGGGTGCTTTCTCTCAGGGGCAGACTCTTTTCCGGGCGGGCTACCGGTGTCTCTGTTTGCTCGTTTCTTTCTTCCATTTCGGGAAAGTCTTCCTTGCTGGGTGTGGAAATCTCCTATGCCTTCCCTCGCCTATTCTGTCAGCTTTAAAATTCTCCTTCAGTTGCCACCCTCACAGATGGATTAGGAAACTCTTTCCGGTGCACTCATTAGTGAAATGACCTCCAGGAAGCTGGAATCCAATATCTAATGGCCGATTTTTAGCGAGTCCACACGCCAGGGTGGTCGGGGTCCAATGCAGCCCCGGCCAGGCCCAGGCCCGTTGGACTGGGCCACAGGAGGACACGGAGGAGGGTCCCGGCCCCCACGAAGCGGTGCCGGCAGTTCTCCACGGGCTTGGGCGTTTTCCAGAGGTAGGAGATGGAGGGGACTGATTTCTTCAGCGCCCCCCAAACCACGCCACCCCACCCCACCCATGGGACACATCCCCAGAGAGAGACGCCCCATACACTGGCTGTGCCCCAGCCCTGGCCCGGGGGAATAGGCGGCAGCCCACCCACAGGGCGAGGGGGGGGGCGCAGCTGAAAGGGGTTGTGGGGGAGGGCGGCCCCTGGCTGGGGTCAAAGGGCGAGCGTCCCGCGCGTGCGCAGTCAGCGGCAGCGACGCGCTGGGGGTGGGCAGCGGGTAGGTGAAGGAGGCCGGGCGAGGAGACGAGGGGGGCTGGGAGGGCTCCACCTTGGCGAGTCCAGCCGTGGAGGCGCATCTTGTGTGAGTGTGAGTGAGTGTGAGTGTGTGTGTGTGTGTATAGAGAGACAGCCCCCCACCCCGCCCCGCCCCGCCCCGCCCCGCCCATCACCCCCGTCCCTGGGAGCCCGCGGGACCCGGCCGGCCCGGCCCCGCCCGGCGCGGGGCCTGGGGCGGGAGGCGGCGGCGGGGAAGCCCAGAGAGGCTCGGCTTCTCGAGCGGGGCAGGGGCGCCCTCCGCCGCCGTCTAGGGCCACACCACCCTGAACGCCCCCGATCTCGTCTGGTCTCGGAAGCTAAGCAGGGTCGGGCCTGGTTAGTACTTGGATGGGAGACCGCCTGGGAATACCGGGTGCCACAGGCTGCTGCTTTTTTTTTTTTTTTTTTTCTTGCCTCTTGTTCTGTCCCCTTTCTGGGAGCGCGGCGGCGGCCCGGGGTGGGGGTCACCCCCACCCTCAGCGCCCGCGCGGTGCCTGGCGCCCCAGCCCGCACCGTGGGGCCTCCTCTTGTCCCAAGCCGCGACACCGCCGCCACGCGGCAGCATGCGTGGCTTCTGGACTGTCAGGTCTCAGACCAAAGGTCTGCTCTGTGGGAACCGACACGCTGGAGGAAACCTTGAGAGTCTGAGAGGGGAGGGAGTTCCAGAAGAAGGCCAGGATGTCATTTTGAGGGAGTATGTGACCAGAACTCATCCCGTTGCTTTTGGGGTTCTATGGGCTACACGCAGGAATCTTTGGTGGTGGCACCTGATGTTGGGGGATCCGGAGTCACACCCAGACCTGCTCCACAGGCCTCCTTTTACTTTTCTCTTCGGATTCATTATTTTTAAAAAGTGTCTCTTACCTCTAGGATTGCATTTTCTTTTCTCTCTCTTTTCAAGCAGATGATGGGAGTACAAGTATTCAGGTGACATGTGTTGCCCGTGCCGCCCTCCCCCCTGTGTTCTTTTTTTTTTTTTTTTTTGAGACAGAGTCTCGTTTTGCTGCCCAGGCTAGAGTGAGTGCCATGGCGTCAGCCTAGCTCACAGCAACCTCAATCTCCGGGCTCAAGCAATCCTGCTGCCTCAGCCTCCCGAGTAGTTGGGACTACAGGCATGCACCACCACGCCCGGCTGTGTTTTTCTCTATATATTAGTTGGCCAATTAATTTCTTTCTATTTTTAGTAGAGACGGGGTCTCGCTCTTGCTCAGGCTGGTTTCGAACTCCTGACCTGGAGCAATCCGCCCGCCTCGGCCTCCCAGAGAGCTAGGATTACAGGCGTGAGCCACCGCGCCCGGCCCCCCCTGTGTTCTTATTCATATACCTCTCATGTTGTTCCAGCGTATTGTGGGGGTACCAATGTTAAGGTCGGGTGCCTTGCCCTCTCCAAGCCTCCCCCCTCGGGTCAGAGCTTCAAGTGCGCCCATCCCCCAGTCGGTGCGCACCCACCCCATGCCTAATGGATGTGTATGCCCCTCCCCTCCCCCCACCCGCCCGCCCGACACCCACCCGATGAAGGTGATTCCTCTCTGTCCACTTAGGCGTCCATCCGTTCGTACCAATTTGCTGGTGAGCGCGCTCACGTGGTGCTCGTGTGTCCATTCTTGGGATACTTGGCTTCCTGGAACGGGTTCCAGCTCTGGCCAGGAGAACACGAGAGGCGCCCTCTCACCGCTGCTCCTCACAGCCGAATGGCACTCCGTGGTGTCCACGCGCCACATTTTATTGATGCACTCCTGGATGGATGGGCACTCGGGTCGCTTCCACGTCTTTGGGATTGTGAATTGTGCCCTAACTGTAACCCTAACCCTTACCCAGCCCGTCTCCTCTGCCCCTGCCTGACGCACTCCTCCCCGGCCAGGCCCGTCACTGTCCTGGGCCCCCGCCTGACCGGCTCCTCCCCGCCCGGCCGGTCACCGTCCTCTGCCCCTGCCTGACACGCTCCTTCCCGCCCGGCCTCTCACCGTCCTCGGCCCCTGCCTGACCGGCTCCTCCGTCGCCTGGGCCTTCCAAGGGCTTGGTGTGGATGCTGCTTCCAGGAAGCCCTCCAGAAACCCGGCAGCAGGGTGGCCGCAGCAGTCTCCAGCAGCCGTCCCTAAGTCGCGTGAGTGCGGGGGACGTGCCCCCGCTGTGCCGCGGGGGCCCAGCCTGGTGTCTTCCCTGAGGCCCTGCGGCTGCCGGCTGGGCTGCCGCTCCCCGCAAGGGGAGAGCCGCGGAGGTGGGGACCGCCTCCTGATGGGGACGTACACGCAGCTCTCCACGTCGGATTCCGGGGCTCTCTGTCCTGCCCGAAGGCCCAGCTGGCCTGCGGGTCTTTAGAGTGGCAAAAACCTCCGAAAACTGAGACTGAGGGTCCGGTGGGTGTCTGCACTTTTGTGCTGGGCACCCCAGGGAGGCCCGGGGGCTGGCTGGACAACGTGGTCTGCTGGGCGGAGGGGAGTTTGGAGGAGCAACTGATGCCCTTTGCACTTTGGGTAGCAAGAGTCTGAGGTGTCTCTGAGCCCTGTGCCCTGTGGGGGCGGGGCGGGGGGGAGGAGGAGGAGGAGGAGGAGGAGGTGGGAAGGGCCGGGGCCTGCAGTCCTGTTCCCGGGGTGGCACGGCAAGTGGCTTCTTCCACAGGCTGCTTGGCCTGGGCTCCCTGCACCTGGGCCTTTGGAGGACCGGCCCTGTGCTTGCCAACACTTCCTGCAGGGACCCAGAGCTGGGAGGTGGCATCTCTCAGCCCTGGGTCGGGCAGAGCCCCAGCGGGCCATGCCCACAACCTCTCTCAGCACCGGTCCCCCAGAAGGCTCCTTTGGGACCAGGATTCTCTTGCGGTGACTCTTTAAGGTCTGGCCCCTGGATGGAGGGGCACCAGGAGTAGAGGAGCAGGAAGGGGAAGGGGGTGGCCATGCGAGGGGACACTTTGAGGCCAAGTCCCAGCTTCAGCCTGATCCTCCTGGGAACCCCGCTCTGAGACAAGGAGCCGGGCTTCGCATTCCCACAGCAGCCAGTCGTGGGCTGAGGACACCTGGGGCGTTGGGAACTCCCTGGCTTCTCCTTGGTTTAACATCTAGAGCTGCTTGTGAATCGCGCCGCCACACACACCCGAGTGCAGGTGTCTTCCGCACAGACTGCGGGCCTCGCTCTTCTGAATGCCGCTAGCTCGCCACCCACCCACGGGTGAACCTGGTCAGGGTGCTTTCTCTCAGGGGCAGACTCTTTTCCGGGCGGGCTACCGGTGTCTCTGTTTGCTCGTTTCTTTCTTCCATTTCGGGAAAGTCTTCCTTGCTGGGTGTGGAAATCTCCTATGCCTTCCCTCGCCTATTCTGTCAGCTTTAAAATTCTCCTTCAGTTGCCACCCTCACAGATGGATTAGGAAACTCTTTCCGGTGCACTCATTAGTGAAATGACCTCCAGGAAGCTGGAATCCAATATCTAATGGCCGATTTTTAGCGAGTCCACACGCCAGGGTGGTCGGGGTCCAATGCAGCCCCGGCCAGGCCCAGGCCCGTTGGACTGGGCCACAGGAGGACACGGAGGAGGGTCCCGGCCCCCACGAAGCGGTGCCGGCAGTTCTCCACGGGCTTGGGCGTTTTCCAGAGGTAGGAGATGGAGGGGACTGATTTCTTCAGCGCCCCCCAAACCACGCCACCCCACCCCACCCATGGGACACATCCCCAGAGAGAGACGCCCCATACACTGGCTGTGCCCCAGCCCTGGCCCGGGGGAATAGGCGGCAGCCCACCCACAGGGCGAGGGGGGGGGCGCAGCTGAAAGGGGTTGTGGGGGAGGGCGGCCCCTGGCTGGGGTCAAAGGGCGAGCGTCCCGCGCGTGCGCAGTCAGCGGCAGCGACGCGCTGGGGGTGGGCAGCGGGTAGGTGAAGGAGGCCGGGCGAGGAGACGAGGGGGGCTGGGAGGGCTCCACCTTGGCGAGTCCAGCCGTGGAGGCGCATCTTGTGTGAGTGTGAGTGAGTGTGAGTGTGTGTGTGTGTATAGAGAGACAGCCCCCCACCCCGCCCCGCCCCGCCCCGCCCCGCCCATCACCCCCGTCCCTGGGAGCCCGCGGGACCCGGCCGGCCCGGGCCCCGCCCGGCGCGGGGCCTGGGGCGGGAGGCGGCGGCGGGGAAGCCCAGAGAGGCTCGGCTTCTCGAGCGGGGCAGGGGCGCCCTCCGCCGCCGTCTAGGGCCACACCACCCTGAACGCCCCCGATCTCGTCTGGTCTCGGAAGCTAAGCAGGGTCGGGCCTGGTTAGTACTTGGATGGGAGACCGCCTGGGAATACCGGGTGCCACAGGCTGCTGCTTTTTTTTTTTTTTTTTTTCTTGCCTCTTGTTCTGTCCCCTTTCTGGGAGCGCGGCGGCGGCCCGGGGTGGGGGTCACCCCCACCCTCAGCGCCCGCGCGGTGCCTGGCGCCCCAGCCCGCACCGTGGGGCCTCCTCTTGTCCCAAGCCGCGACACCGCCGCCACGCGGCAGCATGCGTGGCTTCTGGACTGTCAGGTCTCAGACCAAAGGTCTGCTCTGTGGGAACCGACACGCTGGAGGAAACCTTGAGAGTCTGAGAGGGGAGGGAGTTCCAGAAGAAGGCCAGGATGTCATTTTGAGGGAGTATGTGACCAGAACTCATCCCGTTGCTTTTGGGGTTCTATGGGCTACACGCAGGAATCTTTGGTGGTGGCACCTGATGTTGGGGGATCCGGAGTCACACCCAGACCTGCTCCACAGGCCTCCTTTTACTTTTCTCTTCGGATTCATTATTTTTAAAAAGTGTCTCTTACCTCTAGGATTGCATTTTCTTTTCTCTCTCTTTTCAAGCAGATGATGGGAGTACAAGTATTCAGGTGACATGTGTTGCCCGTGCCGCCCTCCCCCCTGTGTTCTTTTTTTTTTTTTTTTTTGAGACAGAGTCTCGTTTTGCTGCCCAGGCTAGAGTGAGTGCCATGGCGTCAGCCTAGCTCACAGCAACCTCAATCTCCGGGCTCAAGCAATCCTGCTGCCTCAGCCTCCCGAGTAGTTGGGACTACAGGCATGCACCACCACGCCCGGCTGTGTTTTTCTCTATATATTAGTTGGCCAATTAATTTCTTTCTATTTTTAGTAGAGACGGGGTCTCGCTCTTGCTCAGGCTGGTTTCGAACTCCTGACCTGGAGCAATCCGCCCGCCTCGGCCTCCCAGAGAGCTAGGATTACAGGCGTGAGCCACCGCGCCCGGCCCCCCCTGTGTTCTTATTCATATACCTCTCATGTTGTTCCAGCGTATTGTGGGGGTACCAATGTTAAGGTCGGGTGCCTTGCCCTCTCCAAGCCTCCCCCCTCGGGTCAGAGCTTCAAGTGCGCCCATCCCCCAGTCGGTGCGCACCCACCCCATGCCTAATGGATGTGTATGCCCCTCCCCTCCCCCCACCCGCCCGCCCGACACCCACCCGATGAAGGTGATTCCTCTCTGTCCACTTAGGCGTCCATCCGTTCGTACCAATTTGCTGGTGAGCGCGCTCACGTGGTGCTCGTGTGTCCATTCTTGGGATACTTGGCTTCCTGGAACGGGTTCCAGCTCTGGCCAGGAGAACACGAGAGGCGCCCTCTCACCGCTGCTCCTCACAGCCGAATGGCACTCCGTGGTGTCCACGCGCCACATTTTATTGATGCACTCCTGGATGGATGGGCACTCGGGTCGCTTCCACGTCTTTGGGATTGTGAATTGTGCCCTAACTGTAACCCTAACCCTTACCCAGCCCGTCTCCTCTGCCCCTGCCTGACGCACTCCTCCCCGGCCAGGCCCGTCACTGTCCTGGGCCCCCGCCTGACCGGCTCCTCCCCGCCCGGCCGGTCACCGTCCTCTGCCCCTGCCTGACACGCTCCTTCCCGCCCGGCCTCTCACCGTCCTCGGCCCCTGCCTGACCGGCTCCTCCGTCGCCTGGGCCTTCCAAGGGCTTGGTGTGGATGCTGCTTCCAGGAAGCCCTCCAGAAACCCGGCAGCAGGGTGGCCGCAGCAGTCTCCAGCAGCCGTCCCTAAGTCGCGTGAGTGCGGGGGACGTGCCCCCGCTGTGCCGCGGGGGCCCAGCCTGGTGTCTTCCCTGAGGCCCTGCGGCTGCCGGCTGGGCTGCCGCTCCCCGCAAGGGGAGAGCCGCGGAGGTGGGGACCGCCTCCTGATGGGGACGTACACGCAGCTCTCCACGTCGGATTCCGGGGCTCTCTGTCCTGCCCGAAGGCCCAGCTGGCCTGCGGGTCTTTAGAGTGGCAAAAACCTCCGAAAACTGAGACTGAGGGTCCGGTGGGTGTCTGCACTTTTGTGCTGGGCACCCCAGGGAGGCCCGGGGGCTGGCTGGACAACGTGGTCTGCTGGGCGGGGGGGAGTTTGGAGGAGCAACTGATGCCCTTTGCACTTTGGGTAGCAAGAGTCTGAGGTGTCTCTGAGCCCTGTGCCCTGTGGGGGCGGGGCGGGGGGGAGGAGGAGGAGGAGGAGGAGGAGGTGGGAAGGGCCGGGGCCTGCAGTCCTGTTCCCGGGGTGGCACGGCAAGTGGCTTCTTCCACAGGCTGCTTGGCCTGGGCTCCCTGCACCTGGGCCTTTGGAGGACCGGCCCTGTGCTTGCCAACACTTCCTGCAGGGACCCAGAGCTGGGAGGTGGCATCTCTCAGCCCTGGGTCGGGCAGAGCCCCAGCGGGCCATGCCCACAACCTCTCTCAGCACCGGTCCCCCAGAAGGCTCCTTTGGGACCAGGATTCTCTTGCGGTGACTCTTTAAGGTCTGGCCCCTGGATGGAGGGGCACCAGGAGTAGAGGAGCAGGAAGGGGAAGGGGGTGGCCATGCGAGGGGACACTTTGAGGCCAAGTCCCAGCTTCAGCCTGATCCTCCTGGGAACCCCGCTCTGAGACAAGGAGCCGGGCTTCGCATTCCCACAGCAGCCAGTCATGGGCTGAGGACACCTGGGGCGTTGGGAACTCCCTGGCTTCTCCTTGGTTTAACATCTAGAGCTGCTTGTGAATCGCGCCGCCACACACACCCGAGTGCAGGTGTCTTCCGCACAGACTGCGGGCCTCGCTCTTCTGAATGCCGCTAGCTCGCCACCCACCCACGGGTGAACCTGGTCAGGGTGCTTTCTCTCAGGGGCAGACTCTTTTCCGGGCGGGCTACCGGTGTCTCTGTTTGCTCGTTTCTTTCTTCCATTTCGGGAAAGTCTTCCTTGCTGGGTGTGGAAATCTCCTATGCCTTCCCTCGCCTATTCTGTCAGCTTTAAAATTCTCCTTCAGTTGCCACCCTGACAGATGGATTAGGAAACTCTTTCCGGTGCACTCATTAGTGAAATGACCTCCAGGAAGCTGGAATCCAATATCTAATGGCCGATTTTTAGCGAGTCCACACGCCAGGGTGGTCGGGGTCCAATGCAGCCCCGGCCAGGCCCAGGCCCGTTGGACTGGGCCACAGGAGGACACGGAGGAGGGTCCCGGCCCCCACGAAGCGGTGCCGGCAGTTCTCCACGGGCTTGGGCGTTTTCCAGAGGTAGGAGATGGAGGGGACTGATTTCTTCAGCGCCCCCCAAACCACGCCACCCCACCCCACCCATGGGACACATCCCCAGAGAGAGACGCCCCATACACTGGCTGTGCCCCAGCCCTGGCCCGGGGGAATAGGCGGCAGCCCACCCACAGGGCGAGGGGGGGGGCGCAGCTGAAAGGGGTTGTGGGGGAGGGCGGCCCCTGGCTGGGGTCAAAGGGCGAGCGTCCCGCGCGTGCGCAGTCAGCGGCAGCGACGCGCTGGGGGTGGGCAGCGGGTAGGTGAAGGAGGCCGGGCGAGGAGACGAGGGGGGCTGGGAGGGCTCCACCTTGGCGAGTCCAGCCGTGGAGGCGCATCTTGTGTGAGTGTGAGTGAGTGTGAGTGTGTGTGTGTGTGTATAGAGAGACAGCCCCCCACCCCGCCCCGCCCCGCCCCGCCCATCACCCCCGTCCCTGGGAGCCCGCGGGACCCGGCCGGCCCGGCCCCGCCCGGCGCGGGGCCTGGGGCGGGAGGCGGCGGCGGGGAAGCCCAGAGAGGCTCGGCTTCTCGAGCGGGGCAGGGGCGCCCTCCGCCGCCGTCTAGGGCCACACCACCCTGAACGCCCCCGATCTCGTCTGGTCTCGGAAGCTAAGCAGGGTCGGGCCTGGTTAGTACTTGGATGGGAGACCGCCTGGGAATACCGGGTGCCACAGGCTGCTGCTTTTTTTTTTTTTTTTTTTCTTGCCTCTTGTTCTGTCCCCTTTCTGGGAGCGCGGCGGCGGCCCGGGGTGGGGGTCACCCCCACCCTCAGCGCCCGCGCGGTGCCTGGCGCCCCAGCCCGCACCGTGGGGCCTCCTCTTGTCCCAAGCCGCGACACCGCCGCCACGCGGCAGCATGCGTGGCTTCTGGACTGTCAGGTCTCAGACCAAAGGTCTGCTCTGTGGGAACCGACACGCTGGAGGAAACCTTGAGAGTCTGAGAGGGGAGGGAGTTCCAGAAGAAGGCCAGGATGTCATTTTGAGGGAGTATGTGACCAGAACTCATCCCGTTGCTTTTGGGGTTCTATGGGCTACACGCAGGAATCTTTGGTGGTGGCACCTGATGTTGGGGGATCCGGAGTCACACCCAGACCTGCTCCACAGGCCTCCTTTTACTTTTCTCTTCGGATTCATTATTTTTAAAAAGTGTCTCTTACCTCTAGGATTGCATTTTCTTTTCTCTCTCTTTTCAAGCAGATGATGGGAGTACAAGTATTCAGGTGACATGTGTTGCCCGTGCCGCCCTCCCCCCTGTGTTCTTTTTTTTTTTTTTTTTTGAGACAGAGTCTCGTTTTGCTGCCCAGGCTAGAGTGAGTGCCATGGCGTCAGCCTAGCTCACAGCAACCTCAATCTCCGGGCTCAAGCAATCCTGCTGCCTCAGCCTCCCGAGTAGTTGGGACTACAGGCATGCACCACCACGCCCGGCTGTGTTTTTCTCTATATATTAGTTGGCCAATTAATTTCTTTCTATTTTTAGTAGAGACGGGGTCTCGCTCTTGCTCAGGCTGGTTTCGAACTCCTGACCTGGAGCAATCCGCCCGCCTCGGCCTCCCAGAGAGCTAGGATTACAGGCGTGAGCCACCGCGCCCGGCCCCCCCTGTGTTCTTATTCATATACCTCTCATGTTGTTCCAGCGTATTGTGGGGGTACCAATGTTAAGGTCGGGTGCCTTGCCCTCTCCAAGCCTCCCCCCTCGGGTCAGAGCTTCAAGTGCGCCCATCCCCCAGTCGGTGCGCACCCACCCCATGCCTAATGGATGTGTATGCCCCTCCCCTCCCCCCACCCGCCCGCCCGACACCCACCCGATGAAGGTGATTCCTCTCTGTCCACTTAGGCGTCCATCCGTTCGTACCAATTTGCTGGTGAGCGCGCTCACGTGGTGCTCGTGTGTCCATTCTTGGGATACTTGGCTTACTGGAACGGGTTCCAGCTCTGGCCAGGAGAACACGAGAGGCGCCCTCTCACCGCTGCTCCTCACAGCCGAATGGCACTCCGTGGTGTCCACGCGCCACATTTTATTGATGCACTCCTGGATGGATGGGCACTCGGGTCGCTTCCACGTCTTTGGGATTGTGAATTGTGCCCTAACTGTAACCCTAACCCTTACCCAGCCCGTCTCCTCTGCCCCTGCCTGACGCACTCCTCCCCGGCCAGGCCCGTCACTGTCCTGGGCCCCCGCCTGACCGGCTCCTCCCCGCCCGGCCGGTCACCGTCCTCTGCCCCTGCCTGACACGCTCCTTCCCGCCCGGCCTCTCACCATCCTCGGCCCCTGCCTGACCGGCTCCTCCGTCGCCTGGGCCTTCCAAGGGCTTGGTGTGGATGCTGCTTCCAGGAAGCCCTCCAGAAACCCGGCAGCAGGGTGGCCGCAGCAGTCTCCAGCAGCCGTCCCTAAGTCGCGTGAGTGCGGGGGACGTGCCCCCGCTGTGCCGCGGGGGCCCAGCCTGGTGTCTTCCCTGAGGCCCTGCGGCTGCCGGCTGGGCTGCCGCTCCCCGCAAGGGGAGAGCCGCGGAGGTGGGGACCGCCTCCTGATGGGGACGTACACGCAGCTCTCCACGTCGGATTCCGGGGCTCTCTGTCCTGCCCGAAGGCCCAGCTGGCCTGCGGGTCCTTAGAGTGGCAAAAACCTCCGAAAACTGAGACTGAGGGTCCGGTGGGTGTCTGCACTTTTGTGCTGGGCACCCCAGGGAGGCCCGGGGGCTGGCTGGACAACGTGGTCTGCTGGGCGGGGGGGGGGGGGGGGTTGGAGGAGCAACTGATGCCCTTTGCACTTTGGGTAGCAAGAGTCTGAGGTGTCTCTGAGCCCTGTGCCCTGTGGGGGCGGGGCGGGGGGGAGGAGGAGGAGGAGGAGGAGGAGGTGGGAAGGGCCGGGGCCTGCAGTCCTGTTCCCGGGGTGGCACGGCAAGTGGCTTCTTCCACAGGCTGCTTGGCCTGGGCTCCCTGCACCTGGGCCTTTGGAGGACCGGCCCTGTGCTTGCCAACACTTCCTGCAGGGACCCAGAGCTGGGAGGTGGCATCTCTCAGCCCTGGGTCGGGCAGAGCCCCAGCGGGCCATGCCCACAACCTCTCTCAGCACCGGTCCCCCAGAAGGCTCCTTTGGGACCAGGATTCTCTTGCGGTGACTCTTTAAGGTCTGGCCCCTGGATGGAGGGGCACCAGGAGTAGAGGAGCAGGAAGGGGAAGGGGGTGGCCATGCGAGGGGACACTTTGAGGCCAAGTCCCAGCTTCAGCCTGATCCTCCTGGGAACCCCGCTCTGAGACAAGGAGCCGGGCTTCGCATTCCCACAGCAGCCAGTCGTGGGCTGAGGACACCTGGGGCGTTGGGAACTCCCTGGCTTCTCCTTGGTTTAACATCTAGAGCTGCTTGTGAATCGCGCCGCCACACACACCCGAGCGCAGGTGTCTTCCGCACAGACTGCGGGCCTCGCTCTTCTGAATGCCGCTAGCTCGCCACCCACCCACGGGTGAACCTGGTCAGGGTGCTTTCTCTCAGGGGCAGACTCTTTTCCGGGCGGGCTACCGGTGTCTCTGTTTGCTCGTTTCTTTCTTCCATTTCGGGAAAGTCTTCCTTGCTGGGTGTGGAAATCTCCTATGCCTTCCCTCGCCTATTCTGTCAGCTTTAAAATTCTCCTTCAGTTGCCACCCTGACAGATGGATTAGGAAACTCTTTCCGGTGCACTCATTAGTGAAATGACCTCCAGGAAGCTGGAATCCAATATCTAATGGCCGATTTTTAGCGAGTCCACACGCCAGGGTGGTCGGGGTCCAATGCAGCCCCGGCCAGGCCCAGGCCCGTTGGACTGGGCCACAGGAGGACACGGAGGAGGGTCCCGGCCCCCACGAAGCGGTGCCGGCAGTTCTCCACGGGCTTGGGCGTTTTCCAGAGGTAGGAGATGGAGGGGACTGATTTCTTCAGCGCCCCCCAAACCACGCCACCCCACCCCACCCATGGGACACATCCCCAGAGAGAGACGCCCCATACACTGGCTGTGCCCCAGCCCTGGCCCGGGGGAATAGGCGGCAGCCCACCCACAGGGCGAGGGGGGGGGCGCAGCTGAAAGGGGTTGTGGGGGAGGGCGGCCCCTGGCTGGGGTCAAAGGGCGAGCGTCCCGCGCGTGCGCAGTCAGCGGCAGCGACGCGCTGGGGGTGGGCAGCGGGTAGGTGAAGGAGGCCGGGCGAGGAGACGAGGGGGGCTGGGAGGGCTCCACCTTGGCGAGTCCAGCCGTGGAGGCGCATCTTGTGTGAGTGTGAGTGAGTGTGAGTGTGTGTGTGTGTGTATAGAGAGACAGCCCCCCACCCCGCCCCGCCCCGCCCCGCCCATCACCCCCGTCCCTGGGAGCCCGCGGGACCCGGCCGGCCCGGCCCCGCCCGGCGCGGGGCCTGGGGCGGGAGGCGGCGGCGGGGAAGCCCAGAGAGGCTCGGCTTCTCGAGCGGGGCAGGGGCGCCCTCCGCCGCCGTCTAGGGCCACACCACCCTGAACGCCCCCGATCTCGTCTGGTCTCGGAAGCTAAGCAGGGTCGGGCCTGGTTAGTACTTGGATGGGAGACCGCCTGGGAATACCGGGTGCCACAGGCTGCTGCTTTTTTTTTTTTTTTTTTTCTTGCCTCTTGTTCTGTCCCCTTTCTGGGAGCGCGGCGGCGGCCCGGGGTGGGGGTCACCCCCACCCTCAGCGCCCGCGCGGTGCCTGGCGCCCCAGCCCGCACCGTGGGGCCTCCTCTTGTCCCAAGCCGCGACACCGCCGCCACGCGGCAGCATGCGTGGCTTCTGGACTGTCAGGTCTCAGACCAAAGGTCTGCTCTGTGGGAACCGACACGCTGGAGGAAACCTTGAGAGTCTGAGAGGGGAGGGAGTTCCAGAAGAAGGCCAGGATGTCATTTTGAGGGAGTATGTGACCAGAACTCATCCCGTTGCTTTTGGGGTTCTATGGGCTACACGCAGGAATCTTTGGTGGTGGCACCTGATGTTGGGGGATCCGGAGTCACACCCAGACCTGCTCCACAGGCCTCCTTTTACTTTTCTCTTCGGATTCATTATTTTTAAAAAGTGTCTCTTACCTCTAGGATTGCATTTTCTTTTCTCTCTCTTTTCAAGCAGATGATGGGAGTACAAGTATTCAGGTGACATGTGTTGCCCGTGCCGCCCTCCCCCCTGTGTTCTTTTTTTTTTTTTTTTTTGAGACAGAGTCTCGTTTTGCTGCCCAGGCTAGAGTGAGTGCCATGGCGTCAGCCTAGCTCACAGCAACCTCAATCTCCGGGCTCAAGCAATCCTGCTGCCTCAGCCTCCCGAGTAGTTGGGACTACAGGCATGCACCACCACGCCCGGCTGTGTTTTTCTCTATATATTAGTTGGCCAATTAATTTCTTTCTATTTTTAGTAGAGACGGGGTCTCGCTCTTGCTCAGGCTGGTTTCGAACTCCTGACCTGGAGCAATCCGCCCGCCTCGGCCTCCCAGAGAGCTAGGATTACAGGCGTGAGCCACCGCGCCCGGCCCCCCCTGTGTTCTTATTCATATACCTCTCATGTTGTTCCAGCGTATTGTGGGGGTACCAATGTTAAGGTCGGGTGCCTTGCCCTCTCCAAGCCTCCCCCCTCGGGTCAGAGCTTCAAGTGCGCCCATCCCCCAGTCGGTGCGCACCCACCCCATGCCTAATGGATGTGTATGCCCCTCCCCTCCCCCCACCCGCCCGCCCGACACCCACCCGATGAAGGTGATTCCTCTCTGTCCACTTAGGCGTCCATCCGTTCGTACCAATTTGCTGGTGAGCGCGCTCACGTGGTGCTCGTGTGTCCATTCTTGGGATACTTGGCTTACTGGAACGGGTTCCAGCTCTGGCCAGGAGAACACGAGAGGCGCCCTCTCACCGCTGCTCCTCACAGCCGAATGGCACTCCGTGGTGTCCACGCGCCACATTTTATTGATGCACTCCTGGATGGATGGGCACTCGGGTCGCTTCCACGTCTTTGGGATTGTGAATTGTGCCCTAACTGTAACCCTAACCCTTACCCAGCCCGTCTCCTCTGCCCCTGCCTGACGCACTCCTCCCCGGCCAGGCCCGTCACTGTCCTGGGCCCCCGCCTGACCGGCTCCTCCCCGCCCGGCCGGTCACCGTCCTCTGCCCCTGCCTGACACGCTCCTTCCCGCCCGGCCTCTCACCATCCTCGGCCCCTGCCTGACCGGCTCCTCCGTCGCCTGGGCCTTCCAAGGGCTTGGTGTGGATGCTGCTTCCAGGAAGCCCTCCAGAAACCCGGCAGCAGGGTGGCCGCAGCAGTCTCCAGCAGCCGTCCCTAAGTCGCGTGAGTGCGGGGGACGTGCCCCCGCTGTGCCGCGGGGGCCCAGCCTGGTGTCTTCCCTGAGGCCCTGCGGCTGCCGGCTGGGCTGCCGCTCCCCGCAAGGGGAGAGCCGCGGAGGTGGGGACCGCCTCCTGATGGGGACGTACACGCAGCTCTCCACGTCGGATTCCGGGGCTCTCTGTCCTGCCCGAAGGCCCAGCTGGCCTGCGGGTCCTTAGAGTGGCAAAAACCTCCGAAAACTGAGACTGAGGGTCCGGTGGGTGTCTGCACTTTTGTGCTGGGCACCCCAGGGAGGCCCGGGGGCTGGCTGGACAACGTGGTCTGCTGGGCGGGGGGGGGGGGGGGTTGGAGGAGCAACTGATGCCCTTTGCACTTTGGGTAGCAAGAGTCTGAGGTGTCTCTGAGCCCTGTGCCCTGTGGGGGCGGGGCGGGGGGGAGGAGGAGGAGGAGGAGGAGGAGGTGGGAAGGGCCGGGGCCTGCAGTCCTGTTCCCGGGGTGGCACGGCAAGTGGCTTCTTCCACAGGCTGCTTGGCCTGGGCTCCCTGCACCTGGGCCTTTGGAGGACCGGCCCTGTGCTTGCCAACACTTCCTGCAGGGACCCAGAGCTGGGAGGTGGCATCTCTCAGCCCTGGGTCGGGCAGAGCCCCAGCGGGCCATGCCCACAACCTCTCTCAGCACCGGTCCCCCAGAAGGCTCCTTTGGGACCAGGATTCTCTTGCGGTGACTCTTTAAGGTCTGGCCCCTGGATGGAGGGGCACCAGGAGTAGAGGAGCAGGAAGGGGAAGGGGGTGGCCATGCGAGGGGACACTTTGAGGCCAAGTCCCAGCTTCAGCCTGATCCTCCTGGGAACCCCGCTCTGAGACAAGGAGCCGGGCTTCGCATTCCCACAGCAGCCAGTCGTGGGCTGAGGACACCTGGGGCGTTGGGAACTCCCTGGCTTCTCCTTGGTTTAACATCTAGAGCTGCTTGTGAATCGCGCCGCCACACACACCCGAGCGCAGGTGTCTTCCGCACAGACTGCGGGCCTCGCTCTTCTGAATGCCGCTAGCTCGCCACCCACCCACGGGTGAACCTGGTCAGGGTGCTTTCTCTCAGGGGCAGACTCTTTTCCGGGCGGGCTACCGGTGTCTCTGTTTGCTCGTTTCTTTCTTCCATTTCGGGAAAGTCTTCCTTGCTGGGTGTGGAAATCTCCTATGCCTTCCCTCGCCTATTCTGTCAGCTTTAAAATTCTCCTTCAGTTGCCACCCTGACAGATGGATTAGGAAACTCTTTCCGGTGCACTCATTAGTGAAATGACCTCCAGGAAGCTGGAATCCAATATCTAATGGCCGATTTTTAGCGAGTCCACACGCCAGGGTGGTCGGGGTCCAATGCAGCCCCGGCCAGGCCCAGGCCCGTTGGACTGGGCCACAGGAGGACACGGAGGAGGGTCCCGGCCCCCACGAAGCGGTGCCGGCAGTTCTCCACGGGCTTGGGCGTTTTCCAGAGGTAGGAGATGGAGGGGACTGATTTCTTCAGCGCCCCCCAAACCACGCCACCCCACCCCACCCATGGGACACATCCCCAGAGAGAGACGCCCCATACACTGGCTGTGCCCCAGCCCTGGCCCGGGGGAATAGGCGGCAGCCCACCCACAGGGCGAGGGGGGGGGCGCAGCTGAAAGGGGTTGTGGGGGAGGGCGGCCCCTGGCTGGGGTCAAAGGGCGAGCGTCCCGCGCGTGCGCAGTCAGCGGCAGCGACGCGCTGGGGGTGGGCAGCGGGTAGGTGAAGGAGGCCGGGCGAGGAGACGAGGGGGGCTGGGAGGGCTCCACCTTGGCGAGTCCAGCCGTGGAGGCGCATCTTGTGTGAGTGTGAGTGAGTGTGAGTGTGTGTGTGTGTGTATAGAGAGACAGCCCCCCACCCCGCCCCGCCCCGCCCCGCCCCGCCCATCACCCCCGTCCCTGGGAGCCCGCGGGACCCGGCCGGCCCGGCCCCGCCCGGCGCGGGGCCTGGGGCGGGAGGCGGCGGCGGGGAAGCCCAGAGAGGCTCGGCTTCTCGAGCGGGGCAGGGGCGCCCTCCGCCGCCGTCTAGGGCCACACCACCCTGAACGCCCCCGATCTCGTCTGGTCTCGGAAGCTAAGCAGGGTCGGGCCTGGTTAGTACTTGGATGGGAGACCGCCTGGGAATACCGGGTGCCACAGGCTGCTGCTTTTTTTTTTTTTTTTTTTCTTGCCTCTTGTTCTGTCCCCTTTCTGGGAGCGCGGCGGCGGCCCGGGGTGGGGGTCACCCCCACCCTCAGCGCCCGCGCGGTGCCTGGCGCCCCAGCCCGCACCGTGGGGCCTCCTCTTGTCCCAAGCCGCGACACCGCCGCCACGCGGCAGCATGCGTGGCTTCTGGACTGTCAGGTCTCAGACCAAAGGTCTGCTCTGTGGGAACCGACACGCTGGAGGAAACCTTGAGAGTCTGAGAGGGGAGGGAGTTCCAGAAGAAGGCCAGGATGTCATTTTGAGGGAGTATGTGACCAGAACTCATCCCGTTGCTTTTGGGGTTCTATGGGCTACACGCAGGAATCTTTGGTGGTGGCACCTGATGTTGGGGGATCCGGAGTCACACCCAGACCTGCTCCACAGGCCTCCTTTTACTTTTCTCTTCGGATTCATTATTTTTAAAAAGTGTCTCTTACCTCTAGGATTGCATTTTCTTTTCTCTCTCTTTTCAAGCAGATGATGGGAGTACAAGTATTCAGGTGACATGTGTTGCCCGTGCCGCCCTCCCCCCTGTGTTCTTTTTTTTTTTTTTTTTGAGACAGAGTCTCGTTTTGCTGCCCAGGCTAGAGTGAGTGCCATGGCGTCAGCCTAGCTCACAGCAACCTCAATCTCCGGGCTCAAGCAATCCTGCTGCCTCAGCCTCCCGAGTAGTTGGGACTACAGGCATGCACCACCACGCCCGGCTGTGTTTTTCTCTATATATTAGTTGGCCAATTAATTTCTTTCTATTTTTAGTAGAGACGGGGTCTCGCTCTTGCTCAGGCTGGTTTCGAACTCCTGACCTGGAGCAATCCGCCCGCCTCGGCCTCCCAGAGAGCTAGGATTACAGGCGTGAGCCACCGCGCCCGGCCCCCCCTGTGTTCTTATTCATATACCTCTCATGTTGTTCCAGCGTATTGTGGGGGTACCAATGTTAAGGTCGGGTGCCTTGCCCTCTCCAAGCCTCCCCCCTCGGGTCAGAGCTTCAAGTGCGCCCATCCCCCAGTCGGTGCGCACCCACCCCATGCCTAATGGATGTGTATGCCCCTCCCCTCCCCCCACCCGCCCGCCCGACACCCACCCGATGAAGGTGATTCCTCTCTGTCCACTTAGGCGTCCATCCGTTCGTACCAATTTGCTGGTGAGCGCGCTCACGTGGTGCTCGTGTGTCCATTCTTGGGATACTTGGCTTACTGGAACGGGTTCCAGCTCTGGCCAGGAGAACACGAGAGGCGCCCTCTCACCGCTGCTCCTCACAGCCGAATGGCACTCCGTGGTGTCCACGCGCCACATTTTATTGATGCACTCCTGGATGGATGGGCACTCGGGTCGCTTCCACGTCTTTGGGATTGTGAATTGTGCCCTAACTGTAACCCTAACCCTTACCCAGCCCGTCTCCTCTGCCCCTGCCTGACGCACTCCTCCCCGGCCAGGCCCGTCACTGTCCTGGGCCCCCGCCTGACCGGCTCCTCCCCGCCCGGCCGGTCACCGTCCTCTGCCCCTGCCTGACACGCTCCTTCCCGCCCGGCCTCTCACCATCCTCGGCCCCTGCCTGACCGGCTCCTCCGTCGCCTGGGCCTTCCAAGGGCTTGGTGTGGATGCTGCTTCCAGGAAGCCCTCCAGAAACCCGGCAGCAGGGTGGCCGCAGCAGTCTCCAGCAGCCGTCCCTAAGTCGCGTGAGTGCGGGGGACGTGCCCCCGCTGTGCCGCGGGGGCCCAGCCTGGTGTCTTCCCTGAGGCCCTGCGGCTGCCGGCTGGGCTGCCGCTCCCCGCAAGGGGAGAGCCGCGGAGGTGGGGACCGCCTCCTGATGGGGACGTACACGCAGCTCTCCACGTCGGATTCCGGGGCTCTCTGTCCTGCCCGAAGGCCCAGCTGGCCTGCGGGTCCTTAGAGTGGCAAAAACCTCCGAAAACTGAGACTGAGGGTCCGGTGGGTGTCTGCACTTTTGTGCTGGGCACCCCAGGGAGGCCCGGGGGCTGGCTGGACAACGTGGTCTGCTGGGCGGGGGGGGGGGTTGGAGGAGCAACTGATGCCCTTTGCACTTTGGGTAGCAAGAGTCTGAGGTGTCTCTGAGCCCTGTGCCCTGTGGGGGCGGGGCGGGGGGGGGGAGGAGGAGGAGGAGGAGGAGGAGGTGGGAAGGGCCGGGGCCTGCAGTCCTGTTCCCGGGGTGGCACGGCATGTGGCTTCTTCCACAGGCTGCTTGGCCTGGGCTCCCTGCACCTGGGCCTTTGGAGGACCGGCCCTGTGCTTGCCAACACTTCCTGCAGGGACCCAGAGCTGGGAGGTGGCATCTCTCAGCCCTGGGTCGGGCAGAGCCCCAGCGGGCCATGCCCACAACCTCTCTCAGCACCGGTCCCCCAGAAGGCTCCTTTGGGACCAGGATTCTCTTGCGGTGACTCTTTAAGGTCTGGCCCCTGGATGGAGGGGCACCAGGAGTAGAGGAGCAGGAAGGGGAAGGGGGTGGCCATGCGAGGGGACACTTTGAGGCCAAGTCCCAGCTTCAGCCTGATCCTCCTGGGAACCCCGCTCTGAGACAAGGAGCCGGGCTTCGCATTCCCACAGCAGCCAGTCGTGGGCTGAGGACACCTGGGGCGTTGGGAACTCCCTGGCTTCTCCTTGGTTTAACATCTAGAGCTGCTTGTGAATCGCGCCGCCACACACACCCGAGCGCAGGTGTCTTCCGCACAGACTGCGGGCCTCGCTCTTCTGAATGCCGCTAGCTCGCCACCCACCCACGGGTGAACCTGGTCAGGGTGCTTTCTCTCAGGGGCAGACTCTTTTCCGGGCGGGCTACCGGTGTCTCTGTTTGCTCGTTTCTTTCTTCCATTTCGGGAAAGTCTTCCTTGCTGGGTGTGGAAATCTCCTATGCCTTCCCTCGCCTATTCTGTCAGCTTTAAAATTCTCCTTCAGTTGCCACCCTCACAGATGGATTAGGAAACTCTTTCCGGTGCACTCATTAGTGAAATGACCTCCAGGAAGCTGGAATCCAATATCTAATGGCCGATTTTTAGCGAGTCCACACGCCAGGGTGGTCGGGGTCCAAAGCAGCCCCGGCCAGGCCCTGGCCCCTTGGACTGGGCCACAGGAGGACACGGAGGAGGGTCCCGGCCCCCACGAAGCGGTGCCGGCAGTTCTCCACGGGCTTGGGCGTTTTCCAGAGGTAGGAGATGGAGGGGACTGATTTCTTCAGCGCCCCCCAAACCACGCCACCCCACCCTGTCGCGCCCGCCTCGCCAGCAAGGAAGACGCGGCAACAGGAGTTCTTCTGACCGTGCTTTAATGGGGTTCCCTTTAAACTTACATGATGCGAAAGACCCAGCCCGGCAGCGCGCAGGCCACTATATACCCCAGAAGTACAACCCCTAAGCTGGGATAGGCCGCTCAACTGTCGAGCCACCAAAGCATTAGCCCATATCAGGACCCTTTGTTTGCATTCTCGCGCCACAGGGCAACCGACAATTATGCGTGCGCTGAACTTGTTAGCTGCTCTAGGCAAAGCCGGAAACAGGCGCCAACTTGTAATGGCGTTGACACCGCGCCCCACATCTCCCCCTGTTTTATTAATTTTTGAGAGCTGAGCAACCGTTCAGCACCATCCTTCGACCGTGCGATCAAGGTTGCAGAGCCTCACTTTCACCAGCAACCACCTATCCTCGTGCAATGAGCACAACTCGGAGGTGTGCAAAGGCTGGCTGTGGGATAGGAGACATGCCTTATTTGGTGCAATGGGAGAGACCCCTCAGAGTGCAAAGGCCATGTCTACTAAAATACCTGGGGGTAGGAGCGGGTGCAACCCAAAACTAGGCTAACCTTTTAGCATGGTCAACCACACCTGTGCAGACTGTCTCAGTTCAAGCGCAGCAAATGTCTGTGCCAATACCACATGGTCCGTGGCTGCAAGACCGAAACAAAGTCAGAGCTAGGAGCTTCAACAGGAACAGGAATGTATCTAGGCAAGCAAGTAACAATGGCAGAGGGGTGAGGCACGGCATTTTAACACAATGTATAATTGCACGTATTAGAGGAACAATTCACATGTGTACCAGAGGGTTTTTCCGTGGATACTACCCAGATAAACGGGGGCCAAACCCAGACAGGTATAGGGGCAAAGGTCGCGTTTTGCCCTCCCGCAATCACCCTCACAGAACCTTTAAAAGAGTCGCTAGGATTCCATGCGAAACTAGCATTCCTTGCCATACCCCCAGCCACCAATGGACAGGGGGGCCAAGTCTGTGCAGCTTCCGTTAACCCCACACAAAACACAAAGTCCCCTTCAAGGAGAAGGATCTATTTCCCTTCAGTTTACTACTCTGTGTGTCCAACGGCATGTACGCAGTGTCCAAGGAAACATTAGTAGAAAAGAAGCGAGGGAAAATTGGTGAGTTATGTGTCACAGGCATCGGCAGAGGAGGCACTGACAGGATCCTCCAGCGTGGCTCCGCTGCCGTCCTCGCGATCATCCATGCTGTCGTCAGGAGGAGTAGCCAGCACGTCTTCATGCTGCTCCAGAGGCTGCTGCACCGTTCTGGTCAGCCGCGTGGGCACCCAGATGGGATTGTCCTGGTCCTGTGGAAAAATACAAATAGCTCCCCTGGATCTCATTAACACTGGATCCGGGCCTTTCCATAGATTAGACAACACATCTTTCCACTTCACTAATTCTTTCTGTGGCGGAGCAGGCGTGACATGCCTGTCTGCTGCCGAACGTCCCTTGACATCTAAATTTAAAAAATTTAAAGTAAAGAGAGCAAAGGAAAGGCGTCCTTTGGGTGATAGCCCTAGCTGTAGGGCATCTCCCCCTTTTTGTTTTTGTAAGTACATTTTGAGCGTGCCGTGAGCACGTTCCACGATGCCTTGCGCTTGAGGGTTGTAGGGAAGACCGGTACGGTGCTCCACACCCAAGCGAGTGCAAAACTGCTGAAAAGATTTTGAGGTATAAGCCGGGCCATTATTTGTCTTAATAACCCGGGGCTTGCCCCAGGCTGCCCAAGCTTCTAGGCAGTGAATGATAACGTAACTTGCCTTTTCTCCAGCCAGAGGCGTGGCATGAAGGACGCCTGAGCACGTGTCAACAGACACGTGAACATACTGAAGCTTTCCAAAGGATGGGACATGAGTTACATCCATTTGCCACATATGTAGAGGACGCAAACCCCTAGGATTTACGCCTGTATGAACAATAGTGCGATAAGGAGCACAATTTGGACATTGCAGTACAATTTCACGAGCATCTGCACGTGTGATGTTGAACTTAAGTCGTAAGGTTTCAGCTGGCACATGATAAAGTTTATGAAAGTCTATGGCGGCGGCGTGGCCATCAGACACCCAGAGGGCGCGAGTGGTGCGATCTGCCATAGCATTTCCTGCAGCCATAGGTCTAGGTAACAAGGAATGAGCTCTGATATGCTGAATGGAAAATGGGTTTTTCCTATTTTGAATAGTATTCCTAATTTCTGTAAATACAGAAAAGACAGTACTCTTGGCACGCCATCATCATAATGACACAAGAGAATATCATCTATATAGTGTATAATTTTTACCTTTGAAAACTTCTGCCTAACCGGCTGGATAGCTGAGGCCACATAAAGTTGGCACATAGTGGGACTGTTAGCCATGCCCTGAGGCAAAACCTGCCATTGATATCTTGCATCAGGCTGCTCATGGTTTATGGAAGGAAGCGTGAATGCAAATCTGCTTTTATCTTGTGGATGCAAGGGAATAGAGAAAAAACAGTCTTTAATGTCCAAGATAATTAGACTCCAATGTTTAGGCAAAGCTGAGAGAAGGGGCAGTCCTCTTTGAACAGGCCCCATAAGCTGCATCTGGGCATTAATTGCTCTAAAGTCATGCAACAGTCTCCATTTACCAGACCTTTTCTTAATCACAAAAATAGGAGTATTCCAAGGAGAATGAGAGGGTTCAAGATGCCCAAGAGTAAGCTGCTCTTGCACTAGCTTATGGGCCGCGAGTAACTTTTCAGAGGGTAAGGGCCACTGAGGTACCCACACTGGCTCCTCTGTATTCCAGGGTATGGGCAGAGGATCCCCAGCGGCGAGCAGCCTCCAAGAAAAACCCAGCCCTTGCTTAGAAGGTCGTGGCACAGGCTCTATAGGTTCAGTTCTTCCCTGCAAGTTCCTCCCAAGCCCTTTACCTGGGACACAGCCCATGCCCTTCATCAGCTTTTGACTTTGAACAGAATAGTCATTGGTCAATTTGAAGTCCAATTGCCGTAGCAAATCTCTACCCCAAAGATTCACAGGCAAAGGCAGAACATAAGGTTGAAAACTACCCTCTCTACCCTCATTATCCTTCCATTTCAGCGTCTGGGCGCTGATCACTGGAGAGGATGCATATCCCAATCCCTGCAGAGTCTGAGCTGAGGGGGCCAATGGCCACGTTTTTGGCCACCAGCGTTCAGAAATTATACTAGTGTCAGCTCCTGTATCTAGGAGGCCTGTAAATGTCTTTCCTTGTATGGTTAAGTCCATAGTAGGACGTTCATCTAAATTCAATGACAAATATGCACAGTTTCCTCCAGAGGAGCCAAAACCTTTTTCTCCTCTGATTTTTTGTTTACTAGGGAATAAAGAATGGAGGCTAGGTAAAATTAGCAACTGTGCTATCCGGTCTCCTGGATATATGGAAACTATGCCTCTAGTGGAAGAGCAAAGAATTTTTACTTGCCCTTCAAAATCTGAATCAATAACTCCTGGGTGAATTATTAATCCCTGCAGAGTTGATGAAGACCTGCCGAGGATGAGTCCTACCGTATTATTAGGTAACGGTCCCTTAAAATCAGATGGGACCGGCTGGCACCCCATGAGGGGGGTTAATACTGTTGTGGTGGTGGCACAGAGGTCCAATCCTGCAGAACCTTTAGTGGCTCTCCTTGGCTCCCCGGAGGCGCTAGGAGCGACCTCTCCTGGGTATTCCCCTGCATGGCCCCATATATTTGCGGGCCCTGGGGTCGGGGGCCCCACCATCCGTTTTTTTGCTTAGGTACAGGCTTTCCATTTTGATCCCGAACTATGGGATTTCCATCCTTATCCTTCATCGAGCGACATTCAGAAGCCCAATGTCGCCCCTTGCCACAGGTAGGGCAGATGCCTGGCTGTTTGTTAGAGGAGCTCCCTTGCTTAGGAGGTGCTCTACATTGCCTTTTAAGGTTCCCAGGTTTGCCACAATTGTAGCAATTGCGTTCCTGCTTTGCTTGAGCTGCTAAAACAGCGGCCGCCAGGCCACTATTGGTCAGGGGACCCCCTATCTCTCTGCATGCTTTTAGCCAGGCATTAAGGCCTTTATTCTTCCAAGGGGCAATTGCATTACGGCATTCCGTAGTGCACTGCTCAAAGGCAAGCTGCTCAATGAGCGGCATGGCTGTGTCTAGATCCCCAAATACCCTTCCTGCTGCCTCTACTAGCCTAGCTACAAAGTCTGAGAATGGTTCAGCAGGGGCCTGGATAATTTTTGTCAAGTTACCCCTGACCTCCCCACGATTGGGCAAGCTCTTCCACGCCTTAATGGCTATGGAGTTGATCTGGGCATATACCTCCTCTGGGTAGGCGACCTGATTGTTGACCCACTGCCCCTGCCCTGTGAGCATGTCAAAATTCCATGCTGGTTGCCCACGCTGGGCGTTTCTCCGGGATTGCTCCATGCACTCTTCCTGGTTAATGGACTTCCAATCTAAATACTGACCTGTAGTCAGTACTGCCTTGACGAGCTGACTCCAATCTCTGGGCGTCATTGCTGAATTGCCCAGTCTCTCTACCAAAGATAAGGTGTAGGAGGCCCCATGTCCCCAGTTTCGGACAGCCTCCGCCAGCTCTTTTAATTGCTTGGCGTTTACTGGCTCCCAGCCCCTTTGATTATCATTCTCAAAGACAGGAAAGGTAAGAAACAGCTCTTTTTGCTCTTCAGGGTGAATGAATGAAGCACCCTGCAGTGCACCTCTCTGCCTGGGGCTAACGCTTATTTCCTCATAAGGCAGGGCAGACGGAGATGGGCGGTACCGCTCATAACCTGCCGCTTCCTCTTCCAAAGTAGCTTCCTCCTCTGAATCTAGCTCCTCCCCCGCCTCCTCCCCTGAACTTGAGGAAGTAAGAGAAGAGGAAGAAGAGGAATCATCCTCAGAAATATTTAATTTTTTAAATTCTGACAGAAAAAGGCTATCTCCTCTGTCTTCTGTCCTGTCCTTTCCTTTGTTATTTTTATTCCTGGTACTTTTACATTTCTTTCTCTCCCTTTTCTTCTTTCTCTCCCTTTTCTTCTTTCTCTCCCTTTGCAGGTCGGGCTGCGCTATCCCTCCCTGCATTTTCCTTTTTTGAGCTCTATATTCCTTTTTTCCACCTTTTACCGCGGTACCTCCCTTACTGCTTCTCTCTGAGCTTGCTTCTTGCAAGTCACTCAGTGCACTTTGGCTAGCTGCTACGCGCGGGCCTGAAGTCTCATCATACAGGCATTTCATGATAATAGGCCACAAAAAGTGCCGCAGCAGAATATTACCCATTTTTTGGAAGCAGGGGAGTTTTGGCCGTCCCACACGTCAGTTCTGAACTCACCTCTGTCGAGGTCGTCTCCGCTGGTGCCTCAAAGTTGTTTCAAGTTCCCGGGTTTCGGCACCACTTGTCGCGCCCGCCTCGCCAGCAAGGAAGACGCGGCAACAGGAGTTCTTCTGACCGTGCTTTAATGGGGTTCCCTTTAAACTTACATGATGCGAAAGACCCAGCCCGGCAGCGCGCAGGCCACTATATACCCCAGAAGTACAACCCCTAAGCTGGGATAGGCCGCTCAACTGTCGAGCCACCAAAGCATTAGCCCATATCAGGACCCTTTGTTTGCATTCTCGCGCCACAGGGCAACCGACAATTATGCGTGCGCTGAACTTGTTAGCTGCTCTAGGCAAAGCCGGAAACAGGCGCCAACTTGTAATGGCGTTGACACCGCGCCCCACACCACCCCACCCATGGGACACATCCCCAGAGAGAGACGCCCCATACACTGGCTGTGCCCCAGCCCTGGCCCGGGGGAATAGGCGGCAGCCCACCCACAGGGCGAGGGGGGGGCGCAGCTGAAAGGGGTTGTGGGGGAGGGCGGCCCCTGGCTGGGGTCAAAGGGCGAGCGTCCCGCGCGTGCGCAGTCAGCGGCAGCGACGCGCTGGGGGTGGGGGGCGGGTAGGGGAAGGAGGCCAGGCGAGGAGAGGAAGGGGGCTGGAAGGTCTCCACCTTGGCGAGTCCAGCCGTGGAGGCGCATCTTGTGTGAGTGTGAGTGAGTGTGAGTGTGTGTGTGTGTGTGTATAGAGAGACAGCCCCCCACCCCGCCCCGCCCCGCCCCGCCCCGCCCATCACCCCCGTCCCTGGGAGCCCGCGGGACCCGGCCAGCGAACTCAACCGGCCCGGCCCGGCCCGGCCCGGCGCGGGGCCTGGGGCGGGAGGCGGCGGCGGGGAAGCCCAGAGAGGCTCGGCTTCTCGAGCCGGGCAGGGGCGCCCTCCGCCGCCGTCTAGGGCCACACCACCCTGAACGCCCCCGATCTCGTCTGGTCTCGGAAGCTAAGCAGGGTCGGGCCTGGTTAGTACTTGGATGGGAGACCGCCTGGGAATACCGGGTGCCACAGGCTGCTGCTTTTTTTTTTTTTTTTTTTTTCTTGCCTCTTGTTCTGTCCCCTTTCTGGGAGCGCGGCAGCGGCCCGGGGTGGGGGTCACCCCCACCCTCAGCGCCCGCGCGGTGCCTGGCGCCCCAGCCCGCACCGTGGGGCCTCCTCTTGTCCCAAGCCGCGACACCGCCGCCACGCGGCAGCATGCGTGGCATCTGGACTGTCAGGTCTCAGACCAAAGGTCTGCTCTGTGGGAACCGACACGCTGGAGGAAACCTTGAGAGTCTGAGAGGGGAGGGAGTTCCAGAAGAAGGCCAGGATGTCATTTTGAGGGAGTATGTGACCAGAACTCGTCCCGTTGCTTTTGGGGTTCTATGGGCTACACGCAGGAATCTTTGGTGGTGGCACCTGATGTTGGGGGATCCGGAGTCACACCCAGACCTGCTCCACAGGCCTCCTTTTACTTTTCTCTTTGGATTCATTATTTTTAAAAAGTGTCTCTTACCTCTAGGATTGCATTTTCTTTTCTCTCTCTTTTCAAGCAGATGATGGGAGTACAAGTATTCAGGTGACATGTGTTGCCCGTGCCGCCCTCCCCCCTGTGTTCTTTTTTTTTTTTTTTTTTTTTGAGACAGAGTCTCGTTTTGCTGCCCAGGCTAGAGTGAGTGCCATGGCGTCAGCCTAGCTCACAGCAACCTCAATCTCCGGGCTCAAGCAATCCTGCTGCCTCAGCCTCCCGAGTAGTTGGGACTACAGGCATGCACCACCACGCCCGGCTGTGTTTTTCTATATATATTAGTTGGCCAATTAATTTCTTTCTATTTTTAGTAGAGACGGGGTCTCGCTCTTGCTCAGGCTGGTTTCGAACTCCTGACCTGGAGCAATCCGCCCGCCTCGGCCTCCCAGAGAGCTAGGATTACAGGCGTGAGCCACCGCGCCCGGCCCCCCCTGTGTTCTTATTCATATACCTCTCATGTTGTTCCAGCGTATTGTGGGTGTACCAATGTTAAGGTCGGGTGCCTTGCCCTCTCCAAGCCTCCCCCCTCGGGTCAGAGCTTCAAGTGCGCCCATCCCCCAGTCGGTGCGCACCCACCCCATGCCTAATGGATGTGTATGCCCCTCCCCTCCCCCCACCCGCCCGCCCGACACCCACCCGATGAAGGTGATTCCTCTCTGTCCACTTAGGCGTCCATCCGTTCGTACCAATTTGCTGGTGAGCGCGCTCACGTGGTGCTCGTGTGTCCATTCTTGGGATACTTGGCTTACTGGAACGGGTTCCAGCTCTGGCCAGGAGAACACGAGAGGCGCCCTCTCACCGCTGCTCCTCACAGCCGAATGGCACTCCGTGGTGTCCACGCGCCACATTTTATTGATGCACTCCTGGATGGATGGGCACTCGGGTCGCTTCCACGTCTTTGGGATTGTGAATTGTGCCCTAACTGTCACCCTACCCCTTACCCAGCCCGTCTCCTCTGCCCCTGCCTGACGCACTCCTCCCCGGCCAGGCCCGTCACTGTCCTGGGCCCCCGCCTGACCGGCTCCTCCCCGCCCGGCCGGTCACCTTCCTCTGCCCCTGCCTGACACGCTCCTTCCCGCCCGGCCTCTCACCATCCTCGGCCCCTGCCTGACCGGCTCCTCCGTCGCCTGGGCCTTCCAAGGGCTTGGTGTGGATGCTGCTTCCAGGAAGCCCTCCAGAAACCCGGCAGCAGGGTGGCCGCAGCAGTCTCCAGCAGCCGTCCCTAAGTCGCGTGAGTGCGGGGGACGTGCCCCCGCTGTGCCGCGGGGGCCCAGCCTGGTGTCTTCCCTGAGGCCCTGCGGCTGCCGGCTGGGCTGCCGCTCCCCGCAAGGGGAGAGCCGCGGAGGTGGGGACCGCCTCCTGATGGGGACGTACACGCAGCTCTCCACGTCGGATTCCGGGGCTCTCTGTCCTGCCCGAAGGCCCAGCTGGCCTGCGGGTCCTTAGAGTGGCAAAAACCTCCGAAAACTGAGACTGAGGGTCCGGTGGGTGTCTGCACTTTTGTGCTGGGCACCCCAGGGAGGCCCGGGGGCTGGCTGGACAACGTGGTCTGCTGGGCGGGGGGGGGGGTTGGAGGAGCAACTGATGCCCTTTGCACTTTGGGTAGCAAGAGTCTGAGGTGTCTCTGAGCCCTGTGCCCTGTGGGGGCGGGGCGGGGGGGAGGAGGAGGAGGAGGAGGAGGAGGTGGGAAGGGCCGGGGCCTGCAGTCCTGTTCCCGGGGTGGCACGGCAAGTGGCTTCTTCCACAGGCTGCTTGGCCTGGGCTCCCTGCACCTGGGCCTTTGGAGGACCGGCCCTGTGCTTGCCAACACTTCCTGCAGGGACCCAGAGCTGGGAGGTGGCATCTCTCAGCCCTGGGTCGGGCAGAGCCCCAGCGGGCCATGCCCACAACCTCTCTCAGCACCGGTCCCCCAGAAGGCTCCTTTGGGACCAGGATTCTCTTGCGGTGACTCTTTAAGGTCTGGCCCCTGGATGGAGGGGCACCAGGAGTAGAGGAGCAGGAAGGGGAAGGGGGTGGCCATGCGAGGGGACACTTTGAGGCCAAGTCCCAGCTTCAGCCTGATCCTCCTGGGAACCCCGCTCTGAGACAAGGAGCCGGGCTTCGCATTCCCACAGCAGCCAGTCGTGGGCTGAGGACACCTGGGGCGTTGGGAACTCCCTGGCTTCTCCTTGGTTTAACATCTAGAGCTGCTTGTGAATCGCGCCGCCACACACACCCGAGCGCAGGTGTCTTCCGCACAGACTGCGGGCCTCGCTCTTCTGAATGCCGCTAGCTCGCCACCCACCCACGGGTGAACCTGGTCAGGGTGCTTTCTCTCAGGGGCAGACTCTTTTCCGGGCGGGCTACCGGTGTCTCTGTTTGCTCGTTTCTTTCTTCCATTTCGGGAAAGTCTTCCTTGCTGGGTGTGGAAATCTCCTATGCCTTCCCTCGCCTATTCTGTCAGCTTTAAAATTCTCCTTCAGTTGCCACCCTCACAGATGGATTAGGAAACTCTTTCCGGTGCACTCATTAGTGAAATGACCTCCAGGAAGCTGGAATCCAATATCTAATGGCCGATTTTTAGCGAGTCCACACGCCAGGGTGGTCGGGGTCCAAAGCAGCCCCGGCCAGGCCCAGGCCCCTTGGACTGGGCCACAGGAGGACACGGAGGAGGGTCCCGGCCCCCACGAAGCGGTGCCGGCAGTTCTCCACGGGCTTGGGCGTTTTCCAGAGGTAGGAGATGGAGGGGACTGATTTCTTCAGCGCCCCCCAAACCACGCCACCCCACCCCACCCATGGGACACATCCCCAGAGAGAGACGCCCCATACACTGGCTGTGCCCCAGCCCTGGCCCAGGGGAATAGGCGGCAGCCCACCCACAGGGCGAGGGGGGGGCGCAGCTGAAAGGGGTTGTGGGGGAGGGCGGCCCCTGGCTGGGGTCAAAGGGCGAGCGTCCCGCGCGTGCGCAGTCAGCGGCAGCGACGCGCTGGGGGTGGGCAGCGGGTAGGTGAAGGAGGCCGGGCGAGGAGACAAGGGGGGCTGGGAGGGCTCCATCTTGGCGAGTCCAGCCGTGGAGGCGCATCTTGTGTGAGTGTGAGTGAGTGTGAGTGTGTGTGTGTGTGTATAGAGAGACAGCCCCCCACCCCGCCCCGCCCCGCCCCGCCCCGCCCATCACCCCCGTCCCTGGGAGCCCGCGGGACCCGGCCAGCGAACTCAACCGGCCCGGCCCGGCCCGGCCCGGCGCGGGGCCTGGGGCGGGAGGCGGCGGCGGGGAAGCCCAGAGAGGCTCGGCTTCTCGAGCCGGGCAGGGGCGCCCTCCGCCGCCGTCTAGGGCCACACCACCCTGAACGCCCCCGATCTCGTCTGGTCTCGGAAGCTAAGCAGGGTCGGGCCTGGTTAGTACTTGGATGGGAGACCGCCTGGGAATACCGGGTGCCACAGGCTGCTGCTTTTTTTTTTTTTTTTTTTTCCTTGCCTCTTGTTCTGTCCCCTTTCTGGGAGCGCGGCGGCGGCCCGGGGTGGGGGTCACCCCCACCCTCAGCGCCCGCGCGGTGCCTGGCGCCCCAGCCCGCACCGTGGGGCCTCCTCTTGTCCCAAGCCGCGACACCGCCGCCACGCGGCAGCATGCGTGGCATCTGGACTGTCAGGTCTCAGACCAAAGGTCTGCTCTGTGGGAACCGACACGCTGGAGGAAACCTTGAGAGTCTGAGAGGGGAGGGAGTTCCAGAAGAAGGCCAGGATGTCATTTTGAGGGAGTATGTGACCAGAACTCGTCCCGTTGCTTTTGGGGTTCTATGGGCTACACGCAGGAATCTTTGGTGGTGGCACCTGATGTTGGGGGATCCGGAGTCACACCCAGACCTGCTCCACAGGCCTCCTTTTACTTTTCTCTTTGGATTCATTATTTTTAAAAAGTGTCTCTTACCTCTAGGATTGCATTTTCTTTTCTCTCTCTTTTCAAGCAGATGATGGGAGTACAAGTATTCAGGTGACATGTGTTGCCCGTGCCGCCCTCCCCCCTGTGTTCTTTTTTTTTTTTTTTTTTTTGAGACAGAGTCTCGTTTTGCTGCCCAGGCTAGAGTGAGTGTCATGGCGTCAGCCTAGCTCACAGCAACCTCAATCTCCGGGCTCAAGCAATCCTGCTGCCTCAGCCTCCCGAGTAGTTGGGACTACAGGCATGCACCACCACGCCCGGCTGTGTTTTTCTATATATATTAGTTGGCCAATTAATTTCTTTCTATTTTTAGTAGAGACGGGGTCTCGCTCTTGCTCAGGCTGGTTTCGAACTCCTGACCTGGAGCAATCCGCCCGCCTCGGCCTCCCAGAGAGCTTGGATTACAGGCGTGAGCCACCGCGCCCGGCCCCCCCTGTGTTCTTATTCATATACCTCTCATGTTGTTCCAGCGTATTGTGGGGGTACCAATGTTAAGGTCGGGTGCCTTGCCCTCTCCAAGCCTCCCCCCTCGGGTCAGAGCTTCAAGTGCGCCCATCCCCCAGTCGGTGCGCACCCACCCCATGCCTAATGGATGTGTATGCCCCTCCCCTCCCCCCACCCGCCCGCCCGACACCCACCCGATGAAGGTGATTCCTCTCTGTCCACTTAGGCGTCCATCCGTTCGTACCAATTTGCTGGTGAGCGCGCTCACGTGGTGCTCGTGTGTCCATTCTTGGGATACTTGGCTTACTGGAACGGGTTCCAGCTCTGGCCAGGAGAACACGAGAGGCGCCCTCTCACCGCTGCTCCTCACAGCCGAATGGCACTCCGTGGTGTCCACGCGCCACATTTTATTGATGCACTCCTGGATGGATGGGCACTCGGGTCGCTTCCACGTCTTTGGGATTGTGAATTGTGCCCTAACTGTAACCCTAACCCTTACCCAGCCCGTCTCCTCTGCCCCTGCCTGACGCACTCCTCCCCGGCCAGGCCCGTCACTGTCCTGGGCCCCCGCCTGACCGGCTCCTCCCCGCCCGGCCGGTCACCGTCCTCTGCCCCTGCCTGACACGCTCCTTCCCGCCCGGCCTCTCACCATCCTCGGCCCCTGCCTGACCGGCTCCTCCGTCGCCTGGGCCTTCCAAGGGCTTGGTGTGGATGCTGCTTCCAGGAAGCCCTCCAGAAACCCGGCAGCAGGGTGGCCGCAGCAGTCTCCAGCAGCCGTCCCTAAGTCGCGTGAGTGCGGGGGACGTGCCCCCGCTGTGCCGCGGGGGCCCAGCCTGGTGTCTTCCCTGAGGCCCTGCGGCTGCCGGCTGGGCTGCCGCTCCCCGCAAGGGGAGAGCCGCGGAGGTGGGGACCGCCTCCTGATGGGGACGTACACGCAGCTCTCCACGTCGGATTCCGGGGCTCTCTGTCCTGCCCGAAGGCCCAGCTGGCCTGCGGGTCCTTAGAGTGGCAAAAACCTCCGAAAACTGAGACTGAGGGTCCGGTGGGTGTCTGCACTTTTGTGCTGGGCACCCCAGGGAGGCCCGGGGGCTGGCTGGACAACGTGGTCTGCTGGGCGGGGGGGGGGGGGGGTTGGAGGAGCAACTGATGCCCTTTGCACTTTGGGTAGCAAGAGTCTGAGGTGTCTCTGAGCCCTGTGCCCTGTGGGGGCGGGGCGGGGGGGAGGAGGAGGAGGAGGAGGAGGAGGTGGGAAGGGCCGGGGCCTGCAGTCCTGTTCCCGGGGTGGCACGGCAAGTGGCTTCTTCCACAGGCTGCTTGGCCTGGGCTCCCTGCACCTGGGCCTTTGGAGGACCGGCCCTGTGCTTGCCAACACTTCCTGCAGGGACCCAGAGCTGGGAGGTGGCATCTCTCAGCCCTGGGTCGGGCAGAGCCCCAGCGGGCCATGCCCACAACCTCTCTCAGCACCGGTCCCCCAGAAGGCTCCTTTGGGACCAGGATTCTCTTGCGGTGACTCTTTAAGGTCTGGCCCCTGGATGGAGGGGCACCAGGAGTAGAGGAGCAGGAAGGGGAAGGGGGTGGCCATGCGAGGGGACACTTTGAGGCCAAGTCCCAGCTTCAGCCTGATCCTCCTGGGAACCCCGCTCTGAGACAAGGAGCCGGGCTTCGCATTCCCACAGCAGCCAGTCGTGGGCTGAGGACACCTGGGGCGTTGGGAACTCCCTGGCTTCTCCTTGGTTTAACATCTAGAGCTGCTTGTGAATCGCGCCGCCACACACACCCGAGCGCAGGTGTCTTCCGCACAGACTGCGGGCCTCGCTCTTCTGAATGCCGCTAGCTCGCCACCCACCCACGGGTGAACCTGGTCAGGGTGCTTTCTCTCAGGGGCAGACTCTTTTCCGGGCGGGCTACCGGTGTCTCTGTTTGCTCGTTTCTTTCTTCCATTTCGGGAAAGTCTTCCTTGCTGGGTGTGGAAATCTCCTATGCCTTCCCTCGCCTATTCTGTCAGCTTTAAAATTCTCCTTCAGTTGCCACCCTGACAGATGGATTAGGAAACTCTTTCCGGTGCACTCATTAGTGAAATGACCTCCAGGAAGCTGGAATCCAATATCTAATGGCCGATTTTTAGCGAGTCCACACGCCAGGGTGGTCGGGGTCCAATGCAGCCCCGGCCAGGCCCAGGCCCGTTGGACTGGGCCACAGGAGGACACGGAGGAGGGTCCCGGCCCCCACGAAGCGGTGCCGGCAGTTCTCCACGGGCTTGGGCGTTTTCCAGAGGTAGGAGATGGAGGGGACTGATTTCTTCAGCGCCCCCCAAACCACGCCACCCCACCCCACCCATGGGACACATCCCCAGAGAGAGACGCCCCATACACTGGCTGTGCCCCAGCCCTGGCCCGGGGGAATAGGCGGCAGCCCACCCACAGGGCGAGGGGGGGGGCGCAGCTGAAAGGGGTTGTGGGGGAGGGCGGCCCCTGGCTGGGGTCAAAGGGCGAGCGTCCCGCGCGTGCGCAGTCAGCGGCAGCGACGCGCTGGGGGTGGGCAGCGGGTAGGTGAAGGAGGCCGGGCGAGGAGACGAGGGGGGCTGGGAGGGCTCCACCTTGGCGAGTCCAGCCGTGGAGGCGCATCTTGTGTGAGTGTGAGTGAGTGTGAGTGTGTGTGTGTGTGTATAGAGAGACAGCCCCCCACCCCGCCCCGCCCCGCCCCGCCCATCACCCCCGTCCCTGGGAGCCCGCGGGACCCGGCCGGCCCGGCCCCGCCCGGCGCGGGGCCTGGGGCGGGAGGCGGCGGCGGGGAAGCCCAGAGAGGCTCGGCTTCTCGAGCGGGGCAGGGGCGCCCTCCGCCGCCGTCTAGGGCCACACCACCCTGAACGCCCCCGATCTCGTCTGGTCTCGGAAGCTAAGCAGGGTCGGGCCTGGTTAGTACTTGGATGGGAGACCGCCTGGGAATACCGGGTGCCACAGGCTGCTGCTTTTTTTTTTTTTTTTTTTCTTGCCTCTTGTTCTGTCCCCTTTCTGGGAGCGCGGCGGCGGCCCGGGGTGGGGGTCACCCCCACCCTCAGCGCCCGCGCGGTGCCTGGCGCCCCAGCCCGCACCGTGGGGCCTCCTCTTGTCCCAAGCCGCGACACCGCCGCCACGCGGCAGCATGCGTGGCTTCTGGACTGTCAGGTCTCAGACCAAAGGTCTGCTCTGTGGGAACCGACACGCTGGAGGAAACCTTGAGAGTCTGAGAGGGGAGGGAGTTCCAGAAGAAGGCCAGGATGTCATTTTGAGGGAGTATGTGACCAGAACTCATCCCGTTGCTTTTGGGGTTCTATGGGCTACACGCAGGAATCTTTGGTGGTGGCACCTGATGTTGGGGGATCCGGAGTCACACCCAGACCTGCTCCACAGGCCTCCTTTTACTTTTCTCTTCGGATTCATTATTTTTAAAAAGTGTCTCTTACCTCTAGGATTGCATTTTCTTTTCTCTCTCTTTTCAAGCAGATGATGGGAGTACAAGTATTCAGGTGACATGTGTTGCCCGTGCCGCCCTCCCCCCTGTGTTCTTTTTTTTTTTTTTTTTTGAGACAGAGTCTCGTTTTGCTGCCCAGGCTAGAGTGAGTGCCATGGCGTCAGCCTAGCTCACAGCAACCTCAATCTCCGGGCTCAAGCAATCCTGCTGCCTCAGCCTCCCGAGTAGTTGGGACTACAGGCATGCACCACCACGCCCGGCTGTGTTTTTCTCTATATATTAGTTGGCCAATTAATTTCTTTCTATTTTTAGTAGAGACGGGGTCTCGCTCTTGCTCAGGCTGGTTTCGAACTCCTGACCTGGAGCAATCCGCCCGCCTCGGCCTCCCAGAGAGCTAGGATTACAGGCGTGAGCCACCGCGCCCGGCCCCCCCTGTGTTCTTATTCATATACCTCTCATGTTGTTCCAGCGTATTGTGGGGGTACCAATGTTAAGGTCGGGTGCCTTGCCCTCTCCAAGCCTCCCCCCTCGGGTCAGAGCTTCAAGTGCGCCCATCCCCCAGTCGGTGCGCACCCACCCCATGCCTAATGGATGTGTATGCCCCTCCCCTCCCCCCACCCGCCCGCCCGACACCCACCCGATGAAGGTGATTCCTCTCTGTCCACTTAGGCGTCCATCCGTTCGTACCAATTTGCTGGTGAGCGCGCTCACGTGGTGCTCGTGTGTCCATTCTTGGGATACTTGGCTTACTGGAACGGGTTCCAGCTCTGGCCAGGAGAACACGAGAGGCGCCCTCTCACCGCTGCTCCTCACAGCCGAATGGCACTCCGTGGTGTCCACGCGCCACATTTTATTGATGCACTCCTGGATGGATGGGCACTCGGGTCGCTTCCACGTCTTTGGGATTGTGAATTGTGCCCTAACTGTAACCCTAACCCTTACCCAGCCCGTCTCCTCTGCCCCTGCCTGACGCACTCCTCCCCGGCCAGGCCCGTCACTGTCCTGGGCCCCCGCCTGACCGGCTCCTCCCCGCCCGGCCGGTCACCGTCCTCTGCCCCTGCCTGACACGCTCCTTCCCGCCCGGCCTCTCACCATCCTCGGCCCCTGCCTGACCGGCTCCTCCGTCGCCTGGGCCTTCCAAGGGCTTGGTGTGGATGCTGCTTCCAGGAAGCCCTCCAGAAACCCGGCAGCAGGGTGGCCGCAGCAGTCTCCAGCAGCCGTCCCTAAGTCGCGTGAGTGCGGGGGACGTGCCCCCGCTGTGCCGCGGGGGCCCAGCCTGGTGTCTTCCCTGAGGCCCTGCGGCTGCCAGCTGGGCTGCCGCTCCCCGCAAGGGGAGAGCCGCGGAGGTGGGGACCGCCTCCTGATGGGGACGTACACGCAGCTCTCCACGTCGGATTCCGGGGCTCTCTGTCCTGCCCGAAGGCCCAGCTGGCCTGCGGGTCCTTAGAGTGGCAAAAACCTCCGAAAACTGAGACTGAGGGTCCGGTGGGTGTCTGCACTTTTGTGCTGGGCACCCCAGGGAGGCCCGGGGGCTGGCTGGACAACGTGGTCTGCTGGGCGGGGGGGGGGGGGGGGGGGTTGGAGGAGCAACTGATGCCCTTTGCACTTTGGGTAGCAAGAGTCTGAGGTGTCTCTGAGCCCTGTGCCCTGTGGGGGCGGGGCGGGGGGGAGGAGGAGGAGGAGGAGGAGGAGGTGGGAAGGGCCGGGGCCTGCAGTCCTGTTCCCGGGGTGGCACGGCAAGTGGCTTCTTCCACAGGCTGCTTGGCCTGGGCTCCCTGCACCTGGGCCTTTGGAGGACCGGCCCTGTGCTTGCCAACACTTCCTGCAGGGACCCAGAGCTGGGAGGTGGCATCTCTCAGCCCTGGGTCGGGCAGAGCCCCAGCGGGCCATGCCCACAACCTCTCTCAGCACCGGTCCCCCAGAAGGCTCCTTTGGGACCAGGATTCTCTTGCGGTGACTCTTTAAGGTCTGGCCCCTGGATGGAGGGGCACCAGGAGTAGAGGAGCAGGAAGGGGAAGGGGGTGGCCATGCGAGGGGACACTTTGAGGCCAAGTCCCAGCTTCAGCCTGATCCTCCTGGGAACCCCGCTCTGAGACAAGGAGCCGGGCTTCGCATTCCCACAGCAGCCAGTCGTGGGCTGAGGACACCTGGGGCGTTGGGAACTCCCTGGCTTCTCCTTGGTTTAACATCTAGAGCTGCTTGTGAATCGCGCCGCCACACACACCCGAGCGCAGGTGTCTTCCGCACAGACTGCGGGCCTCGCTCTTCTGAATGCCGCTAGCTCGCCACCCACCCACGGGTGAACCTGGTCAGGGTGCTTTCTCTCAGGGGCAGACTCTTTTCCGGGCGGGCTACCGGTGTCTCTGTTTGCTCGTTTCTTTCTTCCATTTCGGGAAAGTCTTCCTTGCTGGGTGTGGAAATCTCCTATGCCTTCCCTCGCCTATTCTGTCAGCTTTAAAATTCTCCTTCAGTTGCCACCCTGACAGATGGATTAGGAAACTCTTTCCGGTGCACTCATTAGTGAAATGACCTCCAGGAAGCTGGAATCCAATATCTAATGGCCGATTTTTAGCGAGTCCACACGCCAGGGTGGTCGGGGTCCAATGCAGCCCCGGCCAGGCCCAGGCCCGTTGGACTGGGCCACAGGAGGACACGGAGGAGGGTCCCGGCCCCCACGAAGCGGTGCCGGCAGTTCTCCACGGGCTTGGGCGTTTTCCAGAGGTAGGAGATGGAGGGGACTGATTTCTTCAGCGCCCCCCAAACCACGCCACCCCACCCCACCCATGGGACACATCCCCAGAGAGAGACGCCCCATACACTGGCTGTGCCCCAGCCCTGGCCCGGGGGAATAGGCGGCAGCCCACCCACAGGGCGAGGGGGGGGGCGCAGCTGAAAGGGGTTGTGGGGGAGGGCGGCCCCTGGCTGGGGTCAAAGGGCGAGCGTCCCGCGCGTGCGCAGTCAGCGGCAGCGACGCGCTGGGGGTGGGCAGCGGGTAGGTGAAGGAGGCCGGGCGAGGAGACGAGGGGGGCTGGGAGGGCTCCACCTTGGCGAGTCCAGCCGTGGAGGCGCATCTTGTGTGAGTGTGAGTGAGTGTGAGTGTGTGTGTGTGTGTATAGAGAGACAGCCCCCCACCCCGCCCCGCCCCGCCCCGCCCATCACCCCTGTCCCTGGGAGCCCGCGGGACCCGGCCGGCCCGGCCCCGCCCGGCGCGGGGCCTGGGGCGGGAGGCGGCGGCGGGGAAGCCCAGAGAGGCTCGGCTTCTCGAGCGGGGCAGGGGCGCCCTCCGCCGCCGTCTAGGGCCACACCACCCTGAACGCCCCCGATCTCGTCTGGTCTCGGAAGCTAAGCAGGGTCGGGCCTGGTTAGTACTTGGATGGGAGACCGCCTGGGAATACCGGGTGCCACAGGCTGCTGCTTTTTTTTTTTTTTTTTTTCTTGCCTCTTGTTCTGTCCCCTTTCTGGGAGCGCGGCGGCGGCCCGGGGTGGGGGTCACCCCCACCCTCAGCGCCCGCGCGGTGCCTGGCGCCCCAGCCCGCACCGTGGGGCCTCCTCTTGTCCCAAGCCGCGACACCGCCGCCACGCGGCAGCATGCGTGGCTTCTGGACTGTCAGGTCTCAGACCAAAGGTCTGCTCTGTGGGAACCGACACGCTGGAGGAAACCTTGAGAGTCTGAGAGGGGAGGGAGTTCCAGAAGAAGGCCAGGATGTCATTTTGAGGGAGTATGTGACCAGAACTCATCCCGTTGCTTTTGGGGTTCTATGGGCTACACGCAGGAATCTTTGGTGGTGGCACCTGATGTTGGGGGATCCGGAGTCACACCCAGACCTGCTCCACAGGCCTCCTTTTACTTTTCTCTTCGGATTCATTATTTTTAAAAAGTGTCTCTTACCTCTAGGATTGCATTTTCTTTTCTCTCTCTTTTCAAGCAGATGATGGGAGTACAAGTATTCAGGTGACATGTGTTGCCCGTGCCGCCCTCCCCCCTGTGTTCTTTTTTTTTTTTTTTTTGAGACAGAGTCTCGTTTTGCTGCCCAGGCTAGAGTGAGTGCCATGGCGTCAGCCTAGCTCACAGCAACCTCAATCTCCGGGCTCAAGCAATCCTGCTGCCTCAGCCTCCCGAGTAGTTGGGACTACAGGCATGCACCACCACGCCCGGCTGTGTTTTTCTCTATATATTAGTTGGCCAATTAATTTCTTTCTATTTTTAGTAGAGACGGGGTCTCGCTCTTGCTCAGGCTGGTTTCGAACTCCTGACCTGGAGCAATCCGCCCGCCTCGGCCTCCCAGAGAGCTAGGATTACAGGCGTGAGCCACCGCGCCCGGCCCCCCCTGTGTTCTTATTCATATACCTCTCATGTTGTTCCAGCGTATTGTGGGGGTACCAATGTTAAGGTCGGGTGCCTTGCCCTCTCCAAGCCTCCCCCCTCGGGTCAGAGCTTCAAGTGCGCCCATCCCCCAGTCGGTGCGCACCCACCCCATGCCTAATGGATGTGTATGCCCCTCCCCTCCCCCCACCCGCCCGCCCGACACCCACCCGATGAAGGTGATTCCTCTCTGTCCACTTAGGCGTCCATCCGTTCGTACCAATTTGCTGGTGAGCGCGCTCACGTGGTGCTCGTGTGTCCATTCTTGGGATACTTGGCTTCCTGGAACGGGTTCCAGCTCTGGCCAGGAGAACACGAGAGGCGCCCTCTCACCGCTGCTCCTCACAGCCGAATGGCACTCCGTGGTGTCCACGCGCCACATTTTATTGATGCACTCCTGGATGGATGGGCACTCGGGTCGCTTCCACGTCTTTGGGATTGTGAATTGTGCCCTAACTGTAACCCTAACCCTTACCCAGCCCGTCTCCTCTGCCCCTGCCTGACGCACTCCTCCCCGGCCAGGCCCGTCACTGTCCTGGGCCCCCGCCTGACCGGCTCCTCCCCGCCCGGCCGGTCACCGTCCTCTGCCCCTGCCTGACACGCTCCTTCCCGCCCGGCCTCTCACCGTCCTCGGCCCCTGCCTGACCGGCTCCTCCGTCGCCTGGGCCTTCCAAGGGCTTGGTGTGGATGCTGCTTCCAGGAAGCCCTCCAGAAACCCGGCAGCAGGGTGGCCGCAGCAGTCTCCAGCAGCCGTCCCTAAGTCGCGTGAGTGCGGGGGACGTGCCCCCGCTGTGCCGCGGGGGCCCAGCCTGGTGTCTTCCCTGAGGCCCTGCGGCTGCCGGCTGGGCTGCCGCTCCCAGCAAGGGGAGAGCCGCGGAGGTGGGGACCGCCTCCTGATGGGGACGTACACGCAGCTCTCCACGTCGGATTCCGGGGCTCTCTGTCCTGCCCGAAGGCCCAGCTGGCCTGCGGGTCCTTAGAGTGGCAAAAACCTCCGAAAACTGAGACTGAGGGTCCGGTGGGTGTCTGCACTTTTGTGCTGGGCACCCCAGGGAGGCCCGGGGGCTGGCTGGACAACGTGGTCTGCTGGGCGGGGGGGGGGGGGTTGGAGGAGCAACTGATGCCCTTTGCACTTTGGGTAGCAAGAGTCTGAGGTGTCTCTGAGCCCTGTGCCCTGTGGGGGCGGGGCGGGGGGGAGGAGGAGGAGGAGGAGGAGGAGGTGGGAAGGGCCGGGGCCTGCAGTCCTGTTCCCGGGGTGGCACGGCAAGTGGCTTCTTCCACAGGCTGCTTGGCCTGGGCTCCCTGCACCTGGGCCTTTGGAGGACCGGCCCTGTGCTTGCCAACACTTCCTGCAGGGACCCAGAGCTGGGAGGTGGCATCTCTCAGCCCTGGGTCGGGCAGAGCCCCAGCGGGCCATGCCCACAACCTCTCTCAGCACCGGTCCCCCAGAAGGCTCCTTTGGGACCAGGATTCTCTTGCGGTGACTCTTTAAGGTCTGGCCCCTGGATGGAGGGGCACCAGGAGTAGAGGAGCAGGAAGGGGAAGGGGGTGGCCATGCGAGGGGACACTTTGAGGCCAAGTCCCAGCTTCAGCCTGATCCTCCTGGGAACCCCGCTCTGAGACAAGGAGCCGGGCTTCGCATTCCCACAGCAGCCAGTCGTGGGCTGAGGACACCTGGGGCGTTGGGAACTCCCTGGCTTCTCCTTGGTTTAACATCTAGAGCTGCTTGTGAATCGCGCCGCCACACACACCCGAGCGCAGGTGTCTTCCGCACAGACTGCGGGCCTCGCTCTTCTGAATGCCGCTAGCTCGCCACCCACCCACGGGTGAACCTGGTCAGGGTGCTTTCTCTCAGGGGCAGACTCTTTTCCGGGCGGGCTACCGGTGTCTCTGTTTGCTCGTTTCTTTCTTCCATTTCGGGAAAGTCTTCCTTGCTGGGTGTGGAAATCTCCTATGCCTTCCCTCGCCTATTCTGTCAGCTTTAAAATTCTCCTTCAGTTGCCACCCTGACAGATGGATTAGGAAACTCTTTCCGGTGCACTCATTAGTGAAATGACCTCCAGGAAGCTGGAATCCAATATCTAATGGCCGATTTTTAGCGAGTCCACACGCCAGGGTGGTCGGGGTCCAATGCAGCCCCGGCCAGGCCCAGGCCCGTTGGACTGGGCCACAGGAGGACACGGAGGAGGGTCCCGGCCCCCACGAAGCGGTGCCGGCAGTTCTCCACGGGCTTGGGCGTTTTCCAGAGGTAGGAGATGGAGGGGACTGATTTCTTCAGCGCCCCCCAAACCACGCCACCCCACCCCACCCATGGGACACATCCCCAGAGAGAGACGCCCCATACACTGGCTGTGCCCCAGCCCTGGCCCGGGGGAATAGGCGGCAGCCCACCCACAGGGCGAGGGGGGGGGCGCAGCTGAAAGGGGTTGTGGGGGAGGGCGGCCCCTGGCTGGGGTCAAAGGGCGAGCGTCCCGCGCGTGCGCAGTCAGCGGCAGCGACGCGCTGGGGGTGGGCAGCGGGTAGGTGAAGGAGGCCGGGCGAGGAGACGAGGGGGGCTGGGAGGGCTCCACCTTGGCGAGTCCAGCCGTGGAGGCGCATCTTGTGTGAGTGTGAGTGAGTGTGAGTGTGTGTGTGTGTGTATAGAGAGACAGCCCCCCACCCCGCCCCGCCCCGCCCCGCCCATCACCCCCGTCCCTGGGAGCCCGCGGGACCCGGCCGGCCCGGCCCCGCCCGGCGCGGGGCCTGGGGCGGGAGGCGGCGGCGGGGAAGCCCAGAGAGGCTCGGCTTCTCGAGCGGGGCAGGGGCGCCCTCCGCCGCCGTCTAGGGCCACACCACCCTGAACGCCCCCGATCTCGTCTGGTCTCGGAAGCTAAGCAGGGTCGGGCCTGGTTAGTACTTGGATGGGAGACCGCCTGGGAATACCGGGTGCCACAGGCTGCTGCTTTTTTTTTTTTTTTTTTTCTTGCCTCTTGTTCTGTCCCCTTTCTGGGAGCGCGGCGGCGGCCCGGGGTGGGGGTCACCCCCACCCTCAGCGCCCGCGCGGTGCCTGGCGCCCCAGCCCGCACCGTGGGGCCTCCTCTTGTCCCAAGCCGCGACACCGCCGCCACGCGGCAGCATGCGTGGCTTCTGGACTGTCAGGTCTCAGACCAAAGGTCTGCTCTGTGGGAACCGACACGCTGGAGGAAACCTTGAGAGTCTGAGAGGGGAGGGAGTTCCAGAAGAAGGCCAGGATGTCATTTTGAGGGAGTATGTGACCAGAACTCATCCCGTTGCTTTTGGGGTTCTATGGGCTACACGCAGGAATCTTTGGTGGTGGCACCTGATGTTGGGGGATCCGGAGTCACACCCAGACCTGCTCCACAGGCCTCCTTTTACTTTTCTCTTCGGATTCATTATTTTTAAAAAGTGTCTCTTACCTCTAGGATTGCATTTTCTTTTCTCTCTCTTTTCAAGCAGATGATGGGAGTACAAGTATTCAGGTGACATGTGTTGCCCGTGCCGCCCTCCCCCCTGTGTTCTTTTTTTTTTTTTTTTTTGAGACAGAGTCTCGTTTTGCTGCCCAGGCTAGAGTGAGTGCCATGGCGTCAGCCTAGCTCACAGCAACCTCAATCTCCGGGCTCAAGCAATCCTGCTGCCTCAGCCTCCCGAGTAGTTGGGACTACAGGCATGCACCACCACGCCCGGCTGTGTTTTTCTCTATATATTAGTTGGCCAATTAATTTCTTTCTATTTTTAGTAGAGACGGGGTCTCGCTCTTGCTCAGGCTGGTTTCGAACTCCTGACCTGGAGCAATCCGCCCGCCTCGGCCTCCCAGAGAGCTAGGATTACAGGCGTGAGCCACCGCGCCCGGCCCCCCCTGTGTTCTTATTCATATACCTCTCATGTTGTTCCAGCGTATTGTGGGGGTACCAATGTTAAGGTCGGGTGCCTTGCCCTCTCCAAGCCTCCCCCCTCGGGTCAGAGCTTCAAGTGCGCCCATCCCCCAGTCGGTGCGCACCCACCCCATGCCTAATGGATGTGTATGCCCCTCCCCTCCCCCCACCCGCCCGCCCGACACCCACCCGATGAAGGTGATTCCTCTCTGTCCACTTAGGCGTCCATCCGTTCGTACCAATTTGCTGGTGAGCGCGCTCACGTGGTGCTCGTGTGTCCATTCTTGGGATACTTGGCTTACTGGAACGGGTTCCAGCTCTGGCCAGGAGAACACGAGAGGCGCCCTCTCACCGCTGCTCCTCACAGCCGAATGGCACTCCGTGGTGTCCACGCGCCACATTTTATTGATGCACTCCTGGATGGATGGGCACTCGGGTCGCTTCCACGTCTTTGGGATTGTGAATTGTGCCCTAACTGTAACCCTAACCCTTACCCAGCCCGTCTCCTCTGCCCCTGCCTGACGCACTCCTCCCCGGCCAGGCCCGTCACTGTCCTGGGCCCCCGCCTGACCGGCTCCTCCCCGCCCGGCCGGTCACCGTCCTCTGCCCCTGCCTGACACGCTCCTTCCCGCCCGGCCTCTCACCATCCTCGGCCCCTGCCTGACCGGCTCCTCCGTCGCCTGGGCCTTCCAAGGGCTTGGTGTGGATGCTGCTTCCAGGAAGCCCTCCAGAAACCCGGCAGCAGGGTGGCCGCAGCAGTCTCCAGCAGCCGTCCCTAAGTCGCGTGAGTGCGGGGGACGTGCCCCCGCTGTGCCGCGGGGGCCCAGCCTGGTGTCTTCCCTGAGGCCCTGCGGCTGCCGGCTGGGCTGCCGCTCCCCGCAAGGGGAGAGCCGCGGAGGTGGGGACCGCCTCCTGATGGGGACGTACACGCAGCTCTCCACGTCGGATTCCGGGGCTCTCTGTCCTGCCCGAAGGCCCAGCTGGCCTGCGGGTCCTTAGAGTGGCAAAAACCTCCGAAAACTGAGACTGAGGGTCCGGTGGGTGTCTGCACTTTTGTGCTGGGCACCCCAGGGAGGCCCGGGGGCTGGCTGGACAACGTGGTCTGCTGGGCGGGGGGGGGGGGGGTTGGAGGAGCAACTGATGCCCTTTGCACTTTGGGTAGCAAGAGTCTGAGGTGTCTCTGAGCCCTGTGCCCTGTGGGGGCGGGGCGGGGGGGAGGAGGAGGAGGAGGAGGAGGAGGTGGGAAGGGCCGGGGCCTGCAGTCCTGTTCCCGGGGTGGCACGGCAAGTGGCTTCTTCCACAGGCTGCTTGGCCTGGGCTCCCTGCACCTGGGCCTTTGGAGGACCGGCCCTGTGCTTGCCAACACTTCCTGCAGGGACCCAGAGCTGGGAGGTGGCATCTCTCAGCCCTGGGTCGGGCAGAGCCCCAGCGGGCCATGCCCACAACCTCTCTCAGCACCGGTCCCCCAGAAGGCTCCTTTGGGACCAGGATTCTCTTGCGGTGACTCTTTAAGGTCTGGCCCCTGGATGGAGGGGCACCAGGAGTAGAGGAGCAGGAAGGGGAAGGGGGTGGCCATGCGAGGGGACACTTTGAGGCCAAGTCCCAGCTTCAGCCTGATCCTCCTGGGAACCCCGCTCTGAGACAAGGAGCCGGGCTTCGCATTCCCACAGCAGCCAGTCGTGGGCTGAGGACACCTGGGGCGTTGGGAACTCCCTGGCTTCTCCTTGGTTTAACATCTAGAGCTGCTTGTGAATCGCGCCGCCACACACACCCGAGCGCAGGTGTCTTCCGCACAGACTGCGGGCCTCGCTCTTCTGAATGCCGCTAGCTCGCCACCCACCCACGGGTGAACCTGGTCAGGGTGCTTTCTCTCAGGGGCAGACTCTTTTCCGGGCGGGCTACCGGTGTCTCTGTTTGCTCGTTTCTTTCTTCCATTTCGGGAAAGTCTTCCTTGCTGGGTGTGGAAATCTCCTATGCCTTCCCTCGCCTATTCTGTCAGCTTTAAAATTCTCCTTCAGTTGCCACCCTGACAGATGGATTAGGAAACTCTTTCCGGTGCACTCATTAGTGAAATGACCTCCAGGAAGCTGGAATCCAATATCTAATGGCCGATTTTTAGCGAGTCCACACGCCAGGGTGGTCGGGGTCCAATGCAGCCCCGGCCAGGCCCAGGCCCGTTGGACTGGGCCACAGGAGGACACGGAGGAGGGTCCCGGCCCCCACGAAGCGGTGCCGGCAGTTCTCCACGGGCTTGGGCGTTTTCCAGAGGTAGGAGATGGAGGGGACTGATTTCTTCAGCGCCCCCCAAACCACGCCACCCCACCCCACCCATGGGACACATCCCCAGAGAGAGACGCCCCATACACTGGCTGTGCCCCAGCCCTGGCCCGGGGGAATAGGCGGCAGCCCACCCACAGGGCGAGGGGGGGGGCGCAGCTGAAAGGGGTTGTGGGGGAGGGCGGCCCCTGGCTGGGGTCAAAGGGCGAGCGTCCCGCGCGTGCGCAGTCAGCGGCAGCGACGCGCTGGGGGTGGGCAGCGGGTAGGTGAAGGAGGCCGGGCGAGGAGACGAGGGGGGCTGGGAGGGCTCCACCTTGGCGAGTCCAGCCGTGGAGGCGCATCTTGTGTGAGTGTGAGTGAGTGTGAGTGTGTGTGTGTGTGTATAGAGAGACAGCCCCCCACCCCGCCCCGCCCCGCCCCGCCCCGCCCATCACCCCCGTCCCTGGGAGCCCGCGGGACCCGGCCGGCCCGGCCCCGCCCGGCGCGGGGCCTGGGGCGGGAGGCGGCGGCGGGGAAGCCCAGAGAGGCTCGGCTTCTCGAGCGGGGCAGGGGCGCCCTCCGCCGCCGTCTAGGGCCACACCACCCTGAACGCCCCCGATCTCGTCTGGTCTCGGAAGCTAAGCAGGGTCGGGCCTGGTTAGTACTTGGATGGGAGACCGCCTGGGAATACCGGGTGCCACAGGCTGCTGCTTTTTTTTTTTTTTTTTTTCTTGCCTCTTGTTCTGTCCCCTTTCTGGGAGCGCGGCGGCGGCCCGGGGTGGGGGTCACCCCCACCCTCAGCGCCCGCGCGGTGCCTGGCGCCCCAGCCCGCACCGTGGGGCCTCCTCTTGTCCCAAGCCGCGACACCGCCGCCACGCGGCAGCATGCGTGGCTTCTGGACTGTCAGGTCTCAGACCAAAGGTCTGCTCTGTGGGAACCGACACGCTGGAGGAAACCTTGAGAGTCTGAGAGGGGAGGGAGTTCCAGAAGAAGGCCAGGATGTCATTTTGAGGGAGTATGTGACCAGAACTCATCCCGTTGCTTTTGGGGTTCTATGGGCTACACGCAGGAATCTTTGGTGGTGGCACCTGATGTTGGGGGATCCGGAGTCACACCCAGACCTGCTCCACAGGCCTCCTTTTACTTTTCTCTTCGGATTCATTATTTTTAAAAAGTGTCTCTTACCTCTAGGATTGCATTTTCTTTTCTCTCTCTTTTCAAGCAGATGATGGGAGTACAAGTATTCAGGTGACATGTGTTGCCCGTGCCGCCCTCCCCCCTGTGTTCTTTTTTTTTTTTTTTTTGAGACAGAGTCTCGTTTTGCTGCCCAGGCTAGAGTGAGTGCCATGGCGTCAGCCTAGCTCACAGCAACCTCAATCTCCGGGCTCAAGCAATCCTGCTGCCTCAGCCTCCCGAGTAGTTGGGACTACAGGCATGCACCACCACGCCCGGCTGTGTTTTTCTCTATATATTAGTTGGCCAATTAATTTCTTTCTATTTTTAGTAGAGACGGGGTCTCGCTCTTGCTCAGGCTGGTTTCGAACTCCTGACCTGGAGCAATCCGCCCGCCTCGGCCTCCCAGAGAGCTAGGATTACAGGCGTGAGCCACCGCGCCCGGCCCCCCCTGTGTTCTTATTCATATACCTCTCATGTTGTTCCAGCGTATTGTGGGGGTACCAATGTTAAGGTCGGGTGCCTTGCCCTCTCCAAGCCTCCCCCCTCGGGTCAGAGCTTCAAGTGCGCCCATCCCCCAGTCGGTGCGCACCCACCCCATGCCTAATGGATGTGTATGCCCCTCCCCTCCCCCCACCCGCCCGCCCGACACCCACCCGATGAAGGTGATTCCTCTCTGTCCACTTAGGCGTCCATCCGTTCGTACCAATTTGCTGGTGAGCGCGCTCACGTGGTGCTCGTGTGTCCATTCTTGGGATACTTGGCTTACTGGAACGGGTTCCAGCTCTGGCCAGGAGAACACGAGAGGCGCCCTCTCACCGCTGCTCCTCACAGCCGAATGGCACTCCGTGGTGTCCACGCGCCACATTTTATTGATGCACTCCTGGATGGATGGGCACTCGGGTCGCTTCCACGTCTTTGGGATTGTGAATTGTGCCCTAACTGTAACCCTAACCCTTACCCAGCCCGTCTCCTCTGCCCCTGCCTGACGCACTCCTCCCCGGCCAGGCCCGTCACTGTCCTGGGCCCCCGCCTGACCGGCTCCTCCCCGCCCGGCCGGTCACCGTCCTCTGCCCCTGCCTGACACGCTCCTTCCCGCCCGGCCTCTCACCATCCTCGGCCCCTGCCTGACCGGCTCCTCCGTCGCCTGGGCCTTCCAAGGGCTTGGTGTGGATGCTGCTTCCAGGAAGCCCTCCAGAAACCCGGCAGCAGGGTGGCCGCAGCAGTCTCCAGCAGCCGTCCCTAAGTCGCGTGAGTGCGGGGGACGTGCCCCCGCTGTGCCGCGGGGGCCCAGCCTGGTGTCTTCCCTGAGGCCCTGCGGCTGCCGGCTGGGCTGCCGCTCCCCGCAAGGGGAGAGCCGCGGAGGTGGGGACCGCCTCCTGATGGGGACGTACACGCAGCTCTCCACGTCGGATTCCGGGGCTCTCTGTCCTGCCCGAAGGCCCAGCTGGCCTGCGGGTCCTTAGAGTGGCAAAAACCTCCGAAAACTGAGACTGAGGGTCCGGTGGGTGTCTGCACTTTTGTGCTGGGCACCCCAGGGAGGCCCGGGGGCTGGCTGGACAACGTGGTCTGCTGGGCGGGGGGGGGGGTTGGAGGAGCAACTGATGCCCTTTGCACTTTGGGTAGCAAGAGTCTGAGGTGTCTCTGAGCCCTGTGCCCTGTGGGGGCGGGGCGGGGGGGGGGAGGAGGAGGAGGAGGAGGAGGAGGTGGGAAGGGCCGGGGCCTGCAGTCCTGTTCCCGGGGTGGCACGGCATGTGGCTTCTTCCACAGGCTGCTTGGCCTGGGCTCCCTGCACCTGGGCCTTTGGAGGACCGGCCCTGTGCTTGCCAACACTTCCTGCAGGGACCCAGAGCTGGGAGGTGGCATCTCTCAGCCCTGGGTCGGGCAGAGCCCCAGCGGGCCATGCCCACAACCTCTCTCAGCACCGGTCCCCCAGAAGGCTCCTTTGGGACCAGGATTCTCTTGCGGTGACTCTTTAAGGTCTGGCCCCTGGATGGAGGGGCACCAGGAGTAGAGGAGCAGGAAGGGGAAGGGGGTGGCCATGCGAGGGGACACTTTGAGGCCAAGTCCCAGCTTCAGCCTGATCCTCCTGGGAACCCCGCTCTGAGACAAGGAGCCGGGCTTCGCATTCCCACAGCAGCCAGTCGTGGGCTGAGGACACCTGGGGCGTTGGGAACTCCCTGGCTTCTCCTTGGTTTAACATCTAGAGCTGCTTGTGAATCGCGCCGCCACACACACCCGAGCGCAGGTGTCTTCCGCACAGACTGCGGGCCTCGCTCTTCTGAATGCCGCTAGCTCGCCACCCACCCACGGGTGAACCTGGTCAGGGTGCTTTCTCTCAGGGGCAGACTCTTTTCCGGGCGGGCTACCGGTGTCTCTGTTTGCTCGTTTCTTTCTTCCATTTCGGGAAAGTCTTCCTTGCTGGGTGTGGAAATCTCCTATGCCTTCCCTCGCCTATTCTGTCAGCTTTAAAATTCTCCTTCAGTTGCCACCCTCACAGATGGATTAGGAAACTCTTTCCGGTGCACTCATTAGTGAAATGACCTCCAGGAAGCTGGAATCCAATATCTAATGGCCGATTTTTAGCGAGTCCACACGCCAGGGTGGTCGGGGTCCAAAGCAGCCCCGGCCAGGCCCTGGCCCCTTGGACTGGGCCACAGGAGGACACGGAGGAGGGTCCCGGCCCCCACGAAGCGGTGCCGGCAGTTCTCCACGGGCTTGGGCGTTTTCCAGAGGTAGGAGATGGAGGGGACTGATTTCTTCAGCGCCCCCCAAACCACGCCACCCCACCCTGTCGCGCCCGCCTCGCCAGCAAGGAAGACGCGGCAACAGGAGTTCTTCTGACCGTGCTTTAATGGGGTTCCCTTTAAACTTACATGATGCGAAAGACCCAGCCCGGCAGCGCGCAGGCCACTATATACCCCAGAAGTACAACCCCTAAGCTGGGATAGGCCGCTCAACTGTCGAGCCACCAAAGCATTAGCCCATATCAGGACCCTTTGTTTGCATTCTCGCGCCACAGGGCAACCGACAATTATGCGTGCGCTGAACTTGTTAGCTGCTCTAGGCAAAGCCGGAAACAGGCGCCAACTTGTAATGGCGTTGACACCGCGCCCCACATCTCCCCCTGTTTTATTAATTTAATGAGAGCTGAGCAACCGTTCAGCACCATCCTTCGACCGTGCGATCAAGGTTGCAGAGCCTCACTTTCACCAGCAACCACCTATCCTCGTGCAATGAGCACAACTCGGAGGTGTGCAAAGGCTGGCTGTGGGATAGGAGACATGCCTTATTTGGTGCAATGGGAGAGACCCCTCAGAGTGCAAAGGCCATGTCTACTAAAATACCTGGGGGTAGGAGCGGGTGCAACCCAAAACTAGGCTAACCTTTTAGCATGGTCAACCACACCTGTGCAGACTGTCTCAGTTCAAGCGCAGCAAATGTCTGTGCCAATACCACATGGTCCGTGGCTGCAAGACCGAAACAAAGTCAGAGCTAGGAGCTTCAACAGGAACAGGAATGTATCTAGGCAAGCAAGTAACAATGGCAGAGGGGTGAGGCACGGCATTTTAACACAATGTATAATTGCACGTATTAGAGGAACAATTCACATGTGTACCAGAGGGTTTTTCCGTGGATACTACCCAGATAAACGGGGGCCAAACCCAGACAGGTATAGGGGCAAAGGTCGCGTTTTGCCCTCCCGCAATCACCCTCACAGAACCTTTAAAAGAGTCGCTAGGATTCCATGCGAAACTAGCATTCCTTGCCATACCCCCAGCCACCAATGGACAGGGGGGCCAAGTCTGTGCAGCTTCCGTTAACCCCACACAAAACACAAAGTCCCCTTCAAGGAGAAGGATCTATTTCCCTTCAGTTTACTACTCTGTGTGTCCAACGGCATGTACGCAGTGTCCAAGGAAACATTAGTAGAAAAGAAGCGAGGGAAAATTGGTGAGTTATGTGTCACAGGCATCGGCAGAGGAGGCACTGACAGGATCCTCCAGCGTGGCTCCGCTGCCGTCCTCGCGATCATCCATGCTGTCGTCAGGAGGAGTAGCCAGCACGTCTTCATGCTGCTCCAGAGGCTGCTGCACCGTTCTGGTCAGCCGCGTGGGCACCCAGATGGGATTGTCCTGGTCCTGTGGAAAAATACAAATAGCTCCCCTGGATCTCATTAACACTGGATCCGGGCCTTTCCATAGATTAGACAACACATCTTTCCACTTCACTAATTCTTTCTGTGGCGGAGCAGGCGTGACATGCCTGTCTGCTGCCGAACGTCCCTTGACATCTAAATTTAAAAAATTTAAAGTAAAGAGAGCAAAGGAAAGGCGTCCTTTGGGTGATAGCCCTAGCTGTAGGGCATCTCCCCCTTTTTGTTTTTGTAAGTACATTTTGAGCGTGCCGTGAGCACGTTCCACGATGCCTTGCGCTTGAGGGTTGTAGGGAAGACCGGTACGGTGCTCCACACCCAAGCGAGTGCAAAACTGCTGAAAAGATTTTGAGGTATAAGCCGGGCCATTATTTGTCTTAATAACCCGGGGCTTGCCCCAGGCTGCCCAAGCTTCTAGGCAGTGAATGATAACGTAACTTGCCTTTTCTCCAGCCAGAGGCGTGGCATGAAGGACGCCTGAGCACGTGTCAACAGACACGTGAACATACTGAAGCTTTCCAAAGGATGGGACATGAGTTACATCCATTTGCCACATATGTAGAGGACGCAAACCCCTAGGATTTACGCCTGTATGAACAATAGTGCGATAAGGAGCACAATTTGGACATTGCAGTACAATTTCACGAGCATCTGCACGTGTGATGTTGAACTTAAGTCGTAAGGTTTCAGCTGGCACATGATAAAGTTTATGAAAGTCTATGGCGGCGGCGTGGCCATCAGACACCCAGAGGGCGCGAGTGGTGCGATCTGCCATAGCATTTCCTGCAGCCATAGGTCTAGGTAACAAGGAATGAGCTCTGATATGCTGAATGGAAAATGGGTTTTTCCTATTTTGAATAGTATTCCTAATTTCTGTAAATACAGAAAAGACAGTACTCTTGGCACGCCATCATCATAATGACACAAGAGAATATCATCTATATAGTGTATAATTTTTACCTTTGAAAACTTCTGCCTAACCGGCTGGATAGCTGAGGCCACATAAAGTTGGCACATAGTGGGACTGTTAGCCATGCCCTGAGGCAAAACCTGCCATTGATATCTTGCATCAGGCTGCTCATGGTTTATGGAAGGAAGCGTGAATGCAAATCTGCTTTTATCTTGTGGATGCAAGGGAATAGAGAAAAAACAGTCTTTAATGTCCAAGATAATTAGACTCCAATGTTTAGGCAAAGCTGAGAGAAGGGGCAGTCCTCTTTGAACAGGCCCCATAAGCTGCATCTGGGCATTAATTGCTCTAAAGTCATGCAACAGTCTCCATTTACCAGACCTTTTCTTAATCACAAAAATAGGAGTATTCCAAGGAGAATGAGAGGGTTCAAGATGCCCAAGAGTAAGCTGCTCTTGCACTAGCTTATGGGCCGCGAGTAACTTTTCAGAGGGTAAGGGCCACTGAGGTACCCACACTGGCTCCTCTGTATTCCAGGGTATGGGCAGAGGATCCCCAGCGGCGAGCAGCCTCCAAGAAAAACCCAGCCCTTGCTTAGAAGGTCGTGGCACAGGCTCTATAGGTTCAGTTCTTCCCTGCAAGTTCCTCCCAAGCCCTTTACCTGGGACACAGCCCATGCCCTTCATCAGCTTTTGACTTTGAACAGAATAGTCATTGGTCAATTTGAAGTCCAATTGCCGTAGCAAATCTCTACCCCAAAGATTCACAGGCAAAGGCAGAACATAAGGTTGAAAACTACCCTCTCTACCCTCATTATCCTTCCATTTCAGCGTCTGGGCGCTGATCACTGGAGAGGATGCATATCCCAATCCCTGCAGAGTCTGAGCTGAGGGGGCCAATGGCCACGTTTTTGGCCACCAGCGTTCAGAAATTATACTAGTGTCAGCTCCTGTATCTAGGAGGCCTGTAAATGTCTTTCCTTGTATGGTTAAGTCCATAGTAGGACGTTCATCTAAATTCAATGACAAATATGCACAGTTTCCTCCAGAGGAGCCAAAACCTTTTTCTCCTCTGATTTTTTGTTTACTAGGGAATAAAGAATGGAGGCTAGGTAAAATTAGCAACTGTGCTATCCGGTCTCCTGGATATATGGAAACTATGCCTCTAGTGGAAGAGCAAAGAATTTTTACTTGCCCTTCAAAATCTGAATCAATAACTCCTGGGTGAATTATTAATCCCTGCAGAGTTGATGAAGACCTGCCGAGGATGAGTCCTACCGTATTATTAGGTAACGGTCCCTTAAAATCAGATGGGACCGGCTGGCACCCCATGAGGGGGGTTAATACTGTTGTGGTGGTGGCACAGAGGTCCAATCCTGCAGAACCTTTAGTGGCTCTCCTTGGCTCCCCGGAGGCGCTAGGAGCGACCTCTCCTGGGTATTCCCCTGCATGGCCCCATATATTTGCGGGCCCTGGGGTCGGGGGCCCCACCATCCGTTTTTTTGCTTAGGTACAGGCTTTCCATTTTGATCCCGAACTATGGGATTTCCATCCTTATCCTTCATCGAGCGACATTCAGAAGCCCAATGTCGCCCCTTGCCACAGGTAGGGCAGATGCCTGGCTGTTTGTTAGAGGAGCTCCCTTGCTTAGGAGGTGCTCTACATTGCCTTTTAAGGTTCCCAGGTTTGCCACAATTGTAGCAATTGCGTTCCTGCTTTGCTTGAGCTGCTAAAACAGCGGCCGCCAGGCCACTATTGGTCAGGGGACCCCCTATCTCTCTGCATGCTTTTAGCCAGGCATTAAGGCCTTTATTCTTCCAAGGGGCAATTGCATTACGGCATTCCGTAGTGCACTGCTCAAAGGCAAGCTGCTCAATGAGCGGCATGGCTGTGTCTAGATCCCCAAATACCCTTCCTGCTGCCTCTACTAGCCTAGCTACAAAGTCTGAGAATGGTTCAGCAGGGGCCTGGATAATTTTTGTCAAGTTACCCCTGACCTCCCCACGATTGGGCAAGCTCTTCCACGCCTTAATGGCTATGGAGTTGATCTGGGCATATACCTCCTCTGGGTAGGCGACCTGATTGTTGACCCACTGCCCCTGCCCTGTGAGCATGTCAAAATTCCATGCTGGTTGCCCACGCTGGGCGTTTCTCCGGGATTGCTCCATGCACTCTTCCTGGTTAATGGACTTCCAATCTAAATACTGACCTGTAGTCAGTACTGCCTTGACGAGCTGACTCCAATCTCTGGGCGTCATTGCTGAATTGCCCAGTCTCTCTACCAAAGATAAGGTGTAGGAGGCCCCATGTCCCCAGTTTCGGACAGCCTCCGCCAGCTCTTTTAATTGCTTGGCGTTTACTGGCTCCCAGCCCCTTTGATTATCATTCTCAAAGACAGGAAAGGTAAGAAACAGCTCTTTTTGCTCTTCAGGGTGAATGAATGAAGCACCCTGCAGTGCACCTCTCTGCCTGGGGCTAACGCTTATTTCCTCATAAGGCAGGGCAGACGGAGATGGGCGGTACCGCTCATAACCTGCCGCTTCCTCTTCCAAAGTAGCTTCCTCCTCTGAATCTAGCTCCTCCCCCGCCTCCTCCCCTGAACTTGAGGAAGTAAGAGAAGAGGAAGAAGAGGAATCATCCTCAGAAATATTTAATTTTTTAAATTCTGACAGAAAAAGGCTATCTCCTCTGTCTTCTGTCCTGTCCTTTCCTTTGTTATTTTTATTCCTGGTACTTTTACATTTCTTTCTCTCCCTTTTCTTCTTTCTCTCCCTTTGCAGGTCGGGCTGCGCTATCCCTCCCTGCATTTTCCTTTTTTGAGCTCTATATTCCTTTTTTCCACCTTTTACCGCGGTACCTCCCTTACTGCTTCTCTCTGAGCTTGCTTCTTGCAAGTCACTCAGTGCACTTTGGCTAGCTGCTACGCGCGGGCCTGAAGTCTCATCATACAGGCATTTCATGATAATAGGCCACAAAAAGTGCCGCAGCAGAATATTACCCATTTTTTGGAAGCAGGGGAGTTTTGGCCGTCCCACACGTCAGTTCTGAACTCACCTCTGTCGAGGTCGTCTCCGCTGGTGCCTCAAAGTTGTTTCAAGTTCCCGGGTTTCGGCACCACTTGTCGCGCCCGCCTCGCCAGCAAGGAAGACGCGGCAACAGGAGTTCTTCTGACCGTGCTTTAATGGGGTTCCCTTTAAACTTACATGATGCGAAAGACCCAGCCCGGCAGCGCGCAGGCCACTATATACCCCAGAAGTACAACCCCTAAGCTGGGATAGGCCGCTCAACTGTCGAGCCACCAAAGCATTAGCCCATATCAGGACCCTTTGTTTGCATTCTCGCGCCACAGGGCAACCGACAATTATGCGTGCGCTGAACTTGTTAGCTGCTCTAGGCAAAGCCGGAAACAGGCGCCAACTTGTAATGGCGTTGACACCGCGCCCCACACCACCCCACCCATGGGACACATCCCCAGAGAGAGACGCCCCATACACTGGCTGTGCCCCAGCCCTGGCCCGGGGGAATAGGCGGCAGCCCACCCACAGGGCGAGGGGGGGGCGCAGCTGAAAGGGGTTGTGGGGGAGGGCGGCCCCTGGCTGGGGTCAAAGGGCGAGCGTCCCGCGCGTGCGCAGTCAGCGGCAGCGACGCGCTGGGGGTGGGCAGCGGGTAGGTGAAGGAGGCCGGGCGAGGAGACGAGGGGGGCTGGGAGGGCTCCACCTTGGCGAGTCCAGCCGTGGAGGCGCATCTTGTGTGAGTGTGAGTGAGTGTGAGTGTGTGTGTGTGTGTGTATAGAGAGACAGCCCCCCACCCCGCCCCGCCCCGCCCCGCCCCGCCCCGCCCCGCCCATCACCCCCGTCCCTGGGAGCCCGCGGGACCCGGCCAGCGAACTCAACCGGCCCGGCCCGGCCCGGCCCGGCGCGGGGCCTGGGGCGGGAGGCGGCGGCGGGGAAGCCCAGAGAGGCTCGGCTTCTCGAGCCGGGCAGGGGCGCCCTCCGCCGCCGTCTAGGGCCACACCACCCTGAACGCCCCCGATCTCGTCTGGTCTCGGAAGCTAAGCAGGGTCGGGCCTGGTTAGTACTTGGATGGGAGACCGCCTGGGAATACCGGGTGCCACAGGCTGCTGCTTTTTTTTTTTTTTTTTTTTTCTTGCCTCTTGTTCTGTCCCCTTTCTGGGAGCGCGGCAGCGGCCCGGGGTGGGGGTCACCCCCACCCTCAGCGCCCGCGCGGTGCCTGGCGCCCCAGCCCGCACCGTGGGGCCTCCTCTTGTCCCAAGCCGCGACACCGCCGCCACGCGGCAGCATGCGTGGCATCTGGACTGTCAGGTCTCAGACCAAAGGTCTGCTCTGTGGGAACCGACACGCTGGAGGAAACCTTGAGAGTCTGAGAGGGGAGGGAGTTCCAGAAGAAGGCCAGGATGTCATTTTGAGGGAGTATGTGACCAGAACTCGTCCCGTTGCTTTTGGGGTTCTATGGGCTACACGCAGGAATCTTTGGTGGTGGCACCTGATGTTGGGGGATCCGGAGTCACACCCAGACCTGCTCCACAGGCCTCCTTTTACTTTTCTCTTTGGATTCATTATTTTTAAAAAGTGTCTCTTACCTCTAGGATTGCATTTTCTTTTCTCTCTCTTTTCAAGCAGATGATGGGAGTACAAGTATTCAGGTGACATGTGTTGCCCGTGCCGCCCTCCCCCCTGTGTTCTTTTTTTTTTTTTTTTTTTTTGAGACAGAGTCTCGTTTTGCTGCCCAGGCTAGAGTGAGTGCCATGGCGTCAGCCTAGCTCACAGCAACCTCAATCTCCGGGCTCAAGCAATCCTGCTGCCTCAGCCTCCCGAGTAGTTGGGACTACAGGCATGCACCACCACGCCCGGCTGTGTTTTTCTATATATATTAGTTGGCCAATTAATTTCTTTCTATTTTTAGTAGAGACGGGGTCTCGCTCTTGCTCAGGCTGGTTTCGAACTCCTGACCTGGAGCAATCCGCCCGCCTCGGCCTCCCAGAGAGCTAGGATTACAGGCGTGAGCCACCGCGCCCGGCCCCCCCTGTGTTCTTATTCATATACCTCTCATGTTGTTCCAGCGTATTGTGGGTGTACCAATGTTAAGGTCGGGTGCCTTGCCCTCTCCAAGCCTCCCCCCTCGGGTCAGAGCTTCAAGTGCGCCCATCCCCCAGTCGGTGCGCACCCACCCCATGCCTAATGGATGTGTATGCCCCTCCCCTCCCCCCACCCGCCCGCCCGACACCCACCCGATGAAGGTGATTCCTCTCTGTCCACTTAGGCGTCCATCCGTTCGTACCAATTTGCTGGTGAGCGCGCTCACGTGGTGCTCGTGTGTCCATTCTTGGGATACTTGGCTTACTGGAACGGGTTCCAGCTCTGGCCAGGAGAACACGAGAGGCGCCCTCTCACCGCTGCTCCTCACAGCCGAATGGCACTCCGTGGTGTCCACGCGCCACATTTTATTGATGCACTCCTGGATGGATGGGCACTCGGGTCGCTTCCACGTCTTTGGGATTGTGAATTGTGCCCTAACTGTCACCCTACCCCTTACCCAGCCCGTCTCCTCTGCCCCTGCCTGACGCACTCCTCCCCGGCCAGGCCCGTCACTGTCCTGGGCCCCCGCCTGACCGGCTCCTCCCCGCCCGGCCGGTCACCTTCCTCTGCCCCTGCCTGACACGCTCCTTCCCGCCCGGCCTCTCACCATCCTCGGCCCCTGCCTGACCGGCTCCTCCGTCGCCTGGGCCTTCCAAGGGCTTGGTGTGGATGCTGCTTCCAGGAAGCCCTCCAGAAACCCGGCAGCAGGGTGGCCGCAGCAGTCTCCAGCAGCCGTCCCTAAGTCGCGTGAGTGCGGGGGACGTGCCCCCGCTGTGCCGCGGGGGCCCAGCCTGGTGTCTTCCCTGAGGCCCTGCGGCTGCCGGCTGGGCTGCCGCTCCCCGCAAGGGGAGAGCCGCGGAGGTGGGGACCGCCTCCTGATGGGGACGTACACGCAGCTCTCCACGTCGGATTCCGGGGCTCTCTGTCCTGCCCGAAGGCCCAGCTGGCCTGCGGGTCCTTAGAGTGGCAAAAACCTCCGAAAACTGAGACTGAGGGTCCGGTGGGTGTCTGCACTTTTGTGCTGGGCACCCCAGGGAGGCCCGGGGGCTGGCTGGACAACGTGGTCTGCTGGGCGGGGGGGGGGGGTTGGAGGAGCAACTGATGCCCTTTGCACTTTGGGTAGCAAGAGTCTGAGGTGTCTCTGAGCCCTGTGCCCTGTGGGGGCGGGGCGGGGGGGAGGAGGAGGAGGAGGAGGAGGAGGTGGGAAGGGCCGGGGCCTGCAGTCCTGTTCCCGGGGTGGCACGGCAAGTGGCTTCTTCCACAGGCTGCTTGGCCTGGGCTCCCTGCACCTGGGCCTTTGGAGGACCGGCCCTGTGCTTGCCAACACTTCCTGCAGGGACCCAGAGCTGGGAGGTGGCATCTCTCAGCCCTGGGTCGGGCAGAGCCCCAGCGGGCCATGCCCACAACCTCTCTCAGCACCGGTCCCCCAGAAGGCTCCTTTGGGACCAGGATTCTCTTGCGGTGACTCTTTAAGGTCTGGCCCCTGGATGGAGGGGCACCAGGAGTAGAGGAGCAGGAAGGGGAAGGGGGTGGCCATGCGAGGGGACACTTTGAGGCCAAGTCCCAGCTTCAGCCTGATCCTCCTGGGAACCCCGCTCTGAGACAAGGAGCCGGGCTTCGCATTCCCACAGCAGCCAGTCGTGGGCTGAGGACACCTGGGGCGTTGGGAACTCCCTGGCTTCTCCTTGGTTTAACATCTAGAGCTGCTTGTGAATCGCGCCGCCACACACACCCGAGCGCAGGTGTCTTCCGCACAGACTGCGGGCCTCGCTCTTCTGAATGCCGCTAGCTCGCCACCCACCCACGGGTGAACCTGGTCAGGGTGCTTTCTCTCAGGGGCAGACTCTTTTCCGGGCGGGCTACCGGTGTCTCTGTTTGCTCGTTTCTTTCTTCCATTTCGGGAAAGTCTTCCTTGCTGGGTGTGGAAATCTCCTATGCCTTCCCTCGCCTATTCTGTCAGCTTTAAAATTCTCCTTCAGTTGCCACCCTCACAGATGGATTAGGAAACTCTTTCCGGTGCACTCATTAGTGAAATGACCTCCAGGAAGCTGGAATCCAATATCTAATGGCCGATTTTTAGCGAGTCCACACGCCAGGGTGGTCGGGGTCCAAAGCAGCCCCGGCCAGGCCCAGGCCCCTTGGACTGGGCCACAGGAGGACACGGAGGAGGGTCCCGGCCCCCACGAAGCGGTGCCGGCAGTTCTCCACGGGCTTGGGCGTTTTCCAGAGGTAGGAGATGGAGGGGACTGATTTCTTCAGCGCCCCCCAAACCACGCCACCCCACCCCACCCATGGGACACATCCCCAGAGAGAGACGCCCCATACACTGGCTGTGCCCCAGCCCTGGCCCAGGGGAATAGGCGGCAGCCCACCCACAGGGCGAGGGGGGGGCGCAGCTGAAAGGGGTTGTGGGGGAGGGCGGCCCCTGGCTGGGGTCAAAGGGCGAGCGTCCCGCGCGTGCGCAGTCAGCGGCAGCGACGCGCTGGGGGTGGGCAGCGGGTAGGTGAAGGAGGCCGGGCGAGGAGACAAGGGGGGCTGGGAGGGCTCCATCTTGGCGAGTCCAGCCGTGGAGGCGCATCTTGTGTGAGTGTGAGTGAGTGTGAGTGTGTGTGTGTGTGTATAGAGAGACAGCCCCCCACCCCGCCCCGCCCCGCCCCGCCCCGCCCATCACCCCCGTCCCTGGGAGCCCGCGGGACCCGGCCAGCGAACTCAACCGGCCCGGCCCGGCCCGGCCCGGCGCGGGGCCTGGGGCGGGAGGCGGCGGCGGGGAAGCCCAGAGAGGCTCGGCTTCTCGAGCCGGGCAGGGGCGCCCTCCGCCGCCGTCTAGGGCCACACCACCCTGAACGCCCCCGATCTCGTCTGGTCTCGGAAGCTAAGCAGGGTCGGGCCTGGTTAGTACTTGGATGGGAGACCGCCTGGGAATACCGGGTGCCACAGGCTGCTGCTTTTTTTTTTTTTTTTTTTTCCTTGCCTCTTGTTCTGTCCCCTTTCTGGGAGCGCGGCGGCGGCCCGGGGTGGGGGTCACCCCCACCCTCAGCGCCCGCGCGGTGCCTGGCGCCCCAGCCCGCACCGTGGGGCCTCCTCTTGTCCCAAGCCGCGACACCGCCGCCACGCGGCAGCATGCGTGGCATCTGGACTGTCAGGTCTCAGACCAAAGGTCTGCTCTGTGGGAACCGACACGCTGGAGGAAACCTTGAGAGTCTGAGAGGGGAGGGAGTTCCAGAAGAAGGCCAGGATGTCATTTTGAGGGAGTATGTGACCAGAACTCGTCCCGTTGCTTTTGGGGTTCTATGGGCTACACGCAGGAATCTTTGGTGGTGGCACCTGATGTTGGGGGATCCGGAGTCACACCCAGACCTGCTCCACAGGCCTCCTTTTACTTTTCTCTTTGGATTCATTATTTTTAAAAAGTGTCTCTTACCTCTAGGATTGCATTTTCTTTTCTCTCTCTTTTCAAGCAGATGATGGGAGTACAAGTATTCAGGTGACATGTGTTGCCCGTGCCGCCCTCCCCCCTGTGTTCTTTTTTTTTTTTTTTTTTTTGAGACAGAGTCTCGTTTTGCTGCCCAGGCTAGAGTGAGTGTCATGGCGTCAGCCTAGCTCACAGCAACCTCAATCTCCGGGCTCAAGCAATCCTGCTGCCTCAGCCTCCCGAGTAGTTGGGACTACAGGCATGCACCACCACGCCCGGCTGTGTTTTTCTATATATATTAGTTGGCCAATTAATTTCTTTCTATTTTTAGTAGAGACGGGGTCTCGCTCTTGCTCAGGCTGGTTTCGAACTCCTGACCTGGAGCAATCCGCCCGCCTCGGCCTCCCAGAGAGCTTGGATTACAGGCGTGAGCCACCGCGCCCGGCCCCCCCCTGTGTTCTTATTCATATACCTCTCATGTTGTTCCAGCGTATTGTGGGGGTACCAATGTTAAGGTCGGGTGCCTTGCCCTCTCCAAGCCTCCCCCCTCGGGTCAGAGCTTCAAGTGCGCCCATCCCCCAGTCGGTGCGCACCCACCCCATGCCTAATGGATGTGTATGCCCCTCCCCTCCCCCCACCCGCCCGCCCGACACCCACCCGATGAAGGTGATTCCTCTCTGTCCACTTAGGCGTCCATCCGTTCGTACCAATTTGCTGGTGAGCGCGCTCACGTGGTGCTCGTGTGTCCATTCTTGGGATACTTGGCTTACTGGAACGGGTTCCAGCTCTGGCCAGGAGAACACGAGAGGCGCCCTCTCACCGCTGCTCCTCACAGCCGAATGGCACTCCGTGGTGTCCACGCGCCACATTTTATTGATGCACTCCTGGATGGATGGGCACTCGGGTCGCTTCCACGTCTTTGGGATTGTGAATTGTGCCCTAACTGTAACCCTAACCCTTACCCAGCCCGTCTCCTCTGCCCCTGCCTGACGCACTCCTCCCCGGCCAGGCCCGTCACTGTCCTGGGCCCCCGCCTGACCGGCTCCTCCCCGCCCGGCCGGTCACCGTCCTCTGCCCCTGCCTGACACGCTCCTTCCCGCCCGGCCTCTCACCATCCTCGGCCCCTGCCTGACCGGCTCCTCCGTCGCCTGGGCCTTCCAAGGGCTTGGTGTGGATGCTGCTTCCAGGAAGCCCTCCAGAAACCCGGCAGCAGGGTGGCCGCAGCAGTCTCCAGCAGCCGTCCCTAAGTCGCGTGAGTGCGGGGGACGTGCCCCCGCTGTGCCGCGGGGGCCCAGCCTGGTGTCTTCCCTGAGGCCCTGCGGCTGCCGGCTGGGCTGCCACTCCCCGCAAGGGGAGAGCCGCGGAGGTGGGGACCGCCTCCTGATGGGGACGTACACGCAGCTCTCCACGTCGGATTCCGGGGCTCTCTGTCCTGCCCGAAGGCCCAGCTGGCCTGCGGGTCCTTAGAGTGGCAAAAACCTCCGAAAACTGAGACTGAGGGTCCGGTGGGTGTCTGCACTTTTGTGCTGGGCACCCCAGGGAGGCCCGGGGGCTGGCTGGACAACGTGGTCTGCTGGGCGGGGGGGGGGGGTTGGAGGAGCAACTGATGCCCTTTGCACTTTGGGTAGCAAGAGTCTGAGGTGTCTCTGAGCCCTGTGCCCTGTGGGGGCGGGGCGGGGGGGGGGAGGAGGAGGAGGAGGAGGAGGAGGTGGGAAGGGCCGGGGCCTGCAGTCCTGTTCCCGGGGTGGCACGGCATGTGGCTTCTTCCACAGGCTGCTTGGCCTGGGCTCCCTGCACCTGGGCCTTTGGAGGACCGGCCCTGTGCTTGCCAACACTTCCTGCAGGGACCCAGAGCTGGGAGGTGGCATCTCTCAGCCCTGGGTCGGGCAGAGCCCCAGCGGGCCATGCCCACAACCTCTCTCAGCACCGGTCCCCCAGAAGGCTCCTTTGGGACCAGGATTCTCTTGCGGTGACTCTTTAAGGTCTGGCCCCTGGATGGAGGGGCACCAGGAGTAGAGGAGCAGGAAGGGGAAGGGGGTGGCCATGCGAGGGGACACTTTGAGGCCAAGTCCCAGCTTCAGCCTGATCCTCCTGGGAACCCCGCTCTGAGACAAGGAGCCGGGCTTCGCATTCCCACAGCAGCCAGTCGTGGGCTGAGGACACCTGGGGCGTTGGGAACTCCCTGGCTTCTCCTTGGTTTAACATCTAGAGCTGCTTGTGAATCGCGCCGCCCCACACACCTGAGTGCAGGTGTCTTCCGCACAGACTGCGGGCCTCGCTCTTCTGAATGCCGCTAGCTCGCCACCCACCCACGGGTGAACCTGGTCAGGGTGCTTTCTCTCAGGGGCAGACTCTTTTCCGGGCGGGCTACCGGTGTCTCTGTTTGCTCGTTTCTTTCTTCCATTTCGGGAAAGTCTTCCTTGCTGGGTGTGGAAATCTCCTATGCCTTCCCTCGCCTATTCTGTCAGCTTTAAAATTCTCCTTCAGTTGCCACCCTCACAGATGGATTAGGAAACTCTTTCCGGTGCACTCATTAGTGAAATGACCTCCAGGAAGCTGGAATCCAATATCTAATGGCCGATTTTTAGCGAGTCCACACGCCAGGGTGGTCGGGGTCCAAAGCAGCCCCGGCCAGGCCCAGGCCCCTTGGACTGGGCCACAGGAGGACACGGAGGAGGGTCCCGGCCCCCACGAAGCGGTGCCGGCAGTTCTCCACGGGCTTGGGCGTTTTCCAGAGGTAGGAGATGGAGGGGACTGATTTCTTCAGCGCCCCCCAAACCACGCCACCCCACCCCACCCATGGGACACATCCCCAGAGAGAGACGCCCCATACACTGGCTGTGCCCCAGCCCTGGCCCAGGGGAATAGGCGGCAGCCCACCCACAGTGCGAGGGGGGGGCGCAGCTGAAAGGGGTTGTGGGGGAGGGCGGCCCCTGGCTGGGGTCAAAGGGTGAGCGTCCCGCGCGTGCGCAGTCAGCGGCAGCGACGCGCTGGGGGTGGGCAGCGGGTAGGTGAAGGAGGCCGGGCGAGGAGACGAGGGGGGCTGGGAGGGCTCCACCTTGGCGAGTCCAGCCGTGGAGGCGCATCTTGTGTGAGTGTGAGTGAGTGTGAGTGTGTGTGTGTGTGTATAGAGAGACAGCCCCCCACCCCGCCCCGCCCCGCCCCGCCCCGCCCATCACCCCCGTCCCTGGGAGCCCGCGGGACCCGGCCAGCGAACTCAACCGGCCCGGCCCGGCCCGGCCCGGCGCGGGGCCTGGGGCGGGAGGCGGCGGCGGGGAAGCCCAGAGAGGCTCGGCTTCTCGAGCCGGGCAGGGGCGCCCTCCGCCGCCGTCTAGGGCCACACCACCCTGAACGCCCCCGATCTCGTCTGGTCTCGGAAGCTAAGCAGGGTCGGGCCTGGTTAGTACTTGGATGGGAGACCGCCTGGGAATACCGGGTGCCACAGGCTGCTGCTTTTTTTTTTTTTTTTTTTTCCTTGCCTCTTGTTCTGTCCCCTTTCTGGGAGCGCGGCGGCGGCCCGGGGTGGGGGTCACCCCCACCCTCAGCGCCCGCGCGGTGCCTGGCGCCCCAGCCCGCACCGTGGGGCCTCCTCTTGTCCCAAGCCGCGACACCGCCGCCACGCGGCAGCATGCGTGGCATCTGGACTGTCAGGTCTCAGACCAAAGGTCTGCTCTGTGGGAACCGACACGCTGGAGGAAACCTTGAGAGTCTGAGAGGGGAGGGAGTTCCAGAAGAAGGCCAGGATGTCATTTTGAGGGAGTATGTGACCAGAACTCGTCCCGTTGCTTTTGGGGTTCTATGGGCTACACGCAGGAATCTTTGGTGGTGGCACCTGATGTTGGGGGATCCGGAGTCACACCCAGACCTGCTCCACAGGCCTCCTTTTACTTTTCTCTTTGGATTCATTATTTTTAAAAAGTGTCTCTTACCTCTAGGATTGCATTTTCTTTTCTCTCTCTTTTCAAGCAGATGATGGGAGTACAAGTATTCAGGTGACATGTGTTGCCCGTGCCGCCCTCCCCCCTGTGTTCTTTTTTTTTTTTTTTTTTTGAGACAGAGTCTCGTTTTGCTGCCCAGGCTAGAGTGAGTGTCATGGCGTCAGCCTAGCTCACAGCAACCTCAATCTCCGGGCTCAAGCAATCCTGCTGCCTCAGCCTCCCGAGTAGTTGGGACTACAGGCATGCACCACCACGCCCGGCTGTGTTTTTCTATATATATTAGTTGGCCAATTAATTTCTTTCTATTTTTAGTAGAGACGGGGTCTCGCTCTTGCTCAGGCTGGTTTCGAACTCCTGACCTGGAGCAATCCGCCCGCCTCGGCCTCCCAGAGAGCTTGGATTACAGGCGTGAGCCACCGCGCCCGGCCCCCCCTGTGTTCTTATTCATATACCTCTCATGTTGTTCCAGCGTATTGTGGGGGTACCAATGTTAAGGTCGGGTGCCTTGCCCTCTCCAAGCCTCCCCCCTCGGGTCAGAGCTTCAAGTGCGCCCATCCCCCAGTCGGTGCGCACCCACCCCATGCCTAATGGATGTGTATGCCCCTCCCCTCCCCCCACCCGCCCGCCCGACACCCACCCGATGAAGGTGATTCCTCTCTGTCCACTTAGGCGTCCATCCGTTCGTACCAATTTGCTGGTGAGCGCGCTCACGTGGTGCTCGTGTGTCCATTCTTGGGATACTTGGCTTACTGGAACGGGTTCCAGCTCTGGCCAGGAGAACACGAGAGGCGCCCTCTCACCGCTGCTCCTCACAGCCGAATGGCACTCCGTGGTGTCCACGCGCCACATTTTATTGATGCACTCCTGGATGGATGGGCACTCGGGTCGCTTCCACGTCTTTGGGATTGTGAATTGTGCCCTAACTGTAACCCTAACCCTTACCCAGCCCGTCTCCTCTGCCCCTGCCTGACGCACTCCTCCCCGGCCAGGCCCGTCACTGTCCTGGGCCCCCGCCTGACCGGCTCCTCCCCGCCCGGCCGGTCACCGTCCTCTGCCCCTGCCTGACACGCTCCTTCCCGCCCGGCCTCTCACCATCCTCGGCCCCTGCCTGACCGGCTCCTCCGTCGCCTGGGCCTTCCAAGGGCTTGGTGTGGATGCTGCTTCCAGGAAGCCCTCCAGAAACCCGGCAGCAGGGTGGCCGCAGCAGTCTCCAGCAGCCGTCCCTAAGTCGCGTGAGTGCGGGGGACGTGCCCCCGCTGTGCCGCGGGGGCCCAGCCTGGTGTCTTCCCTGAGGCCCTGCGGCTGCCGGCTGGGCTGCCGCTCCCCGCAAGGGGAGAGCCGCGGAGGTGGGGACCGCCTCCTGATGGGGACGTACACGCAGCTCTCCACGTCGGATTCCGGGGCTCTCTGTCCTGCCCGAAGGCCCAGCTGGCCTGCGGGTCCTTAGAGTGGCAAAAACCTCCGAAAACTGAGACTGAGGGTCCGGTGGGTGTCTGCACTTTTGTGCTGGGCACCCCAGGGAGGCCCGGGGGCTGGCTGGACAACGTGGTCTGCTGGGCGGGGGGGGGGGGTTGGAGGAGCAACTGATGCCCTTTGCACTTTGGGTAGCAAGAGTCTGAGGTGTCTCTGAGCCCTGTGCCCTGTGGGGGCGGGGCGGGGGGGGGGAGGAGGAGGAGGAGGAGGAGGAGGTGGGAAGGGCCGGGGCCTGCAGTCCTGTTCCCGGGGTGGCACGGCATGTGGCTTCTTCCACAGGCTGCTTGGCCTGGGCTCCCTGCACCTGGGCCTTTGGAGGACCGGCCCTGTGCTTGCCAACACTTCCTGCAGGGACCCAGAGCTGGGAGGTGGCATCTCTCAGCCCTGGGTCGGGCAGAGCCCCAGCGGGCCATGCCCACAACCTCTCTCAGCACCGGTCCCCCAGAAGGCTCCTTTGGGACCAGGATTCTCTTGCGGTGACTCTTTAAGGTCTGGCCCCTGGATGGAGGGGCACCAGGAGTAGAGGAGCAGGAAGGGGAAGGGGGTGGCCATGCGAGGGGACACTTTGAGGCCAAGTCCCAGCTTCAGCCTGATCCTCCTGGGAACCCCGCTCTGAGACAAGGAGCCGGGCTTCGCATTCCCACAGCAGCCAGTCGTGGGCTGAGGACACCTGGGGCGTTGGGAACTCCCTGGCTTCTCCTTGGTTTAACATCTAGAGCTGCTTGTGAATCGCGCCGCCACACACACCCGAGTGCAGGTGTCTTCCGCACAGACTGCGGGCCTCGCTCTTCTGAATGCCGCTGGCTCGCCACCCACCCACGGGTGAACCTGGTCAGGGTGCTTTCTCTCAGGGGCAGACTCTTTTCCGGGCGGGCTACCGGTGTCTCTGTTTGCTCGTTTCTTTCTTCCATTTCGGGAAAGTCTTCCTTGCTGGGTGTGGAAATCTCCTATGCCTTCCCTCGCCTATTCTGTCAGCTTTAAAATTCTCCTTCAGTTGCCACCCTCACAGATGGATTAGGAAACTCTTTCCGGTGCACTCATTAGTGAAATGACCTCCAGGAAGCTGGAATCCAATATCTAATGGCCGATTTTTAGCGAGTCCACACGCCAGGGTGGTCGGGGTCCAAAGCAGCCCCGGCCAGGCCCAGGCCCCTTGGACTGGGCCACAGGAGGACACGGAGGAGGGTCCCGGCCCCCACGAAGCGGTGCCGGCAGTTCTCCACGGGCTTGGGCGTTTTCCAGAGGTAGGAGATGGAGGGGACTGATTTCTTCAGCGCCCCCCAAACCACGCCACCCCACCCCACCCATGGGACACATCCCCAGAGAGAGACGCCCCATACACTGGCTGTGCCCCAGCCCTGGCCCAGGGGAATAGGCGGCAGCCCACCCACAGGGCGAGGGGGGGGCGCAGCTGAAAGGGGTTGTGGGGGAGGGCGGCCCCTGGCTGGGGTCAAAGGGCGAGCGTCCCGCGCGTGCGCAGTCAGCGGCAGCGACGCGCTGGGGGTGGGCAGCGGGTAGGTGAAGGAGGCCGGGCGAGGAGACAAGGGGGGCTGGGAGGGCTCCACCTTGGCGAGTCCAGCCGTGGAGGCGCATCTTGTGTGAGTGTGAGTGAGTGTGAGTGTGTGTGTGTGTGTATAGAGAGACAGCCCCCCACCCCGCCCCGCCCCGCCCCGCCCCGCCCATCACCCCCGTCCCTGGGAGCCCGCGGGACCCGGCCGGCGAACTCAACCGGCCCGGCCCGGCCCGGCCCGGCGCGGGGCCTGGGGCGGGAGGCGGCGGCGGGGAAGCCCAGAGAGGCTCGGCTTCTCGAGCCGGGCAGGGGCGCCCTCCGCCGCCGTCTAGGGCCACACCACCCTGAACGCCCCCGATCTCGTCTGGTCTCGGAAGCTAAGCAGGGTCGGGCCTGGTTAGTACTTGGATGGGAGACCGCCTGGGAATACCGGGTGCCACAGGCTGCTGCTTTTTTTTTTTTTTTTTTTTCTTGCCTCTTGTTCTGTCCCCTTTCTGGGAGCGCGGCGGCGGCCCGGGGTGGGGGTCACCCCCACCCTCAGCGCCCGCGCGGTGCCTGGCGCCCCAGCCCGCACCGTGGGGCCTCCTCTTGTCCCAAGCCGCGACACCGCCGCCACGCGGCAGCATGCGTGGCATCTGGACTGTCAGGTCTCAGACCAAAGGTCTGCTCTGTGGGAACCGACACGCTGGAGGAAACCTTGAGAGTCTGAGAGGGGAGGGAGTTCCAGAAGAAGGCCAGGATGTCATTTTGAGGGAGTATGTGACCAGAACTCGTCCCGTTGCTTTTGGGGTTCTATGGGCTACACGCAGGAATCTTTGGTGGTGGCACCTGATGTTGGGGGATCCGGAGTCACACCCAGACCTGCTCCACAGGCCTCCTTTTACTTTTCTCTTCGGATTCATTATTTTTAAAAAGTGTCTCTTACCTCTAGGATTGCATTTTCTTTTCTCTCTCTTTTCAAGCAGATGATGGGAGTACAAGTATTCAGGTGACATGTGTTGCCCGTGCCGCCCTCCCCCCTGTGTTCTTTTTTTTTTTTTTTTTTTTGAGACAGAGTCTCGTTTTGCTGCCCAGGCTAGAGTGAGTGCCATGGCGTCAGCCTAGCTCACAGCAACCTCAATCTCCGGGCTCAAGCAATCCTGCTGCCTCAGCCTCCCGAGTAGTTGGGACTACAGGCATGCACCACCACGCCCGGCCTTGTTTTTCTATATATATTAGTTGGCCAATTAATTTCTTTCTATTTTTAGTAGAGACGGGGTCTCGCTCTTGCTCAGGCTGGTTTCGAACTCCTGACCTGGAGCAATCCGCCCGCCTCGGCCTCCCAGAGAGCTAGGATTACAGGCGTGAGCCACCGCGCCCGGCCCCCCCTGTGTTCTTATTCATATACCTCTCATGTTGTTCCAGCGTATTGTGGGGGTACCAATGTTAAGGTCGGGTGCCTTGCCCTCTCCAAGCCTCCCCCCTCGGGTCAGAGCTTCAAGTGCGCCCATCCCCCAGTCGGTGCGCACCCACCCCATGCCTAATGGATGTGTATGCCCCTCCCCTCCCCCCACCCGCCCGCCCGACACCCACCCGATGAAGGTGATTCCTCTCTGTCCACTTAGGCGTCCATCCGTTCGTACCAATTTGCTGGTGAGCGCGCTCACGTGGTGCTCGTGTGTCCATTCTTGGGATACTTGGCTTCCTGGAACGGGTTCCAGCTCTGGCCAGGAGAACACGAGAGGCGCCCTCTCACCGCTGCTCCTCACAGCCGAATGGCACTCCGTGGTGTCCACGCGCCACATTTTATTGATGCACTCCTGGATGGATGGGCACTCGGGTCGCTTCCACGTCTTTGGGATTGTGAATTGTGCCCTAACTGTAACCCTAACCCTTACCCAGCCCGTCTCCTCTGCCCCTGCCTGACGCACTCCTCCCCGGCCAGGCCCGTCACTGTCCTGGGCCCCCGCCTGACCGGCTCCTCCCCGCCCGGCCGGTCACCGTCCTCTGCCCCTGCCTGACACGCTCCTTCCCGCCCGGCCTCTCACCATCCTCGGCCCCTGCCTGACCGGCTCCTCCGTCGCCTGGGCCTTCCAAGGGCTTGGTGTGGATGCTGCTTCCAGGAAGCCCTCCAGAAACCCGGCAGCAGGGTGGCCGCAGCAGTCTCCAGCAGCCGTCCCTAAGTCGCGTGAGTGCGGGGGACGTGCCCCCGCTGTGCCGCGGGGGCCCAGCCTGGTGTCTTCCCTGAGGCCCTGCGGCTGCCGGCTGGGCTGCCGCTCCCCGCAAGGGGAGAGCCGCGGAGGTGGGGACCGCCTCCTGATGGGGACGTACACGCAGCTCTCCACGTCGGATTCCGGGGCTCTCTGTCCTGCCCGAAGGCCCAGCTGGCCTGCGGGTCCTTAGAGTGGCAAAAACCTCCGAAAACTGAGACTGAGGGTCCGGTGGGTGTCTGCACTTTTGTGCTGGGCACCCCAGGGAGGCCCGGGGGCTGGCTGGACAACGTGGTCTGCTGGGCGGGGGGGGGGGGGTTGGAGGAGCAACTGATGCCCTTTGCACTTTGGGTAGCAAGAGTCTGAGGTTTCTCTGAGCCCTGTGCCCTGTGGGGGCGGGGCGGGGGGGGGGAGGAGGAGGAGGAGGAGGAGGAGGTGGGAAGGGCCGGGGCCTGCAGTCCTGTTCCCGGGGTGGCACGGCATGTGGCTTCTTCCACAGGCTGCTTGGCCTGGGCTCCCTGCACCTGGGCCTTTGGAGGACCGGCCCTGTGCTTGCCAACACTTCCTGCAGGGACCCAGAGCTGGGAGGTGGCATCTCTCAGCCCTGGGTCGGGCAGAGCCCCAGCGGGCCATGCCCACAACCTCTCTCAGCACCGGTCCCCCAGAAGGCTCCTTTGGGACCAGGATTCTCTTGCGGTGACTCTTTAAGGTCTGGCCCCTGGATGGAGGGGCACCAGGAGTAGAGGAGCAGGAAGGGGAAGGGGGTGGCCATGCGAGGGGACACTTTGAGGCCAAGTCCCAGCTTCAGCCTGATCCTCCTGGGAACCCCGCTCTGAGACAAGGAGCCGGGCTTCGCATTCCCACAGCAGCCAGTCGTGGGCTGAGGACACCTGGGGCGTTGGGAACTCCCTGGCTTCTCCTTGGTTTAACATCTAGAGCTGCTTGTGAATCGCGCCGCCCCACACACCTGAGTGCAGGTGTCTTCCGCACAGACTGCGGGCCTCGCTCTTCTGAATGCCGCTAGCTCGCCACCCACCCACGGGTGAACCTGGTCAGGGTGCTTTCTCTCAGGGGCAGACTCTTTTCCGGGCGGGCTACCGGTGTCTCTGTTTGCTCGTTTCTTTCTTCCATTTCGGGAAAGTCTTCCTTGCTGGGTGTGGAAATCTCCTATGCCTTCCCTCGCCTATTCTGTCAGCTTTAAAATTCTCCTTCAGTTGCCACCCTCACAGATGGATTAGGAAACTCTTTCCGGTGCACTCATTAGTGAAATGACCTCCAGGAAGCTGGAATCCAATATCTAATGGCCGATTTTTAGCGAGTCCACACGCCAGGGTGGTCGGGGTCCAAAGCAGCCCCGGCCAGGCCCAGGCCCCTTGGACTGGGCCACAGGAGGACACGGAGGAGGGTCCCGGCCCCCACGAAGCGGTGCCGGCAGTTCTCCACGGGCTTGGGCGTTTTCCAGAGGTAGGAGATGGAGGGGACTGATTTCTTCAGCGCCCCCCAAACCACGCCACCCCACCCCACCCATGGGACACATCCCCAGAGAGAGACGCCCCATACACTGGCTGTGCCCCAGCCCTGGCCCAGGGGAATAGGCGGCAGCCCACCCACAGTGCGAGGGGGGGGCGCAGCTGAAAGGGGTTGTGGGGGAGGGCGGCCCCTGGCTGGGGTCAAAGGGTGAGCGTCCCGCGCGTGCGCAGTCAGCGGCAGCGACGCGCTGGGGGTGGGCAGCGGGTAGGTGAAGGAGGCCGGGCGAGGAGACGAGGGGGGCTGGGAGGGCTCCACCTTGGCGAGTCCAGCCGTGGAGGCGCATCTTGTGTGAGTGTGAGTGAGTGTGAGTGTGTGTGTGTGTGTATAGAGAGACAGCCCCCCACCCCGCCCCGCCCCGCCCCGCCCCGCCCATCACCCCCGTCCCTGGGAGCCCGCGGGACCCGGCCAGCGAACTCAACCGGCCCGGCCCGGCCCGGCCCGGCGCGGGGCCTGGGGCGGGAGGCGGCGGCGGGGAAGCCCAGAGAGGCTCGGCTTCTCGAGCCGGGCAGGGGCGCCCTCCGCCGCCGTCTAGGGCCACACCACCCTGAACGCCCCCGATCTCGTCTGGTCTCGGAAGCTAAGCAGGGTCGGGCCTGGTTAGTACTTGGATGGGAGACCGCCTGGGAATACCGGGTGCCACAGGCTGCTGCTTTTTTTTTTTTTTTTTTCTTGCCTCTTGTTCTGTCCCCTTTCTGGGAGCGCGGCGGCGGCCCGGGGTGGGGGTCACCCCCACCCTCAGCGCCCGCGCGGTGCCTGGCGCCCCAGCCCGCACCGTGGGGCCTCCTCTTGTCCCAAGCCGCGACACCGCCGCCACGCGGCAGCATGCGTGGCATCTGGACTGTCAGGTCTCAGACCAAAGGTCTGCTCTGTGGGAACCGACACGCTGGAGGAAACCTTGAGAGTCTGAGAGGGGAGGGAGTTCCAGAAGAAGGCCAGGATGTCATTTTGAGGGAGTATGTGACCAGAACTCGTCCCGTTGCTTTTGGGGTTCTATGGGCTACACGCAGGAATCTTTGGTGGTGGCACCTGATGTTGGGGGATCCGGAGTCACACCCAGACCTGCTCCACAGGCCTCCTTTTACTTTTCTCTTTGGATTCATTATTTTTAAAAAGTGTCTCTTACCTCTAGGATTGCATTTTCTTTTCTCTCTCTTTTCAAGCAGATGATGGGAGTACAAGTATTCAGGTGACATGTGTTGCCCGTGCCGCCCTCCCCCCTGTGTTCTTTTTTTTTTTTTTTTTTTTGAGACAGAGTCTCGTTTTGCTGCCCAGGCTAGAGTGAGTGCCATGGCGTCAGCCTAGCTCACAGCAACCTCAATCTCCGGGCTCAAGCAATCCTGCTGCCTCAGCCTCCCGAGTAGTTGGGACTACAGGCATGCACCACCACGCCCGGCCGTGTTTTTCTATATATATTAGTTGGCCAATTAATTTCTTTCTATTTTTAGTAGAGACGGGGTCTCGCTCTTGCTCAGGCTGGTTTCGAACTCCTGACCTGGAGCAATCCGCCCGCCTCGGCCTCCCAGAGAGCTAGGATTACAGGCGTGAGCCACCGCGCCCGGCCCCCCCTGTGTTCTTATTCATATACCTCTCATGTTGTTCCAGCGTATTGTGGGGGTACCAATGTTAAGGTCGGGTGCCTTGCCCTCTCCAAGCCTCCCCCCTCGGGTCAGAGCTTCAAGTGCGCCCATCCCCCAGTCGGTGCGCACCCACCCCATGCCTAATGGATGTGTATGCCCCTCCCCTCCCCCCACCCGCCCGCCCGACACCCACCCGATGAAGGTGATTCCTCTCTGTCCACTTAGGCGTCCATCCGTTCGTACCAATTTGCTGGTGAGCGCGCTCACGTGGTGCTCGTGTGTCCATTCTTGGGATACTTGGCTTACTGGAACGGGTTCCAGCTCTGGCCAGGAGAACACGAGAGGCGCCCTCTCACCGCTGCTCCTCACAGCCGAATGGCACTCCGTGGTGTCCACGCGCCACATTTTATTGATGCACTCCTGGATGGATGGGCACTCGGGTCGCTTCCACGTCTTTGGGATTGTGAATTGTGCCCTAACTGTAACCCTAACCCTTACCCAGCCCGTCTCCTCTGCCCCTGCCTGACGCACTCCTCCCCGGCCAGGCCCGTCACTGTCCTGGGCCCCCGCCTGACCGGCTCCTCCCCGCCCGGCCGGTCACCGTCCTCTGCCCCTGCCTGACACGCTCCTTCCCGCCCGGCCTCTCACCGTCCTCGGCCCCTGCCTGACCGGCTCCTCCGTCGCCTGGGCCTTCCAAGGGCTTGGTGTGGATGCTGCTTCCAGGAAGCCCTCCAGAAACCCGGCAGCAGGGTGGCCGCAGCAGTCTCCAGCAGCCGTCCCTAAGTCGCGTGAGTGCGGGGGACGTGCCCCCGCTGTGCCGCGGGGGCCCAGCCTGGTGTCTTCCCTGAGGCCCTGCTGCTGCCGGCTGGGCTGCCGCTCCCCGCAAGGGGAGAGCCGCGGAGGTGGGGACCGCCTCCTGATGGGGACGTACACGCAGCTCTCCACGTCGGATTCCGGGGCTCTCTGTCCTGCCCGAAGGCCCAGCTGGCCTGCGGGTCCTTAGAGTGGCAAAAACCTCCGAAAACTGAGACTGAGGGTCCGGTGGGTGTCTGCACTTTTGTGCTGGGCACCCCAGGGAGGCCCGGGGGCTGGCTGGACAACGTGGTCTGCTGGGCGGGGGGGGGGGGTTGGAGGAGCAACTGATGCCCTTTGCACTTTGGGTAGCAAGAGTCTGAGGTGTCTCTGAGCCCTGTGCCCTGTGGGGGCGGGGCGGGGGGGGGGAGGAGGAGGAGGAGGAGGAGGAGGTGGGAAGGGCCGGGGCCTGCAGTCCTGTTCCCGGGGTGGCACGGCATGTGGCTTCTTCCACAGGCTGCTTGGCCTGGGCTCCCTGCACCTGGGCCTTTGGAGGACCGGCCCTGTGCTTGCCAACACTTCCTGCAGGGACCCAGAGCTGGGAGGTGGCATCTCTCAGCCCTGGGTCGGGCAGAGCCCCAGCGGGCCATGCCCACAACCTCTCTCAGCACCGGTCCCCCAGAAGGCTCCTTTGGGACCAGGATTCTCTTGCGGTGACTCTTTAAGGTCTGGCCCCTGGATGGAGGGGCACCAGGAGTAGAGGAGCAGGAAGGGGAAGGGGGTGGCCATGCGAGGGGACACTTTGAGGCCAAGTCCCAGCTTCAGCCTGATCCTCCTGGGAACCCCGCTCTGAGACAAGGAGCCGGGCTTCGCATTCCCACAGCAGCCAGTCGTGGGCTGAGGACACCTGGGGCGTTGGGAACTCCCTGGCTTCTCCTTGGTTTAACATCTAGAGCTGCTTGTGAATCGCGCCGCCACACACACCCGAGCGCAGGTGTCTTCCGCACAGACTGCGGGCCTCGCTCTTCTGAACGCCGCTGGCTCGCCACCCACCCACGGGTGAACCTGGTCAGGGTGCTTTCTCTCAGGGGCAGACTCTTTTCCGGGCGGGCTACCGGTGTCTCTGTTTGCTCGTTTCTTTCTTCCATTTCGGGAAAGTCTTCCTTGCTGGGTGTGGAAATCTCCTATGCCTTCCCTCGCCTATTCTGTCAGCTTTAAAATTCTCCTTCAGTTGCCACCCTCACAGATGGATTAGGAAACTCTTTCCGGTGCACTCATTAGTGAAATGACCTCCAGGAAGCTGGAATCCAATATCTAATGGCCGATTTTTAGCGAGTCCACACGCCAGGGTGGTCGGGGTCCAAAGCAGCCCCGGCCAGGCCCAGGCCCCTTGGACTGGGCCACAGGAGGACACGGAGGAGGGTCCCGGCCCCCACGAAGCGGTGCCGGCAGTTCTCCACGGGCTTGGGCGTTTTCCAGAGGTAGGAGATGGAGGGGACTGATTTCTTCAGCGCCCCCCAAACCACGCCACCCCACCCCACCCATGGGACACATCCCCAGAGAGAGACGCCCCATACACTGGCTGTGCCCCAGCCCTGGCCCGGGGGAATAGGCGGCAGCCCACCCACAGGGCGAGGGGGGGGGCGCAGCTGAAAGGGGTTGTGGGGGAGGGCGGCCCCTGGCTGGGGTCAAAGGGCGAGCGTCCCGCGCGTGCGCAGTCAGCGGCAGCGACGCGCTGGGGGTGGGCAGCGGGTAGGTGAAGGAGGCCGGGCGAGGAGACGAGGGGGGCTGGGAGGGCTCCACCTTGGCGAGTCCAGCCGTGGAGGCGCATCTTGTGTGAGTGTGAGTGAGTGTGAGTGTGTGTGTGTGTGTATAGAGAGACAGCCCCCCACCCCGCCCCGCCCCGCCCCGCCCCGCCCATCACCCCCGTCCCTGGGAGCCCGCGGGACCCGGCCAGCGAACTCAACCGGCCCGGCCCGGCCCGGCCCGGCGCGGGGCCTGGGGCGGGAGGCGGCGGCGGGGAAGCCCAGAGAGGCTCGGCTTCTCGAGCCGGGCAGGGGGGCCCTCCGCCGCCGTCTAGGGCCACACCACCCTGAACGCCCCCGATCTCGTCTGGTCTCGGAAGCTAAGCAGGGTCGGGCCTGGTTAGTACTTGGATGGGAGACCGCCTGGGAATACCGGGTGCCACAGGCTGCTGCTTTTTTTTTTTTTTTTTTTTTTCTTGCCTCTTGTTCTGTCCCCTTTCTGGGAGCGCGGCGGCTGCCCGGGGTGGGGGTCACCCCCACCCTCAGCGCCCGCGCGGTGCCTGGCGCCCCAGCCCGCACCGTGGGGCCTCCTCTTGTCCCAAGCCGCGACACCGCCGCCACGCGGCAGCATGCGTGGCATCTGGACTGTCAGGTCTCAGACCAAAGGTCTGCTCTGTGGGAACCGACACGCTGGAGGAAACCTTGAGAGTCTGAGAGGGGAGGGAGTTCCAGAAGAAGGCCAGGATGTCATTTTGAGGGAGTATGTGACCAGAACTCGTCCCGTTGCTTTTGGGGTTCTATGGGCTACACGCAGGAATCTTTGGTGGTGGCACCTGATGTTGGGGGATCCGGAGTCACACCCAGACCTGCTCCACAGGCCTCCTTTTACTTTTCTCTTCGGATTCATTATTTTTAAAAAGTGTCTCTTACCTCTAGGATTGCATTTTCTTTTCTCTCTCTTTTCAAGCAGATGATGGGAGTACAAGTATTCAGGTGACATGTGTTGCCCGTGCCGCCCTCCCCCCTGTGTTCTTTTTTTTTTTTTTTTTTTGAGACAGAGTCTCGTTTTGCTGCCCAGGCTAGAGTGAGTGCCATGGCGTCAGCCTAGCTCACAGCAACCTCAATCTCCGGGCTCAAGCAATCCTGCTGCCTCAGCCTCCCGAGTAGTTGGGACTACAGGCATGCACCACCACGCCCGGCTGTGTTTTTCTCTATATATTAGTTGGCCAATTAATTTCTTTCTATTTTTAGTAGAGACGGGGTCTCGCTCTTGCTCAGGCTGGTTTCGAACTCCTGACCTGGAGCAATCCGCCCGCCTCGGCCTCCCAGAGAGCTAGGATTACAGGCGTGAGCCACCGCGCCCGGCCCCCCCTGTGTTCTTATTCATATACCTCTCATGTTGTTCCAGCGTATTGTGGGGGTACCAATGTTAAGGTCGGGTGCCTTGCCCTCTCCAAGCCTCCCCCCTCGGGTCAGAGCTTCAAGTGCGCCCATCCCCCAGTCGGTGCGCACCCACCCCATGCCTAATGGATGTGTATGCCCCTCCCCTCCCCCCACCCGCCCGACACCCACCCGATGAAGGTGATTCCTCTCTGTCCACTTAGGCGTCCATCCGTTCGTACCAATTTGCTGGTGAGCGCGCTCACGTGGTGCTCGTGTGTCCATTCTTGGGATACTTGGCTTACTGGAACGGGTTCCAGCTCTGGCCAGGAGAACACGAGAGGCGCCCTCTCACCGCTGCTCCTCACAGCCGAATGGCACTCCGTGGTGTCCACGCGCCACATTTTATTGATGCACTCCTGGATGGATGGGCACTCGGGTCGCTTCCACGTCTTTGGGATTGTGAATTGTGCCCTAACTGTAACCCTAACCCTTACCCAGCCCGTCTCCTCTGCCCCTGCCTGACGCACTCCTCCCCGGCCAGGCCCGTCACTGTCCTGGGCCCCCGCCTGACCGGCTCCTCCCTGCCCGGCCTGTCACTGTCCTCTGCCCCTGCCTGACACGCTCCTTCCCGCCCGGCCTCTCACCGTCCTCGGCCCCTGCCTGATCGGCTCCTCCGTCGCCTGGGCCTTCCAAGGGCTTGGTGTGGATGCTGCTTCCAGGAAGCCCTCCAGAAACCCGGCAGCAGGGTGGCCGCAGCAGTCTCCAGCAGCGGTCTGTAAGTCGCGTGAGTGCGGGGGACGTGCCCCCGCTGTGCCGCGGGGGCCCAGCCTGGTGTCTTCCCTGAGGCCCTGCTGCTGCCGGCTGGGCTGCCGCTCCCCGCAAGGGGAGAGCCGCGGAGGTGGGGACCGCCTCCTGATGGGGACGTACACGCAGCTCTCCACGTCGGATTCCGGGGCTCTCTGTCCTGCCCGAAGGCCCAGCTGGCCTGCGGGTCCTTAGAGTGGCAAAAACCTCCGAAAACTGAGACTGAGGGTCCAGTGGGTGTCTGCACTTTTGTGCTGGGCACCCCAGGGAGGCCCGGGGGCTGGCTGGACAACGTGGTCTGCTGGGCGGGGGGGGGGGGTTGGAGGAGCAACTGATGCCCTTTGCACTTTGGGTAGCAAGAGTCTGAGGTGTCTCTGAGCCCTGTGCCCTGTGGGTGCGGGGCGGGGGGGAGGAGGAGGAGGAGGAGGAGGAGGTGGGAAGGGCCGGGGCCTGCAGTCCTGTTCCCGGGGTGGCACGGCAAGTGGCTTCTTCCGCAGGCTGCTTGGCCTGGGCCCCCTGCACCTGGGCCTTTGGAGGACCGGCCCTGTGCTTGCCAACACTTCCTGCAGGGACCCAGAGCTGGGAGGTGGCATCTCTCAGCCCTGGGTCGGGCAGAGCCCCAGCGGGCCATGCCCACAACCTCTCTCAGCACCGGTCCCCCAGAAGGCTCCTTTGGGACCAGGATTCTCTTGCGGTGACTCTTTAAGGTCTGGCCCCTGGATGGAGGGGCACCAGGAGTAGAGGAGCAGGAAGGGGAAGGGGGTGGCCATGCGAGGGGACACTTTGAGGCCAAGTCCCAGCTTCAGCCTGATCCTCCTGGGAACCCCGCTCTGAGACAAGGAGCCGGGCTTCGCATTCCCACAGCAGCCAGTCGTGGGCTGAGGACACCTGGGGCGTTGGGAACTCCCTGGCTTCTCCTTGGCTTAACATCTAGAGCTGCTTGGGAATCGCGCCGCCACACACACCCGAGCGCAGGTGTCTTCCGCACAGACTGCGGGCCTCGCTCTTCTGAATGCCGCTAGCTCGCCACCCACCCACGGGTGAACCTGGTCAGGGTGCTTTCTCTCAGGGGCAGACTCTTTTCCGGGCGGGCTACCGGTGTCTCTGTTTGCTCGTTTTTTTCTTCCATTTCGGGAAAGTCTTCCTTGCTGGGTGTGGAAATCTCCTATGCCTTCCCTCGCCTATTCTGTCAGCTTTAAAATTCTCCTTCAGTTGCCACCCTCACAGATGGATTAGGAAACTCTTTCCGGTGCACTCATTAGTGAAATGACCTCCAGGAAGCTGGAATCCAATATCTAATGGCCGATTTTTAGCGAGTCCACACGCCAGGGTGGTCGGGGTCCAATGCAGCCCCGGCCAGGCCCAGGCCCCTTGGACTGGGCCACAGGAGGACACGGAGGAGGGTCCCGGCCCCCACGAAGCGGTGCCGGCAGTTCTCCACGGGCTTGGGCGTTTTCCAGAGGTAGGAGATGGAGGGGACTGATTTCTTCAGCGCCCCCTAAACCACGCCACCCCATCCCACCCATGGGACACATCCCCAGAGAGAGAGAGAGACGCCCCATACACTCGCTCCCCTCCCCCATGTGCTGTGCCCCAGCCCTGGCCCAGGGGAATAGGCGGCAGCCCACCTACAGGGTGGGGGGCCCAGCTGAAAGGGTTTGGGGGGGAGGGCGGCCCCTGCCTGGGGTCAAAGGCCAGGCGACCCGCGCGTGGGCAATGGGCGGTGGCCGCGGCGGCGGCCGTGGTGGTGGCGGTTGCGATCAAGAGCTAGGGGTGGGGGGCGGGGAGGTGAAGGAGGCCAGGTGAGGAGAGTAAGGGGGCTGGAAGGTCTCCACCTTGGCGAGTCCAGCCGTGGAGGTGCATCTTGTGTGAGTGTGAGTGAGTGAGTGTGAGTGTGTGTGTGTGTGTGTGTGTGTATAGAGAGACAGCCCCCCACCCCGGCCCGCCGCTCCCTGCCCGCCCCGCCCCGCCTGTCACCCCTGTCCCTCGGAGCCCTGCGACCCGGCCGGCAAACTCAACAGGCCTGGCCCGCCATGGGGCCTGGGGCGGGAGGCGGCGGCGGGGAAGTGCAGAGAGGCTCGGCTTCTTGAGCGGGGCAGGGGCGCCCTCCGCCGTCTAGGGCCACACCACCCTGAATGCGCCCGATCCCGTCTGATCTCGGAAGCTAAGCAGGGTTGGGCCTGGTTAGTACTTGTATGGGAGACCGCCTGGGAATACCGGGTGCCGTAGGCTTCTTCTTTTTTTTTTTTTTCTTGCCTCTTGTTCTGTCCCCTTTCTGGGAGCGGGGCGGCGGCCCGGGGTGGGGGTCACCCACACCCTCAGCGCCCGCCGCGGTGCCTGGAGCCCCAGCCCGCACCGTGGGGCCTCCTCTTGTCCCAAGCCGCGATACCGCCGTCACGCGGCAGCATGCGTGGCTTCTGGATTGTCAGGTCTCAGACCAAAGTTCTGGCACCCTGTCTTACCGTCCCTCATCGGTGTGTGGACACACCCAGATCGACACAGCGCACGGCTTGCCCATCTCCCATGGGTGAGTGGACACAGCCTGATCCACACTGCGCCCTGCCTGCCTGTGTCCCTTTGGTGTGTGGACACAGCCAGTTCCACACTGCGCCCTGACTGCCCGTCTCCCGTGGGTGAGTTTACACAGTCACATCCACACTGCGCCCTGTCCGCCTGTCTCTGCTGGGTGTGTGGACACAACAAGTTCCACACAGCGCCCTGCCACCCGTCTCCCGTGGGTGAGGGGACACAATAAATCCACACGGCGCCCAGCCTACATGTCTCCCGTGGGTGAGTAGACACAGCCACGTCCACGCAGCGTCCTGCCTACCCGTCTGTTTGATGTGTGGACACAGCAAGTTCCACACTGCTCCCTGTCTGCCCGTGTCCCGTGGGTGTGTGGACAATGACAGTTCCACACATAGCCCAGCCTGCATGTCACCCATGGGTGAGTGGATACAGCAAGTTCCACACTGCGCCCTGTCTGCCCGTTTGCCATATGTCTGTGGACACAGAAAGTTCCACAAACAGCCCTGCCTGCCTGCATCCCGTTGGTTTGTGGACACAGCCAGTTCCACACTGCGCCCTGACTGCCTGTCTCTGGTGGGTGAGTGGACACAGCCACATCCACACAGCACCCTGCCTGCCCGTCACCCGTGGGTGAGTGGACACAGCCACATCCACACAGCGCCCTTCCTGCCCGTCTCCCGTGGGTGAGTGGACACAGCCACATGCACACTGTGACCTGCCAGCCCGTCTCCCGTGGGAGAGTGCACACTGCAAGTTCCACAATGCGCCCTACCTGACCGTCTCCCATGGGTGTGTGGACACAGCCACATCCACACAGCACCCTGGCTGACCGCCTCCCATGGGTGTGTGGACACAGCCAGTTCCACACTGCGCCCTGCCTGCCCATCTCCCGTGGGTGAGTGGACACAGACAGATCCCCATATCGCCCAGCCTGCCCGTCTCCCATCGGTGAGTGGACACAGCCAAATCATCACGGTGCCCAGCCTGCCCAACTCCGGTGGGTGAGTAGACACAGCCACATCCACACAGCACCCTGCCTGACAGTCTTCCATGGGTGTGTGGATACAGCCAGTTCCACACTACGCCCAGCCTGCCCGTCTCGGGTGGGTGTGTGGACACAGCAAGTTCCACACAGCGCCCTTCCTGTCCATCTCCCATGGGTGTGTGGACACAGCCAGATCCACACAGTGCCCTGCCTGAAAGTATCCCATGGGTGTGTGGAAACAGGCAGATCCACACAGCGCCCTGCCTGCCCGTCACCCGTGGGTGAGTAGACAAAGCTAGTTCCACACTGTGCCCTGCCTGCCCACCTTCCCTGGGTGAGTGGAGACAGGCACATCCACACAGCGCCCTGCCTGTCCGTCTCCGGTAGGGGTGTGGACACAGCCAGTTCCACACTGGGCCCTGCCTGCCCGTCTCCCATGGGAGTGTGGACAAGGCAGATCCACACGGCTCCCAGCCTGCCCGTCTCCCGTGGGTGTGTTGACACAGCCACATCCACACAGCACCCTGCCTGACCGTCTCCCGTGGGTGAGTAGACACAGCCAGTTCCACACTGCGCCCTGCCTGCCCGTCTCCCGTGGGTGAGTGGAGACAGCCACATCCACACATGCTCTGCCTGCCCGTCTCTGGTGGGTGTGTGGACACAGCCATTTCCACACTGCGTCCTGCTTGCCCGTCACCCATGGGTGAGTGATCACAGCCAGATCCACACTGCACCCTGCCTGCCTGTCTCCCGTGGGTGAGTGGACACAGCCAGATTGTCACGGTGCCCAGCCTGCCCATCTCGTGTGGGTGAGTGGACACAGCCACATCCACACAGCACCCTTCCTGCCAGTCTCACGTGGGTGAGTGGACACAGCCAGATCCACACAGCGCCCTGCCTGCCCGTCTCCCGTGGGTAAGTAGACACAGCTAGTTCCACACTGCGCCCTGCCTGCCCATCTTCCGTGGGTGAGTGGGGACATCCACATCCACACAGCGCCCTGCCTGCCCGTCTCCGGTGGGGGTGTGTACACAGCCAGTTCCACACTGGGCCCTGCCTGCCCATCACGCATGGGTGAGTGGACACAGCCAGATGTACACTGCGCCCTGCCTGCAAGTCTCCCGTGTGTGTGAGGACACAGCCAGATCCACACGGCGCCCAGCCTGCCCTTCTCCCGTTGGTGTGTGGACACGGCAAGATCCACACTGCGCCCTGCCTGCCCATCTCCCATGGGTGATTGGACACAGCCACATCCACACTACGCCCTGCCTGCCCGTCTCCCATGGGTGAGTGGACACAGCCAGATCCACACTGCGACCTGCCTGCCCGTCTCCCATGGGTGAGTGGACACAGCCAGATCCACACTGCGCCCTGCCTGCCCGTCTCCCATGGGTGAGTGGACACAGCCACATCCACACGGCGAACAGCCTGCCCGTCTCCCGTGGGTGTGTGGACACGGAAAGATCCAAACTGCGCCCTGCCTAACCGTCTCCCATGGGTGCGTGGACACAGCCAGTTCCACACAGAGTCCTACCTGCACGTCTCCGGTGCGTGTGTTGACACAGCCAGTTCCACACTGTGCCCTGCCTGTTCATCACCCATGGGTGAGTGGACTCAGCCAGATCCACACTGTGCCCTGCCTGCCCATCTCCCGTGGGTGAGTGGACACAGCCAGATCCACACGGCGAACAGCCTGCCCGTCTCCCATGGTTGAGTGGACACAGCCACATCCACACTGCGCCCTGCCTGACCGTCTCCCTTGGGTTTTTGGACACAGCCACATCCACACGACGCCCTGCCTGCCCGTCTCCCATGAGTAAGTGGACACAGCCAGTTCCACACAGAGCCCTGCCTGCCCATCTCCTTTTGGTGAGTGGACACCTCCACATCCGTACTGCGCCCTGCATGCCCGTCTCCCATGGGTGAGTGGACACAGCCAGTTCCACACTGCGCCTAGCCTGCCCGTCACCCATGGGTGAGTGGACACAGCTAGATCCACACTGCGCCCGGCCTGCTCGTCTCCCGTGCTTGTGTGGACACAGTCAGTTCCACACTGCGCCCGGCCTGCTCGTCTCCCGTGCTTGTGTGGACACAGTCAATTCCACACAGAGCACTGCCTGACCGTCTCCCGTAGGTGTGTGGACATAGCCAGTTCCACACTGCGCTCTGCCTTCTCGTCACCCATGCGTGAGTGGACACAGCCAGATGTACACTGCGCCCTGCATGCCCGTCTCCCGTTTGTGTGTGGACACAGCCAGATCCACACGGCTCCCAGCCTGCCCGTCTCCCGTGGGTGTGTTGACACAGCCACATCCACACAGCACCCTGCCTGACCATCTCTCGTGGGTGAGTAGACACAGCCAGTTCCACACTGCGCCCTGCCTGCCCATCTCCCATGGGTGAGTGGACACAGCCAGTTCCACACTGCGCCCTGCCTGCCAGTCTCCTGTGGGTGAGTGGAGATAGCCACATCCACACAGCGCCCTGCCTGCCCGTCTCTTGTGGGTGTGTGTACACAGCCATTTCCACACTGCGCCCTGCTTGCCCGTCAACCATGTGTGAGTGGACACAGCCACATCCACACAGCGCCCTGCCTGCCCGTCTCCGGTGGGTGTGTGGACACAGCCATATCCACACAGCGACCTGCCTGCCTGTCTCCCATGGGTGAGTGGACACAGACAGATCTACACAGTGCCCTGCATGCCCGTCTCCGGTGGGTGTCTGGACACAGCCAGATCCACACAGCGCCCTGCCTGCCCGTCTCCCATGGGTGAGTGGACACAGCCAGATCCACACAGCGCCCTGCCTGCCCGTCTCTGGTGGGTGTGTGGACACAGCCAGATCCACACAGCGCCCTGCCTGCCCATCTCCCATGACTGTGTCGACACAACCAGATCCACACGGCGCCCAGCCTGCCCGAATCCCGTGGGTGAGTGGACACAGCCACATCCACACAGCACCCTTTCTGACCATCTCCCATGGATGTGTGGACACAGCATGTTCCACACAGCGCCCTGCCTGCCCGTCTGCCGTGGGTGAGTGGACAGAGCCAGATCCACATAGCGCCCTCCCTGCCCGTCTCCCGTGAGTGTGTGTACACGGCAACTTCCACACGGCGCCCAGCCTGCCCGTCTCCCATGCGTGAGTGGACACAGCCACATCCACACAGCGCCCTGCCTGCCCGTCTACCGTGGGTCAGTGGAAACAGCCAGATCTACACTGCGCCCTGCCTTCCCGTCTCCCGTGGGTGAGTGGACACAGCCACATCCACACTGCGCCCTGCCTCCCCGTCTCCCGTGGGTGTGTGGACACGGCAAGATCGACACTGCGCCCTGCCTCCCTGTCTCCTGTGGGTGAGTGGACACAGCCAGTTCCACACAGCGCCCTGCCTGACCGTATCCCATGGGTAAGTGGACACACCCAGATCCAAACAGCGCCCTGCCTTCCCGTCTCCGGTGGGTGTGTGGACAAAGCCAGATCCACACAGAGCTCTGCCTGCCCATCACCCATGCGTGAGTGGACACAGTCAGATCGACACTGCGCCCTGCCTGTCTCCCGTGGGTGAGTGGAAACAGCAGGATCCACACTGCGTGCTGCCTGCTCATCTCCCGTGGGTGAGTGGACAGAGCCAGATACACACGGCGCCCAGCCTGCCCATCTCCCATTGTTGAGTGGACACAGCCACATCCACAAAGCACCTTGCCTGACCATCTCCCATGGGTGTGTGGACACAGCCAGTTCCACACAGTGCCCTACCTGCCCGTCTCCAGTGGGTGTGTGGACACAGCAAGTTCCACACTGCGCTCTGCCTGCCCGTCTCCCGTGGGTGAGTGGACACAGCCACATCAACACTGCGCCCTGCCTCCCGTTTACCGTGGGTGTGTGGACACACCAGTTCCACACTGCGCCCTGTCTGCCCGACAACCCTGGGTGAGTGGAACCAGCCAGTTCAACACTGGGCCCTGCCTGCCCATCTCCCATGAGTGTGTGGACACGGCAAGATCCACACTGTGCCCTACCTGCCCGTCTCCTGTGGTTGAGTGGACACAGCCAGTTCCACACTGCGCCCTGCCTGCCCGTCCCCCGTGGGTGAGTAGACACAGCCAGATCCACACAGTGCTGCGACCTGCCTGCCCGTCTCCCGTGGGTTAGTGGACATAGCCAGATCCTCACAGTGCCCTGCCTGCCCGTCTCTCATGAGTGTGTCGACACAACCAGATCCACACGGCGCCCAGCCTGCACGTCTCCCGTGGGTGAGTGGACACAGCCAGATACACACAGCACCCTGCCTGCCCGTCTCCCATGGGTATGTGGACACGGCCAGAACCACACTGCACTCTGCATGACCGTCTCCCATGGGTGTGTGGACACAGCGAGTCCCACACAGAACCCTGCCTGGCAGTCTCCCATGGGTGTGTGCACACAGCCGGATCCACACGACGCCCAGCCTGCCCGTCTCCCATGGGTGTGTGGACACAGTCAGATGCACATGGCACCCAGCCTGCCCGTCTCCAGTGAGTGAGTGGACACAGCCAGATCTACACTGCGCCCTGCCTGCCCATCTACTGTGGGTGTGTGGTCACAGCCAGTTGCACACAGTGCCCTGCTTGCCCGTCTCCAGTGCGTGTGTGGACACAGCCAGTTCCACACTGCGCCCTGCCTGACCGTATCCCATGGGTGTGTGGAAACAGCCAGATCCACTCAGCGCCCTGTCTGCCCATCTTCCGTGGCTGAGTGAAGACAGGCACATCCACACAGAGTCCTGCCTGCCCGTCTCTGGTGGTGGTTGTGGACACTGCCAGTTCCAAACTGCGCCCTGCCTGCCCGTCACAGATGTGTGAATGGACACAGCCACATCCACACTGCGCCCTGCCTGCCAGTCTCCCGTGGGTGTGTGGATACGGCAAGATCCACACTGCGCCCTTCCTGCCCGTCTCCCGTGTGTGAGTGGGCACAGCCACATCTATACTGCGCCCTGCCTGCCCGTCTGCTGTGTGTGAGTGGACACAGCCAGATCAGCACTGCGCCCTGCCTGCCCGTCTGCCGTGGGTCAGTGGACATAGCCAGATCCACACAGCACCCTCTCTGCACGTCTCCCGTGGGTGAGTGGACACAGCCAGATCCACACTGCGACCTGCCTGCCTGTCTCCCATGGGTGAGTGGACACAGCCAGATCCGCACTGCGCCCTCACTGCCCGACTCCCATGGGTGAGTGGACACAGCCAGATCCGCACTGCGCCCTGCCTGCCCGTCTGCCGTGGGAGAGGGTACACAGCCAGATCCGCACTGCGCTCTGCCTGCCCGTCTGCCGTGGGTCAGTGGACATAGCCAGATCCACACAACACCCTCTCTGCCCGTCTTCCGTGGGTGAGTGGACACAGCCAGATCCACACTGCGCCTTGCCTGCCCGTCTCCCGAGGGTGAGTGGACACAGCCAGATCCGTACTGCGCCCTGCCTGACCGTCTGCCGTGGGTGAGTGGACACAGCCAGATCCGCACTGCGCCCTGCCTGCCCGTCTGCCGTGGGACAGTGGACATAGCCAGATCCACACAGCACCCTCTCTACCCCTCTCCCGTGGGTGAGTGGACACAGCCAGATCCACACTGCGCCTTGCCTGCCCGTCTCCCGTTGGTGAGTGGACACAGCCAGATCCAATCTGCGCCCTGCCTGCCCGTCTGCCAAGGGTGAGTGGACACAGCCAGATCCGCACTGTGCCCTGCCTGGCCGTCTGCCGTGGGTCAGTGGACATAGCCAGATCCACACAGCATTCTCTCTATCCGTCTCCTTTGGGTGAGTGGACACAGCCAGATCCACACTGTGCCTTGCCTGGCCATCTCCCGTGGGTGAGTGGACATAGCCAGATCCACACTGCGCACTCACTGCCGGTCTCAAGTGGGAATGTGGACACAGCCAAATCCAAACTGTTCCCTGCCTGCCTCTCACCCGTGGATGAGTGGACACAGCCAGATCCACACTGTGCACTCACTGCCCGTCTCCCGTGAGTGAGTGGACACAGCCAGATCCACACTGAGCCCTCACTGCCCGTCTCCCGTGAGTGAGTGGACACAGCCAGATCCACACTGAGCCCTCACTGCCCGTCCCCGGTGGGTGAGTGGACACAGACAGATCCACACAGCACCCTTTCTGCCCGTCTCCTGTGGGTGAATGCACACTGCCAAATCCACACTGCGCCTTGCCTGCCTGTCTCCCGTGGGTGAGTGCACACAGCCAGATCCGCCCTGCGCCCTCCCTGCCCGTCTACCGTGGGTGAGTGCACACAGCCAGATCCGCACTGCGCCCTGCCTGCCCGTCTGCCGTAGGTCAGTGGACATAGCCAGATCCACACAGCACCCTCTCTGCCCGTCTCCCGTGGGAGAGTGGACACAGCCAGATCCACACTGCGCCTTGCCTGCCCGTCTCCCGTGGGTGAGTGTACACAGCCAGATCTGCAATGCGCCCTACCTGCCCGTCTGCCGTGGGTGAGTGGACACAGCCGGATCCGCACTGCGCCCTGCCTGCCCATCTGCCATGGGTCAGTGGAAATAGCCAGATCCACACAGCACCCTCTCTGCCGTCTCCCGTGGGTGAGTGGACACAGCCAGACCCACACTGTGCCCTCACTGCCCGTCTCCCTTTGGTGAGTGGACACAGCCAGATCCGCACTGCGCCCTTCCTGCCCGTCTGCCGTGAGTCAGTGGACATAGCCAGATCCACACAACACACTCTCTGCCCGTCTCCCGTGGGTGAGTGGACACAGCCAGATCCGCACTGCGCCCTGCCTACCCGTCTGCCGTGGGTGAGTGGACACAGACAGATCCGCATTGCGCCCTGCCTACCCGCCTGCCGTGGGTCAGTGGACATAGCCAGATCCACACAACACCCTCTCTGCCCATCTCCCGTGGGTGAGTGGACACAGCCAGATCTGCACTGCGCCCTGCCTGCCCATCTGCCGTGAGTGAGTGGACACAGCCAGATCCGCACTGCGCCCTGCCTGCCCGTCTGCCATGGGGGAGTGGACACAGCCAGATCCGCACTGCGCCCTGCCTGCCCGTCTCCCGTGGGACAGTGGACATAGCCAGATACACACAGCACCCTCTCTACCCGTCTCTCATGGGTGAGTGGACACAGCCAGATCCGCACTGCGCCCTGCCTGCCCGTCTGCCGTGGGTCAGTGGACATAGCCAGATCCACACAGCACCCTCTCTGCCCGTCTCCCGTGGGTGAGTGGACACAGCCAGATTCACACTGCGCCTTGTCTGCCCGTCTGCCGTGGGTGAGTGGACACAGCCAGGTCCACACTGCGCCCTGCCTGCCCGTCTGCCGTGGGTCAGTGGACATAGCCAGATCCACACAGCACCCTCTCTGTCCATCTACCGTTGGTGAGTGGACACAGCCAGATCCGCACTGCGCCCTGCCTTCCCGTCTGCCGTGGGTGAGTGGACACAGCCAGAGCCACACTGCGCCCTCACTGCCCGTCTCCCTTGGGTGAGTGGACACAGCCAGATCCCCACTGCGCCCTCACTGCCCGTCTACCGTGGGTGAGTGGACACAGCCAGATCCGCACTGCGCCCTGCCTGCCCGTCTACCGTGGGTGAGTGGACACAGCCAGATCCCCACTGCACCCTGCCTGACCGTCTGCCGTGGGTGAGTGGACACAGCCAGATCCCCCTGCGCCCTGCCTGCCGGTCTGCCGTGCGTACGTGGACACAGCTATATTCACACAGCACCCTCTCTGCCCGTCTCCCGTGGGTGAGTGGACATAGCCAGATCCACACTGCTCACTCACTGCCCGTCTCCCATGGGAGTGTGAACACAGCCAATTCCACACTGTGCCCTGCCTGCTTGTCACCCGTGGATGAGTGGACACAGCCAGATCCACACTGTGCACTCACTGTCCGTCTCCCGTGAGTGAGTAGACACAGCCAGATCCACACTGAGCCCTCCCTGCCCGTCTCCCGTGGGTGAGTGGACACAGACAGATCCGCAATGCGCACTGCCTGCCCGTATGCCGTGGGTGAGTGGACACAGCCAGATCCGCACTGCGCCCTGCCGGCCCATCTGCCGTTGATGAGTGGACACAGCCAGATCCGCAATGCGCACTGCCTGCCTGTCTGCTGTGGGTGAGTGGACAGAGCCAGATCCGCACTGCGCCCTGCTTACCCGTCTGCTGTGGGTCAGTGGACATAGCCAGATCCACACAGCACCCTCTCTGCCCGTCTCCCGTGGGTGAGTGGACACAGCCAGATCCACACTGCGCCTTGCCTGCCGGTCTGCCGTGGGTGAGTGGACACAGCCAGATCCGCACTGCGCCTTGCCTGCCCGTCTGCTGGGGGTCAGTGGACATAGCCAGATCCACACAGCACCCTCTCTGCCCGTCTCCCGTGGGTGAGTGGACACAGCCAGATCCGCACTGCGCCATGCCTACCCGTCTGCCGTGGGTCAGTGGACATAGGCAGATACACACAGCACCCTCTCTGCCCATCTGCCGTGGGTGAATGGACACAGCCAGATTCACACTGAGCTCTCACTGCTCGTCTCCCGTGGGTGAGTGGACACAGACAGATCCGCACTGCACCCTGCCTGTCCGTCTCCCGTGGGTGAGTGGACACAGCCAAATCCACACTGCGCCCTGCCTGCCCGTCTCCCGTGGGTGAGTGGACACAGCCAGATCCACACTGCGCCCTGCCTGACCGTCTGCCGTGGGTGAGTGGACATAGCCAGATCCACACAGCACCCTCTCTGCCCGTCTCCCGTGGGTGAGTGGACACAGCCAGATCCACACTGCGCCTTGCCTGGCCGTCTGCCGTGGGTGAGTGGACACAGCCAGATCCGCACTAGGCCCTGCCTGCCCGTCTCCCGTGTGTGAGTGGCCACAGCCAGATCCGCACTGCACCCTGCCTGTCCGTCTCCCGTGGGTGAGTGGACACAGCCAAATCCACACTGCGCCCTGCCTGCCCGTCTCCCGTGGGTGAGTGGACACAGCCAGATCCACACTGCGCCCTGCCTGCCCGTCTGCCGTGGGTCAGTGGACATAGCCAGATCCACACAGCACCCTCTCTGCCCGTCTCCCGTGGGTGAGTGGACACAGCCAGATCCACACTGCGCCTTGCCTGGCCGTCTGCCGTGGGTGAGTGGACACAGCCAGATCCGCACTACGCCCTGCCTGCCCGTCTCCCGTGTGTGAGTGGCCACAGCCAGATCCGCACTGCACCCTGCCTTCCCGTCTCCCGTGGGTGAGTGGACACAGCCAGATCCGCAGTGCACACTACCTGCTTGTCTCCCCTGGGTGAGTGGACACAGCCAGATCCGCACTGCGCCTTGCCTGCCCATCTCCCGTGGATGAGTGGACACAGCCAGATCCGCACTGCGCCCTGCCTGACCGTCTGCCGTGGGTGAGTGGACACAGCCAGATGCGCACTGCGCCCTGCCTGCCCGTCTGCCGTGGGTCAGTGGACATACCCAGATCCACACAGCACCCTCTCTGCCCGTCTCCCGTGGGTGAGTGGACACAGCCAGATCCACACTGCGCCTTGCCTGCCCTTCTCCCGTGGGTGAGTGGACACACCCAGATCCAAACTGCGCCCTGCCTGCCCGTCTCCCGTGGGTGAGTGGACACAGCCAGATCCGCACTGCGCCCTGCCTGCCCGTCTGCAGTGGGTGAGTGGACACAGCCAGATCCGCACTGCGCCCTGCCTGACCGTCTGCCATGGGTGAGTGGACACAGCCAGATCCGCACTGCGCCCTGCCTGCCCGTCTCCCGTGGGTGAGTGGAAACAGCCAGATCCGCACTGCACCTTGCCTGCCCATCTCCCGTGGGTGAGTGGTCACAGCCAGATCTGCACTGCGCCCTGACTGACCGTCTGCCGTGGGTGAGTGGACACAGCCAGATCCGCACTGTGCCCTGCCTGGCCGTCTGCCGTGGGTCAGTGGACATAGCCAGATCCACACAGCATTCTCTCTATCCGTCTCCTTTGGGTGAGTGGACACAGCCAGATCCACACTGTGCCTTGCCTGGCCATCTCCCGTGGGTGAGTGGACATAGCCAGATCCACACTGCGCACTCACTGCCGGTCTCCCGTGGGAATGTGGACACAGCCAAATAATAACTGTTCCCTGCCTGCCCCTCACCCGTGGATGAGTGGACACAGCCAGATCCACACTGTGCACTCACTGCCCATCTCCCGTGAGTGAGTGGATACAGCCAGATCCACACTGAGCCCTCACTGCCCGTCTCCCGTGAGTGAGTGGACACAGCCAGATCCACACTGAGCTCTCACTGCTCGTCTCCCGTGAGTGAGTGGACACAGCCAGATCCACACTGAGCCCTCACTGCCCGTCCCCGGTGGGTGAGTGGACAAAGACAGATCCACACTGCACCCTCACTGCCCGTCTACCCCGGGTGTGTGGACACAGCCAGATCCGCACTGCGCCCTGCCTACCCGTTTGCCGTGGGTCAGTGGACATAGCCAGATCCACACAGCACCCTCTCTGCCCGTCTCCCGTGGGTGAGTGTATACAGCTAGATCCACACTGCGCCCTGCCTGCCGGTCTCCCGTGGGTGAGTGGACTCAGCCAGATCCGCACTGTGCCCTGCCTGCCCGTCTGCCGTGGGTGAGTGGACACAGCCAGATCCGCACTGCGCCCTGCCTGCCCGTCTGCCATGGGTCAGTGGACATAGCCAGATCCACACAGCACCCTCTCTGCCCGTCTCCTGTGGGTGAGTGGACACAGCCAGATCCACACTGCGCCTTGCCTGGCCGTCTGCCGTGGGTGAGTGGACACAGCCAGATCCGCACTGCGCCCTTCCCGCCCGTCTGCCTTGGGTCAGTGGACACAGCCAGATCCGCACTGCGCCCTGCCTACCCGTCTGCCGTGGGTCAGTGGACATAGCCAGATCCACACAGCACCCTCTCTGCCCGTCTCCCGTGGGTGAGTGGACACAGCCAGATCCACACTGTGCCTTTCCTGCCCGTCTCCCGTGGGTGAGTTTACACAGCCAGATCCGCACTGCGCCCTGCCTGCCCATCTCCCGTGGGTAGTGGACACAGCCAGATGCGCACAGGCCCTGCCTGCCCGTCTGCCGTGGGTGAGTGGACACAGCCAGATCCGCACTGCGCCCTGCCTGCCCGTCTGCCGTGGGTCAGTGGACACAGCCAGATCCACACAGCACCCTCTCTGCCCGTCTCCCGTGGGTGAGTGGACACAGCCAGATCCACACTGTGCCTTTCCTGCCCGTCTCCCGTGGGTGAGTTTACACAGCCAGATCCGCACTGCGCCCTGCCTGCCCATCTCCCGTGGGTAGTGGACACAGCCAGATGCGCACAGGCCCTGCCTGCCCGTCTGCCGTGGGTCAGTGGGACAGCCAGATCCGCACTGCGCCCTGCCTGCCCGTCTGCCGTGAGTCAGTGGACATAGCCAGATCCACACAACACCCTCTCTGCCTGTCTCCCGTGGGTGAGGGGACACAGCCAGATCCGCACTGCGCCCTGCCTGCCCGTCTGCCGTGGGTGAGTGGACACTGCCAGATCCACACTGCACCTTGCCTGCCCGTCTCCCGTGGGTGAGTGGACACATCCAGATCCGCACTGCGCCCTGCATGACCATCTGCCGTGGGTCAGTGGACATAGCCAGATCCGTACTGCGCCCTGCCTACCCGTCTGCCGTGGGTCAGTGGAAATAGCCAGATCCACACAGCACCCTCTCTGCCCGTCTCCCGTGGGTGAGTGGACACAGCCAGATCCACACTGCGCCTTGCCTACCCGTCTGCCGTGGGTGAGTGGACACAGCCAGATCCGCACTGCGCCCTGCCTGCCCGTCTGCCGTGGGTCAGTGGACATAGCCAGATCCGTACTGCGCCCTGCCTGCCCGTCTGCCGTGGGTCAGTGGACATAGCCAGATCCACACAGCACCCTCTCTGCCCATCTCCCGTTGGTGAGTGGACACAGCCAGATCTACACTGCGCCTTGCCTGCCCGTCTCCCGTGGGTGAGTGGACACAGCCAGATCCGCACTGCGCCCTGCCTGCCCGTCTCCCGTGGGTGAGTGGACACAGTCAGATCCGCACTGCGCCCTGCCTGCCTGTCTGCTGTGAGTGATTGGACAATCCAGATCCGCACTGCGCCCTGCCTGCCCGTCTGCCGTGGGTCAGAGGACACAGCCAGATCCACACAGCACCCTCTCTGCCCGTCTCCCGTGGGTGAGTGGACACAGCCAGATCCATACTGCGCCTTGCATGCCCGCCTCCCGTGGGTGAGTGGACACAGCCAGATCCGCACTGCGCCCTGCCTGCCCTTCTCCCGTGTGTGAGTGGACACAGGCAGATCCGCACTGCGCCCTGCCTGCCCGTCTGCCGTGGGTGAGTGGACACAGCCAGATCCGCACTGCGCCCTGCCTGCCCGTCTGCCGTGGGTCAGTGGACATAGCCAGATCCACACAGCACCCTCTCTGTCATCTCCCGTGGGTGAGTGGACACAGCCAGATCCACACTTCGCCCTGCCTGCACGTCTGCCGTGGGTCAGTGGACATAGCCAGATCCGCACTGCACCCAGCCTGCCCGTCTCCCATGGGTGAGTGGACACAGTCAGATCCGCACTGCGCCCTGCCTGCCTGTCTCTCGTGGGTGAGTGGACACAGCCAGATCCGCACTGCGCCTTGCCTGCCCGTCTACCGTGGGTCAGTAACATAGCCAGATCCACATAGCACTCTCTCTGCCCGTCTCCCATGGGTGAGTGGACACAGCCAGATCCGCACTGCGCCATGCCTGCCCGTCTGACGTGGGTCAGTGGATATGGCCAGATCCACACAGCACCCTCTCTGCCCGTCTGCCATGGGTGAGCGGACACAGCCAGATCCACACTGAGCTCTCACTGCTCGTCTCCCGTGAGTGAGTGGATACAGCCAGATCCACACTGAGCCCTCACTGCCCGTCTCTTGTGGGTGAGTGGACACAGCCAGATCCACACTGTGCCTTGCCTGGCCATCTCCCGTGGGTGAGTGGACATAGCCAGATCCACACTGCGCACTCACTGCCGGTCTCCCGTGGGAATGTGGACACAGCCAAATCCAAACAGTTCCCTGCTTGCCCCTCACCCGTGGATGAGTGGACACAGCCAGATCCACATTGAGCCCTCACTGCCCGTCTCCCGTGAGTGAGTGGACACAGCCAGATCTGCACTGCGCCCTGCCTGCCCGTCTCCCGTGGGTGAGTGGAAAAAGAAAGATCCGCACTGCGCCCTCCCTGCCCGTCTCCCGTGGGTGAGTGGACACAGCCAGATCCGCACTGCGCCCTGCCTGCCCGTTTGCCGTGGGTGAGTGGACATAGCCAGATCCACACAGCATTCTCTATATCCGTCTCCTTTGGGTGAGTGGACACAGCCAGATTCACACTGTGCCTTGCCTGGCTATCTCCCGTGGGTGAGTGGACATAGCCAGATCCACACAGCATTCTCTATATCCGTCTCCTTTGGGTGAGTGGACACAGCCAGATCCGCACTGCGCCCTGCCTGCCCGTCTCCCGTGGGTGAGTGGACACAGCCAGATCCACACTGCACCCTGCCTGCCCGTCTCCTATGGGTGAGTGGACACAGACAGATCCACACTGCGCCTTGCTTGCCCGTCTCCCGTGGGTGAGTAGACACAGCCAGATCCGCAATGCGCCCTACCTGCCCGTCTGCCGTGGCTGAGTGGCACAGCCGGATCCGCACTGCGCCCTGCTTGCCTGTCTGCCGTGGGTCTGTGGACATAGCCAGATCCACACAGCACCCTCTCTGCCGTCTCCCGTGGGTGAGTGGACACAGCCAGACCCACACTGTGCCCTCACTGCCCGTCTCCCTTTGGTGAGTGAACACAGCCAGATCCGCACTGCACCCTGCCTGCCCGTCTGCCGTGGGTCAGTGGACACAGCCAGATCCACACAGCACCCTCTCTGCCCATCTCCCGTGGGTGAGTGGACACAGCCAGATCCACACTGTGCCTTTCCTGCCCGTCTCCCATGGGTGAGTTTACACAGCCAGATCCGCACTGCGCCCTGCCTGCCCATCTCCCGTGGGTAGTGGACACAGCCAGATGCGCACAGGCCCTGCCTGCCCGTCTGCCGTGGGTGAGTGGACACAGCCAGATCCGCACTGCGCCCTGCCTGCCCGTCTGCCGTGAGTCAGTGGACATAGCCAGATCCACACAACACCCTCTCTGCCTGTCTCCCGTGGGTGAGGGGACACAGCCAGATCCGCACTGCGCCCTGCCTGCCCGTCTGCCGTGGGTGAGTGGACACTGCCAGATCCGCACTGCGCCTTGCCTGCCCGTCTCCCGTGGGTGAGTGGACACATCCAGATCCGCACTGCGCCCTGCCTGACCATCTGCCGTGGGTTAGTGGACACAGCCAGATCCGTACTGCGCCCTGCCTGCCCGTCTGCCGTGGTTCAGTGGACATAGCCAGATGCACACAGCACCCTCTCTGCCCGTCTCCAGTGGGTTGGTGGACACAGCCAGATCCACACTGCGCCTTGCCTGCCCGTCTCCCGTTGGTGAGTGGACACAGCCAGATACCCAAGTGGACACAGCCAGATCCGCACTGCGCCCTGCCTGCCGGTCTGCCGTGGGTGAGTGGACACAGCCAGATCCGCACTGCGCCCTGCCTGCCCGTCTGCTGTGGGTCAGTGGACATAGCCAGATCCACACAGAACCCTCTCTGCCCGTCTCCCGTGGGTGAGTGTACACAGCCAGATCCACACTTCGCCTTGCCTACGCGTTGCCCGTGGGTGAGTGGACACAGCCAGATCCGCACTGCGCCCTGCCTGACCGTCTGCCGTGGGTGAGTGGACACAGCCAGATCCGCACTGCGCCTTGCCTGCCCGTCTGCCGTGGGTCAGTAACATAGCCAGATCCACACAGCACTCTCTCTGCCCGTCTCCCATGGGTGAGTGGACACAGCCAGATCCGCACTGCGCCATGCCTGCCCGTCTGACGTGGGTAAGTGGATATGGCCAGATCCACACAGCACCCTCTCTGCCCGTCTGCCATGGGTGAGCGGACACAGCCAGATCCACACTGAGCTCTCACTGCTCGTCTCCCGTGAGTGAGTGGATACAGCCAGATCAACACTGAGCCCTCACTGCCCGTCTCTTGTGGGTGAGTGGACACAGACAGATCCGCACTGCACCCTTCCTGCCCGTATGCCGTGGGTGAGTGGACACAGCCAGATCCGCACTGCGCCCTGCCTGCCCGTCTGCCGTGGGTGAGTGGACACAGCCAGATCCACAATGCTCCCTGCCAGCCCGTCTGCGGTGGGTGAGTGGACACAGCCAGATCCGCACTGAGCCCTGCCTGCCCGTGTGCCGTTGGTGAGTGGACACAGCCAGATCCGCACTGCGCCCTGCCTGCCCGTCTGCCGTGGGTCTGTGGACATAGCCAGATCCACACAGCACACTCTCTGCCCGTCTCCCGAGGGTGAGTGGACACAGCCAGATACACACAGCACCCTCTCTGCACGTCTCCCATCGGTGAGTGGACACAGCCAGATCCGCACTGCGCCCTGCATGACCGTCTGCCGTGGGTGAGTGGACACAGCCAGATCCGCACTGCGCCCTGCCTGCCCGTCTGCCGTGGGTCAGTGGACATAGCCAGATCAACACAGCACACTCTCTCCCCGTCTCCCGTGGTGAGTGGACACAGCCATATCCACACTGCGCCTTGCCTACCCGTCTCCCGTGGGTGAGTGGACACAGCCAGATCCACAGTGCACCCTGCCTGCCCGTCTCCCGTGGGTGAGTGGACACAGCCAGATCCGCACTGCGCCTTGCCTGCCGGTCTCCCGTGGGTGAGTGGACACAGCCAGATCCGCACTGCGCCCTTCCTGCCCGTTTGCCGTGTGTGAGTGGACACAGCCAGATCCGCACTGCACCCTGCTTGACCGTCTGCCGTGGGTGAGTGGACACAGCCAGATCCACACTGCGCCCTGCCTGCCCGTCTGCCGTGGGTCAGTGGACATAGCCAGATCCACACAGCACCCTCTTTGCCCGTCTCCCATGGGTGAGTGGACACAGAAAGATCCACACTGCGCCTTGCCTGCCCTTCGCCCGTGGGTGAGTGGACACAGCCAGATCCAAACTGCGCCCTGACTGCCCGTCTGCCGTGGGTGAGTGGACACAGCCAGATCCGCACTGCGCCCTGCCTGCCAGTCTGCCGTGGGTGAGTGGACACAGCCAGATCCGCACTGCGCCTTGCCAGCCCGTCTCCCGTGGGTGAGTGGACACATCCAGTACCGCACTGCACCTTGCCTGCCCATCTCCCGTGGGTGAGTGGTCACAGCCAAATCCGCACTGCACCCTGACTGACCGTGTGCCGTGGGTGAGTGGACACAGCCAGATCCGCACAGCGCGCTGCCTGCCCGTTTGCCGCGGGTCAGTGGACATAGCCAGATCCACACAGCATTCTCTATATCCGTCTCCTTTGGGTGAGTGGACACAGCCAGATCCACACTGTGCCTTGCCTGGATATCTCCCGTGGGTGAGTGGACATAGCCAGATCCACACAGCATTCTCTATATCCGTCTCCTTTGGGTGAGTGGACACAGCCAGATCCACACTGTGCCTTGCCTGGCTATCTCCCGTGGGTGAGTGGACATAGCCAGATCCACACAGCATTCTCTATATCCGTCTCCTTTGGCTGAGTGGACACAGCCAGATCCGCACTGCGCCCTGCCTGCCCGTCTCCCGTGGGTGAGTGGACACAGCCAGATCCACACTGCACCCTGCCTGCCCGTCTCCCATGGGTGAGTGGACACAGACAGATCCACACTGCGCCTTGCTTGCCCGTCTGCCGTGGGTCTGTGGACATAGCCAGATCCACACAGCACCCTCTCTGCCGTCTCCCGTGGGTGAGTGGACACAGCCAGACCCACACTGTGCCCTCACTGCCCGTCTCCCTTTGGTGAGTGGACACAGCCAGATCCGCACTGCACCCTGCCTGCCCGTCTGCCGTGGGTCAGTGGACACAGCCAGATCCACACAGCACCCTCTCTGCCCGTCTCCCGTGGTTGAGTGGACACAGCCAGATCCACACTGTGCCTTTCCTGCCCGTCTCCCGTGGGTGAGTTTACACAGCCAGATCCGCACTGCGCCCTGCCTGCCCATCTCCCGTGGGTAGTGGACACAGCCAGATGCGCACAGGCCCTGCCTGCCCGTCTGCCGTGGGTGAGTCGACACAGCCAGATCCGCACTGCGCCCTGCCTGCCCGTCTGCCGTGAGTCAGTGGACATAGCCAGATCCACACAACACCCTCTCTGCCTGTCTCCCGTGGGTGAGGGGACACAGCCAGATCCGCACTGCGCCCTGCCTGCCCGTCTGCCGTGGGTGAGTGGACACTGCCAGATCCGCACTGCGCCTTGCCTGCCTGTCACCCGTGGGTGAGTGGACACATCCAGATCCGCACTGCGCCCTGCCTGACCGTCTGCCGTGGGTTAGTGGACACAGCCAGATCCGTACTGCGCCCTGCCTGCCCGTCTGCCGTGGTTCAGTGGACATAGCCAGATGCACACAGCACCCTCTCTGCCCGTCTCCAGTGGGTTAATGGACACAGCCAGATCCACACTGCGCCTTGCCTGCCCGTCTCCCGTTGGTGAGTGGACACAGCCAGATACCCAAGTGGACACAGCCAGATCCGCACTGCGCCCTGCCTGCCGGTCTGCCGTGGGTGAGTGGACACAGCCAGATCCGCACTGCGCCCTGCCTGCCCGTCTGCCGTGGGTCAGTGGACATAGCCAGATCCACACAGAACCCTCTCTGCCCGTCTCCCGTGGGTGAGTGGACACAGCCAGATCAACACTTCGCCTTGCCTACGCGTCTCCCGTGGGTGAGTGGACACAGCCAGATCCGCACTGCGCCCTGCCTGACCGTCTGCCGTGGGTGAGTGGACACAGCCAGATCCGCACTGCGCCTTGCCTCCCCGTCTGCCGTGGGTGAGTGAACACAGCCAGATCCGCACTGAGCTCTCACTGCTCGTCTCCCGTGAGTGAGTGGACACAGCCAGATCCACACTGAGCCCTCACTGCCCGTCCCCGGTGGGTGAGTGGACACAGACAGATCCACACTGCACCCTCACTGCCCGTCTACCCCGGGTGTGTGGAAACAGCCAGATCCGCACTGCGCCCTGCCTGCCCGACTGCCATGGGTCAGTGGACACAGCCAGATCCACACTGCGCCTTGCCTGCCCGTCTCCCGTGGGTGAGTGGACACAGGCAGATCCGCACTGCACCTTGCCTGCCCGTCTGCCGTGGGTGAGTGGACACAGCCAGATCCGCACTGCGCCCTGCCTGACCGTCTCCCGTGGGTGAGTGGACACAGCCAGATCCGCACTGCGCCTTGCCTGTCCGTCTCCGTGGGTGAGTGGACACAGCCAGATCCGCACTGCGCCCTGCCTGACTGTCTACCATGGGTGAGTGGACACAGCAAGATCCGCACTGTGCCCTGCCTGCCCGTCTGCCGTGGGTCAGTGGACATAGCCAGATCCACACAGCCCCCTCTGTGCCCGTCTCCCGTGGGTGAGTGGACATATCCAGATCCACACAGCACCCTCTCTGGCCATCTCCCGTGGGTGAGTGGACCCAGCCAGATCCACACTGTGCACTGCCTGCCCGTGTGCCGTGGGTGAGTGGACACAGCCAGATCCGCACAGCGCCCTGCCTGCCCATCTGCCGTGGGTCAGTGGACATAGCCAGATCCACAAAGCATCCTCTCTGCCCGTCTCGTGAGTGAGTGGACACAGCCAGATCCACACTGCGCCTTACCTGCACGTCTCCCGTGGGTGAGTGGACATAGCCAGATCCACACAGCACCCTCTCTGGTCGTCTCCCGTGGGTGAGTGGACACAGCCAGATCCACACTGCGCCTTGCCTGTCCGTCTCCCGTGGGTGAGTGGACACAGCCAGATCCACACTGCGCCTTGCCTGTCCGTCTCCCGTGGGTGAGTGGACACAGCCAGATCCTCACAGCGCCCTGTCTGCCTGTCTGCCGCGGGTGAGTGGACACAGCCAGATCCACACTGCGCCCTCACTGCCCGTCTCCCGTGGGAGTGTGGACACAGCCATATCCACACTGTGCCCTGCCTGCCCGTCTCCCGTGGGTGAGTGGACATAGCCAGATCCACACAGCACCCTCTCTGCTTGTCTCCCGTGGGTGTGTTAACACAGCCAGATCCACACGGCGCCCTCACTGCCCGTCTCCCTTGGGTGAGTGGACACAGCCATATACACACTGCGCCCTCACTGCCCGTCTCCCTTGGGTTAGTGGAAACAGCCAGATCCACACTGCGCCCTTACTGCCCATCTCCCGTGAGTGAGTGGACACAGCCGGATCCACACTGTGCCCTGCGGGAACGTCTGCCGTGGGTCAGTGGACACAGCAAGATCCGCACTGCGTCCTACCTGCCCATCTGCCGTGGGTCAGTGGACATAGCCAGATCCACACAGCACCCTCTGACCGTCTCCCGTGGGTGAGTGGACACAGCCAGATCCGCACTGCGCCCTGCCTGACCGTCTCCCGTGGGTGAGTGGACACAGCCAGATCCGCACTGCGCCTTGCCTGTCCGTCTCCCGTGGGTGAGTGGACACAGCCAGATCCGCACTGCCCCCTGCCTGACTGTCTACCGTGGGTGAGTGGACACAGCCAGATCCGCACTGTGCCCTGCCTGCCCGTCTGCCGTGGGTCATTGGACATAGCCAGATCCACACAGCCCCCTCTGTGCCCGTCTCCCGTGGGTGAGTGGACATAGCCAGATCCACACAGCACCCTCTCTGGCCATCTCCCGTGGGTGAGTGGACCCAGCCAGATCCACACTGTGCACTGCCTGCCCGTGTGCCGTGGGTGAGTGGACACAGCCAGATCCGCACAGCGCCCTGTCTGCCCATCTGCCGTGGGTCAGTGGACATAGCCAGATCCACAAAGCATCTTCTCTGCCCGTCTCGTGAGTGAGTGGACACAGCCAGATCCACACTGCGCCTTGCCTGCCCGTCTCTCGTGGGTGAGTGGACAGAGCCAGATCCGCACTGCACCTTGCCTGCCCGTCTGCCGTGGGTGAGTGGACACAGCCAGATCCGCACTGCACCTTGCCTGCCCGTCTGCCGTGGGTGAGTGGACACAGCCAGATCCGCACTGCGCCCTGCCTGACCGTCTCCCGTGGGTGAGTGGACACAGCCAGATCCGCACTGCGCCTTGCCTGTCCGTCTCCCGTGGGTGAGTGGACACAGCCAGATCCGCACTGCGCCCTGCCTGACTGTCTGCCGTTGGTGAGTGGACACAGCAAGATCCGCACTGCGTCCTGCCTGCCCGTCTGCCGTGGGTCAGTGGACATAGCCAGATCCACACAGCCCCCTCTGTGCCCGTCTACCGTGGGTGAGTGGACATAGCCAGATCCACACAGCACCCTCTCTGGCCATCTCCCGTGGATGAGTGGACCCAGCCAGATCCACACTGAGCCCTCACTGCCCGTCTCCCTAGAGGGAGTGGACACAGCCTGATCCACACTGAACTCTCACTTCTCATCTCCCGTGAGTGAGTGGACACAGCCATATCCACACTGAGCCCTCACAGCCCGTCTCCCGTGGGTGAGTGGACTCAGACATATCCACACTGCGCCCTCACTGATCATCTGCCATGGGTGAGTGGACACAGCCAGATCCGCACAGCGCCCTGCCTGCCCATCTGCCGTGGGTCAGTGGACATAGCCAGATCCACAAAGCATTCTTTCTGCCCGTCTCCCGTGAGTTAGTGGACACAGCCAGATCCACACTGTGCCTTACCTGCCCGTCTCCCATGGGTGAGTGGACACAGCCAGATCCTCACAGCGCCCTGCCTGCCCGTCTGACATGGGTGAGTGGACACAGCCAGAACCACACTGCGCCCTCAATGCCCGTCTCCTGTGGGAGTGTGGACACAGCCAGATCCACACTGTGCCCTGCCTGCCCGTCTCCCGTGGGAGAGTGGACATAGCCAGATCCACACAGCACCCTCTCTGGCCGTCTCCCGTGGGTGAGTGGACACAGCCAGATCCACACTGCGCCTTTCCTGTCCGTCACCCGTGGGTGAGTGGACACAGCCAGATCCTCACAGCGCCCTGTCTGCCCGTCTGCCGTGGGTGAGTGGACACAGCCAGATCCACACTGCGCCCTCACTGCCCGTCTCCCGTGGGAGTGTGGACACAGCCTGATCCGCACTGCGCCCTGCCTGCCCATCTCCCGTGGGTGAGTGGACATACCCAGATCCACACAGCACCCTCTCTGGCCACCTCCCGTGGGTGACTGGACACAGCCAGATCCACACTGAGCCCTCACTGCCCGTCTACCGTGGGTGTGTGGACACAGCAAGATCCACACTGTGTTCTGCATGCCCGTCTTCCGTTGGTCAGTGGACATAGCCAGATTCACACAGCACCCTCTCTGTCCGTCTCCTTTGTGTGAATGGACACAGCCAAATCCACACTGCACATTGCCTGCCCGTCTCCCGTGGGTGAGTGGACACAGCCAAACCCGCACTGCGCCCTTCCTGCCCGTCTGCCGTGGGTGAGTGGACACAGCCAGATCCGCACTGCGCCCTGCCTGCCCGTCTGTCGTGGGTGAGTGGACACAGCCAGATCCACACAGCATTCTCTCTATCCGTCTCCTGTGGGTGAGTGGACACAGCCAGAACCACACTGTGCCCTGCCTGCCCATCTCCCGTGGGTGAGTGGACATAGCAGGATCCACACTGCGCACTCACTGCAGGTCTCCCGTGGGAATGTGGACACAGCCAATTCCAAATTGTTCCCTGCCTGCCCGTCACCCGTGGATGAGTGGACACAGCCCGATACACACTGTCCACTCACTGCCCGTCTCCCGTGAGTGAGTGGACACAGCCAGATCCACACTGAGCCCTCACTGCCCGTCTCCCGTGAGTGAGTGGACACAGCCAGATTCACACTGAGCCCTCACTGCCCGTCTCCCGTGGGTGAGTGGACACAGAGAGATCCACACTGCGCCATGCCTGCCCGTCTCCCGTGGGTTAGTGGACACAGCCAGATCCACACTGCACCCTGCCTGCCCATCTCTTGTGGTTGAGTGGACACAGCCAGATCCACACAGCACCCTCCCTGCCCATCTCCCGTGGGTGAGTGGTCACAGCAGATTCCACACAGCACCCTCACTGCCCGTCTACCGTGGGTGAGTGGACACAGTCAGATCCACAGTGCTGCCTGCCTGCACGTCTCCCATGGGTGAGTGGACATTCCCAGATCCACACAGCACCCTCTCTGCCCGTCTCCCGTTGGTGAGTGGACACATCCATATCCACACTGCGCCTTGCCTGCCCGTCTCCAGTGAGTGAGTGGACACAGCCACATTCACACTGCGCCCTGCCTGCTCGTCTCCCGTGGGTGAGTGGATACAGCGAGATCCACACTGCGCCCTGCCTGCATGCCTCCCGTGGGTGAGTGGAGACAGCCAGATCCACACTGGACCTTGCCTGCCTATCTCCTGTGGGTGAGTGGACACAGCCAGATCCACACAGCACTCTCACTGCCCGTCTCCCGTGGGTGAGTGGACACAGCCAGATCCGCACTGCGCCCTGCCTGCCCGTCTGCCGTGGGTGAGTGGAAACAGCCAGATCCGCACTGCGCCCTGCCTGCCGGTCTGCCGTGGGTGAGTGGACACAGCCAGATCCGCACTGCGCCCTGCCTGCCCGTCTGCAGTGGGTTAGTGGACATAGCCAGATCCGCACTGCGCCCTGCCTGCCCGTCTGCAGTGGGTTAGTGGACATAGCCAGATCCTCACAGCACCCTCTCTGCCCGTCTCCCGTGGGTGAGTGGACACAGCCAGATCTACACTGCGCCTTGCATTCGCGTCTCCCGTTGGTGAGTGGACTCAGCCAGATCCGCACTGCGCCCTGCCTGCCCGTCTGCCGTGGGTTAGTGGACATAGCCATATCCACACAGCACCCTCTCTTCCCGTCTCCCGTGGGTGAGTGGAGACAGCCAGATCCACACTGCGCCTTGCCTACCCGTCTCCAGTGGGTGAGTGGACACAGCCAGATCCACACTGCGCCTTGCCTACCCGTCTCCAGTGGGTGAGTGGACACAGCCAGATCCGCACTGCGCCCTGCCTGACCGTCTGCCGTGGGTGAGTGGACACAGCCAGATCCGCACTGCGCCCTGCCTGCCCAACTGCCTGCCCAACTGCCGAAGGTCAGTGGACATAGCCAGATCCACACAGCACCCTCTCTGTCCGTCTCCCGTGGGTGAGTGGACACAGCCAGATCCGCACTGCGCCCTGCCTGACCGTCTGCCGTGGGTGAGTGGACACAGCCAGATCCGCACTGCGCCCAGCCTGCCCGTCTGCCGTGGGTGATTGGACACAGCCAGATCCGCATAGCCATATCCAAACAGATCCGCACTGCGCCCTGCCTGCCCGTCTGCCGTGGGTCAGTGGACATAGCCATATCCAAACAGCACACTCTCTGCCCGTCTCCCGTGGGTTAGTGGACACATCCAAATCCACACTGCGCCTTGCCTGCCCGTCTCCCGTGGGTGAGTGGACACAGCCAGATCCGCACTGCGCCCTGCCTGCCCGTCTGCCGTGGGTCAGTGGACATTGCCAAATCCACACAGCACCCTCTCTGCCCGTCTACCATGGGTGAGTGGACACAGCCAGATCCACACTGCGCCTTTCCTGCCCGTCTCCCGTGGGTGAGTGGACACAGCCAGATCCACACTGCGCCTTGCCTGCCCGTCTCCCGTGGGTGAGTGGACACAGCCAGATCCGCACTGCGCCCTGCCTGCCCGTCTGCCGTGGGTCAGTGGACATAGCCAGATCCACACAGCTCCCTCTCTGCCCGTCTCCCGTGGGTGAGTGGACACAGCCAGATCCACACTGTGCCTTGCCTACCCGTCTCCAGTGGGTGAGTGGACACAGCCAGATCCACACTGCGCCTTGCCTGCCCGTCTCCCATGGGTGAGTGGACACAGCCAGATCCGCACTGCGCCCTGCCTGCCCGTCTGCCGTGGGTGAGTGGTCACAGCCAGATCCGCACTGCGCCCTGCCTGCCCGTCTCCCGTGGGTGAGTGGACACAGCCAGATCCGCACTGTGCCCTGCCTGACCGTGTCTCGTGGGTGAGTGGACACAGCCAGATCCGCACGGCGCCCTGCCTGACCGTCCTCCGTGGGTGAGTGGACACAGCCAGATCCGCACTGCGCCCTGCCTGCCCGTCTGCCGTGAGTCAGTGGACATACCCAGATCCACACAGCACACTCTCTGCCCGTCTCCCGTGGGTGAGTGGACACAGCCAGATCCGCACTGCGCCCTGCCTCACCGTCTGCTGTGGGTGAGTGGATACAGCCAGATCCGCACTGCGCCCTGCCTGCCCGTCTGCCGTCGGTCCGTGTACATAGCCAGATCCACACAGCACCCTCTCTGCCCGTCTCCCGTGGGTGAGTGGACACAGCAAGATCCACACTGCGCCTTGCCTGCCCGTCTCCCGAGGGTGAGTGGACACAGCCAGATCCGCACTGCGCCCTGCCTGACCGTCTCCCGTGGGTGAGTGGACACAGCCAGATCCGCACTGCGCCTTGCCTGTCCGTCTCCCGTGGGTGAGTGGACACAGCCAGATCCGCACTGCGCCCTGCCTGACTGTCTACCGTGGGTGAGTGGACACAGCCAGATCCGCACTGTGCCCTGCCTGCCCGTCTGCCGTGGGTCATTGGACATAGCCAGATCCACACAGCCCCCTCTGTGCCCGTCTCCCGTGGGTGAGTGGACATAGCCAGATCCACACAGCACCCTCTCTGGCCATCTCCCGTGGGTGAGTGGACCCAGCCAGATCCACACTGTGCACTGCCTGCCCGTGTGCCGTGGGTGAGTGGACACAGCCAGATCCGCACAGCGCCCTGTCTGCCCATCTGCCGTGGGTCAGTGGACATAGCCAGATCCACAAAGCATCTTCTCTGCCCGTCTCGTGAGTGAGTGGACACAGCCAGATCCACACTGCGCCTTGCCTGCCCGTCTCTCGTGGGTGAGTGGACAGAGCCAGATCCGCACTGCACCTTGCCTGCCCGTCTGCCGTGGGTGAGTGGACACAGCCAGATCCGCACTGCACCTTGCCTGCCCGTCTGCCGTGGGTGAGTGGACACAGCCAGATCCGCACTGCGCCCTGCCTGACCGTCTCCCGTGGGTGAGTGGACACAGCCAGATCCGCACTGCGCCTTGCCTGTCCGTCTCCCGTGGGTGAGTGGACACAGCCAGATCCGCACTGCGCCCTGCCTGACTGTCTGCCGTTGGTGAGTGGACACAGCAAGATCCGCACTGCGTCCTGCCTGCCCGTCTGCCGTGGGTCAGTGGACATAGCCAGATCCACACAGCCCCCTCTGTGCCCGTCTACCGTGGGTGAGTGGACATAGCCAGATCCACACAGCACCCTCTCTGGCCATCTCCCGTGGATGAGTGGACCCAGCCAGATCCACACTGAGCCCTCACTGCCCGTCTCCCTAGAGGGAGTGGACACAGCCTGATCCACACTGAACTCTCACTTCTCATCTCCCGTGAGTGAGTGGACACAGCCATATCCACACTGAGCCCTCACAGCCCGTCTCCCGTGGGTGAGTGGACTCAGACATATCCACACTGCGCCCTCACTGATCATCTGCCATGGGTGAGTGGACACAGCCAGATCCGCACAGCGCCCTGCCTGCCCATCTGCCGTGGGTCAGTGGACATAGCCAGATCCACAAAGCATTCTTTCTGCCCGTCTCCCGTGAGTTAGTGGACACAGCCAGATCCACACTGTGCCTTACCTGCCCGTCTCCCATGGGTGAGTGGACACAGCCAGATCCTCACAGCGCCCTGCCTGCCCGTCTGACATGGGTGAGTGGACACAGCCAGAACCACACTGCGCCCTCAATGCCCGTCTCCTGTGGGAGTGTGGACACAGCCAGATCCACACTGTGCCCTGCCTGCCCGTCTCCCGTGGGAGAGTGGACATAGCCAGATCCACACAGCACCCTCTCTGGCCGTCTCCCGTGGGTGAGTGGACACAGCCAGATCCACACTGCGCCTTTCCTGTCCGTCACCCGTGGGTGAGTGGACACAGCCAGATCCTCACAGCGCCCTGTCTGCCCGTCTGCCGTGGGTGAGTGGACACAGCCAGATCCACACTGCGCCCTCACTGCCCGTCTCCCGTGGGAGTGTGGACACAGCCTGATCCGCACTGCGCCCTGCCTGCCCATCTCCCGTGGGTGAGTGGACATACCCAGATCCACACAGCACCCTCTCTGGCCACCTCCCGTGGGTGACTGGACACAGCCAGATCCACACTGAGCCCTCACTGCCCGTCTACCGTGGGTGTGTGGACACAGCAAGATCCACACTGTGTTCTGCATGCCCGTCTTCCGTTGGTCAGTGGACATAGCCAGATTCACACAGCACCCTCTCTGTCCGTCTCCTTTGTGTGAATGGACACAGCCAAATCCACACTGCACATTGCCTGCCCGTCTCCCGTGGGTGAGTGGACACAGCCAAACCCGCACTGCGCCCTTCCTGCCCGTCTGCCGTGGGTGAGTGGACACAGCCAGATCCGCACTGCGCCCTGCCTGCCCGTCTGTCGTGGGTGAGTGGACACAGCCAGATCCACACAGCATTCTCTCTATCCGTCTCCTGTGGGTGAGTGGACACAGCCAGAACCACACTGTGCCCTGCCTGCCCATCTCCCGTGGGTGAGTGGACATAGCAGGATCCACACTGCGCACTCACTGCAGGTCTCCCGTGGGAATGTGGACACAGCCAATTCCAAATTGTTCCCTGCCTGCCCGTCACCCGTGGATGAGTGGACACAGCCCGATACACACTGTCCACTCACTGCCCGTCTCCCGTGAGTGAGTGGACACAGCCAGATCCACACTGAGCCCTCACTGCCCGTCTCCCGTGAGTGAGTGGACACAGCCAGATTCACACTGAGCCCTCACTGCCCGTCTCCCGTGGGTGAGTGGACACAGAGAGATCCACACTGCGCCATGCCTGCCCGTCTCCCGTGGGTTAGTGGACACAGCCAGATCCACACTGCACCCTGCCTGCCCATCTCTTGTGGTTGAGTGGACACAGCCAGATCCACACAGCACCCTCCCTGCCCATCTCCCGTGGGTGAGTGGTCACAGCAGATTCCACACAGCACCCTCACTGCCCGTCTACCGTGGGTGAGTGGACACAGTCAGATCCACAGTGCTGCCTGCCTGCACGTCTCCCAAGGGTGAGTGGACATTCCCAGATCCACACAGCACCCTCTCTGCCCGTCTCCCGTTGGTGAGTGGACACATCCATATCCACACTGCGCCTTGCCTGCCCGTCTCCAGTGAGTGAGTGGACACAGCCACATTCACACTGCGCCCTGCCTGCTCGTCTCCCGTGGGTGAGTGGATACAGCCAGATCCACACTGCGCCCTGCCTGCATGCCTCCCGTGGGTGAGTGGAGACAGCCAGATCCACACTGGACCTTGCCTGCCTATCTCCTGTGGGTGAGTGGACACAGCCAGATCCACACAGCACACTCACTGCCCGTCTCCCGTGGGTGAGTGGACACAGCCAGATCCGCACTGCGCCCTGCCTGCCCGTCTGCCGTGGGTGAGTGGAAACAGCCAGATCCGCACTGCGCCCTGCCTGCCGGTCTGCCGTGGGTGAGTGGACACAGCCAGATCCGCACTGCGCCCTGCCTGCCCGTCTGCAGTGGGTTAGTGGACATAGCCAGATCCGCACTGCACCCTGCCTGCCCGTCTGCAGTGGGTTAGTGGACATAGCCAGATCCTCACAGCACCCTCTCTGCCCGTCTCCCGTGGGTGAGTGGACACAGCCAGATCTACACTGCGCCTTGCATTCGCGTCTCCCGTTGGTGAGTGGACTCAGCCAGATCCGCACTGCGCCCTGCCTGCCCGTCTGCCGTGGGTTAGTGGACATAGCCATATCCACACAGCACCCTCTCTTCCCGTCTCCCGTGGGTGAGTGGAGACAGCCAGATCCACACTGCGCCTTGCCTACCCGTCTCCAGTGGGTGAGTGGACACAGCAAGATCCACACTGCGCCTTGCCTACCCGTCTCCAGTGGGTGAGTGGACACAGCCAGATCCGCACTGCGCCCTGCCTGACCGTCTGCCGTGGGTGAGTGGACACAGCCAGATCCGCACTGCGCCCTGCCTGCCCAACTGCCTGCCCAACTGCCGAAGGTCAGTGGACATAGCCAGATCCACACAGCACCCTCTCTGTCCGTCTCCCGTGGGTGAGTGGACACAGCCAGATCCGCACTGCGCCCTGCCTGACCGTCTGCCGTGGGTGAGTGGACACAGCCAGATCCGCACTGCGCCCAGCCTGCCCGTCTGCCGTGGGTCAGTGGACATAGCCAGATCCACACAGCACCCTCTCTGCCCGTCTGCCGTGGGTGATTGGACACAGCCAGATCCGCATAGCCATATCCAAACAGATCCGCACTGCGCCCTGCCTGCCCGTCTGCCGTGGGTCAGTGGACATAGCCATATCCAAACAGCACACTCTCTGCCCGTCTCCCGTGGGTTAGTGGACACATCCAAATCCACACTGCGCCTTGCCTGCCCGTCTCCCGTGGGTGAGTGGACACAGCCAGATCCGCACTGCGCCCTGCCTGCCCGTCTGCCGTGGGTCAGTGGACATTGCCAAATCCACACAGCACCCTCTCTGCCCGTCTACCATGGGTGAGTGGACACAGCCAGATCCACACTGCGCCTTTCCTGCCCGTCTCCCGTGGGTGAGTGGACACAGCCAGATCCACACTGCGCCTTGCCTGCCCGTCTCCCGTGGGTGAGTGGACACAGCCAGATCCGCACTGCGCCCTGCCTGCCCGTCTGCCGTGGGTCAGTGGACATAGCCAGATCCACACAGCTCCCTCTCTGCCCGTCTCCCGTGGGTGAGTGGACACAGCCAGATCCACACTGTGCCTTGCCTACCCGTCTCCAGTGGGTGAGTGGACACAGCCAGATCCACACTGCGCCTTGCCTGCCCGTCTCCCATGGGTGAGTGGACACAGCCAGATCCGCACTGCGCCCTGCCTGCCCGTCTGCCGTGGGTGAGTGGTCACAGCCAGATCCGCACTGCGCCCTGCCTGCTCGTCTCCCGTGGGTGAGTGGACACAGCCAGATCCGCACTGTGCCCTGCCTGACCGTGTCTCGTGGGTGAGTGGACACAGCCAGATCCGCACGGCGCCCTGCCTGACCGTCCTCCGTGGGTGAGTGGACACAGCCAGATCCGCACTGCGCCCTGCCAGCCCGTCTGCCGTGAGTCAGTGGACATACCCAGATCCACACAGCACACTCTCTGCCCGTCTCCCGTGGGTGAGTGGACACAGCCAGATCCGCACTGCGCCCTGCCTCACCGTCTGCTGTGGGTGAGTGGATACAGCCAGATCCGCACTGCGCCCTGCCTGCCCGTCTGCCGTCGGTCCGTGGACATAGCCAGATCCACACAGCACCCTCTCTGCCCGTCTCCCGTGGGTGAGTGGACACAGCAAGATCCACACTGCGCCTTGCCTGCCCGTCTCCCGAGGGTGAGTGGACACAGCCAGATCCGCACTGCGCCCTGCCTGCCCGTCTTCCGTGGGTCAGTGGACATAGCCAGATCCACACAGCTCCCTCTCTGCCCGTCTCCTGTGGGTGAGTGGACACAGCAAGATCCACACTGTGCCTTGCCTACCCGTCTCCAGTGGGTGAGTGGACACAGCCAGATCCGCACTGCGCCCTGCCTGCCCGACTGTCGTGGGTCAGTGGACATAGCCAGATCTACACAGCACCCTATCTGCCCGTCTCCCGTGGGTGAGTGAACACAGCCAGATCCACACTGCGCCTTGCCTGCCCCTCTCCCATTGGTGAGTGGACACAGCCAGATCCGCAATGCGCCCTGCCTACCCGTCTGCCGTGGGTGAGTGGACACAGCCAGATCCGCACTGCGATCTGCCTGCCCGTCTGCCGTGGGTCAGTGGACATATCCAGATCCACACAGCACACTCTGTGCCCATCTCCCGTGTGTGAGTTGGCACAGCCAGATCCACACTGTGCCTTTCCTGCCCGTCTTCCGTGGGTGAGTGGACAGAGCCAGATCCGCACTGCGCCCTCCCTTCCCGTCTGCCGTGGCTGAGTGGACACAGCCTGATCCGCACTGCCCCCTGCCTGCCCGTCTCCGGTGGGTGAGTGTAGACAGCCAGAGCCACACTGCGCCCTGCCTGCCCGTCTCCCGTGGGTGAGTGGACACAGCCAGATCCGCACTGCCCCCTGCCTGCCCGTCTGCCGTGGGTCAGTGGACATAGCCAGATCCACACAGCACCCTCTCTGCCCGTCTGCCGTGGGTGAGTGGACACAGCCAGATCCGCACTGCGCCTTGCCTGCCTGTCTTTCGTGGGTGAGTGGACACAGCCAGATCCGCACTGCGCCCTGCCTGACCGTCTGCCGTGGGTGAGTGGACACAGCCAGATCCGCACGGCGCCCTGCCTATCCGTCTGCCGTGGGTCAGTGGACATAGCCAGATCCACACAGCGCCCTCTGTGCCCGTCTCCCGTCGGTGAGTGGACACAGCCAGATCCACACTGCGCCTTGCCTGCCCATCTTCCCTGGGTGAGTGGACACAGCCAGATCCACACTGCGCCTTGCCTGCCCATCTTCCCTGGGTGACTGGACACAGACAGATCCACACTGCGCCTTGCCTGCCTGTCTGCCGTGGGTCAGTGGACATAGCCAGATCCACACAGCACCCTCTCTGCCCGTCTCCTGTGGGTGAGTGGACACAGCCAGATCCACACTGCGCCTTGCCTGACCGCCTCCCGTGGGTAAGTGTACACAGCCAGATCCGCACTGCGCCCTGCCTGCCCGTCTACCGTGGGTCAGTGGACACAGCCAGATCCGCACAGCACCCTCTCTGCCCGTCTCCCGTGGGTGAGTGGACACAGCCAGATCCACACTGCCCCTTGCCTGCCCGTCTCCCGTGGGTGAGTGGACACAGCCAGATCTGCACTGTGCCCTGCCGGCCCGTCTGCCGTGGGTGAGTGGACACAGCTAGATCCGCACTTCAACCTGCGTGCCCGTGTGCCGTGGGTCAGTGGACATAGCCAGATCCACACAGCACCCTCTCTGCCCGTCTCCCGTGGGTGAGTGGACACAGCCAGATCCACACTGCGCCTTGCCTATCCGTCTCCCGTGGGTGATTGGACACAGCCAGATCCGCACTGCGCCCTGCCTTCCTGTCTGCCGTGGGTGAGTGGACATAGCCAGATCCACACAGCACCCTCTCTGCCCGTCTCCCATGGCTGAGTGGACACAGCCAGATCCGCACTGCGCCGTGCTAGACCGTCTGCCGTGGGTGAATGGACACACACAGATCCGCACTGCGCCCTGCCTGCCCGTCTACCGTGGGTCAGTGGACACAGCCAGATCCGCACAGCACCCTCTCTGCCAGTCTCCCGTGGGTGAGTGGACACAGCCAGATCCACACTGCGCCTTGCCTGCCCGTCTCCCGTGGGTGAGTGGACACAGCCAGATCCGCACTGTGCCCTGCCGGCCCGTCTGCCGTGGGTGAGTGGACACAGCTAGATCCGCACTTCAACCTGCGTGCCCGTGTGCCGTGGGTCAGTGGACATAGCCAGATCCACACAGCACCCTCTCTGCCCGTCTCCCGTGGGTGAGTGGACACAGCCAGATCCACACTGCGCCTTGCCTATCCGTCTCCCGTGGGTGATTGGACACAGCCAGATCCGCACTGCGCCCTGCCTTCCCGTCTGCCGTGGGTGAGTGGACATAGCCAGATCCACACAGCACCCTCTCTGCCCGTCTCCCATGGCTGAGTGGACACAGCCAGATCCGCACTGCGCCGTGCCAGACCGTCTGCCGTGGGTGAATGGACACACACAGATCCGCACTGAGCCCTGTCTGCCTGTCTGCCGTGGGTCAGTGGACATAGCCAGATCCAAACAGCACCCTCTCTGCCCGTCTCCCGAGGGTGAGTGGACACAGCCAGATCCACACTGCGCCTTGCCTGCCCGTCTCCAGTGAGTGAGTGGACACAGCCACATCCACACTGCGCCCTGCTTGCTCGTCTCCCGTGGGTGAGTGGATACAGCCAGATCCACACTGCGCCCTGCCTGCATGCCTCCCGTGGGTGAGTGGAGACAGCCAGATCGACACTGGACCTTGCCTGCCTATCTCCTGTGGGTGAGTGGACACAGCCAGATCCACACAGCACTCTCACTGCCCGTCTCCCGTGGGTGAGTGGACACAGCCAGATCCGCACTGCGCCCTGCCTGCCCGTCTGCCGTGGGTGAGTGGAAACAGCCAGATCCGCACTGCGCCCTGCCTGCCGGTCTGCCGTGGGTGAGTGGACACAGCCAGATCCGCACTGCGCCCTGCCTGCCCGTCTGCAGTGGGTTAGTGGACATAGCCAGATCCGCACTGCGCCCTGCCTGCCCGTCTGCAGTGGGTTAGTGGACATAGCCAGATCCTCACAGCACCCTCTCTGCCCGTCTCCCGTGGGTGAGTGGACACAGCCAGATCTACACTGCGCCTTGCATTCGCGTCTCCCGTTGGTGAGTGGACTCAGCCAGATCCGCACTGCGCCCTGCCTGCCCGTCTGCCGTGGGTTAGTGGACATAGCCATATCCACACAGCACCCTCTCTTCCCGTCTCCCGTGGGTGAGTGGAGACAGCCAGATCCACACTGCGCCTTGCCTACCCGTCTCCAGTGGGTGAGTGGACACAGCCAGATCCACACTGCGCCTTGCCTACCCGTCTCCAGTGGGTGAGTGGACACAGCCAGATCCGCACTGCGCCCTGCCTGACCGTCTGCCGTGGGTGAGTGGACACAGCCAGATCCGCACTGCGCCCTGCCTGCCCAACTGCCTGCCCAACTGCCGAAGGTCAGTGGACATAGCCAGATCCACAGAGCACCCTCTCTGTCCGTCTCCCGTGGGTGAGTGGACACAGCCAGATCCGCACTGCGCCCTGCCTGACCGTCTGCCATGGGTGAGTGGACACAGCCAGATCCGCACTGCGCCCAGCCTGCCCGTCTGCCGTGGGTGATTGGACACAGCCAGATCCGCATAGCCATATCCAAACAGATCCGCACTGCGCCCTGCCTGCCCGTCTGCCGTGGGTCAGTGGACATAGCCATATCCAAACAGCACACTCTCTGCCCGTCTCCCGTGGGTTAGTGGACACATCCAAATCCACACTGCGCCTTGCCTGCCCGTCTCCCGTGGGTGAGTGGACACAGCCAGATCCGCACTGCGCCCTGCCTGCCCGTCTGCCGTGGGTCAGTGGACATTGCCAAATCCACACAGCACCCTCTCTGCCCGTCTACCATGGGTGAGTGGACACAGCCAGATCCACACTGCGCCTTTCCTGCCCGTCTCCCGTGGGTGAGTGGACACAGCCAGATCCACACTGCGCCTTGCCTGCCCGTCTCCCGTGGGTGAGTGGACACAGCCAGATCCGCACTGCGCCCTGCCTGCCCGTCTGCCGTGGGTCAGTGGACATAGCCAGATCCACACAGCTCCCTCTCTGCCCGTCTCCCGTGGGTGAGTGGACACAGGCAGATCCACACTGTGCCTTGCCTACCCGTCTCCAGTGGGTGAGTGGACACAGCCAGATCCACACTGCGCCTTGCCTGCCCGTCTCCCATGGGTGAGTGGACACAGCCAGATCCGCACTGCGCCCTGCCTGCCCGTCTGCCGTGGGTGAGTGGTCACAGCCAGATCCGCACTGCGCCCTGCCTGCCCGTCTCCCGTGGGTGAGTGGACACAGCCAGATCCGCACTGTGCCCTGCCTGACAGTGTCTCGTGGGTGAGTGGACACAGCCAGATCCGCACGGCGCACTGCCTGACCGTCCTCCGTGGGTGAGTGGACACAGCCAGATCCGCACTGCGCCCTGCCTGCCCGTCTGCCGTGAGTCAGTGGACATACCCAGATCCACACAGCACACTCTCTGCCCGTCTCCCGTGGGTGAGTGGACACAGCCAGATCCGCACTTCGCCCTGCCTCACCGTCTGCTGTGGGTGAGTGGATACAGCCAGATCCGCACTGCGCCCTGCCTGCCCGTCTGCCGTCGGTCCGTGTACATAGCCAGATCCACACAGCACCCTCTCTGCCCGTCTCCCGTGGGTGAGTGGACACAGCAAGATCCACACTGCGCCTTGCCTGCCCGTCTCCCGAGGGTGAGTGGACACAGCCAGATCCGCACTGCGCCCTGCCTGCCCGTCTTCCGTGGGTCAGTGGACATAGCCAGATCCACACAGCTCCCTCTCTGCCCGTCTCCTGTGGGTGAGTGGACACAGCAAGATCCACACTGTGCCTTGCCTACCCGTCTCCAGTGGGTGAGTGGACACAGCCAGATCCGCACTGCGCCCTGCCTGCCCGACTGTCGTGGGTCAGTGGACATAGCCAGATCTACACAGCACCCTATCTGCCCGTCTCCCGTGGGTGAGTGAACACAGCCAGATCCACACTGCGCCTTGCCTGCCCCTCTCCCATTGGTGAGTGGACACAGCCAGATCCGCAATGCGCCCTGCCTACCCGTCTGCCGTGGGTGAGTGGACACAGCCAGATCCGCACTGCGATCTGCCTGCCCGTCTGCCGTGGGTCAGTGGACATATCCAGATCCACACAGCACACTCTGTGCCCATCTCCCGTGTGTGAGTTGGCACAGCCAGATCCACACTGTGCCTTTCCTGCCCGTCTTCCGTGGCTGAGTGGACACAGCCTGATCCGCACTGCCCCCTGCCTGCCCGTCTCCGGTGGGTGAGTGTAGACAGCCAGAGCCACACTGCGCCCTGCCTGCCCGTCTCCCGTGGGTGAGTGGACACAGCCAGATCCGCACTGCCCCCTGCCTGCCCGTCTCCCGTGGGTCAGTGTAGACAGCCAGATCCACACTGCGCCCTGCCTGCCCGTCTGCCGTGGGTCAGTGGACATAGCCAGATCCACACAGCACCCTCTCTGCCCGTCTGCCGTGGGTGAGTGGACACAGCCAGATCCGCACTGCGCCTTGCCTGCCCGTCTTTCGTGGGTGAGTGGACACAGCCAGATCCGCACTGCGCCCTGCCTGACCGTCTGCCGTGGGTGAGTGGACACAGCCAGATCCGCACGGCGCCCTGCCTATCCGTCTGCCGTGGGTCAGTGGACATAGCCAGATCCACACAGCGCCCTCTGTGCCCGTCTCCCGTCGGTGAGTGGACACAGCCAGATCCACACTGCGCCTTGCCTGCCCATCTTCCCTGGGTGAGTGGACACAGCCAGATCCGCACTGCGCCCTGCCTGCCCGTCTCCCGTGGGTGACTGGACACAGACAGATCCACACTGCGCCTTGCCTGCCTGTCTGCCGTGGGTCAGTGGACATAGCCAGATCCACACAGCACCCTCTCTGCCCGTCTCCTGTGGGTGAGTGGACACAGCCAGATCCACACTGCGCCTTGCCTGACCGCCTCCCGTGGGTGAGTGTACACAGCCAGATCCGCACTGCGCCCTGCCTGCCCGTCTACCGTGGGTCAGTGGACACAGCCAGATCCGCACAGCACCCTCTCTGCCCGTCTCCCGTGGGTGAGTGGACACAGCCAGATCCACAGTGCGCCTTGCCTGCCCGTCTCCCGTGGGTGAGTGGACACAGCCAGATCCGCACTGTGCCCTGCCGGCCCGTCTGCCGTGGGTGAGTGGACACAGCTAGATCCGCACTTCAACCTGCGTGCCCGTGTGCCGTGGGTCAGTGGACATAGCCAGATCCACACAGCACCCTCTCTGCCCGTCTCCCGTGGGTGAGTGGACACAGCCAGATCCACACTGCGCCTTGCCTATCCGTCTCCCGTGGGTGATTGGACACAGCCAGATCCGCACTGCGCCCTGCCTTCCCGTCTGCCGTGGGTGAGTGGACATAGCCAGATCCACACAGCACCCTCTCTGCCCGTCTCCCATGGCTGAGTGGACACAGCCAGATCCGCACTGCGCCGTGCCAGACCGTCTGCCGTGGGTGAATGGACACACACAGATCCGCACTGAGCCCTGTCTGCCTGTCTGCCGTGGGTCAGTGGACATAGCCAGATCCAAACAGCACCCTCTCTGCCCGTCTCCCGAGGGTGAGTGGACACAGCCAGATCCACACTGCGCCTTGCCTGCCCGTATCCCGTGGGTGAGTTGACACAGCCAGATACGCACTGTGCCCTGCCGGCCCGTCTGCCATGGGTGAGTGGACACAGCCAGATCCGCACTTCAACCTGCGTGCCCGTGTGCCGTGGGTCAGTGGACATAGCCAGATCCACACAGCACCCTCTCTGCCCGTCTCCCTTGGGTGAGTGGACACAGCCAGATCCACACTGCGCCTTGCCTACCCGTCACCCGTGGGTGATTGGACACAGCCAGATCCGCACTGCGCCCTGCCTGCCCGTCTGCCGTGGGTCAGTGGACATAGCCAGATCCACACAGCACCCTCTCTGCCCGTCTCCCGTGGGTGAGTGTACACAGCCAGATCCACACTGCGCCTTGCCTGCCCGTCTCCCGTGGGTGAGTGGACACAGCCAGATCCGCACTGCGCCCTGCCTGCCCGTCTCCCGTGGGTGAGTGGACACAGCCAGATCCGCACTGCGCCCTGCATGCCCCTCTCCTGTGGAAGAGTGGACACCGCCAGATCCACACTGCGCAATGCCTGACCGTCTGCCGTGGGTGAGTGGACACAGCAAGATCCGCACTGCACCCTGCCTGGCCTTGTGCCGTGGGTCAGTGGTCATAGCCAGATCAACATAACATCCTCTCTGCCCGTCTCCCGTGGGTGAGTGGACACAGCCAGATCCACACTGAGCCTTGACTGCCCGTCTCCCGTGGGTGAGTGGACACATCCAGATCCACACTGCGCCTTGTCTGCCCGTCTGCCATGGGTGAGTGGACACAGCCAGATCCGCACTGCGCCCTGCCTGCCCGTCTGCTGTGGGTCAATGGACATAGCCATATCCACACAGCACCCTCTCTGCCCGTCTCCCGTGGGTGAATGGACACAGTCAGACCCACACTGCGCCTTGCCTGCCCGTCGCCCGTGGGTGAGTGGACACAGCGAGATCCGCACTGCGCCCTGCCTGCCCGTCTGCCGTGGGTGAGTGGACACAGCCAGATGCGCACTGCGCCCTGCATACCCGTCTGCCGTGGGTCAGTGGACATAGCCAAATCCACACAGCACCCTCTCTGCCCGTCTCTCGTAGGTGAGTGGTCACAGCCAGATCCACACTGAGCTCTCACTGCTCGTCTCCCGTGAGTGAGGGGACACAGCCAGATCCACACTGAGCCCTCACTTCCTGTCTCCCGTGGGTGAGTGGACACAGACAGATCCACACTGCGGCCTCACTGCCCATCTCCCGTGGGTGTTTGGACACAGCCAGATCCACACTGTGTTCTGCCTGCCCGTCTTCCATGGGTCAGTGGACATAGCCAGATTCACACAGCACCCTCTATGACCGTCTCCTGTGTGTGAATGGACACAGCCAAATCCACACTGCACATTGCCTGCCCGTCTCCCGTGGGTGAGTGGACAAGCCAGATCCGCACTTCACCCTGCCTGCCCGTCTGCTGTGGGTGAGTGGACACAGCTAGATCCGCACTGCGCCCTGCCTGCCCGTCTGCCGTGGGTCAGTGGACATAGCCAGATCCACACAGCATTCTCTCTATCCGTCTCCTGTGGGAGAGTGGACACAGCCAGATCCACACTGTGCCTTGCCTGCCCATCTCCCGTGGGTGAGTGGACATAGCAGGATCCACACTGCGCACTCATTGCAGGTCTCCCGTGGGAATGTGGACACAGCCAATTCCAAAATGTTCCCTGCCTGCCCGTCACCCGTGGATGAGTGGACACAGCCAGATCCACACTGTCCACTCACTGCCCGTCTCACGTGAGTGAGTGGACACAGCCAGATCCACACTGAGCCCTCACTGCCCGTCTCCCGTGAGTGAGTGGACACAGCCAGATCCACACTGAGCCCTCACTGCCCGTCTCCCGTGGGTGAGTGGACACAGCCAGATCCACACTGAGCCCTCACTGCCCGTCTCCCGTGGGTGAGTGGACACATCAAAATCCACACTGCGCCCTCACTGCCCGTCTCCCATGTGAGTGTGGACACAGCCAGATCCGCACTGCGCCCTGCTTGCCCGTCTCCCATGGGTGAGTGGACACAGCCAGATCCGCTCTGTGTGATGCCTGCCCGTCTGCCATGGGTGAATGGACACTGCTATATCCTCACTGTTCCCTGCCTGCCCGTCTCCTGTGGGTCAGTGGACATAGCCAGATTCACACTGTGCCTTCACTGCCCATCTCCCGTGGTAGTGTGGTCACAGCAAGATCCACACTGTGCCCTGCCTGCCCGTCTCCCGTGGGTGAGTGGACATAGCCAGATCCACACAGCAGGCTCACTGTCCGTCTCCCGTGGGTGATTAGACACAGCCAGATCCACACTGAGCCTTGCCTGCCCATCTCCCGTGGGTGAGTGGACACAGCCAGATCCACACTGCGCCCTGCCTGCCCGTCTCCCGTGGGTGAGTGGACACAGCCAGATCCACACTGCACCCTGCCTGCCCGTCTATTGTGGTTGAGTGGACACAGCCAGATCCACACAGCACCCTCACTACCCATCTCCCGTGGGTGAGTGGTCACAGCAGGATCCACACAGCACCCTCAGTGCCCGTCTCCCGTGGGTGAGTGGACACAGCCAGATCCACACTGCGCCTTGCCTGCCCGTCTCCCGTGGGTGAGTGGACACAGCCAGATCCGCACTGCATCCTGCCTGCCCGTCTGTCGAGGGTGAGGGTACACAGCCAGATGCGCACTGCGCCCTGCATACCCGTCTGCCGTGGGTCAGTGGACATAGCCAAATCCACACAGCACCCTCTCTGCCCGTCTCTCGTAGGTGAGTGGTCACAGCCAGATCCACACTGAGCTCTCACTGCTCGTCTCCCGTGAGTGAGGGGACACAGCCAGATCCACACTGAGCCCTCACTTCCCGTCTCCCGTGGGTGAGTGGACACAGACAGATCCACACTGCGGCCTCACTGCCCATCTCCCGTGGGTGTGTGGACACAGCCAGATCCACACTGTGTTCTGCCTGCCCGTCTTCCGTGGGTCAGTGGACATAGCCAGATTCACACAGCACCCTCTATGACCGTCTCCTGTGTGTGAATGGACACAGCCAAATCCACACTGCACATTGCCTGCCCGTCTCCCGTGGGTGAGTGGACACAGCCAGATCCGCACTGCACCCTGCCTGCCCGTCTGCTGTGGGTGAGTGGACACAGCTAGATCCGCACTGTGCCCTTCCTGCCCGTCTGCCGTGGGGAGGTGGACAGAGCCAGATCCACACAGCACTCTCTCTGCCCATCTCCCGTGGGTGAGGACACAGCCAGATCCGCACTGCGCCCTGCCTGCCCGTCTGCCGTGGGTGAGTAGACACAGCCAGATCCGCACTGCGCCCTGCCTGGCCTTGTGCCGTGGGTCAGTGGACATAGCCAGATCAACATAGCACCCTCTCTGCCCGTCTCCCATGGGTGAGTGGACACAGCCAGATCCACACTGAGCCTTGACTGCCCGTCTCCCGTGGGTGAGTGGACACAGCCAGATCCGCACTGCGCCTTGTCTGCCCGTCTGCCATGGGTGAGTGGACACAGCCAGATCCGCACCACGCCCTGCCTGCCCGTCTGCTGTGGGTCAATGGACATAGCCATATCCACACAGCACCCTCTCTGCCCGTCTCCCGTGGGTGAATGGACACAGTCAGACCCACACTGCGCCTTGCCTGCCCGTCGCCCGTGGGTGAGTGGACACAGCCAGATCCGCACTGCACCCTGCCTGCCCGTCTGCTGTGGGTGAGTGGACACAGCCAGATCCGCACTGCGCCCTGCCTGCCCGTCTGCCGTGGGTCAGTGGACATAGCCAGATCCACACAGCATTCTCTCTATCCGTCTCCTGTGGGAGAGTGGACACAGCCAGATCCACACTCTGCCCTCCCTGCCCATCTCCCGTGGGTGAGTGGACATAGCAGGATCCACACTGCGCACTCATTGCCGGTCTCCCGTGGGAATGTGGACACAGCCAATTCCAAACTGTTCCCTGCCTGCCCGTCACCCGTGGATGAGTGGACACAGCCAGATCCACACTGTCCACTCACTGCCCGTCTCACGTGAGTGAGTGGACACAGCCAGATCCACACTGAGCCCTCACTGCCCATCTCCCGTGAGTGAGTGGACACAGCCAGATCCACACTGAACCCTCACTGCCCGTCTCCCGTGGGTGAGTGGACACAGCCAGATCCACACTGCGCCCTTACTGCCCGTCTCCCGTGTGAGTGTGGACACAGCCAGATCCGCACTGCGCCCTGCTTGCCCGTCTCCCATGGGTGAGTGGACACAGCCAGATCCGCTCTGTGTGATGCCTGCCCGTCTGCCATGGGTGAATGGACACTGCTATATCCTCACTGTTCCCTGCCTGCCCATCTCCCGTGGGTCAGTGGACATAGCCAGATTCACACTGTGCCTTCACTGCCCATCTCCCGTGGTAGTGTGGTCACAGCAAGATCCACACTGTGCCCTGCCTGCCCGTCTCCCGTGGGTGAGTGGACATAGCCAGATCCACACAGCAGGCTCACTGCCCGTCTCCCGTGGGAGAGTGGACACAGCCAGATCCACACTGAGCCTTGCCTGCCCGTCTCCCGTGGGTGAGTGGACACAGCCAGATCCACACTGCGCCCAGCCTGCCCGTCTCCCGTGGGTGAGTGGACACAGCCAGATCCACACTGCACCCTGCCTGCCCGTCTATTGTGGTTGAGTGGACACAGCCAGATCCACACAGCACCCTCACTGCCCATCTCCCGTGGGTGAGTGGTCACAGCAGGATCCACACAGCACCCTCAGTGCCCGTCTCCCGTGGGTGAGTGGACACAGCCAGATCCACACTGCGCCTTGCCTGCCCGTCTCCCGTGGGTGAGTGGACACAGCCAGATCCGCACTGCGCCCTGCCTGCCCGTCTGCCGTGGGTCAGTGGACATAGCCAGATCCACACAGCACCCTCTCTGCCCATCTCCTGTGGGTGAGTGGACACAGCCAGATCCACACTGCGCCTTGCCTGCCCGCCTCCCGTGGGTGAGTGGACACAGCCAGATCCGCACTGTGCCTTGCCTCCCCGTCTGCCGTGGGTGAGTGGACACAGCCAGATCCGCACTGTGCCCTGCCTGAACGTCTGCCGTGGGTCAGTGGACACAGCAAGATCCGCACTGCGCCCTACCTGCCCGTCTGCCGTGGGTCAGTGGACATAGCCAGATCCACACAGCACCCTCTCTGCCCGTGTGCCATGGGTGAGTGGACACAGCCAGATCCGCACTGCGGCCTGCCTGCCCGACTGCCGTGGGTCAGTGGACACAGCCAGATCCGCACTGCGCACCGCTTGCCCGTCTGCCGTGGGACAGTGGACGTAGCCAGATTCACACAGTACCCTCTCTGGCCGTCTCCCGTGGGTGAGTGGACACAGCCAGATCCACACTGCGAGTTGCCTGCCCGTCTCCCGTGGGTGAGTGGACACAGCCAGATCCGCACTGCATCCTGCCTGCCCGTCTGTCGAGGCTGAGGGGACACAACCAGATCCGCACTGCGCCCTTCCTGCCCGTCTGCCGTGGGTAGGTGGACATAGCCAGATCCACACAGCACCCTCTCTGCACATCTCCGGTGGGTGAGAACACAGCCAGATCCGCACTGCGCCCTGCCTGCCCGTCTGCCATGGGTGAGTGGACACAGCCAGATTCGCACTGCGCCCTGACTGCCCTTGTGCCGTGGGTCAGTGGACATAGCCAGATCCACACAGCACCCTCTCTGCCCGTCTACCATGGGTGAGTGGACACAGCCAGATCCACACTGCGCCTTGCCTGCCCATCTCCCGTGGGTGAGTGGACACAGCCAGATCCGCACTGCGCCCTGTATGCCCGTCTGCCATGGGTGAGTGGACACAGCCAGATCCGCACTGCGCCTTGCCTGCCCATCTGCTGTGGGTCAGTGGACACAGCCAGATCCACACTGCGCCTTGCCTGCCCGTCTCCCGTTGGTGAGTGGACACAGCCTGATCCCCAAGTGGACACATCCAGATCCGCAATGCGCCCTGCCTGCCCGTCTGCCGTGGGTGAGTGCACACAGCCAGATCCGCACTGCGCCCAGACTGCCCGTCTGCCGTGGGTGAGTGGACATAGCCAGATCCACACAGCACCCTATCTGCCCGTCTCCCGTGGGTGAGTGGACACAGCCAGATCCACACTGCGCCTTGCCTGCCCCTCTCCCATTGGTGAGTGGACACAGCCAGAACCGCAATGCGCCCTGCCTACCCATCTGCCGTGGGTGAGTGGACACAGCCAGATCCGCACTGCGATCTGCCTGCCCGTCTGCCGTTGGTCTGTGGACATATCCAGATCCACACAGCACCCTCTGTGCCCGTCTCCCGTGTGTGAGTTGACAGAGCCAGATCCGCACTGCGCCCTGCCTTCCCGTCTGCCGTGGCTGAGTGGACACAGCCTGATCCGCACTGCCCCCTGCCTGCCCGTCTCCGATGGGTGAGTGTAGACAGCCAGATCCACACTGCGCCCTGCCTGCCCGTCTCCCGTGGGTGAGTGGACACAGCCAGATCCGCACTGTCCCCTTCCTGCCCGTCTCCCGTGTGTGAGTTGACACAGCCAGATCCGCACTGCGCCCTGTCTGCCCGTCTGCCATGGGTGAGTGGACACAGCCAGATCCGCACTGCGCCTTGCCTGCCCGTCTCCCATTGGTGAGTGGACACAGCCAGATCCACACTGCGCCTTGCCTGCCCGTCTCCCATTGGTGAGTGGACACAGCCAGATCCCCAAGTGGACACATCCAGATCCGCACTGCGCCCAGACTGCCCGTCTGCCGTAGGGAGGGAGTTCCAGAAGAAGGCCAGGATGTCATTTTGAGGGAGTATGTGACCAGAACTCGTCCCGTTGCTTTTGGGGTTCTATGGGCTACACGTAGGAATCTTTGGTGGTGGCACCTGATGTTGGGGGATCCGGAGTCACACCCAGACCTGCTCCACAGGCCTCCTTTTACTTTTCTCTTCGGATTCAATATTCTTAAAAAGTGTCTCTTATGTCTATGATTGCATTTTCTTTTCTCTCTCTTTTCAAGCAGATGATGGGAGTCCAATTATTAAGGTGACATGTGTTGCCTGTGCCCCCCTCCCCCCTGTGTTCTTATTCATTTACCTCTGATGTCGTTCCAGCGTATTGTGGGGGTACCAATGTTAAGGTCGGGTACGTTGCCCTCTCCCAGCCTCCCCCCTCGGGTCAGAGCCTCAAGTGCGCCCATCCCCCAGTCGGTGCGCACCCACCCCATTCCTAATGGAGGTGTATGCCCATCCCCTCCCCCCACCCGCCCGACACCCACCCGATGAAGGTGATTCCTCTGTGTCCACTTAGGTGTCCATCGGTTCGTACCCATTTGCTGGTGAGCGCGAGCACGTGGTGCTCGTGTGTCCATTCTTGGGCTACCTGGCTTACTGGAACGGGTTCCAGCTCTGGCCAGGAGAACCACGAGAGGTGCCCTCTCACCGCTGCTCCTCCTAGCTGAATAGCACTCCGTGGTGTCCACGCGCCACATTTCATTTACGCACTCGTGGGTCGTTGGGCACTCGGGTCGCTTCCAGGTCTTTGCGATTGTGACTTGTGCCCTGACTCTAACCCTAACCCTTACCCAGCCCGTCTCCTCCTCGGCCCCTGCCTGACTGACTCCTTCCCGCCCGGCCTGTCACCTGTCACCGTCCTCTGCCCCTGCCTGACACGCTCCTCCCCACCCGGGCCGTCACCGTCCTCGGCCCCTGCCTGACGGGGCTCCTCCGTCGCCTGGGCCTTCCAAGGGCTTGGTGTGGACGCTGGTTCCAGGACGCCCTCCCAGGAACCCGGTAGCAGGGCGGCCGCAGCGTCTCGCGCCACCCAACCGTCCGCCGGCCGGCGGCCGTCGCTAAGTGGCCTGCGGGGGACGTGCCCCCACTGTGGGGCGGGCGCCCAGCCTGGTGTCTTCTCTGAGGCCCCGTGGCTGCTTTTCCCCCCCCCCCGCAAGGGGAGAGCCGCGGAGGTGGGGACCGCCTCCTCGTGGGGACGTACACCCAGCTCTCCACGTCGGATTCCGGGGCTCTCTGTCCTGCCAGAAGGCCCAGCTGGCCTGCGGGTCCTTAGAGTGGCAAAAACATCCGAAAACTGAGATTGAGGGTCCGGTGGTTGTCTGCACTTTTGTGCTGGGCACCCCAGGGAGGCCCGGGGGCTGGCTGGACAACGCGGTCTGCTGGGCGGGGGGGGGGTTTGGAGGAGCAACTGATGCCCTTTGCACTTTGGGTAGCAAGTGTCTGAGGTGTCTCTGAGCCCTGCGCCATGTCGGGGGTGGGGGGTGGGAGGTCGGGGGGGTGGAGGAGCAGGAGGAGGAGGAGGAGGAGGTGGGAAAGGCCGTGGCCTGCAGTCGTCTTCCCGGGGTGGCTTCTTCCACAGGCTGCTTGGCCTGGGCTCCCTGCACCTGGGCCTTTGGAGGACTGGCCCTGTGCTTGCCAACGCTTCCCCTGCAGGGACCCAGAGCTGGGAGGTTGCATCTCTCAGCCCTGGGTCGGGCAGAGCCCCAGCGGGCCATGCCCACAACCTCTCTCAGCACGGGTCCCCCAGAAGGCTCCTTTGGGACCAGGATTCTCTTGCGGGTGACTCTTTAAGGTCTGGCCCCTGGATGGAGGGGCACCAGGAGTAGAGGAGCAGGAAGGGGAAGGGGGTGGCCATGCGAGGGGACACTTTCAGGCCAAGTCCCAGCTTCAGCCTGTTCCTCCTGGGAACCCCGGGGTGTACGTCACACCTCCTGGTTGTCCCGCTCTGAGACAAGGAGCCGGGCTTCGCATTCCCCCAGCAGCCAGTCGTGGGCTGAGGACACCTGGGGCGTTGGGAACTCCCTGGCTTCTCCTTGGCTTAACATCTGGAGCTGCTTGTGAATCGTGCCGCCACACACACCCGAGTGCAGGTGTCTTCTGCACAGACTGCGGGCCTCGCTCTTCTGAATGCCGCTAGCTCGCCACCCACCCACGGGTGAACCTGGTCAGGGTACTTTCTCTCGGGGGCAGACTCTGATCCTGGCGGGCTACCGGTGTTTCTGTTTGCTCGTTTCTTTCTTCCATTTCGGGAAAGGCTTCCTTACTGGGTGTGGAAATCTCCTATGCCTTTCCTCGCCTATTCTGTCAGCTTTAAAATTCTCTTTCAGTTGCCACCCTCACAGATGGATTAGGAAACTCTTTCCGGTGCACTCATTAGTGAAATGACCTCAATGAAGCTGGAATCCAATATCTAATCGCCGATTTTTAGCGAGTCCACACGCCAGGGTGGTCGGGGTCCAATGCAGCCCCGGCCAGGCCCAGGCCCCTTGGACTGGGCCACAGGAGGACGCAGAGGAGGGTCCCGGCCCCCCCCCGGTCGCGTTGCCGGCAGTTCTCCAAGGGCTTGGGCGTTTTCCAGAGGTAGGAGATGGAGGGGACTGATTTCTTCAGCGCCCCACAAACCACGCCACCCCACCCATGGGACACATCCCTAGAGAGAGAGAGAGACGCCCCATACACTCGCTCCCCTCCCCCATGCGCTGTGCCCCAGCCCGGGCCCGGGGGAATAGGCGGCAGCCCACCCACAGGGTGGGGGGCCCAGCTGAAAGGGGTTGTCGGGGAGGGCGGCCCCTGCCTGGGGTCAAAGGGCGGGCGATCCGCGCGTGCGCAATCGGCGGCGGCGGCGGGGGCGGCCACGAGCTGGGGGTGGGGGGCGGGTAGGGGAAGGAGGCCAGGCGAGGAGAGGAAGGGGGCTGGAAGGTCTCCACCTTGGCGAGTCCAGCCGTGGAGGCGCATCTTGTGTGAGTGTGAGTGAGTGAGTGTGAGTGTGTGTGTGTGTGTGTGTTTGTGTGTGTATAGAGAGACAGCCCCCCACCCCGGCCCACCGCTCCCTGCCCGCCCCGCCCCGCCCCGCCTGTCACCCCCGTCCCTCGGAGCCCGCCGGACCCGGCCGGTGAACTCAACAGGCCCGGCCCGGCGCGGGTCAGCGCCGGTGCGGGGCCTGGGGCGGGAGGAGGCGGCGGGGAAGTGCAGAGAGGCTCGGCTTCTTGAGCGGGGCAGGGGCGCCCTCCGCCGTCTAGGGCCACACCACCCTGAACGCGCCCGACCTCGTCTGGTCTGGGAAGCTAAGCAGGGTCGGGCCTGGTTAGTACTTGGATGGGAGACCGCCTGGGAATACCGGGTGCCGTCGGCTTCTTCTTTTTTTTTTTTTTTTTTTTGCCTCCTGTTCTGTCCCCTCTCTGGGAGCGAGGCGGCGGCCCGGGGTGGGGGTCACCCCCACCCTCAGCGCCCGCCGCGGTGCCTGGCGCCCCAGCCCGCACCGTGGGGCCTCCTCTTGTCCCAAGCCGCGACACCGCCGTCACGCGGCAGCATGCGTGGCTTCTGGACTGTCAGGTCTCAGACCAAAGGTCTGCTCTGTGGGAACCGACACGCTGGAGGAAACCTTGAGAGTCTGAGAGGGGAGGGAGTTCCAGAAGAAGGCCAGGATGTCATTTGGAGGGAGTATGTGACCAGAACTCGTCCCGTTGCTTTTGGGGTTCTCTGGGCTACACGTAGGAATCTTTGGTGGTGGCACCTGATGTTGGGGGATCCGGAGTCACACCCAGACCTGCTCCACAGGCCTCCTTTTACTTTTCTCTTCGGATTCATTATTTTTAAAAAGTGTCTCTTATCTCTATGATTGCATTTTCTTTTCTCTCTCTTTTCAAGCAGATGATGGGAGTCCAAGTATTAAGGTGACATGTGTTGCCCGTGCCCCCCTCCCCCCTGTGTTCTTATTCATTTACCTCTGATGTCGTTCCAGCGTATTGTGGGGGTACCAATGTTAGGGTCGGGTACGTTGCCCTCTCCCTGCCTCCCCCCTCGGGTCAGAGCCTCAAGTGCGCCCATCCCCCAGTCGGTGCGCACCCACCCCATTCCTAATGGAGGTGTATGCCCATCCCCTCCCCCCACCCGCCCGACACCCACCCGATGAAGGTGATTCCTCTGTGTCCACTTAGGTGTCCATCGGTTCGTACCCATTTGCTGGTGAGCGCGAGCACGTGGTGCTCGTGTGTCCATTCTTGGGCTACCTGGCTTACTGGAACGGGTTCCAGCTCTGGCCAGGAGAACCACGAGAGGTGCCCTCTCACCGCTGTTCCTCCTAGCTGAATAGCACTCCGTGGTGTCCACGCGCCACATTTCATTTACGCACTCGTGGGTCGATGGGCACTCGGGTCGCTTCCAGGTCTTTGCGATTGTGACTTGTGCCCTGACTCTAACCCTAACCCTTACCCAGCCCGTCTCCTCCTCGGCCCCTGCCTGACTGACTCCTTCCCGCCCGGCCTGTCACCTGTCACCGTCCTCTGCCCCTGCCTGACACGCTCCTCCCCGCCCGGGCCGTCACCGTCCTCGGCCCCTGCCTGACGGGGCTCCTCCGTCGCCTGGGCCTTCCAAGGGCTTGGTGTGGACGCTGGTTCCAGGACGCCCTCCCAGGAACCCGGTAGCAGGGCGGCCGCAGCGTCTCGCGCCACCCAACCGTCCGCCGGCCGGCGGCCGTCGCTAAGTGGCCTGCGGGGGACGTGCCCCCACTGTGGGGCGGGCGCCCAGCCTGGTGTCTTCTCTGAGGCCCCGTGGCTGCTTTTCCCCCCCCCCCGCAAGGGGAGAGCCGCGGAGGTGGGGACCGCCTCCTCGTGGGGACGTACACCCAGCTCTCCACGTCGGATTCCGGGGCTCTCTGTCCTGCCAGAAGGCCCAGCTGGCCTGCGGGTCCTTAGAGTGGCAAAAACATCCGAAAACTGAGATTGAGGGTCCGGTGGTTGTCTGCACTTTTGTGCTGGGCACCCCAGGGAGGCCCGGGGACTGGCTGGACAACGCGGTCTGCTGGGCGGGGGGGGGGTTTGGAGGAGCAACTGATGCCCTTTGCACTTTGGGTAGCAAGTGTCTGAGGTGTCTCTGAGCCCTGCGCCATGTCGGGGGTGGGGGGTGGGAGGTCGGGGGGGTGGAGGAGCAGGAGGAGGAGGAGGAGGAGGAGGTGGGAAGGGCCGTGGCCTGCAGTCGTCTTCCCGGGGTGGCTTCTTCCACAGGCTGCTTGGCCTGGGCTCCCTGCACCTGGGCCTTTGGAGGACTGGCCCTGTGCTTGCCAACGCTTCCCCTGCAGGGACCCAGAGCTGGGAGGTTGCATCTCTCAGCCCTGGGTCGGGCAGAGCCCCAGCGGGCCATGCCCACAACCTCTCTCAGCACGGGTCCCCCAGAAGGCTCCTTTGGGACCAGGATTCTCTTGCGGGTGACTCTTTAAGGTCTGGCCCCTGGATGGAGGGGCACCAGGAGTAGAGGAGCAGGAAGGGGAAGGGGGTGGCCATGCGAGGGGACACTTTCAGGCCAAGTCCCAGCTTCAGCCTGATCCTCCTGGGAACCCCGGGGTGTACGTCACACCTCCTGGTTGTCCCGCTCTGAGACAAGGAGCCGGGCTTCGCATTCCCCCAGCAGCCAGTCGTGGGCTGAGGACACCTGGGGCGTTGGGAACTCCCTGGCTTCTCCTTGGCTTAACATCTGGAGCTGCTTGTGAATCGTGCCGCCACACACACCCGAGTGCAGGTGTCTTCTGCACAGACTGCGGGCCTCGCTCTTCTGAATGCCGCTAGCTCGCCACCCACCCACGGGTGAACCTGGTCAGGGTACTTTCTCTCGGGGGCAGACTCTGATCCTGGCGGGCTACCGGTGTTTCTGTTTGCTCGTTTCTTTCTTCCATTTCGGGAAAGGCTTCCTTACTGGGTGTGGAAATCTCCTATGCCTTTCCTCGCCTATTCTGTCAGCTTTAAAATTCTCTTTCAGTTGCCACCCTCACAGATGGATTAGGAAACTCTTTCCGGTGCACTCATTAGTGAAATGACCTCAATGAAGCTGGAATCCAATATCTAATCGCCGATTTTTAGCGAGTCCACACGCCAGGGTGGTCGGGGTCCAATGCAGCCCCGGCCAGGCCCAGGCCCCTTGGACTGGGCCACAGGAGGACGCAGAGGAGGGTCCCGGCCCCCCCCCGGTCGCGTTGCCGGCAGTTCTCCAAGGGCTTGGGCGTTTTCCAGAGGTAGGAGATGGAGGGGACTGATTTCTTCAGCGCCCCACAAACCACGCCACCCCACCCATGGGACACATCCCTAGAGAGAGAGAGAGACGCCCCATACACTCGCTCCCCTCCCCCATGCGCTGTGCCCCAGCCCGGGCCCGGGGGAATAGGCGGCAGCCCACCCACAGGGTGGGGGGCCCAGCTGAAAGGGGTTGTCGGGGAGGGCGGCCCCTGCCTGGGGTCAAAGGGCGGGCGATCCGCGCGTGCGCAATCGGCGGCGGCGGCGGCGGCGGCGGCGGGGGCGGCCACGAGCTGGGGGTGGGGGGCGGGTAGGGGAAGGAGGCCAGGCGAGGAGAGGAAGGGGGCTGGAAGGTCTCCACCTTGGCGAGTCCAGCCGTGGAGGCGCATCTTGTGTGAGTGTGAGTGAGTGAGTGTGAGTGTGTGTGTGTGTGTGTTTGTGTGTGTATAGAGAGACAGCCCCCCACCCCGGCCCACCGCTCCCTGCCCGCCCCGCCCCGCCCCGCCTGTCACCCCCGTCCCTCGGAGCCCGCCGGACCCGGCCGGTGAACTCAACAGGCCCGGCCCGGCGCGGGTCAGCGCCGGTGCGGGGCCTGGGGCGGGAGGAGGCGGCGGGGAAGCGCAGAGAGGCTCGGCTTCTTGAGCGGGGCAGGGGCGCCCTCCGCCGTCTAGGGCCACACCACCCTGAACGCGCCCGACCTCGTCTGGTCTGGGAAGCTAAGCAGGGTCGGGCCTGGTTAGTACTTGGATGGGAGACCGCCTGGGAATACCGGGTGCCGTCGGCTTCTTCTTTTTTTTTTTTTTGTTTTGCCTCCTGTTCTGTCCCCTGTCTGGGAGCGAGGCGGCGGCCCGGGGTGGGGGTCACCCCCACCCTCAGCGCCCGCCGCGGTGCCTGGCGCCCCAGCCCGCACCGTGGGGCCTCCTCTTGTCCCAAGCCGCGACACCGCCGTCACGCGGCAGCATGCGTGGCTTCTGGACTGTCAGGTCTCAGACCAAAGGTCTGCTCTGTGGGAACCGACACGCTGGAGGAAACCTTGAGAGTCTGAGAGGGGAGGGAGTTCCAGAAGAAGGCCAGGATGTCATTTGGAGGGAGTATGTGACCAGAACTCGTCCCGTTGCTTTTGGGGTTCTCTGGGCTACACGTAGGAATCTTTGGTGGTGGCACCTTATGTTGGGGGATCCGGAGTCACACCCAGACCTGCTCCACAGGCCTCCTTTTACTTTTCTCTTCGGATTCATTATTTTTAAAAAGTGTCTCTTATCTCTATGATTGCATTTTCTTTTCTCTCTCTTTTCAAGCAGATGATGGGAGTCCAAGTATTAAGGTGACATGTGTTGCCCGTGCCCCCCTCCCCCCTGTGTTCTTATTCATTTACCTCTGATGTCGTTCCAGCGTATTGTGGGGGTACCAATGTTAGGGTCGGGTACGTTGCCCTCTCCCTGCCTCCCCCCTCGGGTCAGAGCCTCAAGTGCGCCCATCCCCCAGTCGGTGCGCACCCACCCCATTCCTAATGGAGGTGTATGCCCATCCCCTCCCCCCACCCGCCCGACACCCACCCGATGAAGGTGATTCCTCTGTGTCCACTTAGGTGTCCATCGGTTCGTACCCATTTGCTGGTGAGCGCGAGCACGTGGTGCTCGTGTGTCCATTCTTGGGCTACCTGGCTTACTGGAACGGGTTCCAGCTCTGGCCAGGAGAACCACGAGAGGTGCCCTCTCACCGCTGCTCCTCCTAGCTGAATAGCACTCCGTGGTGTCCACGCGCCACATTTCATTTACGCACTCGTGGGTCGATGGGCACTCGGGTCGCTTCCAGGTCTTTGCGATTGTGACTTGTGCCCTGACTCTAACCCTAACCCTTACCCAGCCCGTCTCCTCCTCGGCCCCTGCCTGACTGACTCCTTCCCGCCCGGCCTGTCACCTGTCACCGTCCTCTGCCCCTGCCTGACACGCTCCTCCCCGCCCGGGCCGTCACCGTCCTCGGCCCCTGCCTGACGGGGCTCCTCCGTCGCCTGGGCCTTCCAAGGGCTTGGTGTGGACGCTGGTTCCAGGACGCCCTCCCAGGAACCCGGTAGCAGGGCGGCCGCAGCGTCTCGCGCCACCCAACCGTCCGCCGGCCGGCGGCCGTCGCTAAGTGGCCTGCGGGGGACGTGCCCCCACTGTGGGGCGGGCGCCCAGCCTGGTGTCTTCTCTGAGGCCCCGTGGCTGCTTTTCCCCCCCCCCCGCAAGGGGAGAGCCGCGGAGGTGGGGACCGCCTCCTCGTGGGGACGTACACCCAGCTCTCCACGTCGGATTCCGGGGCTCTCTGTCCTGCCAGAAGGCCCAGCTGGCCTGCGGGTCCTTAGAGTGGCAAAAACATCCGAAAACTGAGATTGAGGGTCCGGTGGTTGTCTGCACTTTTGTGCTGGGCACCCCAGGGAGGCCCGGGGGCTGGCTGGACAACGCGGTCTGCTGGGCGGGGGGGGGGGTTTGGAGGAGCAACTGATGCCCTTTGCACTTTGGGTAGCAAGTGTCTGAGGTGTCTCTGAGCCCTGCGCCATGTCGGGGGTGGGGGGTGGGAGGTCGGGCGGGGGTGGAGGAGCAGGAGGAGGAGGAGGAGGAGGAGGTGGGAAGGGCCGTGGCCTGCAGTCGTCTTCCCGGGGTGGCTTCTTCCACAGGCTGCTTGGCCTGGGCTCCCTGCACCTGGGCCTTTGGAGGACTGGCCCTGTGCTTGCCAACGCTTCCCCTGCAGGGACCCAGAGCTGGGAGGTTGCATCTCTCAGCCCTGGGTCGGGCAGAGCCCCAGCGGGCCATGCCCACAACCTCTCTCAGCACGGGTCCCCCAGAAGGCTCCTTTGGGACCAGGATTCTCTTGCGGGTGACTCTTTAAGGTCTGGCCCCTGGATGGAGGGGCACCAGGAGTAGAGGAGCAGGAAGGGGAAGGGGGTGGCCATGCGAGGGGACACTTTCAGGCCAAGTCCCAGCTTCAGCCTGATCCTCCTGGGAACCCCTGGGTGTAGGTCACACCTCCTGGTTGTCCCGCTCTGAGACAAGGAGCCGGGCTTCGCATTCCCCCAGCAGCCAGTCGTGGGCTGAGGACACCTGGGGCGTTGGGAACTCCCTGGCTTCTCCTTGGCTTAACATCTGGAGCTGCTTGTGAATCGTGCCGCCACACACACCCGAGTGCAGGTGTCTTCTGCACAGACTGCGGGCCTCGCTCTTCTGAATGCCGCTAGCTCGCCACCCACCCACGGGTGAACCTGGTCAGGGTACTTTCTCTCGGGGGCAGACTCTGATCCTGGCGGGCTACCGGTGTTTCTGTTTGCTCGTTTCTTTCTTCCATTTCGGGAAAGGCTTCCTTACTGGGTGTGGAAATCTCCTATGCCTTTCCTCGCCTATTCTGTCAGCTTTAAAATTCTCTTTCAGTTGCCACCCTCACAGATGGATTAGGAAACTCTTTCCGGTGCACTCATTAGTGAAATGACCTCAATGAAGCTGGAATCCAATATCTAATCGCCGATTTTTAGCGAGTCCACACGCCAGGGTGGTCGGGGTCCAATGCAGCCCCGGCCAGGCCCAGGCCCCTTGGACTGGGCCACAGGAGGACGCAGAGGAGGGTCCCGGCCCCCCCCCGGTCGCGTTGCCGGCAGTTCTCCAAGGGCTTGGGCGTTTTCCAGAGGTAGGAGATGGAGGGGACTGATTTCTTCAGCGCCCCACAAACCACGCCACCCCACCCATGGGACACATCCCTAGAGAGAGAGAGAGACGCCCCATACACTCGCTCCCCTCCCCCATGCGCTGTGCCCCAGCCCGGGCCCGGGGGAATAGGCGGCAGCCCACCCACAGGGTGGGGGGCCCAGCTGAAAGGGGTTGTCGGGGAGGGCGGCCCCTGCCTGGGGTCAAAGGGCGGGCGATCCGCGCGTGCGCAATCGGCGGCGGCGGCGGCGGCGGCGGCGGGGGCGGCCACGAGCTGGGGGTGGGGGGCGGGTAGGGGAAGGAGGCCAGGCGAGGAGAGGAAGGGGGCTGGAAGGTCTCCACCTTGGCGAGTCCAGCCGTGGAGGCGCATCTTGTGTGAGTGTGAGTGAGTGAGTGTGAGTGTGTGTGTGTGTGTGTGTTTGTGTGTGTATAGAGAGACAGCCCCCCACCCCGGCCCACCGCTCCCTGCCCGCCCCGCCCCGCCCCGCCTGTCACCCCCGTCCCTCGGAGCCCGCCGGACCCGGCCGGTGAACTCAACAGGCCCGGCCCGGCGCGGGTCAGCGCCGGTGCGGGGCCTGGGGCGGGAGGAGGCGGCGGGGAAGTGCAGAGAGGCTCGGCTTCTTGAGCGGGGCAGGGGCGCCCTCCGCCGTCTAGGGCCACACCACCCTGAACGCGCCCGACCTCGTCTGGTCTGGGAAGCTAAGCAGGGTCGGGCCTGGTTAGTACTTGGATGGGAGACCGCCTGGGAATACCGGGTGCCGTCGGCTTCTTCTTTTTTTTTTTTTTGTTTTGCCTCCTGTTCTGTCCCCTCTCTGGGAGCGAGGCGGCGGCCCGGGGTGGGGGTCACCCCCACCCTCAGCGCCCGCCGCGGTGCCTGGCGCCCCAGCCCGCACCGTGGGGCCTCCTCTTGTCCCAAGCCGCGACACCGCCGTCACGCGGCAGCATGCGTGGCTTCTGGACTGTCAGGTCTCAGACCAAAGGTCTGCTCTGTGGGAACCGACACGCTGGAGGAAACCTTGAGAGTCTGAGAGGGGAGGGAGTTCCAGAAGAAGGCCAGGATGTCATTTGGAGGGAGTATGTGACCAGAACTCGTCCCGTTGCTTTTGGGGTTCTCTGGGCTACACGTAGGAATCTTTGGTGGTGGCACCTGATGTTGGGGGATCCGGAGTCACACCCAGACCTGCTCCACAGGCCTCCTTTTACTTTTCTCTTCGGATTCATTATTTTTAAAAAGTGTCTCTTATCTCTATGATTGCATTTTCTTTTCTCTCTCTTTTCAAGCAGATGATGGGAGTCCAAGTATTAAGGTGACATGTGTTGCCCGTGCCCCCCTCCCCCCTGTGTTCTTATTCATTTACCTCTGATGTCGTTCCAGCGTATTGTGGGGGTACCAATGTTAGGGTCGGGTACGTTGCCCTCTCCCTGCCTCCCCCCTCGGGTCAGAGCCTCAAGTGCGCCCATCCCCCAGTCGGTGCGCACCCACCCCATTCCTAATGGAGGTGTATGCCCATCCCCTCCCCCCACCCGCCCGACACCCACCCGATGAAGGTGATTCCTCTGTGTCCACTTAGGTGTCCATCGGTTCGTACCCATTTGCTGGTGAGCGCGAGCACGTGGTGCTCGTGTGTCCATTCTTGGGCTACCTGGCTTACTGGAACGGGTTCCAGCTCTGGCCAGGAGAACCACGAGAGGTGCCCTCTCACCGCTGCTCCTCCTAGCTGAATAGCACTCCGTGGTGTCCACGCGCCACATTTCATTTACGCACTCGTGGGTCGATGGGCACTCGGGTCGCTTCCAGGTCTTTGCGATTGTGACTTGTGCCCTGACTCTAACCCTAACCCTTACCCAGCCCGTCTCCTCCTCGGCCCCTGCCTGACTGACTCCTTCCCGCCCGGCCTGTCACCTGTCACCGTCCTCTGCCCCTGCCTGACACGCTCCTCCCCGCCCGGGCCGTCACCGTCCTCGGCCCCTGCCTGACGGGGCTCCTCCGTCGCCTGGGCCTTCCAAGGGCTTGGTGTGGACGCTGGTTCCAGGACGCCCTCCCAGGAACCCGGTAGCAGGGCGGCCGCAGCGTCTCGCGCCACCCAACCGTCCGCCGGCCGGCGGCCGTCGCTAAGTGGCCTGCGGGGGACGTGCCCCCACTGTGGGGCGGGCGCCCAGCCTGGTGTCTTCTCTGAGGCCCCGTGGCTGCTTTTCCCCCCCCCCCGCAAGGGGAGAGCCGCGGAGGTGGGGACCGCCTCCTCGTGGGGACGTACACCCAGCTCTCCACGTCGGATTCCGGGGCTCTCTGTCCTGCCAGAAGGCCCAGCTGGCCTGCGGGTCCTTAGAGTGGCAAAAACATCCGAAAACTGAGATTGAGGGTCCGGTGGTTGTCTGCACTTTTGTGCTGGGCACCCCAGGGAGGCCCGGGGGCTGGCTGGACAACGCGGTCTGCTGGGCGGGGGGGGGGGTTTGGAGGAGCAACTGATGCCCTTTGCACTTTGGGTAGCAAGTGTCTGAGGTGTCTCTGAGCCCTGCGCCATGTCGGGGGTGGGGGGTGGGAGGTCGGGCGGGGGTGGAGGAGCAGGAGGAGGAGGAGGAGGAGGTGGGAAGGGCCGTGGCCTGCAGTCGTCTTCCCGGGGTGGCTTCTTCCACAGGCTGCTTGGCCTGGGCTCCCTGCACCTGGGCCTTTGGAGGACTGGCCCTGTGCTTGCCAACGCTTCCCCTGCAGGGACCCAGAGCTGGGAGGTTGCATCTCTCAGCCCTGGGTCGGGCAGAGCCCCAGCGGGCCATGCCCACAACCTCTCTCAGCACGGGTCCCCCAGAAGGCTCCTTTGGGACCAGGATTCTCTTGCGGGTGACTCTTTAAGGTCTGGCCCCTGGATGGAGGGGCACCAGGAGTAGAGGAGCAGGAAGGGGAAGGGGGTGGCCATGCGAGGGGACACTTTCAGGCCAAGTCCCAGCTTCAGCCTGATCCTCCTGGGAACCCCGGGGTGTACGTCACACCTCCTGGTTGTCCCGCTCTGAGACAAGGAGCCGGGCTTCGCATTCCCCCAGCAGCCAGTCGTGGGCTGAGGACACCTGGGGCGTTGGGAACTCCCTGGCTTCTCCTTGGCTTAACATCTGGAGCTGCTTGTGAATCGTGCCGCCACACACACCCGAGTGCAGGTGTCTTCTGCACAGACTGCGGGCCTCGCTCTTCTGAATGCCGCTAGCTCGCCACCCACCCACGGGTGAACCTGGTCAGGGTACTTTCTCTCGGGGGCAGACTCTGATCCTGGCGGGCTACCGGTGTTTCTGTTTGCTCGTTTCTTTCTTCCATTTCGGGAAAGGCTTCCTTACTGGGTGTGGAAATCTCCTATGCCTTTCCTCGCCTATTCTGTCAGCTTTAAAATTCTCTTTCAGTTGCCACCCTCACAGATGGATTAGGAAACTCTTTCCGGTGCACTCATTAGTGAAATGACCTCAATGAAGCTGGAATCCAATATCTAATCGCCGATTTTTAGCGAGTCCACACGCCAGGGTGGTCGGGGTCCAATGCAGCCCCGGCCAGGCCCAGGCCCCTTGGACTGGGCCACAGGAGGACGCAGAGGAGGGTCCCGGCCCCCCCCCCCGGTCGCGTTGCCGGCAGTTCTCCAAGGGCTTGGGCGTTTTCCAGAGGTAGGAGATGGAGGGGACTGATTTCTTCAGCGCCCCACAAACCACGCCACCCCACCCATGGGACACATCCCTAGAGAGAGAGAGAGACGCCCCATACACTCGCTCCCCTCCCCCATGCGCTGTGCCCCAGCCCGGGCCCGGGGGAATAGGCGGCAGCCCACCCACAGGGTGGGGGGCCCAGCTGAAAGGGGTTGTCGGGGAGGGCGGCCCCTGCCTGGGGTCAAAGGGCGGGCGATCCGCGCGTGCGCAATCGGCGGCGGCGGCGGGGGCGGCCACGAGCTGGGGGTGGGGGGCGGGTAGGGGAAGGAGGCCAGGCGAGGAGAGGAAGGGGGCTGGAAGGTCTCCACCTTGGCGAGTCCAGCCGTGGAGGCGCATCTTGTGTGAGTGTGAGTGAGTGAGTGTGAGTGTGTGTGTGTGTGTGTTTGTGTGTGTATAGAGAGACAGCCCCCCACCCCGGCCCACCGCTCCCTGCCCGCCCCGCCCCGCCCCGCCTGTCACCCCCGTCCCTCGGAGCCCGCCGGACCCGGCCGGTGAACTCAACAGGCCCGGCCCGGCGCGGGTCAGCGCCGGTGCGGGGCCTGGGGCGGGAGGAGGCGGCGGGGAAGTGCAGAGAGGCTCGGCTTCTTGAGCGGGGCAGGGGCGCCCTCCGCCGTCTAGGGCCACACCACCCTGAACGCGCCCGACCTCGTCTGGTCTGGGAAGCTAAGCAGGGTCGGGCCCGGTTAGTACTTGGATGGGAGACCGCCTGGGAATACCGGGTGCCGTCGGCTTCTTCTTTTTTTTTTTTTTGTTTTGCCTCCTGTTCTGTCCCCTCTCTGGGAGCGAGGCGGCGGCCCGGGGTGGGGGTCACCCCCACCCTCAGCGCCCGCCGCGGTGCCTGGCGCCCCAGCCCGCACCGTGGGGCCTCCTCTTGTCCCAAGCCGCGACACCGCCGTCACGCGGCAGCATGCGTGGCTTCTGGACTGTCAGGTCTCAGACCAAAGGTCTGCTCTGTGGGAACCGACACGCTGGAGGAAACCTTGAGAGTCTGAGAGGGGAGGGAGTTCCAGAAGAAGGCCAGGATGTCATTTGGAGGGAGTATGTGACCAGAACTCGTCCCGTTGCTTTTGGGGTTCTCTGGGCTACACGTAGGAATCTTTGGTGGTGGCACCTGATGTTGGGGGATCCGGAGTCACACCCAGACCTGCTCCACAGGCCTCCTTTTACTTTTCTCTTCGGATTCATTATTTTTAAAAAGTGTCTCTTATCTCTATGATTGCATTTTCTTTTCTCTCTCTTTTCAAGCAGATGATGGGAGTCCAAGTATTAAGGTGACATGTGTTGCCCGTGCCCCCCTCCCCCCTGTGTTCTTATTCATTTACCTCTGATGTCGTTCCAGCGTATTGTGGGGGTACCAATGTTAGGGTCGGGTACGTTGCCCTCTCCCTGCCTCCCCCCTCGGGTCAGAGCCTCAAGTGCGCCCATCCCCCAGTCGGTGCGCACCCACCCCATTCCTAATGGAGGTGTATGCCCATCCCCTCCCCCCACCCGCCCGACACCCACCCGATGAAGGTGATTCCTCTGTGTCCACTTAGGTGTCCATCGGTTCGTACCCATTTGCTGGTGAGCGCGAGCACGTGGTGCTCGTGTGTCCATTCTTGGGCTACCTGGCTTACTGGAACGGGTTCCAGCTCTGGCCAGGAGAACCACGAGAGGTGCCCTCTCACCGCTGCTCCTCCTAGCTGAATAGCACTCCGTGGTGTCCACGCGCCACATTTCATTTACGCACTCGTGGGTCGATGGGCACTCGGGTCGCTTCCAGGTCTTTGCGATTGTGACTTGTGCCCTGACTCTAACCCTAACCCTTACCCAGCCCGTCTCCTCCTCGGCCCCTGCCTGACTGACTCCTTCCCGCCCGGCCTGTCACCTGTCACCGTCCTCTGCCCCTGCCTGACACGCTCCTCCCCGCCCGGGCCGTCACCGTCCTCGGCCCCTGCCTGACGGGGCTCCTCCGTCGCCTGGGCCTTCCAAGGGCTTGGTGTGGACGCTGGTTCCAGGACGCCCTCCCAGGAACCCGGTAGCAGGGCGGCCGCAGCGTCTCGCGCCACCCAACCGTCCGCCGGCCGGCGGCCGTCGCTAAGTGGCCTGCGGGGGACGTGCCCCCACTGTGGGGCGGGCGCCCAGCCTGGTGTCTTCTCTGAGGCCCCGTGGCTGCTTTTCCCCCCCCCCGCAAGGGGAGAGCCGCGGAGGTGGGGACCGCCTCCTCGTGGGGACGTACACCCAGCTCTCCACGTCGGATTCCGGGGCTCTCTGTCCTGCCAGAAGGCCCAGCTGGCCTGCGGGTCCTTAGAGTGGCAAAAACATCCGAAAACTGAGATTGAGGGTCCGGTGGTTGTCTGCACTTTTGTGCTGGGCACCCCAGGGAGGCCCGGGGGCTGGCTGGACAACGCGGTCTGCTGGGCGGGGGGGGGGTTTGGAGGAGCAACTGATGCCCTTTGCACTTTGGGTAGCAAGTGTCTGAGGTGTCTCTGAGCCCTGCGCCATGTCGGGGGTGGGGGGTGGGAGGTCGGGCGGGGGTGGAGGAGCAGGAGGAGGAGGAGGAGGAGGTGGGAAGGGCCGTGGCCTGCAGTCGTCTTCCCGGGGTGGCTTCTTCCACAGGCTGCTTGGCCTGGGCTCCCTGCACCTGGGCCTTTGGAGGACTGGCCCTGTGCTTGCCAACGCTTCCCCTGCAGGGACCCAGAGCTGGGAGGTTGCATCTCTCAGCCCTGGGTCGGGCAGAGCCCCAGCGGGCCATGCCCACAACCTCTCTCAGCACGGGTCCCCCAGAAGGCTCCTTTGGGACCAGGATTCTCTTGCGGGTGACTCTTTAAGGTCTGGCCCCTGGATGGAGGGGCACCAGGAGTAGAGGAGCAGGAAGGGGAAGGGGGTGGCCATGCGAGGGGACACTTTCAGGCCAAGTCCCAGCTTCAGCCTGATCCTCCTGGGAACCCCGGGGTGTACGTCACACCTCCTGGTTGTCCCGCTCTGAGACAAGGAGCCGGGCTTCGCATTCCCCCAGCAGCCAGTCGTGGGCTGAGGACACCTGGGGCGTTGGGAACTCCCTGGCTTCTCCTTGGCTTAACATCTGGAGCTGCTTGTGAATCGTGCCGCCACACACACCCGAGTGCAGGTGTCTTCTGCACAGACTGCGGGCCTCGCTCTTCTGAATGCCGCTAGCTCGCCACCCACCCACGGGTGAACCTGGTCAGGGTACTTTCTCTCGGGGGCAGACTCTGATCCTGGCGGGCTACCGGTGTTTCTGTTTGCTCGTTTCTTTCTTTCATTTCGGGAAAGGCTTCCTTACTGGGTGTGGAAATCTCCTATGCCTTTCCTCGCCTATTCTGTCAGCTTTAAAATTCTCTTTCAGTTGCCACCCTCACAGATGGATTAGGAAACTCTTTCCGGTGCACTCATTAGTGAAATGACCTCAATGAAGCTGGAATCCAATATCTAATCGCCGATTTTTAGCGAGTCCACACGCCAGGGTGGTCGGGGTCCAATGCAGCCCCGGCCAGGCCCAGGCCCCTTGGACTGGGCCACAGGAGGACGCAGAGGAGGGTCCCGGCCCCCCCCCCGGTCGCGTTGCCGGCAGTTCTCCAAGGGCTTGGGCGTTTTCCAGAGGTAGGAGATGGAGGGGACTGATTTCTTCAGCGCCCCACAAACCACGCCACCCCACCCATGGGACACATCCCTAGAGAGAGAGAGAGACGCCCCATACACTCGCTCCCCTCCCCCATGCGCTGTGCCCCAGCCCGGGCCCGGGGGAATAGGCGGCAGCCCACCCACAGGGTGGGGGGCCCAGCTGAAAGGGGTTGTCGGGGAGGGCGGCCCCTGCCTGGGGTCAAAGGGCGGGCGATCCGCGCGTGCGCAATCGGCGGCGGCGGCGGCGGCGGCGGCGGGGGCGGCCACGAGCTGGGGGTGGGGGGCGGGTAGGGGAAGGAGGCCAGGCGAGGAGAGGAAGGGGGCTGGAAGGTCTCCACCTTGGCGAGTCCAGCCGTGGAGGCGCATCTTGTGTGAGTGTGAGTGAGTGAGTGTGAGTGTGTGTGTGTGTGTGTGTTTGTGTGTGTATAGAGAGACAGCCCCCCACCCCGGCCCACCGCTCCCTGCCCGCCCCGCCCCGCCCCGCCTGTCACCCCCGTCCCTCGGAGCCCGCCGGACCCGGCCGGTGAACTCAACAGGCCCGGCCCGGCGCGGGTCAGCGCCGGTGCGGGGCCTGGGGCGGGAGGAGGCGGCGGGGAAGTGCAGAGAGGCTCGGCTTCTTGAGCGGGGCAGGGGCGCCCTCCGCCGTCTAGGGCCACACCACCCTGAACGCGCCCGACCTCGTCTGGTCTGGGAAGCTAAGCAGGGTCGGGCCCGGTTAGTACTTGGATGGGAGACCGCCTGGGAATACCGGGTGCCGTCGGCTTCTTCTTTTTTTTTTTTTTGTTTTGCCTCCTGTTCTGTCCCCTCTCTGGGAGCGAGGCGGCGGCCCGGGGTGGGGGTCACCCCCACCCTCAGCGCCCGCCGCGGTGCCTGGCGCCCCAGCCCGCACCGTGGGGCCTCCTCTTGTCCCAAGCCGCGACACCGCCGTCACGCGGCAGCATGCGTGGCTTCTGGACTGTCAGGTCTCAGACCAAAGGTCTGCTCTGTGGGAACCGACACGCTGGAGGAAACCTTGAGAGTCTGAGAGGGGAGGGAGTTCCAGAAGAAGGCCAGGATGTCATTTGGAGGGAGTATGTGACCAGAACTCGTCCCGTTGCTTTTGGGGTTCTCTGGGCTACACGTAGGAATCTTTGGTGGTGGCACCTGATGTTGGGGGATCCGGAGTCACACCCAGACCTGCTCCACAGGCCTCCTTTTACTTTTCTCTTCGGATTCATTATTTTTAAAAAGTGTCTCTTATCTCTATGATTGCATTTTCTTTTCTCTCTCTTTTCAAGCAGATGATGGGAGTCCAAGTATTAAGGTGACATGTGTTGCCCGTGCCCCCCTCCCCCCTGTGTTCTTATTCATTTACCTCTGATGTCGTTCCAGCGTATTGTGGGGGTACCAATGTTAGGGTCGGGTACGTTGCCCTCTCCCTGCCTCCCCCCTCGGGTCAGAGCCTCAAGTGCGCCCATCCCCCAGTCGGTGCGCACCCACCCCATTCCTAATGGAGGTGTATGCCCATCCCCTCCCCCCACCCGCCCGACACCCACCCGATGAAGGTGATTCCTCTGTGTCCACTTAGGTGTCCATCGGTTCGTACCCATTTGCTGGTGAGCGCGAGCACGTGGTGCTCGTGTGTCCATTCTTGGGCTACCTGGCTTACTGGAACGGGTTCCAGCTCTGGCCAGGAGAACCACGAGAGGTGCCCTCTCACCGCTGCTCCTCCTAGCTGAATAGCACTCCGTGGTGTCCACGCGCCACATTTCATTTACGCACTCGTGGGTCGATGGGCACTCGGGTCGCTTCCAGGTCTTTGCGATTGTGACTTGTGCCCTGACTCTAACCCTAACCCTTACCCAGCCCGTCTCCTCCTCGGCCCCTGCCTGACTGACTCCTTCCCGCCCGGCCTGTCACCTGTCACCGTCCTCTGCCCCTGCCTGACACGCTCCTCCCCGCCCGGGCCGTCACCGTCCTCGGCCCCTGCCTGACGGGGCTCCTCCGTCGCCTGGGCCTTCCAAGGGCTTGGTGTGGACGCTGGTTCCAGGACGCCCTCCCAGGAACCCGGTAGCAGGGCGGCCGCAGCGTCTCGCGCCACCCAACCGTCCGCCGGCCGGCGGCCGTCGCTAAGTGGCCTGCGGGGGACGTGCCCCCACTGTGGGGCGGGCGCCCAGCCTGGTGTCTTCTCTGAGGCCCCGTGGCTGCTTTTCCCCCCCCCCGCAAGGGGAGAGCCGCGGAGGTGGGGACCGCCTCCTCGTGGGGACGTACACCCAGCTCTCCACGTCGGATTCCGGGGCTCTCTGTCCTGCCAGAAGGCCCAGCTGGCCTGCGGGTCCTTAGAGTGGCAAAAACATCCGAAAACTGAGATTGAGGGTCCGGTGGTTGTCTGCACTTTTGTGCTGGGCACCCCAGGGAGGCCCGGGGGCTGGCTGGACAACGCGGTCTGCTGGGCGGGGGGGGGGTTTGGAGGAGCAACTGATGCCCTTTGCACTTTGGGTAGCAAGTGTCTGAGGTGTCTCTGAGCCCTGCGCCATGTCGGGGGTGGGGGGTGGGAGGTCGGGCGGGGGTGGAGGAGCAGGAGGAGGAGGAGGAGGAGGTGGGAAGGGCCGTGGCCTGCAGTCGTCTTCCCGGGGTGGCTTCTTCCACAGGCTGCTTGGCCTGGGCTCCCTGCACCTGGGCCTTTGGAGGACTGGCCCTGTGCTTGCCAACGCTTCCCCTGCAGGGACCCAGAGCTGGGAGGTTGCATCTCTCAGCCCTGGGTCGGGCAGAGCCCCAGCGGGCCATGCCCACAACCTCTCTCAGCACGGGTCCCCCAGAAGGCTCCTTTGGGACCAGGATTCTCTTGCGGGTGACTCTTTAAGGTCTGGCCCCTGGATGGAGGGGCACCAGGAGTAGAGGAGCAGGAAGGGGAAGGGGGTGGCCATGCGAGGGGACACTTTCAGGCCAAGTCCCAGCTTCAGCCTGATCCTCCTGGGAACCCCGGGGTGTACGTCACACCTCCTGGTTGTCCCGCTCTGAGACAAGGAGCCGGGCTTCGCATTCCCCCAGCAGCCAGTCGTGGGCTGAGGACACCTGGGGCGTTGGGAACTCCCTGGCTTCTCCTTGGCTTAACATCTGGAGCTGCTTGTGAATCGTGCCGCCACACACACCCGAGTGCAGGTGTCTTCTGCACAGACTGCGGGCCTCGCTCTTCTGAATGCCGCTAGCTCGCCACCCACCCACGGGTGAACCTGGTCAGGGTACTTTCTCTCGGGGGCAGACTCTGATCCTGGCGGGCTACCGGTGTTTCTGTTTGCTCGTTTCTTTCTTTCATTTCGGGAAAGGCTTCCTTACTGGGTGTGGAAATCTCCTATGCCTTTCCTCGCCTATTCTGTCAGCTTTAAAATTCTCTTTCAGTTGCCACCCTCACAGATGGATTAGGAAACTCTTTCCGGTGCACTCATTAGTGAAATGACCTCAATGAAGCTGGAATCCAATATCTAATCGCCGATTTTTAGCGAGTCCACACGCCAGGGTGGTCGGGGTCCAATGCAGCCCCGGCCAGGCCCAGGCCCCTTGGACTGGGCCACAGGAGGACGCAGAGGAGGGTCCCGGCCCCCCCCCCCCGGTCGCGTTGCCGGCAGTTCTCCAAGGGCTTGGGCGTTTTCCAGAGGTAGGAGATGGAGGGGACTGATTTCTTCAGCGCCCCACAAACCACGCCACCCCACCCATGGGACACATCCCTAGAGAGAGAGAGAGACGCCCCATACACTCGCTCCCCTCCCCCATGCGCTGTGCCCCAGCCCGGGCCCGGGGGAATAGGCGGCAGCCCACCCACAGGGTGGGGGGCCCAGCTGAAAGGGGTTGTCGGGGAGGGCGGCCCCTGCCTGGGGTCAAAGGGCGGGCGATCCGCGCGTGCGCAATCGGCGGCGGCGGCGGCGGCGGCGGCGGTGGGGGCGGCCACGAGCTGGGGGTGGGGGGCGGGTAGGGGAAGGAGGCCAGGCGAGGAGAGGAAGGGGGCTGGAAGGTCTCCACCTTGGCGAGTCCAGCCGTGGAGGCGCATCTTGTGTGAGTGTGAGTGAGTGAGTGTGAGTGTGTGTGTGTGTGTGTGTTTGTGTGTGTATAGAGAGACAGCCCCCCACCCCGGCCCACCGCTCCCTGCCCGCCCCGCCCCGCCCCGCCTGTCACCCCCGTCCCTCGGAGCCCGCCGGACCCGGCCGGTGAACTCAACAGGCCCGGCCCGGCGCGGGTCAGCGCCGGTGCGGGGCCTGGGGCGGGAGGAGGCGGCGGGGAAGTGCAGAGAGGCTCGGCTTCTTGAGCGGGGCAGGGGCGCCCTCCGCCGTCTAGGGCCACACCACCCTGAACGCGCCCGACCTCGTCTGGTCTGGGAAGCTAAGCAGGGTCGGGCCTGGTTAGTACTTGGATGGGAGACCGCCTGGGAATACCGGGTGCCGTCGGCTTCTTCTTTTTTTTTTTTTTGTTTTGCCTCCTGTTCTGTCCCCTCTCTGGGAGCGAGGCGGCGGCCCGGGGTGGGGGTCACCCCCACCCTCAGCGCCCGCCGCGGTGCCTGGCGCCCCAGCCCGCACCGTGGGGCCTCCTCTTGTCCCAAGCCGCGACACCGCCGTCACGCGGCAGCATGCGTGGCTTCTGGACTGTCAGGTCTCAGACCAAAGGTCTGCTCTGTGGGAACCGACACGCTGGAGGAAACCTTGAGAGTCTGAGAGGGGAGGGAGTTCCAGAAGAAGGCCAGGATGTCATTTGGAGGGAGTATGTGACCAGAACTCGTCCCGTTGCTTTTGGGGTTCTCTGGGCTACACGTAGGAATCTTTGGTGGTGGCACCTGATGTTGGGGGATCCGGAGTCACACCCAGACCTGCTCCACAGGCCTCCTTTTACTTTTCTCTTCGGATTCATTATTTTTAAAAAGTGTCTCTTATCTCTATGATTGCATTTTCTTTTCTCTCTCTTTTCAAGCAGATGATGGGAGTCCAAGTATTAAGGTGACATGTGTTGCCCGTGCCCCCCTCCCCCCTGTGTTCTTATTCATTTACCTCTGATGTCGTTCCAGCGTATTGTGGGGGTACCAATGTTAGGGTCGGGTACGTTGCCCTCTCCCTGCCTCCCCCCTCGGGTCAGAGCCTCAAGTGCGCCCATCCCCCAGTCGGTGCGCACCCACCCCATTCCTAATGGAGGTGTATGCCCATCCCCTCCCCCCACCCGCCCGACACCCACCCGATGAAGGTGATTCCTCTGTGTCCACTTAGGTGTCCATCGGTTCGTACCCATTTGCTGGTGAGCGCGAGCACGTGGTGCTCGTGTGTCCATTCTTGGGCTACCTGGCTTACTGGAACGGGTTCCAGCTCTGGCCAGGAGAACCACGAGAGGTGCCCTCTCACCGCTGCTCCTCCTAGCTGAATAGCACTCCGTGGTGTCCACGCGCCACATTTCATTTACGCACTCGTGGGTCGATGGGCACTCGGGTCGCTTCCAGGTCTTTGCGATTGTGACTTGTGCCCTGACTCTAACCCTAACCCTTACCCAGCCCGTCTCCTCCTCGGCCCCTGCCTGACTGACTCCTTCCCGCCCGGCCTGTCACCTGTCACCGTCCTCTGCCCCTGCCTGACACGCTCCTCCCCGCCCGGGCCGTCACCGTCCTCGGCCCCTGCCTGACGGGGCTCCTCCGTCGCCTGGGCCTTCCAAGGGCTTGGTGTGGACGCT